>NC_092417.1:32133487-33333487 GCF_040894005.1 Engystomops pustulosus
GAGGAACTGTATTGCGGGGTCACAGCATTAGAAAGGTTGAGAACCACTGTGTTAGATTGATTGGTGGACTGTATTTCCGCTTTAAAGGGGTTGTCCGAGAGTTAAAAAAAAAAATGTAGTCTTTCTGGGGCGGGCTTTTTTTATAAAAAAAAAATAACCGTGGACTCTTACTTCCTCGCTCCTGAGGTCCCGAGCCGTATTCCATATTATCCGTGCCTTTGTTTTTTTTTACAGGCGCACTGAAGCTATGCTATAACCCTCTGGCCGCTCCCACCCGTCCCTATTTCTCAGCACTGTATTAGGCGCTGGGATATGGTGACAGGTGGGCATGGCCGGCCGGAAGCCCCCTTACCACGGCTTCCATGCCCCTGTAAGCAAACGGCCACGGATAAGAAGGCTTGCGATGCAGGAAGCGAGTACACATTTGTTTTAAAAAGCCCACCCCAGACTCTCGGACAACCCCTTCAAGTAATTGCATAGCATGAAGCTGTATATATTATCGCTTAATTCCTTAACCGATTCTCCTTAGACTCCATGTTGGTCTCCATCATCGGAATGGCTTTGTATACTGGATATATTTTTATGCCACAACACATCCTTGCAATTTTGCACTACTTTGAGATTGTCCAATGACACAGAGGGGCCCTGCGCGGCAGGGGCTATGAGGACAGAGATACAGCCTTGGGCATTTCTGACGTCGGACTGGAACTTAGAAGTTGGCATCGCCGTGTCACGCTGCGAAGTTGCCAAAACTGGACAAGAGCGGTCTCTAGCGATACTGCCACGGACTTTCCTCTATTGGCAAGGTCATTGAAGCTCCACTTTATAATATCCAATTCCTTGTTCAACCAACTGGTGTCATTACCCAAGAGCACTGCTACACCAGGCTATGCCCGGAGGAGCTGAGGGCAGTATTTGTGTACACACGAGACATGTTTGATGTAAACTATAGCTATTTTAATATTGCACTGTAAATGTATTTTTAGGTAAATTTTTTGTTGCATATTTTTTCTTTTTTTAAAAATTTCCCTTATACTTCACAGTGCCGTCTTTGTGCACGCTCATTAGGTGGTTCCTCTCACGTGGCTGAACCACGCCTCACATGGACATAGGTTGTAACACAAGTTTGTACACGTCGTTTTGTTAATTGAGCAAAAACCAAATGAAGCACCTCCGTGCACCGTTGTTTTCAGCTAAAATTAATATTTTGTGACTTAAAATAAAACACCTTTTCTTAAAATATGACCTCCTTGCTTGAGTTTTAATGTAAAACAGGGATGGGGATGACACAGTGTATAATTTCTACGTTGTCAATCCTCATAGACCAGGCATCGTGACAGAACTGGCACCTGAAATCCGTTTAGAGACACTGGTGGGACTTACTGGAGATTTCAGGGACTGGGAAACGCTGTGGCCCACATTTATTAAAATTGTGTAAGTTTGTCTGTAGAGGGTGCAGTGTGCAACAGATTCATGAAATGTGTCACACATTTAAAAAAAAAAAAAAAAAAATTTTGTGTGTGCATTTTCTTTATGCAAATTGTGGCGCATGATACAACTGCGCATCGTTAAGCCTCTTTAGGTGCACGTTTTTTCTGTCTTGTCAGAGACAGCGCAGCCGTGACACAAGACTGGCGCAGACACGTTCTTTCCAGTGCAAAGTCAGACAGAAAACTGGCGCAAACACTTTAATAAATGTGGCCCAGTTTGCTGTAACACTGAAGGGATATTCCAAGACTAGGTAAAACTTGGACAACAGTGATCCTAAGAGGGCGTTCAGCATATACAGGACGCCATAAAAACTGCTGATGCTTATGACTTGGTGTTCATGTACACTGGAGAGCAAAATTAGAGAACAGCGATGATGTAATCTTCACTGATCAACATTTTTGAAAGATTTTATTTTTTTATTTATTTTTTTGGAAGGGGCACACCATGGCACTAGTTTTTTTTTGCAATATGGTAATTTTGTAAAACTGATCATCTGAACAGCAATGACTGTAGTGATTTCTGTAGGTTCATTCAGGTTCATTGGATGTTTGGTGATGAGATAATTTATGTGTCTAGTATGTCCACCTATAGGAGGCAAAGATTCATTATAACTGGCGCTCGGTCTTCATTAATCTGACCATTTGCACTTTGTTGATGCTGCAGAATTGTGATGCACATGAGTAATGCGGCGCACGGTCTGACTAAGCGGTAACCGCCCCTTCAAGTATTTTCTAGTTCTAGTATTTTCTGTAACATGTAAACATTACAACAGTCAAAAGGAAAAAAACAAAAGTTAAAATAAACAACAAAAAGAAGGTACAACAGATATATTAGTCTCATGTGACCGATATACGGATTATTCTGTATCGTGAATATAGTATTAGAGTCCAACCTGTGAAGGAGAAAAGGCATAAGCAGAGTTCAAGGGGGGTTCTTAGAAACCTCCACAGAATTAAGGAATGTATACGGATGACTTCTGAGGGAACCTTGCAAGTCTATCCCATGGAGATATGCTGTAAATGAAATGTGAACATGCTCTCCTGTCCCTGCTCCTCCAACGGCATAACAGAAGGCAGCCAGGTCGGCGGCAACCATGTTCCCTGGAGGAAAATTAGGACACTGACACAAAGACAAACAAAGGCGTTTTGAACCCGTTTTTCGGCCGTTATTAAGCAGTCCGTTAAAAAAACACGCATGCGTTTTTGACCCGTTTTAAGATAAATGGCAACACCGGTCAAAAACGGATGCATTTTCAAAAAACGCATGTGTTTTTTTAACTTGCTGCTTAAAAACTGCCCTAAAACGGGTTCAAAAAGCCACGCACGCCGCTGGCCTTAACCAACAGAAAAGTATATGGAGATGAGCATGGAGGAGGGGAAGGGGTAGGGAAAGAACACTGAGGACAAGGGGTTTAGGAAGGTACGGGATGGTTGTTGGTGTAATTGAGAGGGCTGTGTAAAGGTGCACATGTTTTCTGTCTTGTTGGACACGGTGCAGCCGTGACGCATATCTGGCGCAGACATTTTATAAATACGTGTGCAAGTAGTTTGCACATTCTTTTCAATGCAAAGTCAGAAAACTGGTGAAAGCACTCCGGTAAATGTGGTCCAATGTTTCCCATTGGTTTTAAAGAAGTTCTGTGGAGCACTTCTCTGTTCACACAAACTCTAGTCTTTTTGATACTTTCTGCCAATAAGAGGTTTGGTCACTGCAGGGTGGGCTTTCTGTCAAAATTCTTAAACGTTGAGTCAATGTATGATGAGAGAGAGCCTTACCCTGTTTAGTGCTGAACTTGTGGCCATTACAGCTGCAGTATTGAAATGATTACTCATGGAGATTCTCCACATGGGCAATTCTCTGAAAGTGCTCTCTAATTTTGATCAGTGATCTTATCCTTCTTGAACCGCTATCTGCATGTCCACTGGACTCAGCCTAGCATGCAAGTAATCTCTACGAGGAACAGAACTTGCCCTCCTCCTCCAGGCTCCTCCTTTTTCCAGATGGGATTGATTTCTTTTAGTGCTGGCCACATCAAGTACCATTACTATTATTGGCAGGGGTCTCCTATGGGGAGAACAAGGTTTCGGGGCCCACTAGTCGTTTTAATGGTAGGCCTGTTCTAGCCTGACCACAGAGATTATTATGGTGCTAATGTAGCAGAGCCCACCTGGCTCCATAGGAGATGCTCCCAGCAAAGCTGACCTTTGGTCCTCGCTGACGTTCCAGCAAGCAGTTGGTTCTCATAATTGCTGGATAATCTACAGCCATGAAAGAGTTATCACCAGCCTGCTGTTTTGCTGCTGTTACAAGCCTGTCAATTAAAGGAACCATGAGTTGTTAAAAATCTATAAAAGCTAAAAAGCTCATCTCTGTGTATGTCCCTGGCCACTACCATCACCTGCTTTGTACATGACGTGTGGGGGAAATGGACACATACACTAGGCGTACCGCAGGGGGATACCTTCTACACATGTGGCTTCCCCCTCTTTTTGCTTCACCTTGCCGGCCCTTGTGGGTGTGGGCGAGGCCCCAACAGAACGCAAGGCTTACCTGACACCTACAGCCTAGCCACCATCATAGCCAGGCAATTCTTGCTGCCCCCACATGCTGTCGGCCCCGGTGGGGATGTTGCATATACAACAAGGGGAGGAGAGGCAGATGTGGGGATATAAAACCCCCAGAGAGGTTAAGATAAGTCCCTTACTCTGAGGAAGTGCTTAGTAAAGGGGTTGGTGAAAAGAGGGTTGGTATCCCCAAATTGGCAACCAATTGAGCTGGGGCCATCATAAGGACTTCCAGGGAAAGACAGAGTGCAGTCCTGTGCAGAGTGTAATGGAGCTGACTGGTTATATAAGGAAACCCAGGCCACTCCGCAGTCTATAGCTATACAATGCAGACCCTGCCACCCTGAGAGTGGATACCTGCCCCAGTAAATGCAGGTGCATCATCTGACTTGGACCTGGATTGTTATCAGAGTGTTATATCTCGGTTATTCAGGAGATGTGCTAACACCAGTATAATTCTAATTCAGGCGTTATCTACAAAGCAATGCTGGGAAGTTCATACAGAGACTCATTACCAGTAATGGAAGGTGGATATCCAGGTAATCCAGGTGGTCCAGTGACCACTGGTCACTGAAAAAGAGTGAAGAATTGCTCTAACGCCATGGAAAGAGTCAGATGAATCTGATTTGGATTCATTGTGGGACATTTTCCAAGCCTTATGGGCTACTATGGGGTGTTTTTATCTAAAATTACAACATTTGTTTAATGCGTCCCAAAATATCAACCCATATGTTTACAACTAGTATCCAAAAACAGGGCCACATTCTTCACTAGCCCTACCCCTTCAACAGGTGAATCAGGTCCCTATTATTGCCTGTGATGTGATTGGGGGTGCCTATTGGTTGCTTTTAAAGAGGACCTGTCGGACACCGGACCGCTGTAAGCTCATGAGGGGGCGTCTGAGAAGATGGTGACTACCGCATGAAGCCTGGCAGTCTTCGCCGGCCTATGGTGTGGGAAGGGCTTGTTCCGGCATTCTGAGGCGCTTCAGTGTTCGCTAGCTTTATCAGAGGGTTCCGTTAAAGCTAGCAGTGTAACACGATAAAGCTATCAATTTTTTTTTCCCCTTTAGGGTGACGGGTCCTCCTTTAAGTACCCAAATGCCTAAAAATAAGTCAGAGGTTATGACACCTTAATTGGCTCACGCCAGGCCCATTTCTCTCACTGGGCAGGGGAGACGATGGCCATGGGCGCGCCCCCGTGGAATAAAAGGGGGCGCCACAGCAGCTCCTCTTCTCCCCACTTCTATCTTCAGCAGTTTTTGACTGCAGTGTGCTGGCAACCTATATAGTGCTGAGAGGGGGCTGGATACCTATATACTGGGGCAGTGAGCTAGATACCTATATATTTTGGCGGGATTTTTATCATGGTTTTAAGCTGCAGTTCTGAATTTTCATTATTTGGATTCTTTGGTTTTCTCCCTGTGGTTACCAGCGCAGCGCTCCTGTCCTGCAGGGGTGATGCTTTAGTGGTATACAGTGTGTGATCTGTCATTGATGTGTACACAGATTTTTTTGAGATTCACCCTGTATAACAAATTACCTAGAAACTCTCCTGACTCACCCATGATTGTGAGTACCGGATAGGCTTCTATGGCACCTTGGGTCTACCAGTTCTCCTTGTGGATGGCGTCTTTTTACACCTATTAAGTCTTGGAGTTGGGTTCCAGAAATAATGAAATGCAATAAATAGTGCCCCCTAGTGATACAATGCTAAATTATTACATGTTCACATTTTAACCCACATCTATGGTATAGTAAAAAATTATATCTGCAAGTTCAAAATATCGAACAATCCCTAAAAATTACAACTCATCCCACAAAATGATAACCCTTCCACATCTCTGTACATAGAATTGCAGATCTAAAAAAAATTTAAAATTACACTGGAAAAAAAAACTAAAAGGCCACAAGATGTCAGTACAGTACCAGTCCTTTATAGCAACGCAGCGTAGACCTGCAAATGGAAGGAGAGCAGAGGCAAGTGCACTGTGGATCAAGAGGCTAAAAGCCATTTAGTCTGATTTGGTGGTAATGAATATGTAAATACGTTTTCCAGGATGGGATATTGGCCATACTAGTAAGTCTCCTCCAGAAGTAATACACACCCACTTGTAGACAGCACAGTTTCAGAGTCATTGTTACTCAACAGTACAGTGGTTTGGCCAAAGTTAGAGTCCATAGACTCGGGTCAAGAAGAAGAATTCAACTTTAACCCCTTCCCGACGTGTCACATATTGCAGCAAGCACCCAACAGTAACACCCGCTATCAGTACTAGCACCGATCGCAAGTGTTAATTTAGATTGTTGCTCCTCATGACATGTCATCAGGGAGGGACGATCTGTTATAATGACAGCCTTGGGTCATACCAAGAGGCTGATGCTGTCTGATTTTAGCCGATCTATTACAATATGCATTTTGGACATTGTAATAGATGTGCAAAATCCCCACACTACAGTATGGCAGTATATGGTAGGATCAATCCGACAACCTAGGTTTTAAAATAGTAAAAGAAAACTAACAAAAAGTAAATAAATAAATTTTAAAAAACTAAAAATTCAAACCCCCCATACCCAAGAACTGATATAAACAGTAAAAATCCTAAACATGTTAGGAATGGCCGTGTCCCAAAATGTCCAATCTATCAAAATATAATAACAGTTATTCCTTGCATTTAACCCCGTAACGGAGAATAGCGCCCAAAGTTGAAAATGCCACTTATTCACCATTTTGCAGCTTAAAAAATAATTTAATAAAAAGTGATTAAAAGGCCGTAAAGTCCTCAAAATGGTGGCATAGAAAATAACATCTCAAATCAATGCCCTATATACAGCACAGGGAGTAGCTGTAGCTCTATATACAGCACAGGGAGGAGCTGTAACCCTATATACAGCACAGGGAGGAGCTGTAGCCCTATATACAGCACAGGGAGTAGCTGTAGCCCTATATACAGCACAGGGAGTAGCTGTAGCCCTATATACAGCACAGGGAGTAGCTGTAGCCCTATATACACAGCACAGGGAGTAGCTGTAGCCCTATATACAGCACAGGGAGTAGCTGTAGCCCTATATACAGCACAGGGAGTAGCTGTAGCCATATATACAGCACAGGGAGTAGCTGTACCCCTATATACAGCACAGGGAGTAGCTGTAGCCCTATATACACAGCACAGGGAGTAGCTGTAGCCCTATATACACAGCACAGGGAGTAGCTGTAGCCCTATATACAGCACAGGGAGTAGCTGTAGCCCTATATACACAGCACAGGGAGTAGCTGTAGCCCTATATACAGCACAGGGAGTAGCTGTAGCCCTATATACAGCACAGGGAGGAGCTGTAACCCTATATACAGCACAGGGAGTAGCTGTAGCTCTATATACAGCACAGGGAGGACTGCAGGGATTAACAAACCCAAACCTTAAATTTGGTACTTGCCCCTGTACCTTAATAAACCATCCAACCGTCTGGTACTTGACCTTGTACTTTGATAAACCATCCAACCGTTTGGTACTTGACCTTGTACTTTGATAAACCATCCAACCGTTTGGTACTTGACCTTGTACTTTGATAAACCTTCCAACCGTCTGGTACTTGACCGTGTACCTAGACTAACCATCCAACCGTCTGGTACTTGACCGTGTACCTAGACTAACCACCCAACCGTCTGGTACTTGACCGTGTACCTAGACTAACCACCCAACCGTCTGGTACTTGACCGTGTACCTAGACTAAACACCCAACCGTCTGGTACTTGACCGTGTACCTAGACTAACCACCCAACCGTCTGGTACTTGACCGTGTACCTAGACTAACCACCCAACCGTCTGGTACTTGACCGTGTACCTAGACTAACCACCCATCAACGGACCGGGAAACTAAATGTTTGGGTAATGTGGGATGGCCACAGCGTTTATTAACAACTAATATAAATTATTAAATAACGTTATAAATTAAAACATTTCCCAACTTGCTAGGCCCGCTTGGCATCTTCAAAATCTTGAGAACCAACTTCGCACGAAATGGCGGCTGCGTCCCTGCAGCCGGCATGTGGGCATCTTCCAGCGCCTTAGGGCCTGTGTAACTTCCGCCTTCGCTGTGACAACTGTAGGAAAACAGAAGGAAACAGCCAGAACCAAGGAAAGAAAAGCTGAAAAGAAAATTCTGAGGGCAGGGTGGGAGGGTGACTTCTCGCCTCTTCGGTCCAGGGGGCAGAAGGAAAGAGGCCCCCCCACGTGCTCTCGGACTTTATAAAACCACCGGGCGGGTCCTTACCCGCCCCCAAACACCACCTCCTGTGACCTCACACAGGAGGAGTAAAGGGGCAAGCCCCACCAGCCTACCAGAAGGCTTGAAACCACCCCCTACAGTCCTCAGCCCCTTCACTATTTGCTTTGGGGCTTGTTAGACTGCAGGGATTAACAAACCCAAACCTTAAATTTGGTACTTGCCCCTGTACCTTAATAAACCATCCAACCGTCTGGTACTTGACCTTGTACTTTGATAAACCATCCAACCGTTTGGTACTTGACCTTGTACTTTGATAAACCATCCAACCGTTTGGTACTTGACCTTGTACTTTGATAAACCTTCCAACCGTCTGGTACTTGACCGTGTACCTAGACTAACCATCCAACCGTCTGGTACTTGACCGTGTACCTAGACTAACCACCCAACCGTCTGGTACTTGACCGTGTACCTAGACTAACCACCCAACCGTCTGGTACTTGACCGTGTACCTAGACTAACCACCCAACCGTCTGGTACTTGACCGTGTACCTAGACTAAACACCCAACCGTCTGGTACTTGACCGTGTACCTAGACTAACCACCCAACCGTCTGGTACTTGACCGTGTACCTAGACTAACCACCCAACCGTCTGGTACTTGACCGTGTACCTAGACTAACCACCCATCAACGGACCGGGAAACTAAATGTTTGGGTAATGTGGGATGGCCACAGCGTTTATTAACAACTAATATAAATTATTAAATAACGTTATAAATTAAAACATTTCCCAACTTGCTAGGCCCGCTTGGCATCTTCAAAATCTTGAGAACCAACTTCGCCCGAAATGGCGGCTGCGTCCCTGCAGCCGGCATGTGGGCATCTTCCAGCGCCTTAGGGCCTGTGTAACTTCCGCCACGGAGCAGCCTCCTCCCTCCTAACACCGGCTGCGACCCCCCACACGGACCAAGGCCATGGCCTTCTCAGCCTGTTCCTGCAGGCCGAGAAGGAAAATATTCGAAAATATTCACCTCAATGGAATTGAGATGGACCCCGTCGCATAATAAGAGATGGTTATCCTATACGTCAATCCTCCCAGGGACACCATGTATTGTGATAATCAGGACTTTCCAAGCTCTCTTTATAGCAGCTGTGAATAGGATGTCTGACCCATTAACTGCTCGAAGACATGCCTGCAAAACCCACAAGACTTCCTTCAAGGGACTAGTTATCCGGGGTGAGAGGTGCCATTTACATAACCCAGGATTATCCTTTTCCGACTTTAAGTTACTGCATTTACCCAAAACCAGGGACCGAAACCGCAAAAGCTCGCAACTAGTTATGGAAAGTTTTTGGACACTTCCATCTTTCTCTGCACTAAGTCGACCGCCCTATCAAAAGAGACATACGAAACCGCCACAACCTCCTATAAAGCGTCATTGACCGATGGACCCTTGGGAAAAGACAGGTGGTCGATTAATCTGAACTTTCCGGGCTCCTTTTGGGAACTAAGCCTGGCGGTCCTATAAGGAACCGGCCGTCCTACCCGGGGAAACCTCATTCCCGACCTTCTCTAGTACTAATACTGGATTGAAAGAAATTAAACTGCCGCAATTAACAAACATTACGGTGGGCTGGAGGCTATCCTGATGCAGTGGATGGGGGGAGAAGTGCCTTTTGTGCTGCCCAGGATTATCCTTCACTGACATTAACCCCTTAACGCCGAAGCCACTTTTCCCCCGACTGACACGGCCCAGTTTTCCAAATCTGCCCTGTGTCACTATAAATGGGTATAACTTTGGAATGCTTTAACATATCCAAGTGATTTAAAATTGTTTCCTCGTGACCCCTTGTACTTCATGTTAGTTGAAAAATTTGGTGAAATTTGGAAAAATTCTCAATTATCGAACTTCAAAATGTTCTACTTTTTCCATACATAGACATAACCGCAAAACAAACTTAGTAACTAACATTCACCGAATATCTACTTTATGACTCCGTGGTTTTTTATGCATACTCTTATTTTTGTAGGATGTTCTGGGCTTTAGAACGTAGGGTGTGATTTTTCACATTTTCATAAAAACCGCAAAAACCTGAGGGACCTGCTCTGGTTTCAAATCACTAAATAAAGGAAAACCCCATAAATTATCCCATTATAGAAACTACACACCTCAGTGTATGAAAACAACTTTTATGAAGTTTGTTAACCCATTAATTGTTTTACGGGGGTTAAAACAAAATCGGATACAATTATGAAAGTACATATTTTTGGCTAAATTAATGTGTCTTTCAAAAAATGAACAAATTCTCAGTGGATAAAATACCAAGATGCTCCACAAAATTTGATACCCAATCCCCCCCGCGTATAGCGATCCCCCATATGTGGTGGTGACTGCTGTACGGCCAGGGCATCGAAGGGAAGCAGCGCAATTCAGAGCAGATTATGCATTGTCACTTTTTATTGGCTATACAATCTTTATTTTATTTATTGATTTATTTTTTATTTATTTTTTTGGCAATTTGGACATATAAGGGCTTATTTATTGCGACATGCGATGCACTTTACAAATAAAAAATTATTCCGACTTGGATTTAAACCTAGAACCCGCAGTGTCCATGAACAATAATGACACAGCGTCTCAACCAACTGAGCTATAACTTCCGTGCTACATTTTAGTGGGTCATCAGCTTATTGATGAGATTTTATTAACTCTTGAATGTATGGGTGAAAGGAAACTTGTCAATTTTGGTTCCTTTCTTTGTGTTTTTTTTTTTTTTTTTTGGAGGGGGTCGTACACCGAACACTAACTATACTATATTATCTATAACGTACAGATCACTATGATTACGTTGATACCTCATTTATATAGTTTTCCATTTATATTTACAATTTTACTGGAAAAAACTAATATAGAGGAAATCTCTTTTTTTTTTTTTTTTTTTTTGATCACGTATTAGAACATTTTTGTGAAGAGATTATATGAAAAATTTAAATTTTTACGAGTTTTTCGGGTTTGTTTTTACGGCGTTCAGCAAGCGGGTCCAATAATGTTTCTAAGTACAGGCAGTCCCCGGGTTACATACAAGATAGGGACTGTAGGTTTGTTCTTAAGTTGAATTTGTATGTAAGTCGAAACTGTATATTTTATCATTGTAGTTCCCGACAATTTTATTTTTTGCCCCAGTGACAATTGGAGTTTCAAATTTTTTTGCTGTAATAGGACCAAGAATTATCAATAAAGCTTCATTGCAGACAATTTTAAGCTGATTATTGCAATCTGGGACTATTTTAAAGCATCCAGAGAGCTTCACCAGAGGTCACAGTGGGCAGAGGGGTCCGTCTGTAACTATGGGTTGTCTGTAAGTCGGGTGTCCTTAAGTAGGGGACCGCCTGTATTGCCTGTTCAAGTTATTCTACACCTTACACAGTGTAATACAGATGTATTATACTGTGTAATGCTCAATTTATTACGCATGCTCAGTGTTACAGCCGGGTCCTGCCAGAAGGCACGGACCCAGCTCCCGGAAGGAGGATCGCGCAGCCCCGGGCACTGGCAGTCCCGGGGCTGCGATCCCTAAATGTGTTACCCTGTCCTGCGTTAGCTAAATTCCCAAGCCCACAGGTGTATCCTGACTGCCTTCTAATTGTGTGAGTAGTGATCTAATGGATGTGATGACCTCTGTCCTTTTGTGATGAGATAATGGACGTGATGACCTCTGTGTTCTTGTGTGATGAGGTAATGGACGTGATGACCTCTGTGTTCTTGTGTGATGAGGTAATGGACGTGATGACCTCTGTGTTCTTGTGTGATGACCTCTGTGTCCTTGTGTGATGAGGTAATGGCCGACCACGAGGGGAGGCCACTGAACTCACCGGATGAAGTCTTCTCTGGTGGAGCTGACTTGTCCTGATGAGAAGACTGTGCTTTGTCCTGTTCAGATGGTTGGTGATGTTCGGAAGCTGAAGTGATGCATTGAGGTGGTTTCTTGATGATGTCAGAGCTGTGAGGTGGAGCTTGAGAGCCTTGGCTGCCATGACGGGATGACCTCTGGGACTGCGGTGGATGTAGATGGCTGAAGATCTGTTTGCAGATTCCTGGTGGGTTGATGGACGCTCTGATGTCCGCCTGGAGCGCTTGGACAGGCGGTGAGGGGAGTCTCTGTGCCGTTGTCAAGTCTCGGTGACGGGTGTGGGTGTGTGAGTGCGCCACCTCGCGGCCACCGGAACCCGGTGATGATGGGCTGCTGTAGTGTCTGCGACGTCCTCCGTGATGATGATGATGGCGGCTGCGGCCTGGTGAGCGGAGCACAGAGCCAGTATCGGCAGCCCGCCTGCGGTATGGCCTCTGGGAGTCCATTCTGCTGTGACGTTGCTGCTTGTAGGACGGTGATCTGTGGCTCCTGTCTCTGTGGTGCACCATGGGCATGGAGGTATGCAGAGAGGACTCAGGGAATGGGAGAGGAGGAGGGAAGGGGAGCTGCCAATGGGATCCAGAGCTGTGGTGTTGGCTGGGCCAGGGGGCATGGTGGGGGGGGGGGAGAGGACTGGGCTGCAGGCTGGTGATAGCGCTGCTGGTGGCTGTGTTGGTGGGGGGGTATGTGACAGGGAGGGGGAGGGCCTGGAGCTGGCTGGGGAGTAGGCCCTGAGGCCTGGTGAGGGGCTTGGGGCTGGGTGAGGAGCAGGCCTGATATGGGGCTGGGGGAGGAGCAGACCTGAGGCCTGGTATGGGGCCTGAGTGAGGAGCAGGCCTGAGGCTGGTAGTGTGGGCTTGCAGGCAGGAGATTGCGGCCTGCTTGAATGGTGCTTTGAGGCACGGGCCGCAGCGCTGATTGCCGGCACCAGCTGGGGGACACGCCGGAGCCGAGGTAAGCGCGGGGGGGGGGGGGGGGAGCGCGGGTGGGGGGGGAGCGGCGCGGGGGGGGAGCGGGGTTGATCGGGGGAGGCGCGGCCTGCTTGGAAAGAGCTGGAAGGCACAGGCCGCAGCACTGTTAGCTGGAGCCGGAGAGGAACACGCTGGAGCAGGGTGAGCTAGGGGGGGGGACGGGAGGGTGAGCGGGTCATGGGCTTGCGGACAGGAAGTCACGGCCTGCTTGGGGAGCGCTGGGAGGCACGGGCCGCAGCGCTGGATGCAGGCACCAGCTGGGGGGCACGCCATAGCTGGGAACAGCGCGGCGGGGGAGTGATCGGGGGAGGTGCGGGCTGACCGGCAGGGGAGCGCGGCCTGCTAGGGAGCGCTGGGAGGCACAGGCTTAGCGCTGGTAGCTGGCACCGGCTGGGGCCTAGCAGAAGCGGTGGAGAGCCGAGGAGGGGGGAGGGGGGGCGGCGGTGACAGGCAGAGGGACGCAGGGCGCAGCGCTTAGAAGCCGGGTGGGGGAGCGCGCAGGAGGCAAACACTTACCCTTTGAGGCCTCCTTCCGATCCGTCCCCCGACGATCCGCTGCACTGGCTGCAGCATGGGTCCCACGTGCTCTGGACGACGCCATCTTTTTCTGGCCCGGACCGCGCTTCCTGGCTGGTGCTGGGGATCCAGGACTCAAACGGACGGGAGGCCTGATCTTCCGGATGGGCCTTCCTCTATCTTCTGCCAGCTGCTCCTCAGACACTGCACTGGAGACGCTGCACACGTGGAGGAGGTGAGGAGCACTGGGTGGGTGGTGGTGACAGGGTGGCGGGCCGCCGGGCAGGGGGTGGTGGCTGTACCCTCCAGGGTGGAAGCCACTGCAGCGGGTTTCGATCCAGGGAGATGGGTGTCCTCTTCAGGGACGTCCGCTTCTTGAACCGACCCTGCAGCAGGGCGCTGCAGGAGGGTATCCAGCATGGCTGAACCCTGGTCACTTGCTGGATTACTAGATCTTCTAGGGAAGCCATGCTGGGTATTTGCAGAGGGGTCTCTGACTTCTCGCCTCTTCGGTCCAGGGGGCAGAAGGAAAGAGGCCCCCCCACGTGCTCTCGGACTTTATAAAACCACCGGGCGGGTCCTTACCCGCCCCCAAACACCACCTCCTGTGACCTCACACAGGAGGAGTAAAGGGGCAAGCCCCACCAGCCTACCAGAAGGCTTGAAACCACCCCCTACAGTCCTCAGCCCCTTCGCTATTTGCTTTGGGGCTTGTTATAGCTGTAGTCCTATATACAGCACAGGGAGTAGCTGTAGCCCTATATACAGCACAGGGAGTAGCTGTACCCCTATATACAGCACAGGGAGTAGCTGTAGCCCTATATACAGCACAGGGAGTAGCTGTAGCCCTATATACAGCACAGGGAGTAGCTGTAGCTCTATATACAGCTCAGGGAGTAGCTGTAGCCCTATATACAGCACAGGGAGTAGCTGTACCCCTATATACAGCACAGGGAGTAGCTGTACCCCTATATACAGCACAGGGAGTAGCTGTAGCCCTATATACAGCACAGGGAGTAGCTGTAGCCCTATATACAGCACAGGGAGTAGCTGTAGCTCTATATACAGACAGGGAGTAGCTGTAGCTCTATGTACAGCACAGTGAGTAGCTGTACCCTATATACAGCACAGTGAGTAGCTGTAGCTCTATATACAGCACAGGGAGTAGATGTAACCCTATATAAAGCACAGTGAGGAGCTGTACCCTATATACAGCACAGTGAGTAGCTGTAGCAATATATACAGCACAGTGAGTAGATATAACCCTATATACAGCACAGGGAGGAGCTGTAACCCTATATACAGCACAGGGAGGAGCTGTAACCCTATATACAGCACAGTGAGGAGCTGTACCCCTATGTACAGCACAGGGAGGAGCTGTAGCCCTATATACAGCACAGGGAGGAGCTGTAGCCCTATATACAGCACAGGGAGGAGCTGTAGCCCTATATACAGCACAGGGAGTATCTGTAGCCCTATATACAGCACAGTGAGGAGCTGTAGCCCTATATACAGCACAGGGAGTAGCTGTAGCCCTATATACAGCACAGGGAATAGATGTAACCCTATATACAGCACAGTGAGGAGCTGTAGCCCTATATACAGCACAGGGAGGAGCTGTAGCCCTATATACAGCACAGTGAGGAGCTGTAGCCCTATATACAGCACAGGGAGGAGCTGTAGCCCTATATACAGCACAGGGAGTAGCTGTAGCCCTATATACAGCACAGGTAGGAGCTGTAGCCCTATGTACAGCACAGGGAGGAGCTGTAGCCCTATATACAGCACAGGTAGTAGCTGTACCCCTATATACAGCACAGGGAGTAGCTGTACCCCTATATACAGCACAGGGAGTAGCTGTAGCTCTATATACAGACAGGGAGTAGCTGTAGCTCTATGTACAGCACAGTGAGTAGCTGTACCCTATATACAGCACAGTGAGTAGCTGTACCCTATATACAGCACAGGGAGTAGCTGTAGCCCTATATACAGCACAGGGAGGAGCTGTAGCCCTATATACAGCACAGAGAGGAGCTGTAGCCTGATATACAGCACAGGGAGTAGTTGTACCCTATATACAGCACAGTGAGTAGCTGTAGCTCTATATACAGCACAGTGAGTAGATGTAACCCTATATAAAGCACAGTGAGGAGCTGTACCCTATATACAGCACAGGGAGGAGCTGTAGCAATATATACAGCACAGTGAGTAGATATAACCCTATATACAGCACAGTGAGGAGCTGTAACCCTATATACAGCACAGGGAATAGATGTAACCCTATATACAGCACAGTGAGGAGCTGTAGCCCTATATACAGCACAGGGAGGAGCTGTAGCCCTATATACAGCACAGTGAGGAGCTGTAGCCCTATATACAGCACAGGGAGTATCTATAGCCCTATATACAGCACAGTGAGGAGCTGTAGCCCTATATACAGCACAGGGAGTATCTATAGCCCTATATACAGCACAGTGAGGAGCTGTAGCCCTATATACAGCACAGGGAATAGATGTAACCCTATATACAGCACAGTGAGGAGCTGTAGCCCTATATACAGCACAGGGAGGAGCTGTAGCCCTATATACAGCACAGTGAGGAGCTGTAGCCCTATATACAGCACAGGGAGGAGCTGTAGCCCTATATACAGCACAGGGAGTAGCTGTAGCCCTATATACAGCACAGGGAGTAGCTGTAGCCCTATATACAGCACAGGGAGGAGCTGTAGCCCTATGTACAGCACAGGGAGGAGCTGTAGCCCTATATACAGCACAGGTAGTAGCTGTACCCCTATATACAGCACAGGGAGTAGCTGTACCCCTATATACAGCACAGGGAGTAGTTGTAGCCCTAGATACAGCACAGATACAGCACAGGGAGCAGCTGTACCCTATACAGCACAGTGAGTAGCTGTAGCCCTATATACAGCACAGGGAGTAGCTATAGCCCTATATAGAGCACAGTGAGTAGTTGTAGCCCTAGATACAGCACAGATACAGCTGTATATAGATACAGCACAGGGAGCAGCTGTACCCTATACAGCACAGGGAGCAGCTGTACCCTATACAGCACAGTGAGTAGCTGTAGCCCTATATACAGCACAGGGAGGAGCTGTAGCCCTATATACAGCACAAGGAGGAGCTGTAGCCCTATATACAGCACAGGGAGGAGCTGTAGCCCTATATACAGCACAAGGAGGAGCTGTAGCCCTATATACAGCACAGGGAGGAGCTGTAGCCCTATATACAGCACAGGGAGGAGCTGTAGCCCTATATACAGCACAGGGAGGAGCTGTAGCCCTATATACAACACAGGGAGGAGCTGTGGCCCTATATACAGCACAGTGAGTAGCTGCAGCCCTATATACAGCACAGGGAGTAGCTGTACCCCTATATACAGCACAGAGAGTAGCTGTACCCTATATACAACACAGCGAGTAGCTATAGCCCTATATACAGCACAGGGAGTAGCTGTACCCTATACATTACAGTGAGTAGGTGTTGCCCTATATACAGTACAGGGAGTAGCTGTAACCCTATATACAGCACAGGGAGTAGCTGTAGTCCTATATACAGCACAGGGAGTAGCTGTAGTCCTATATACAGCACAGGGAGGAGCTGTAGCCCTATATACAGCACAGGGAGGAGCTGTAGCCCTATATACAGCACAGGGAGGAGCTGTAGCCCTATATACAGCACAGGGAGGAGCTGTAACCCTATATACAGCACAGGGAGGAGCTGTAGCCCTATACACAGCACAGTGAGTAGCTGTACCTTATACAGCACAGTGAGTAGGTGTTGCCCTATATACAGTACAGGGAGTAGCTGTACCCTATATACAGCACCGGGAGTAGCTGTAGTCCTATATACAGCACAGGGAGTAGCTGTAGCCCTTTATACAGCACAGGGAGTAGCTGTAGTCCTATATACAGCACAGGGAGGAGCTGTAGTCCTATATACAGCACATGGAGCAGCTGTAGCCCTATATACAGCACAGGGAGCAGCTGTAGCCCTATATACAGCACAGTGAGGAGCTGTAGCCCTATATACAGCACAGTGAGGAGCTGTATCCTATATACAGCACAGTGAGTAGCTGTACCCTATATACAACACAGCGAGTAGCTGTAGCCCTATATACAGCACAGGGAGGAGCTGTAGCCCTATATACAGCACAGTGAGTAGCCCTATATACAGCACAGAGAGTAGGTGTTGCCCTATATACAGTACAGGGAGTAGTTGTAGCCCTATATACAGCACAGTGAGGAGCTGTATCCTATATACAGCACAGTGAGTAGCTGTACCCTATATACAACACAGCGAGTAGCTGTAGCCCTATCTACAGCACAGGGAGGAGCTGTAGCCCTATATACAGCACAGTGAGTAGCCCTATATACAGCACAGAGAGTAGGTGTTGCCCTATATACAGCACAGGGAGTAGCTGGAGCCCTATATACAGCACAGGGAGTAGTTGTACCCTATATACAGCACAGGGAGTAGCTGTACCACTATATACAACACAGGGAGTAGCTATAACCCTATATACAGCACAGTGAGTAGCTGTACCCTATATACAACACAGCGAGTAGCTGTAGCCCTATATACAGCACAGGGAGTAGGTGTTGCCCTATATACAGTACAGGGAGTAGTTGTACCCTATATACAGCACAGGGAGGAGCTGTAGCCCTATACACAGCACAGAGAGTAGGTGTTGCCCTATATACAGTACAGGGAGTAGTTGTACCCTATATACAGCACAGGGAGGAGCTGTAGCCCTATATACAGCACAGGGAGTAGCTGTAGCCCTATATACAGCACAGGGAGGAGCTGTAGTCCTATATACAGCATAGGGAGGATCTGTAGTCCTATATACAGCACAGGGAGGAGCTGTAGCCTGATATACAGCACAGGGAGTAGTTGTACCCTATATACAGCACAGGGAGTAGCTGTACCCTATATACAGCACAGTGAGTAGCTGTAGCCCTATATACTGCACAGGGAGGAGCTGTAGCCCTATATACAGCACAGTGAGTAGCTGTAGCCCTATATACAGCACAGGGAGTAGCTGTAGCCCTATATACAGCACAGGGAGTAGCTGTAGCCCTATATACAGCACAGGGAGGAGCTGTAGCCCTATATACAGCACAGGGAGGAGCTGTAGCCCTATATACAGCACAGGTAGTAGCTGTACCCCTATATACAGCACAGGGCGTAGCTGTACCCCTATATACAGCACAGGGAGTAGCTGTAGCCCTATATACAGCACAGTGAGTAGTTGTAGCCCTAGATACAGCACAGATACAGCTGTATATAGATACAGCACAGGGAGCAGCTGTAGCCCTATATACAGCACAGGGAGCAGCTGTACCCTATACAGCACAGTGAGTAGCTGTAGCCCTATATACAGCACAGGGAGGAGCTGTAGCCCTATATACAGCACAGGGAGGAGCTGTAGCCCTATATACAGCACAGGGAGGAGCTGTAGCCCTATATACAGCACAGGGAGGAGCTGTAGCCCTATATACAGCACAGTGAGTAGCTGCAGCCCTATATACAGCACAGGGAGTAGCTGTACCCCTATATACAGCACAGAGAGTAGCTGTACCCTATATACAACACAGCGAGTAGCTATAGCCCTATATACAGCACAGGGAGTAGCTGTACCCTATACATCACAGTGAGTAGGTGTTGCCCTATATACAGTACAGGGAGTAGCTGTAACCCTATATACAGCACAGGGAGTAGCTGTAGTCCTATATACAGCACAGGGAGGAGCTGTAGCCCTATATACAGCACAGGGAGGAGCTGTAGCCCTATATACAGCACAGGGAGGAGCTGTAATCCTATATACAGCACAGTGAGGAGCTGTAGCCCTATACACAGCACAGGGAGTAGCTGTACCCTATACATCACAGTGAGTAGGTGTTGCCCTATATACAGTACAGGGAGTAGCTGTAACCCTATATACAGTACAGGGAGTAGCTGTAACCCTATATACAGCACAGGGAGTAGCTGTAGTCCTATATACAGCACAGGGAGGAGCTGTAGCCCTATATACAGCACAGGGAGGAGCTGTAGCCCTATATACAGCACAGGGAGGAGCTGTAATCCTATATACAGCACAGTGAGGAGCTGTAGCCCTATACACAGCACAGTGAGTAGCTGTACCTTATACAGCACAGGGAGTAGCTGTACCCTATATACAGCACCGGGAGTAGCTGTAGTCCTATATACAGCACAGGGAGGAGCTGTAGTCCTATATACAGCACAGGGAGCAGCTGTAGCCCTATATACAGCACAGGGAGCAGCTGTAGCCCTATATACAGCACAGTGAGGAGCTGTAGCCCTATATACAGCACAGTGAGGAGCTGTATCCTATATACAGCACAGTGAGTAGCTGTACCCTATATACAACACAGCGAGTAGCTGTAGCCCTATATACAGCACAGGGAGGAGCTGTAGCCCTATATACAGCACAGAGAGTAGGTGTTGCCCTATATACAGCACAGGGAGTAGCTGGAGCCCTATATACAGCACAGAGAGGAGCTGTAGCCCGATATACAGCACAGGGAGTAGTTGTACCCTATATACAGCACAGCGAGTAGCTGTAGCCCTATATACAGCACAGGGAGGAGCTGTAGCCCTATACACAGCACAGAGAGTAGGTGTTGCCCTATATACAGTACAGGGAGTAGTTGTACCCTATATACAGCACAGGGAGGAGCTGTAGCCCTATATACAGCACAGGGAGTAGCTGTAGCCCTATATACAGCACAGAGAGGAGCTGTAGCCTGATATACAGCACAGGGAGTAGTTGTACCCTATATACAGCACAGGGAGTAGCTGTACCCTATATACAGCACAGGGAGTAGCTGTACCACTATATACAACACAGGGAGTAGCTATAACCCTATATACAGCACAGTGAGTAGCTGTAGCCCTATATACAGCACAGGGAGGAGCTGTAGCCCTATACACAGCACAGAGAGTAGGTGTTGCCCTATATACAGTACAGGGAGTAGTTGTACCCTATATACAGCACAGGGAGGAGCTGTAGCCCTATATACAGCACAGGGAGTAGCTGTATCCTATATACAGCACAGTGAGTAGCTGTAGCCCTATATACAGCACAGAGAGGAGCTGTAGCCCGATATACAGCACAGGGAGTAGTTGTACCCTATATACAGCACAGGGAGTAGTTGTACCCTATATACAGCACAGGGAGTAGCTGTACCCTATATACAGCACAGGGAGTAGCTGTACCACTATATACAACACAGGGAGTAGCTATAACCCTATATACAGCACAGGGAGTAGCTGTACCCTATACAGCACAGTGAGTAGGTGTTGCCCTATACACAGCACAGGGAGTAGCTGTAGCCCTATATACAGCACAGTGAGTAGCTGCAGCCCTATATACAGCACAGGGAGTAGCTGTACCCCTATATACAGCACAGGGAGTAGCTGTAGCCCTATATACAGCACAGAGAGTAGCTGTACCCTATATACAACACAGCGAGTAGCTATAGCCCTATATACAGCACAGGGAGTAGCTGTAGCCCTATATACAGCACAGGGAGTAGCTGTAGTCCTATATACAGCACAGGGAGTAGCTGTAGCCCTATATACAGCACAGGGAGTAGCTGTACCCTATATACAGCATCGGGAGTAGCTGTAGTCCTATATACAGCACAGGGAGGAGCTGTAGTCCTATATACAGCACAGGGAGTAGCTGTAGCCCTATATACAGCACAGGGAGTAGCTGTAGCCCTATATACAGCACAGGGAGTAGCTGTAGCCCTATATACAACACAGCGAGTAGCTGTAGCCCTATATACAGCACAGTGAGTAGCCCTATATACAGCACAGAGAGTAGGTGTTGCCCTATATACAGTACAAGGAGTAGTTGTACCCTATATACAGCACAGGGAGTAGCTGTACCACTATATACAACACAGGGAGTAGCTGTAACCCTATATACAGCACAGGGAGTAGCTGTAGCCCTATATACAGCACATTGAGTAGCTGTAGCCCTATATACAGCACATTGAGTAGCTGTAGCCCTATATACAGCACAGGGAGTAGCTGTAGCCCTATATACAGCACAGGGAGTAGCTGTAACCCTATATACAGCACAGGGAGTAGCTGTAGCCCTATATACAGCACAGGGAGTAGCTGTACCCTATACAGCACAGGGAGTAGCTGTAGTTCTATATACAGCACAGGGAGTAGCTGTAGCTCTATATACAGCACAGGGAGTAGCTGTAGCCCTATATACAGCGCAGGGAGTAGCTGTAGCCCTATATACAGCACAGGGAGTAGCTGTAGCCCTATATACAGCACAGGGAGTAGCTGTAGCCCTATATACAGCACAGGGAGTAGCTGTAGCCCTATATACAGCACAGGGAGTAGCTGTAGCCCTATATACAGCACAGGGAGTAGCTGTAGCTCTATATACAGCACAGGGAGTAGCTGTAGCCCTATATACAGCACAGGGAGTAGCTGTAGCCCTATATACAGCACAGGGAGTAGCTGTAGCTCTATATACAGCACAGGGAGTAGCTGTAGCTGTAGCCCTATATACAGCACAGGGAGTAGCTGTAGCCCTATATACAGCACAGGGAGTAGCTGTAGCTCTATATACAGCCCAGTGAGCCGATTTTACAGTCCTGCAATAGGGTCCTTGGACGGTTTAGCCATTATCACAAAACTTTTCTAGGATAAGTGCAAGACCTTAATAGGATTCACCTGTATAGCACTTACCCTGATAAAATTTCTGTAAAGCTGCCAGGACTAGTGGGTCAGGTGACCCACCAGCTGCAGGATCGCAAGACTAGGGTAAGAACTATATAGGTGACCCTATTAGGGGTTTATAATTAACTTAGTATAGGGTTATGTATATGATAGTATATATCTCCCACCTCTGAAACCCACAATAATAATTTTATATCATTTTTGCCTCTCGGGATTGTAGTTTTCTTTTGACATGAAGATGTATTTTTTTTAGATTATTTGTGCATGGATATAAATTGCTGTTTAATTTGTATTTTTTTCTCATAATATATATATATTTGTAAAATATTAAAATTGTGTATAATGTAAATGTATCTATTTTGATATAAATATATATATATATATATATATATATATATATATATATATATTTTAAAAAACTTAAAAACTAAATGTCAATTTTAATCCTAATAAAATGTATTTTAAAAAAATGTGTATTTTGTTTATATATATTTTTTATATGCAGTTTATATATATTTTTTATATTTTTTTTTTCTATA
This sequence comes from Engystomops pustulosus, assembly GCF_040894005.1. Taxonomy (NCBI): domain Eukaryota; kingdom Metazoa; phylum Chordata; class Amphibia; order Anura; family Leptodactylidae; genus Engystomops; species Engystomops pustulosus. Next base: position 32,156,455 of record NC_092417.1, read on the forward strand.
CAGTTGACTTCACTCCTCTCCGGTGTAACACAAATGCAAAATTCTGAACAAACGCTGACCATGTGACATTGGCCGGTGCCATCATGATAATTGACCCCTTTCTAACATTAATTCTGCAGAATGACTGTATAAATAAGTAATAAGCGCTGTATTTTTCAGTTTTTCCATTTCCTTCCATTCATTCCATTTCCTTTATGTAGATCTGCTTGTACATGTCACATGTGAAGGGCAGAGGATAATACGGAGGTGTTGGGCACAATGTGTAGGATTAGGTCCCAGCTGATAAATTACACCTCCTGTCAGCCTCGGCCACACCCGGCCTTTGGCATGGCTTCCTCAGACGTGCACGACAGCACTCGTATCTAGACACCTGCTTCAGATATTTGGCAATAGCAGAAGCTAAAAGAGGCCCCGTATCCTGTTTGGGGATTCCTCATCTAAATATAAATCCTTTTTTTTGCACGCAGATTTGTAATCCTTCCTCACTAGTTATTACTGATTATAGCTGATGCATGTTTATTACATTTAATTTTTAATTTCTGTGCCAAAAATTATTTATTAAAAAAATATATATATAGCAAACTACAGCAATTAGTACAAAGCACTGTAATCATAGGCTAAATTAAAATTTTAATTTAAAGGGATTTTCTATGTAAATGTTGTAAAAAAATAAATAAAAGCAATATTCTTATCACATCTTTTTTTGGGGCTTTTTTTGGTCTTTTTTTAGTGTTCACATATTTAACATGCCCATGTGAATATTCCGAAACAATGAGCATTTCTAGTCATGTCTCTCTAATAAGTCAGACATAAGCTTATAGAGTATTTGCAATAAAGGGGTTCAGGTATAGGTAAGAGTAGAAATAGTACATTATGAAGAAGAGCTAATTTGTAAATTTTTCCAAAGAAAGCGTTAGTACTCCTCAAGAGCAATGCTGATGTTTGGGAACAGACAATTAGATGGAAAAGCAAAGGATAGACACAGACAGTGAGCCCTTAAGTTTGACCCTCTCAGCAGTCCCTATCTACTTGCCTATACTACGCAAGTTAGTAGGTGACAACTGGTCAATATTCCTTTCCTGTGCCAAAACAAGCAGACAAAAACAGGACAAAAAAAACACACAAAAGATTGGTCACACACATACGGTTAAAAACCAAGAGGACAATGCAGTACAGATTCAAGAGACAAATGGAGGGTCAGAAGACAACTGGGGGTCAAAAGATAAAAATATAGAAGCCCAGAAAATGCTAGTAAGCTCCAAAAAAGACTTATAGAAAGCATTGGGCGGTGGACATACAAGCCTCTTATGAGATATGGGAATTCCGGTTCCGAAAGTGATTGGACCGGCCCACTAACATCCAGACAAACCAGACAAGCAGGGGAAAAATATGAGTAGCAGGGGCATCTGTCCATCACAACTAGTTTAACCGTCTGCAGCCCAGAACAAAGTAAACAGGAGAAAGACAGCCAGATGTGAAATAAGGCAGTGTTCAGACTAGTGCATGACAAAATTCAACTTCCGTACAAAATTCCAATCAGCAGCGCATCTTCTGCCATACTTAATAAGGAGAGGATAGTGCTGAAGCCCGAACGGGCACAGATGTTATAGTGTGTTGTCCAAAATCGTTCTCTACATTTCAGATTTATGGAAGGTCTCTCTTATTGAGCACCTTTAATAGGAACTGCAAACGTACTGTAACTTTAATCTTACCTGTTCTCTGTGTAACAATTATCTTACAGAAAATATGTATTGTGCTGTTTCTCTGTTATTCCTCCTAGAAATATTTGAATACATTGAAAACTGGGCGTCACCAAGTCTGAGAATGACAGCAAAGATTGGATAATGTGATATTGTACATGGACACACCTCCAGTTTTCAATTTTATCAAGCTGCTACTTTATATTCAGTACAACGCTAACTGCTTCTCAGAGTTCTATGCCCTCCTCTCACAGATCACTCGGCAGGTGGGGGGAAGGTGGCCCGAGTGATCTGTGAGGAAGTTAACCTAATAATGATTGGCTTAGATTTGCCTGGCAACAATTTCAGCCAACAAGTGTTAGGAAATTGCTGGTGGGGGCCCCATTATGAATAAAATGGTGGGGGCCCTGGGGTGCACGCCCCAGAAACCCTCCCTATACACTTGTCCTGATAGTGCTATATAAACTGGTCTGTGTGTCATCCATATTCAGATCTGTAAAAAAAAAAAAAATGGAAGGCTGGTAGATAATGTCACTAGCTTTTCCCAACCTACTTAGTGTTGCAGACAAATTTTTACAATGATTGGTGGGCAGGACTGGTGCCCATGAGCTATATATATTGCTAATTTGTATCCTTTCATTTCCCAATGTCATCCTGCTTCCTTGGACAAGATAAATCTTCAACTTTCAAACTTAATAGAGATTAATTTCCCCTAGTGCACATTGGAGATTTATATACACTACAGAACGGCTAAGGCCCATTGTCAGTATTCACAGGACTGATTCATAGGAAGTTTACAGGACATTTTCTTTTTTATTAGTCCTATGATTTATGGCTGGTACATACTAGGGCAAATGATGTTCTTTATCATACAATTATTCTGTATGAGCTTGTGTGAGGATGTATGAAAGCCAAAATAACATAAAGCAGAAGCAGTTAAGACAGTGGTGAAGGACATTTATAAAACAAGAAAGTTAAAGGGGTATTTTAACTGGATATTATAGATACAGTGGGGGAAATACTGTAAGTATTTTGCAAGATTTCCCCTCTACAAAGAATGGAGAGGTCTGTAAGTAAGACAAAATCTAATGTTACTTATTCTTTAAGAAGCTCCTACTATACACTCAATACCTGGATTTCCACATGCTTGATCCCTTTGCCCTCGGACTACTGTCCTGTAATAATAGCATAATTATAAAACGGGATAGTAGTCCCACAGGAAAGTGGTTTCCCATGGCATCCGGGATGGTCATGTCAGTTGTGCCTACGCTCAGCTTGGGAGGGGGAAAACTAACCGCTATGATGTCTCCTGTACACAGCATACAGAGACTACAAATACAAACAGAAGCAGCAGCAGCATGGAGTACATTACAGAGCAGTTTTGCTGTATCTCTATATTTAAAGTCTACTGCTCCTACTCCTTCCCCCTTTACAAATGTCTATAGCTTGCAACTGATAATCTGTCTATATACAGATGCACTTTAGTAGCGGATTATTGGAAGGGGTAAAGATGATAAAGACATAGAGTGTACAATAAGTGACTGGGGAAGATAGCAGGCGATACTGGGAGTCAGTCCAGAACAGAACCAGGAATTGCCAGGAGTTGCAACCAGGTGGAAGGACCTTAGATGGTACAGGGCAGTCGACAGCATGTGGGTGAAGCACCCGGACTGGTTGGCTGTATACCGGCCACAGTTGCCACAGAAGCTTGGTTCCTGGGATAGGCCCCATCTAGGCCGGAAAGGAGTATCAAGAAGAGGGGCAGGCCGTTGTAGGTGACTAATCCCTGGAAAATGGTAAAGAGGGCGACCCCTGATGAGAATGGAGATTCTTAACTCACGGTTCCTTTATTGGCAGGCTTAGAACAGCAGCAAACAACAACTCCCTCCTAATGAGGGCTAACAGGGCTGTAGATTGTCTGGCTGTGCCAATTCCTGGAGCCTGCAGGAATGTCAGTGTGGACCAATCATCAGTATCACTGGAAGTATCTCCTATGGAGCCAGTTCGGCTCTGCTGCATCAACAGCATGACAATCTCTGTAGCAGGTCTCCGGAGTGAGACTAAAGTCAGAGAGGACAGAGTCCAAACAAGCTAAGATCCAGACGTCCACACAGAGCCTAACTTTATAAACTCTCAGTTCTGGAACATTCTTGGGTTCCAGCCAATCAGCCGACCTGCTATACCTTAGTAAGATACATTTAGTGTAAACATAACACTAACCCTTTCAGGTTACAAACAATAATACTAATAATACACTTGTAGTGTCCTATTCCTGCCACTTGGTGGTAGTGTTGTAGTGGGATGCTGCCTAACAAGTGGTTTTGGATGCAATTAAAGGGATCCTGACAGTAATGTGGTCCTAAACATCTGGAATACCTTGAGTTGGGAAAACTAATGTGATGTCTCATTAGATCCCTTGGGCAAGAATTCCAGCATTTAATTTCGTATTGACCCAATTCCAGGACATTATACAGTTGACATCCCTGACATCATTGAGCAGATCAGGTCACAAGAGTTATTACCGTACCTGGTGAAAAATTGCTAATGTTACCAAGGACCATTGCAGAATCATAGCAAAACCAGAACAAAGAATAGACTTGAAAAGGTGGCAGCATGCTTGAGTCCCATGGAGAACACATGCATGCTCAGCTGGGGCATGCATCCATGTGTATGGGAGTGTTGGAAAGAATAGCTGCTTTCTGTGTGAATGCTCATCCAATATTAAAGGTTTGTATTGAAGTATTGAAGGTTTATTTTTATGGTAATGATTCACAATTGCTCTGGGGGTGTCACCAGAGTCCGAGCCTGATTGCCTGACCACGTCTGGTAACTGGAAGATGGGGGGAAAATCAAGGCAACTGGAAAATTTACTTGTGCTCCACTGATTTCTTTGGGACTCAAATGACAAAACCCCTTTTATGTAATGATTTTGCCATCATAATATTTGTTCATAATTTTTCCTTAACTTTGTCCAAAGTCAGCTGCAGCCTGTGTGCGCCTGTGTCTCAGTCTCCTCTCCTCCTGCACCTTCCCCTCACTTCCTGTTGAAGAGTGCATGAGGAGACTGAGACACACACACAGGCTGCTGCAGCTGCTCCTGCCCCCCAGGACTCGCCACATGCTGCTGGCAGGGAGTCAGGTAAAGTGAAATAGTTTTATAAAGTACTGAAATTATTCCACGTGCTGACAAAGGCATTTTTTAAATCAGCATAGCTTAGGCTATTGGAACCTGTCACCAGCTAAAAATGACATTCCTGCTGACGGGTTCGCTTTAACAATCTATGAAGATTGTTCTAAAAACAGACATTTCTTTTGTGCATTAATAATTCTCCCTCTCCTAATATCTTCCATCGTTTGTATGAACCAGTCGACCTACCTCCATATTAATTAGCTGACTTTCAACTTGCAGCTCATTAACATTCATGATGATTATGTAGCGACCTAACACGTCTGTCTGAGGTGGGGGGTGGGGTGGGCCACGTGAAGAGGAATTCAACAGCCCTACATATCTTTTAATTAGGAACTTTAATTGTTTCTGCAGTGCTGCATTAGACGCCAGAGCTTCTGTCAGACGAAGCTGCTCCCACACTGCCCCTTTATTCCTGAATTTCAATGATACTTGATGGAAACAATTAGATTTAATTAAGAGAGCGTCCGTGTGAGAAGGGCAGGGGACAGCATCCGGCTCTTCCTTAGAATAAAAGCTTTTTGCTGGCAAGGGTGGAAATTCTTTACCGCTGTGAGTAAAATACTGTTGAAGCTAAATATTCACTGACAGGAATAGCTCGGCAGATCATATATATAAAGTCCTATCTGCAAGCAGTATATTATAGAGCAGTAGGAGCTGAGAAGGCTGTAAATAGTGTCCTATCTGCAGGTAGTATGGTATAGAGCAGGAGGGGCTGAGCAGATTGTACATAGTGTCCTACCTGCAGGCAGCATGCTATAGAGCAGGAAGAGCTGAGCAGATTGTACATAGTGTCCTATCTGCAGGCAGCATGTTATAGAGCAGGAGGAGCTGAGCAGATTGTACATAGTGTCCTATCTGCAGGCAGCATGTTATAGAGCAGGAGGAGCTGCGCACATTGTACATAGTGTCCTATCTGCAGACAGCATGTTATAGAGCAGGGGGTGCTGAGCAGATTGTATATAGTGTCCTACCTGCAGACTGCATCTTATAGAGCAGGAGGAGCTGATTATATATAGTGGGCCAGATTTACTAAAGCCCCAGCGCCAGTTTTCTATCTGACTTTGCCTGTTCATTTATTTGCAAACTGCGTGCACATGTATTTAAGAAGGATTTGCGCCACATCTGTGTCATATGCAACTCATTTGTGTCGCGGCTGCACTATTCCTCACGTTACACACATTTATGCACTAAAAGGGGCGTTCCAGCGCTGAGTCGAATCGTACTCCACATTTATAACGCAAAGTCAGACAGAAGTGTCTCACATGCCCTATGTTAAAAGTGCACCAAAAAAAAAGTTGGTGCACTCTGTCGGAGCAGTGCAGGGAGCACCAGATTCATGAAGCACCAGTGGAGGCAGCTTGCTATAGAGCAGGAGGAGCTGAGCAGATTTTACATAGTCTCTTATCTGCAGACAGCATGTTATAGAGCAGGAGGAGTTGAGAAGAGTGAACATAGTGTTCTATATGCAGCCAGCATGTTATAGAGCAGGAGACATCAGAGTAAGTATGCAAAGAGGCCCCTTGCAAAAATCTCACACAAATGTGGGTTCTGCCATTATGACGTTTAATAACCACTGAGAAACCTAAATTAGAATGTTATATATTTTGCACATAACCTGTCATTTCATTGGTTGTATTCAGCCTATAAAGAAAGTTAAATAGCAGCTGTACATGAACAATAATTTCTTATAGGAAGTCACAGGAAGGTATAGTGTTGATAAACCATTTTTATAGAAACAATCCCATTGTGCCCTGACCTTAACCCAAGAGCTTGATAGTTTGTTTTTTCATATGCACAAGGAAGTATGAAAACAAGCAACTAACAATAGAAAAATGAGACAAAGGTAATGCTCCATTTAAAGGGGTTGTCTTCACGAACCCTATGTAGAGCCCCTGGTTTAGGATCCTAGTGATTTTATCAGGGAATGTGTAATACCTTTCTCCTCCTGTGGAGGTGCTGCAGTGAATGAGGCACTTACCACCAGTATATTTTGGCAGGTCTACAGTCAGGCGGTATTCACAATCAGGCCCGGCGTCAGCACCCGGCTGACCCGGGCAAGTGCCGGGGCCCCAGAGCTCGAATGGGGGCCCACCAGGACGATGTGACGCTGTATTACGGGGCCCAGGTTCGCGGCTGATTGCAGGCTGCATAGGAGGTGGGCAGAGAGGTAGTGGGACGGCTGCTGCTAAAGGTCCTTAGCAGCTCTGCCCTGCCCTGCCCTACCCACCTCACCTGTGGCCGCCCCGCCCAGCGCTCCCCGGCCCGCCCTGCGCTCCCCGGCCGCCTGCTTCACCTGCGTCCGAGCCCGGCCTGCGTGTCCTCCATCTGACTGCGGCCGAGCCCGGCCTGCGCGCCCTCCATCTGACTGCGGCCGAGCCCGGCCTACGCGCCCTCCATCTGACTGCGGCCGAGCCCGGCCTGCGCGCCCTCCATCTGACTGCGGCCGAGCCCGGCCTACGCGCCCTCCATCTGACTGCGGCCGAGCCCGGCCTGCGCGCCCTCCATCTGACTGCGGCCGAGCCCGGCCTGCGCGCCCTCCGTCTGACTGCGGCCGAGCACCTCACTTCCAGCCTGACCGCCCTCTCCTACATGGTCCACTTCACCTGCCACCACGTCCCGACCGAGCATCATCCAGCTGGGGTAAGTATGATTGCTACATATGTAAATGCATATATATGTGTGTGTATGTATGCTATATATACTGGATGTTTGTGTATATATGCTATGTATGGTGTATATATGCTGTATATCTGTGTGTATGGTGTATATATGCTGTATATCTGTGTGTATGGTGTATATATGCTGTATATCTGTGTGTATGGTGTATATATGCTGTATATCTGTGTGTATGGTGTATATATGCTGTATATCTGTGTGTATGGTGTATATATGCTGTATATCTGTGTGTATGGTGTATATATGCTGTATATCTGTGTGTATGGTGTATATATGCTGTATATCTGTGTGTATGTGTTTTGGTATTTTAAATTTCTGTTTTTTAATGTTGCTACATAAGTTCACTGTTAAGGGGCCCACTGAGTCTCTATCGCCCAGGGGCCCACTGAAACCTGGAGCCGGCCCTGTTCACAATCAATTATAGATCTGACTGTACAACCCACATATATTATCAGTGAGATGATCCACATGCTGAGAAAAACGCAAAAGAAAATTTGCAGACTTATTGCCGGAAAGGCGGCCCCACAGCCAATTCGGCAAATTGACGCCCCTTGCTACCAGCCACGGCTATGATTGGCCAGGGGCAGGGGTGTTACTTGAAACTGATGGGCCCCAGTGCAAAGTCTGTGCCAGATCCCCGACTATAATGTATGGTTTATAGGACTAATCCTCTCATATGGGAAAGTGACACCTTGTGGGCCCCCAAAGCCTCTTGGGCCCGGTTGCAACCACACCCTCTGCACCCCCTCAAGTTATGCTCCTGGACTACCCAAGGGCCAATTATAGCCATGGCTAATAGCAGAGGGCATAAATTTGTCATATTGGCTATATCCGGCTATATATCCAGGTTGCACGGCCGAACCCTAACTGAAACTCCAGGTATTTTGGGGCCCCTGACTGGAATTTTTTTTTTCAGACTGATAGGGCCCAGGTATAGGGGTTAGAAGGTACTGTGAGTCTCTTGGACCCCCCTTTTGATTGGAAATAGGGCGGGAAAACACAGTCCCACTAGACCCCCCATTATGGCGACCGCTCATCTCTAGTCTCCACCACATATTAACCCCTTTGCAATGTTCAAAACATGGAACATATGTGTGAATAATTTGGAGTTTTAGGCCTTCTAGACCTGCTGCAATGTTCACAAGGGTGACAAATTTGGATATATAAATAGGGCATTGATGTGCCTCCGGGTGGAACCAGCCCCAGCATAAACATCAGAGGCGCCGTGTCATTAGTAGTTGTCAGTATGTCAGGTGTAAAAATAATAAAAGTTCTGCAGAAGTTACATAATGGAAAACACATTTTCTGGCAAGGGCGTAATTACTGGAGATGTTTTCCCAATACTGGTCTGTAGGTGTGTAACGTGACATAGAGGAAGTCATGTTCTGTACAATGGACGTGACTGAGAAATGTGTTGGGAAATCTATTATTTGGAAGACTTATACTGTCAGTGTTATAACTTGTATGGATTATGCAGTGGACCAGGCCGGAAATGGGATCAAAGGAAAGAAAACGCACAGAGTTTGTCTGGTTTCGGATAATTCCATAGCATTTATGCTGTGGAATATGATGACGCTACATAAATATAACTTTATTATTATTGTGGGTTTCCTCCGTGTCCTCCGGTTTCCTCCCACTCTCCAAAACATACTGGTAGGTGATTAGATTGTGAGCCCCATGGGGACAGGTAAGTACGGTTCACCGCTGCGTAATCTGTGTGCACTATATAAATAAAGAATTATTAATATTGCTACTTTTATTATTAGTGGGTGTAACAAACAATAGGACCATATAGTAATGTTGTTATTTGTAATAATTTGTGTTATTTCTTAGATTATATATCTCCTGACACAAAGAAAGTTCTTGCAGATTAGTGACCATCGAAATAACTTGAAGTGGCTTGGGATTGGTTAAGCATTTGCATTTACATGTGACATGAAGTTTTGGCCAATCACAGGCCTTTGTCCCGCGGATCACACCTTCACCGGCTTTTTGAAATTTTCAGCGCCGCTGTGACAGCTATTTAGCTGATTTTCATGCAACAGAAATCGGGGGGACGATCCGCCGGATTCGGACTGAGTGCGGGATTTAACTTTAAAATTGTGTCGCAAGACAATGCACTTACATTCACCAGAAAGAAGAAAGTGAACTCCGGCGGACCTGAGTGAGGAAGAGACTCAGGAAATCGGCCGCACAATCTTTGTGAATCACGGCACAGTGCATGATTGTTGGACAACGCACAGCGGGGATCGCTACAGGACCAGGTAAGTAAATGTGCTCCTGTGCGTCAGTGGAGAGCGTGCTCATAGTACCCAAAAATACTACCCCTCATCACAACCCACCTCCACTGAAGCATACATAACTAATAAACCTCGGAAGAATGCACACAGTGATTTCACAGTGCAGGATACGGCACAATACAACTTTATGGATCCCCTGGGGGCAATAATACACACAGTGATGTCACAGTACAGAGATAATACACACAGTGATGTCATAGTACAGGGATAATACACACAGTGATGTCACAGTACAGGGATAATACACACAGTGATGTCATAGTACAGGGATAATACACACAGTGATGTCACAGTACAGGGATAATACACACAGTGATGTCATAGTACAGGGATAATACACACAGTGATGTCACAGTACAGGGATAATACACACAGTGATGTCACAGTACAGGGGTAATACACACAGTGATGTCACAGTACAGGGATAATACACACAGTGATGTCACAGTACAGGAATAATACACACAGTGATGTCACAGTACAGGGGTAATACACACAGTGATGTCACAGTACAGGGGTAATACACACAGTGATGTCACAGTACAGGGATAATACACACAGTGATGTCACAGTACAGAGATAATACACACAGTTATGTCACAGTCAGGCCCGGTGCCAGCACCCGGCCAACCCGGGCAAGTGCCGGGGCCCCAGGGTACTGGAGGAGCCCACTCGGGCCCCCGGATCAATTGTACCAGTGTCTCTATGAGACACTGGTACAATTGATCACCATTCGGATCAATCATTTTTCTGCCTCTATGCTGCGCTGGTCGGGAGCGCAGCATAGAGGCAGAATCTAAAACTCACCTGTCCCGGTTCCCACGATGCGGCGCTCCGCAGGGTATGCGATGGCTCTGAAGCCGGCGCACATGATGACGTCATCGGGTCACGTGTGCCGGCTTCAGAGGCGGCGCGTATGGGAGGCCCAGGCCGAAGACAGCTGCAGGCGCTGCTCCGGGGGAACCAGGACAGGTAAAATACTTCTTTCCCGGAGGGGGGGTTTCAGTGTGTCCGCAGGGGGAGGGGGGAGGGATGGGGTCAGTGTGTATACAGGGGGAGGTCAGTGTGTTCGCGGGGGGGGGTGTGTCAGTGTGTATAGAGGGGGAAGGGGGGTCAGTGTGTCCGCGGGGGGAGGGATGGGGTCAGTGTGTATACAGGGGGAGAGGGGGGGTCAGTGTGTCAGCGGGGGGGTCATTGTGTCAGCAGGGGGGGGGGGTTCAGTGTGTCCGCAGGGGGGGGGGGGTGAGGGGGTCAGTTTGTCCGCAGGGGGAGGTTGGGGGGGTCAGTGTGTCCGCAGGTGGAAGGGGGGGTGTCAGTGTGTCAGCAGGTGGAAGGGGGGATGTCAGTGTGTCCGCAGGGGAGGGGGGTGGTCAGTGTGTCCGCAGGGGAGGGGGGTGGTCAGTGTGTCCGCAGGGGAGGGGGGGTGGTCAGTGTGTCCGCAGGGAAGGGGGGGGGGGTGATCAGTGTGTGTGGGGGGGGGGGAAGTGTGGCCACTGGAGGGCGGCCCACGGAGGGGCCCACTAAGGCTCTGTCGCCCAGGGGCCCACTAAAACCTGGAGCCGGCCCTGGTCACAGTACAGCGATAATACACACAGTGATGTCACAATACAGAGATAATACACAGTGATGTCACAGTACAGGGATAATACACACAGTGATGTCACAGTACAGGGATAATACACACAGTGATTTCACAGTACAGGAATAATACACACAGTGATGTCATAGTACAGGGGTAATACACACAGTGATGTCACAGTACAGGGGTAATACACACAGTGATGTCACAGTACAGGGATAATACACACAGTGATGTCACAGTACAGGGGTAATAAACACAGTGATGTCACAGTACAGGGATAATACACACAGTGATGTCACAGTACAGGGATAATACACACAGTGATGTCACAGTACAGGAATAATACACACAGTGATGTCACAGTACAGGGATAATACACACAGTGATGTCACAGTACAGGGATAATACACACAGTGATGTCACAGTACAGGGATAATACACACAGTGATGTCACAGTACAGGGATAATACACACAGTGATGTCACAATACAGAGATAATACACAGTGATGTCACAGTACAGGGATAATACACACAGTGATGTCACAGTACAGGGATAATACACACAGTGATTTCACAGTACAGGAATAATACACACAGTGATGTCATAGTACAGGGGTAATACACACAGTGATGTCACAGTACAGGGGTAATACACACAGTGATGTCACAGTACAGGGATAATACACACAGTGATGTCACAGTACAGGGGTAATAAACACAGTGATGTCACAGTACAGGGATAATACACACAGTGATGTCACAGTACAGGGATAATACACACAGTGATGTCACAGTACAGGAATAATACACACAGTGATGTCACAGTACAGGGATAATACACACAGTGATGTCACAGTACAGGGATAATACACACAGTGATGTCGCAGTACATAGGTAATATACAGTTATGTCACAGTTTAGGGATAATACACAAATTATCCAGCCATTACAGTATGTATGACTCCCCAGGACATTGTACAAAGGTGGGGACATATGAAGGTCACATTTGCCACTGTCTTGGACCCAGTTCTATAGAACCTGGAAGACTTTTATGTAACTGAATAAAGAAAGAAACCCTATTAACATAATATTTCCATATCACTAGTAAAGCTTTACTAAACAATAGCTGGTAATATATATTATGTCCTGGTGATCCTCACATCTTCCTCCTCCCCGGCTTCAGGAATTCTTTTTCCACTGTGTAAGGAAATGATTAACAGGTATATTACTCATGGACGCCGGCAGGAAAGCTCCTGACACTTGCTTCTCGCTTTGTATATTCCTCACAGCTATAAATACTCCAGAAACCCTTCCAGAGCCAAGAGCTTGATGTCATTCTAGATAATGCAGATGAGGCCGTAGGAATTCCCCTTTAAATGACACAACCGCTTAAAGGAACCTCTCACACAGTGTTCTATGGGTAAAGTGATATACATAATTCTTTAGAAATAAGATTTTGTATAAATTAAAATTTCTTTGTTTACTGCTGCTTGAAGATTAACTCGATCTGTTCAGGCCCTCTTATTCTATAACATGCTACCTGCAGATGGGACACAATGTACAATCTGAAGGCTGCATGTTATAGAGCAGGATGAGCTAGGACACTATGTTCAATCTGCTCAGCTCCTCCTGCCCTATAACATGCTACCTGCAGATAGGACACTATGTACAATCTGCTCAACTTCTCCTGCTCTATAACATGCTGCCTGCAGATAGGACACTATGTACAATCTGCTCAACTTCTCCTGCTCTATAACATGCTGCCTGCAGATAGGACACTATGTACAATCTGCTCAGCTCCTCCTGCTCTATAACATGCTGCCTGCAGATAGGACACTATGTACAATCTGCTAAGACTCTCCTGCTCTATAACATGCTGCCTGCAGATTGGACACTATTTAAAATCTACCTATTTCCTCTGGCATACCAACTATAAGGCATGGCGTATAGTTCTTGATGTACCTTTACGAAATATGGAGGGGCCAAGTAGTTATAGAGAGATTGTAATATAGGAGAAAACTGTTGTAGAGTTTATCTAAGGCAGTGGTGGCGAACCTATGGCACGTGTGCCAGAGGTGGCACTCAGAGCCCTTTCTGTGGGCAACCAGGCTATCACCCCAGTACAGAGTTTGCCAGACAGGACTCCAGGCTTCCTCCTGCGGTCCAATACAGCCCAGGACTTGCCATGCTCAGCGCCATTTTAAAGGAACATCCTTGGCTGCCAGGGCTACAGGAGGAACAAGAAAGTGTGGACAGAGATAATTGTTGGAGCGCCTGCTCTGGGAATCCTGATTGTTCCTCTTCAGGGGACCCTGAATTCAAGTTCTCCATCATCTTTCTATTGTATTGGTGAACTCAGGACATCAATACGATTGAACCTGCGATACAGCAGGGATCAATAAGTTACTGCTTACATTGTCATGTTGGCACTTTGCAACATATAGGTGGCTTTTGGTTGTACTTTGGGCACTCTATCTCCAAAAGGTTTGCCATCACTGATCTAAGGCTATACACCTGTGAATCTATACCAAGGATCCCACATGTTCGTAGAGTGTTCTAAGAGTCAGGGTTCTCTCCAGATGGCAATGTTGGGTAAGCATTTCTTGTAGGTCTACATTGGAAAGGGATTGGGCTTTTTTCCCAAATTTACATTTTTTAATCATCTTCATACAAAAAATGATATTACACGCAATCAAAAAAATGTTATATACCCAAAGTGTGCACAAATAAAATCTACACGTCTTTACGTTTTACTTATGCAAATCAAGGTCATTCAAAAACAAACCTATAAATCTGCTTTTCCTGTATGCGTACAAACCCAGAGAAATGTTTTATGTCATCTAGGTTCTACAATAATAGCAGAGAAATGTCATTAAAACTTTCTAGGTCCGAAAGTTATAGCTTGTAGAAGGCTTTGATGAAAAAAACTGGAAAATAGCCTGGGTTAGAACGTGGAAAATGGGTGCAGAGATAAGCGGTTAAGGTCAAGTATGCACATATTTCTCCAATAACTGAGGCTTGGCCAAGTCCTTTCCATTTTGGCTTAAAGGGGTTGTCCAAAAAAGGTGGCCAGGGAGGGCAGGAAAAAAAGAAAGTTGTACTTACCTCATCCGGCGCTCCCAGTGTCCTACAGCTCGGTGCCTCCTTGTTGTTTGTTTACCGGGGCACAGAAGCCCCGCTTGAATAACGTCTGGGTGCCTGGAGCTGTAAACAGGAGAACGGCACGGAGTGACCACAGTGCGGGACAGCAGGAGCTCCGAACAAGTGCAAGTTTCTTTTTTTTATGCATCCCCCTCCCTAGCCCCCATACTATCGGACAACACCTTTAATTTTTGGAAACTATATAACACAGTGGGGCTTATTTACCAAGGGTCTGTGGATCATATTTCCATCTGACTGAATGGGATTTGCGCCGCTGGGACAGGTACTTAGAAGGGAATTGTGTGGCACGCGATTGGATTTTGGCACATCTGCACCAGTTTTCATGCGACAGAAATCGGTGGGGCGTGGCATCGGAAGATCCGGCTGATTCGGACTGAGCGCGGAATTTAAGATTAAAATTGTGTCGCAACCAATGCATTTACATGCACAGGGAAGAAGAAGGTGAACTTCGGCGGACCTGAGCGGGGAAGCGACGCATGCAGGATATCGGGTGCACAATCTTAGTGATTCGCGGCACATAGCATTGTCGTTGAAAAATGCACTTTCGGGAGCTCCTCCGGATGGGTAAGTAAATGTGCCCCAGTGTGTTGTTTTTTATTCGAGGCCGCGTTCTCCTAATTTTATGCTCTTATTGGGCGTTGCTGCGTGTCATGTCCTAATACGACCACACAATTCACACAAGATGGTGTCCTGTCCCATGACTTCCCATGACTGCTCGTGTAGCTACTGGTTTAATTTCCTTTATAGCACAACTGATGTTGTTTTGCCTTTTGCTGAACTTTTTGGCTTAAGTTTTCTATTGAACTATATTAAGGAAGAGGGTTCACGCCGCTGAGCGATTGCAGCTATTTTTAGCTAGAAAGCAAAATATAAGCTGGATTCCCTCTTATGACCCATGTGTAGCAGCTGGAAGTCATCATTTATTTCCAATGTAAACTACAACGTAGCCTGAATGCAACATAAAAACCACTTGCTTAATATTATGTTCATCTACTATAACAGCTCTGAACTGGCAAGGCATGGACTCCACGAGACATCTGTAGCAGGGTCGGATTAAAGGAGGGGCTCCTGGGGCTCTAGCCCCGGGGCCCCCACCACTTTCACTTTTTAAGGGGCCCCCACCAGTTTCCGACAGTCAAAGACTCAGCTCAGCTGAGTCGCTGACTGTCTCTGTGTGGGATGCGCAGCGGCCTGTGGCCGCCCGCATCGCGCATAGGGGTCTAGGATGTCAGCTGTGTCGGTCAGACACAGCTGCCATCGCTGGGGGAGTTCGCTGATGCAGTGTTTTGGTGGCAGCAGGTTGTGATGGGACGCCGGCGGCGAGTGATGACGTCACGCTGTCAGCGTCCGATCACTACATGCTGCTGCCAAAACACTGCATCGGCAATCTCCCCCAGCGATGGCAGCCGTGTCTTCAGTGGCCGGCGGCGGCCTGAAGAGCAAGGAAGAGCCTGCAGCATTGTGGGATCACTGGATGGGAAGGTGAGGTAAGTATGAAGTTTATTATTTTGTGGCCATTTTCTACAGGGGACTGGCGGCTAAATTCTACAGGGGGCTGGTGGCTGTATACTACAGGGGGCTGCAGGCTATATACTACAGGGGTCTGGCAGGCTATATACTACAGGGGGCTGGCAGGCTATATTGAATGTTGAAAGGGCCCCCACCAGTTTGCGCCCAGGGGCCCCCACCATCCTTAATCCGGCCCTGATCTGTAGGTGTCCTGGCACTAAGATATTAAAAGGGACGTTTCACCAACTTTACCAATCCCAAAACATTGTGCTACTGATTCTGAACCATCTGTAATTATTTCTGTAGCCCTCGATGTTCCTAAGTAATCAATATAATTGTCAGATGGGCGGAGCCAGGTGACTGACAGTAGTCATCAAGCTTAGCCCGGTTTTATTGTAGTTTAAGGACACAATATGCCATTTGAAGGTAGTATTGTGAAAAATGTAACAGTGGAAAAAGATTGTAGCTGGACTTCTTGTACTAGAGGAGGGTCTTCACACCGCTGTGTGATTCTGCACTGAGATGCTCCACAGCCCTCCCCTCTGGTTTGAATGAAGGCTGTTGCATCCAATAAGATACTAGCAAAAAACGTACGTAGGAGGAATGTGGGATTCTCACCGCACAATGGTGTGAGGACAAAATTTAAAAATGTATGTGCCGACAAATGTTTACTTAGATTAACAGTGAGGGGAAAATGGATACTAATGCACCAAGTCCAGCTACAATCCTGGAATAAAACTGAATATTTTACATATTCAAATATATAATGTATAGTATACTAGAGAGTCGCTATGTTACACTGTCTGCAACTTTACATGGGCAAAAGTACTGACAGTTTCCCAGTAAAGCGACAGATTCGTTGGAGAAAACACGCTACTTTTTGTAAATTGATTTAATGAAAATTTGAGCTATGGATTTTTATTATAAAAACTGAATGGGAAACAGTGAAAAGACTTCTGAGGGGACCTGTCATTAGGTGTAATGGTGAAAACCTGATGACAGGTTCCTTTTAATCAATGGCATAAACACTGAGCCATATAATGGATATTTTTCTCTACATTCCTTCTACTTTGTGTATTTAATATAATTTAGTTGAGGTGCAGTTTATTGATTACAGTTTTTATTGCTTTGATGAATGTATTAGTCATAGAATAAGTCAGATTTCATTGTGTACTCACGAAACATTTATTAGGGGTTTTAAAAGCAGATTTTATTATTATACAATTTATCCCTCAGCGTGACATAGGAATGATCTAATTCTTAGTCATTGCTGTTTATTTTTAACACCTAAAAATGTATTAAACATTAAAGCTGTTTGCACCGTATTAGTGGGTGTGGTTATCCAAATAATGGATGTAGTTATGCAAAGTGGGAGCATGGAAAACATAATTTATATGCTACATAATTACAAAAAACTATTAGCACCATACAGTGACTATATTCATAGCTCCCAACCATCCTGGATTTGGCGGGACAGTCCCGGTTTTCAACCTCTGTTCCACCGTCCCAGGCAGTTGGGAGATTGTCCAGGACTGCCTTGCTTTGCCCACGCCTCCCCCAGGTCCCCTACACTACAGCTGCAGAGCAGTGAAGGCATCGGGGCCAAGAGGAGGTGGTTACAGCTCCCTGCTACCTCCTCACATGTCGGCTTCTCTTTAGCAGACATGTGAGGAGGTAACTCCTCCCCTTGTCTGGCCCCACCCCCTCCTCCGATTCATATTCAGAGCCCCCGCAAAGAGGGAAGGTAAGTAACAGGTTTTTATTTGTTTAATACCAGCAATAGGAGAAGAGGGGCCACAGTATGAGGAGGATGGTGGACAGGAAGCCGCAGTAAGAGGAGGATGGAGGACAGGAGGCCGCAGTAAGAGGAGGATGGAGGACAGGAAGCCGCAGTAAGAGGAGGATGGAGGACAGTAGGCCGCAGTAAGAGGAGGATGGAGGACAGGAGGGCGCAGTAAGAGGAGGATGGAGGACAGGAAGCCGCAGTAAGAGGAGGATGGAGGACAGGAGGCCGTAGTAAGAGGAGGATGGAGGACAGGAGGCCGCAGTAAGAGGAGGATGGTGGACAGAAGGCCGCAGTAAGAGGAGGATGGAGGACAGGAGGCCACAGTAATAGGGAGATGGAAGACAGGATGTCACAAAATGAGGGAGATGAGGACATAAGGGCCCACTATGGAAATAGGCAACATTGTTGGAGAGAAGGGAGAGGGAAGGGGGTAGGAGTACAGAAAGCTCAGGCATCATAAGTATGGGGAGAAAAATAAAAATGGAGGATCAAATGCAAAGGGAGGATACAATTAGGAATTTATATGGTTTCCAGAGGGGGTTAGCCACATGAAAGGGGGATTTTACTATTTGTTGTTAAGGTTAATGTTATGCTAAGCTTGCGGGTGGGGAAATAGGCGGGGGTTTAGAAAAAAATTGGGAGGTATGTAGTATCAAGGTAGATACCAGCTCTATACAGTCTCTGTACAAACCATGTAAATAAATAAATCTAGACGTGCCATTGACTGAAGTCACAAACTTTCCCTCATTTTTACCTAGACTGCAATGACACCTTCATCAGCTCAGACTCAACAGGTAGGCTGGTCTGGCTTGTGAAAATAATTGATGTAATAGTCTGAACCATTCTCATCTCTCTGATATGGAATAAAAGTAGCATATACTTTGGCATATGAAGATTGGAGTGAATTCTTTGGATTTTAGGACTTTCTGGTCATTGGAGAGGTCTATTAATAAGTGCAACCACGTACCAGAAATTGTGCTGTTGTTGCTTAGCACAGCCTACACATCTTAGCTCAGTTTTCTAAAACCCTTGCCTCCTGCTTCCCACCTTCTTTTTAAACTTCCCATCCTGATGCTCCTTTAACAGTGCCCCACATGTGCAATTTTTTTTATTGCTCTACAGCTTTGGTACAGTAAAAACACTCAAAAAAATACATTTCTTTTTGTGTTACTACCATATTAGAAACACAAAACTGTCAGGCACCAGGGGTACTGGACCCACTGGACCATCATGGACGATGACGTAAACCGACACCTGGGACCGGAATCTAAGTGGTACCCGGTTTTCACCAGAGCCCGCCGCAAAGCGGGTTGGATTTGCTGTGGCGTGGTACCACCAGGTCGTTCCACTGGTGCGACTTTGTCCGCAGTGGCAAGCAAGGCAAGGTACACAGTTGTTAGGCAGAATCATAGTCAGGGAAAGGCAGGAGGTCAGGGCGGGCAGCTCGAGAACAGAGTCGGCGGTGTATCAACAGGTCAAGGCAGGAGGAACAGGATCAAAGTCAAACACGGAATCGGGGTCACATCGGACACTAGGCAAGGGTACAAGCTTTTTAAACTGCATCGAGCACGAAGATCCGCCAGGGAATGCTTGGAGAAGCCATATCCTGGAATGGCCAGCACCATTCAGCGGTGCACTGGCCCTTTAAATCCTCACGAGCCAGGGCATGCACACACAGCCGCCGGAGCTGTAAGAGGAATGGGAACAGGTGAGTGGCGCGGGCGCTGCGCTGGTGCGGGAGCACCCGTGACAAAAACACACATCATAGAGGAAAAGGTGCAGGCCCTGAACTCACACACAATCTCTGTCCCTGCCTACTTCCCATGCCCTCCACTAACCCACCGGAGGCAACTGATCGACATTGCCTATGTGCCTATTGCCTATTGCCAAATAGCAAGAGACCAGTATAACCAACACCTGAGTGAAGTGAGGAGTAGGTATGTGGAGTTCTTGGACATTGCCCAAGGCACTGATTGGTTCAGCCATCCATTAATCAAACCACACATCACACACTGCTGACTGATACAATCACCCAGCTTTCCATGGATCATACACCCAGCACAGCAAACAAGCTTCCTCTGCAGAGCAAGTTGTCAATCACAGCCTCAAGTAGAGCAGTCGTGTGTGTGGTTCAAAAGCTCAGAACACTGCACCGAGAACCCTTTCAGAGAGTTCTGAGAGCTTGTTTTTTACAGGCTGAGATGTGGTTTTCATTGACACTATTTCAAGGCACAACAGACTTAATGAGGGATAATTTATTGTTGTTCACATTTTGAAGAGTTTTCTGCATTTTATTTTCATAGTATGAAATGTAGCTTTACATTACTGTACAAGTTTTATGTGTTTTCTTTGTTTTATTTCAAAACTTATTTCCTTTTATGTCATTTTTAAGTCCCTGATATGCTTTGGCATCCTTAGTATATCAAAATATTATTGTCTGAAAGAGTAAAACTAACAATCTATTTGGCCATGCCAAGGCACAAAATAGGCCCTCGGGTGCCATGACAACTATCAGCATTCTGCAATCCTGTCACAAACCCTTTTGTTCCGTTAAATTACTTTCATGTTGTAGTCAACATTGACTTGTCACAGTCATTGGTCGGCTGGGCAGCATTTCCAACTATTTCTGGAGTGTTGGGCCAAGGGCCAGAAAGTAAAGAGCAGCCGGCCCTGTTGATTATTATTAAAAAAAAAAACATTTCCCTGGAAAAACCCTTTACCTTTGAACGTTTCGCACTGATAAGTAGTAGTAAGAGTAATTCTCTGATAATTCTGCTCCTTCAGTCCACTACTTTTACTGCTCAGTTCAACATCAGAAGCAAAACATCAGTATGATGAGTGTTACTAGTCATCATAATAAAACGTATTGTATTATAAAGGGTACTCAGGGGATATTTGATTTCATTTGATTAAGTTTTTTTTAAACGGGTATTCCCACAAAGACAAGTTTCTTAAATGTACTCAGGATAACAAAATTACACATTCTTTAATTCACTGTTATTAACAAAAATACAGCATTTCACAGATATAAATCCAACGTGTCTCTATAAGTCCTGGTGTACAAAGTTTAGGTTTCCCCAGGATCCAACCCTGAATTAGAAGTCTAGGGTCGGGCAGGACATTTTGTTCTCTTGTCTGACACTGCATTGAACTTCTCTTTGCCTCCAGCCCACACCCTTGCATTCCAAGATGAGCGCAGACACACACAGAGACTTCAGGAGAGTAAACTACAGACAGATAAGGTCTTTATCCAGGGGAGGGGGAGGGAGGCACAGCAGAGATGACAGTCTATGTTATAAGTGAGGTATATCAGAGCTGAGAATGTCATGTGTAATATGCATCTCATGGATCTCATCATCTCTCATCTCTGCTCTGTCTCATGTCTCTTTCTATGTGTCAGATACTAGTGGATGTTGAGAAACTAAATAAAAGTGTATATAAACCTGTACTCGGATAATCTAAGCACATTGTCAGCACACAGCATCTTAAAGCACTAGAGGCACATCATGCCAGCAGGGAAATGTTATATTTTTATCTTTTATTTATATTTTTATATATTTTTATACTTTTATTTTGTGGGTTACCAGGAAAACAGACAGATGACAACAACACAGTCCCAAAGCAAACAAATTCCTCGAACAAAATTTAAAGTTTGATACGTAATAAGGATAAATGGGCAAAAAAATTAATAGACCATAACACGGGGGGATGCTCGATCTCTGTCCGTAACACAGTAATTTTTGTTGTATAATAAAACAGAAAAAAACAAAAGCTTCAAAACGGGGCAAAACAAAAAGAAAAGAAAAAAAAATAGGTAGAAAACTAAGTATATTGGGAAAGCAGTTAGTAAAGGAGAGAGTTGGGGGAAAAGGACGAATCCTCCAGTTAAAAGAGGGGTGTGAAAAAGAATAGTCAGACTGTTGGAAAACTTTTCATGGCTGCCAGGTTTAAAAGGAAAATTAAAGAGGTGAGGGCTTCCATGTGCATGAGATCATTAAGGCTACATTCACACGCCCGTATGGGGGAAGTATATACAGCCGACGTAATACGCCTTATATATACGTTCCCCATAGATGGCAATGGGCGCACGGCGCCGTACGGGAGCTTTATAGTGCAAAACAAGTGCGGCACTGTACTGTTCCGTACCCGAGAGACAGATAGGACATGGCCTATCTTTTCCTGTAATACGGTGCTGTGCCGCATACATCACTATGGCGAGGGACGGGGATGAGCCGCCCTCCTCCTCTCCCAGGCGCCGTCATGTGCCCGCCGTTCTACAGTACATCTACTTCCAGGATGAAAGACTTTATGCAAATGAGTCTGAGTGGCTCTAGGCTACATTAACACCTATGGAGCCTGGAGCCTCTCAGGTTCATTTGCATACATTATTTCATCCTGGTGATAGATAGCCTTAGAGGAACACTCCAGTCACAGATGATTCATTGGATTATACCTTGTAGAGGCCCTGCTCCCCCCTTCAGACCCTGCACCATGTATTATTCAATGAATTAGCTTTGACTGAAGTGATTCTTCGACCTTGTATATTTACACAGCAATTTGGTGCGATTCACTAACATCATGCGCCCGAGTTACTGCAGGTGTCGCTGCTGCGCCAAAGTCCGCCAGAGTTCACCTGCTTCTTCCTGGTGCATGTAAGTGCTTGATCTTGTGACACAACTCATTTTTTAAATTCTGCGGTTTGTCCGAATCCGTCGGGTTGTCCGACGCCCATGCCCCCTGATTTCTGTCGCATGCAAGCCGGCGCCGATGCACCAATATCCGATCGTGTACTCCAAAATCCCGGGCAATTTGGCGCAAAACAGAAATATTCGGGAAACCCGATGAAAGTGCGGCGTTCGGACCCTTCGTAAATGAGCCCCATTGTGTCAGTAATGTATCCGTGACAGAACTGAGGCACAAACTTTCAAAAGTCGTCTTGTCAGGTAGTGCCACAATTACCAGTCTTAAAAATTGGACCCAATATTATTTTTTACCCACATTTAAATTTTTCTGTACAAGGAAGTAAACACCAAGCAAAACATTACTCTGAATTTTCTTTTTCTCTTTTTTTTAGCTCTGGACTTAATCCAAGGCAGAAGACTTTTTTATATGTATAATACTCATTAACCCAGACTTAAAAAGGTCATGTGACTGTAACATTCAGCTTTCCGTCACTTGTTTTATTTGTAGTCACTCCTTAGTGCATTCTCAGTAACAAGGTGTCATTACTGGAGGTGGTGGTAGACCAAATCCCAGAAACCCCTCTGATTTTGCAGATGTCATGGTGGGTTGGAATTAGCATAGTTCTGTACACGACGTAGCATCTGGGGATAGTATTACAAGCTCAGTCTCATAATCTCCATATAACCCTGCTCTTTATCTCCTTAGATCAGTAGAGATAATGCCATGTGAGTGGTCTGAGTTCTCTTGACTTGTGAGGTGTCAATGCAAAATCCACATTTTTTACTATCCCACCCCAGAATAATGAGTAACAAAAGTTAATTAATGACATACATGTACCCTTATTCATACCCTTATTCATATGGACACTTTTTGTATCTAGGGAAGGAGATATCTAATATTGTGCTGTTTGCTTTATGGTGACCCTCCCAGTGATTACAGCATCATACAGAAGCGCCGCCGAGACTAAAAGAGGCTAAAAATACCTGAGTAGAGGGTACGATTGCGCTCACTAAGCATCATTTAGAATTGCTGATCAGGGGGTCCCGAAACAACATGCTGGTGATGCTCATATGCAAGGATGATGTTTCATCCTAAGGATTTGGATGTGTTGCTTACTGTTTCATTCTGCATATTGTACAGATTGTATAATGCATAGTATTTGTACCTATAGTATAAAGCAAAGGTACAGATCAACTTAGTGCAAATGATTGCGTTATGGGGGCACTGTCAGAAGTTTAGTTCTGTTTGGGGCCACTTTTGTACCTTATAGAAACAACAACTCCTACAAGCTTTTCCATAAGTAATCTATATAAAAAGTAAAGAACTATGAAATGCACCCTATATTATGTCCAGTTTTAATTGAAAATATACATATCGCAATGGGATGGAAAAAGTAACATATAGTAGTAATCATTTTCCATCACCCAAGACATCAAATACGTTTTAATGGGTTGACCATCAAATTACTTCTTGAATGCAGTAATGTGTGCACCTCCACCGTCTGAGGACGGGTCACTACAGGAACAATTACTGGTTTCAGCACCAGTAATCCGCTACCTTACACAGACATCAGTAACCTTACCTGATGTCTTTGACTTGGGGGGGACGCCTGGTTTTCATACCACAAATTAAATGGTAACACTACCAGGTGTACTCCACAAAAATAATCAGTCGGTACTACCATCATCATATGCAGGTAATTAAATATTGATCCTCCTTCAATAGACATGCTACAGGATTGAGTGGTTTTTTTAGGGTAGTTATACACATCATGTTGTTGGAATCCGCCATATTTTAAGGGACTTGATCAACTGTCTAATGTGTATCTCCCAACTCCCAAAGCTAAATATAGGGGTAAGAAAAGTATTTGGCAGGATTGGGTTTTTACTGCCTGATTCTTTTGTTGTTACTATGAGGGTATGCAAGAGGTTATAATGGAGGCAGGGGCGTAACTACAGTGGTAGCAGCCATAGTGGCTGCTATGCGGCCCACAGTGTCAGGGGGCCCCAGCATCTGACCTGACACACTAAAGAATGGCAAATGTGCACCATTTAATACATATAATGCTGCAAATGGTACATAATAATATGTATATGTATAAGTGAAATCTTCTACAGTACACAGCCGGGAACTCAGATAAGAATTATCGGGGAAGGGGACAGCAGGACTTGAAATCTCTCATCTCTAGCTTCCTGTGGTCTACAGTTACTTGAGTGCCCTCACTTTGGGAAAATAAGACTACCTATCATAGGGGGAAGGGGCCCAATCTTTCCTAGTTACACCTCTGGATGGAGGAGGGTTGTGCAGAAAGTAATGACTGCATGGCCCCTGCCTTCTGCTGTAAGGCAGCAGGACACAAAATGTCACAGGAAATCAAGACTCCTGCTGCCGGCAGGTCACATGACCCACTGCTCCTGGCAGCTTTATACAAACTTTACCAGGGTAAGTACTATATGGGTGACTTTATTAGGGTCTTGTACCTACCCTCGTAAAGTGTTGTCCTAGAAGCCAATCCCTTGACCAATCCCAAAGCTGATCATGCCTATGTATGGATGCTGGCACTAGTGTCTCCACTACATGTGCAGCTCCCCTGGTACACCCAGCACTCTGGATAGGCGTACAGGACCTATCATAAATGATAGGACCCCTGGGGGAATTAACTTTATCTTCTAAGACCACTGTTTACATCTAATAGCCCATGTTTGTTCTTTCTATTGATATATTTGATATATATGATGAGTTTAATGAAGATGAAATGAGTAAGGGTCTTCTAGGGCTACTCCTGCCAAGGTGAGGCTGGGTAATTCCCTTGTCATGGTGGGAGTAATTTTTTTGAGAACCTGAGTACAGTCCTAGGAGCTTCTACGGATTGTTTCTTGAAGGACATCCACATCCCTTCTCCTGGAATACATTTTAAAGGAACAAGACACTGAGGAAACTCGGGCGAGATCATTCAATTTTATATCTATCTGGTGTAATTGTAAGTAATTGTGTCAGTTGTCTTAGGGCGATTATAGTCCCTTGCCTGTTTCTCTGACATACAGAGCATATTTTAGAAGTTGTAGTAAAAGTTAAGTTTTATGACAATACCTCACCTTGCTGGTCTTCTCCCTTATGGTAAACATGTAAAAATATGTAAAAGTAAGTTGAAAAAGTGACAAATGCTCTAGAATTCCATAGTTCCGGGGTGAAAGACCCTAAATAATTTCCTACTGTAGTTTTAAAAAAAAGTTTTGAAAAAGATTGTGGGGAAAATGTCAGGTGTGAACTTTCCCTAACAGGTACTTGCTAAACAGACCTGAAGTGACAAACATTTATCTCTCACAAATGGTTGTCAGTTTTGTTTTTATTGTCCTTTTATTACAATGAGTGAGTGAGAAACACCGGTGCAAACTGCAAAGCATATGAGGCAGGTGTAGCCACACCTGAGCACCGACTTTCTCACGTTTACAAGTTTCCCTCTACCACATCTCAGACTGTACGTGATCAGAAGCAGATATCTGCAAAACCGCTCCCTTTCTGCACAAGCGCCTGTGTATCCTTTGTTAACCCCATCTTAACTATATTACTCTGCAAAGCTTTATTCTGTGGTTTGGACTAAAGGACACAATTTTTTTTTTTTAATCAGATCCTTTTTATTAAGGTTTTTCATAACAAAAATACAGAAACATACAACTACCCCCCACACCAGTCTTTACAAACAGTTTAATATACACTCACCGGCCACTTTATTAGGTACACCTGTCCAACTGCTCATTAACACTTCATTTCAAATCAGCCAATCACATGTCGGCAACTCAGTGCATTTAGGCATGTAGACATGGTCAAGACAATCTCCTGCAGTTCAAACCGAGCATCGGTATGGGGAAGAAAGGTGATTTGATGCCTTTGAACGTGGCATGGTTGTTGGTGCCAGAAGGGCTGGTCTGAGTATTTCAGAAACTGCTGATCTACTGGGATTTTCACGCACAACCATCTCTAGGGTTTACAGAGAATGGTCCAAAAAAGAAAAAACATCCAGTGAGCAGCAGTTCTGTGGGCGGAAATGCCTTATTGGTGCCAGAGGTCAGAGGAGAATGGGCAGACTGGTTCGAGCTGATAGAAAGGCAACAGTGACTCAAATCGCCACCCGTTACAACCAAGGTAGGCAGAACAGCATCTCTGAACGCACAGTACGTCGAACTTTGAGGCAGATGGGCTACAGCAGCAGAAGACCACACCGGGTGCCACTCCTTTCAGCTAAGAACAGGAAACTGAGGCTACAATTTGCACAAGCTCATCGAAATTGGACAGTAGAAGATTGGAAAAACGTTGCCTGGTCTGATGAGTCTCGATTTCTGCTGCGACATTCGGATGGTAGGGTCAGAATTTGGCGTCAACAACATGAAAGCATGGATCCATCCTGCCTTGTATCAACGGTTCAGGCTGGTGGTGGTGGTGTCATGGTGTGGGGAATATTTTCTTGGCACTCTTTGGGCCCCTTGGTACCAATTAAGCATCGTTGCAATGCCACAGCCTACCTGAGTATTGTTGCTGACCATGTCCATCCCTTTATGACCACAATGTACCCAACATCTGATGGCTACTTTCAGCAGGATAATGCGCCATGTCATAAAGCTGGAATCATCTCAGACTGGTTTCTTGAACATGAGAATGAGTTCACTGTACTCAAATGGCCTCCACAGTCACCAGATCTCAATCCAATAGAGCATCTTTGGGATGTGGTGGAACGGGAGATTCGCATCATGGATGTGCAGCCAACAAATCTGTGGCAACTGTGTGATGCCATCATGCCAATATGGACCAAAATCTCTGAGGAGCTTCCAGCACCTTGTTGAATTTATGCCACGAAGAATTGAGGCAGTTCTGAAGGCAAAAGGGGGTCCAACCCGTTACTAGCATGGTGTACCTAATAAAGTGGCCGGTGAGTGTATGTCATACATTGCGGTTATAATATCAACCTCGCAGGGTGAAAGGGTACAAACCAAAAACATCAATTAAGGAGGAATGCAATCACAGATGTCTCAGCAATACATATCAATTACAGTTATCAAGAAAAGTTACTTCCCCCCAGTCCCATCCTATCCCTCAGAAGAGTCCCGGACACCAGACCCGGCTCATCACAAGATAGAAGTTTAAAGAAAATATATTCAGGTGACAGAATTTCATCACTATCAGGCTCCCGTTTTATTTTTTAAAATGTTATTACAAAGCAATTTTTGGAAAAGTATGTTAAAGCTGGAGACACATGAGGGAGAATTATCAGAAATGACTGAGGTAAAACAGTTCCAGTTTCCCATGGAAACCAATCAGAGATCGGCTTTAGTTTTATAAAGAGCTGTTGGAAAATGAAAGCTGAGCTCTGATTGGCTCTGAGTTTTTTGTTGCTGATTTTCTAAAGCCAGAAATAGATAATCGAGGAATCTAAAGTAAGGACGCTGCTTGTTCTTGCTGAATCCATTCCTAGCTTTAGGTCAATAAAATGTGGCAAAATCTACACCAAACAAAGAGACAAAAACTCCATGGGTTTTCCAGGTTAGACACTGTTTCTGTACTAATGGTCTATCCTCAGATCATTGTGTGTTCTTGGCTACGTTGTCAGGTTTTAAGCAGGACAGGGGTATCATTTTTCCAA
The DNA here is from genome assembly GCF_040894005.1 of Engystomops pustulosus. Taxonomy (NCBI): domain Eukaryota; kingdom Metazoa; phylum Chordata; class Amphibia; order Anura; family Leptodactylidae; genus Engystomops; species Engystomops pustulosus. The sequence continues at coordinate 32,184,679 of NC_092417.1, forward strand.
CACCCACTGATCTGATCTATGCCTGCGTATAGGTCAAGTGCCCCCCAGTCTGCAATTCCCTTTTTAAAATCACTTTTCTGGCAAAAGTGGAGCATAACAGGCAGAACTAAAAGGAAGAGATGGATTTTAGCTGAGAGGGCCTAAAGTACACATTTAGTCACCTCCCACTGGGTACTTACTCTCTCTGGGTGTACAACTTATATGCCGGATGCCAAAGGTGGCCAATAACAGAGAGTCCAGGACCAGGTGTAATTTCTAGCCTCCCTACCCCACTACTTCTTCAATACATCCAACTCGGTCTGTGGTAAACCCACGTCAATGGGGCACATTTACTTACCCGACGCGTTGCGTCCGCTGATCCAGATTGTCGGACGAAGATTTGGAGCTGCCGCGATCCACTTACAGCGGGTGCCCGATTTCTTGAATGTGTCACTTCACCGCTGAGGTCCGCCGGAGTTCACCATCTACCTGGTGCATGTAAGTGCTGATCTGGCAACACAATTTGAATTGTTAATTCCGCGGTTTGTCCGAATCAGTCGGGTTGTCCGACGGCCACGCCCTCCGATTTGTGTCGCATGCAAGCCGGCACCGGTGCTCCACAATCCGATTGCGTGCGCCAAAAACCCGGGGCAATTCAGGGCAATTTTCGGGAAATGCATCCAACGGACCCTTAGTAAATGTGCCCCAATGTGTCCCCAAACAACCGCGGGGGATCTGGGCAGTCTACGACTCACATATAGTTTATCCCCAGACCCTGTCACATATAGCCGTTAAACCTAACCTAAGGCCAGATTTGCGTGAGTGGTATACAGGCACAATCTTTATGTCTTCTGACCCACAATCACATAGTTACTATGAATGAAAATGAACCAGCCCTTACAAACCCAATAAAACAAAATCAGTTATGTGCAGGTGGATGCCATTCCTGGTAGATAAGAAACATAAATACCGCGGCTTCTATTGGTACATATTACTGGCGAGGCACAACACGTGTTTCGCAACTGTTTTATGGAATCAAAAATGTCCAGCTATTTGATGATTATGGGACAGCACAAACATAGAAAGTCACACCACAAACAGAAAAATTATCTACTAAGTACAAAGAGCAGATACATGACTTATACAAGCCAATCCCATACATTTCTATGGAGTAAGAGACGAATTATGCGGTACTTCTTCTTTCACCTAGATACACTTTTGATTTTGGCACTTGAATCTGTACATCTATACTTTCCTGCTTTATTGTGATTTTCTGGGATCTATGTTGTTTTAATATTATATTGACCCAGATGGTGTAAAACTATCAAACAACCTATACTTACCTCTCTCTGTTCCTCTGGTCCACCGTGTGTTTCTGCCTCATCACCAAAAGTCTCTCTGACGTTGCGTTCATAGCACGTAACTCATACAGAAGATATGGTGGGTGTACTCTATTGATGTAACGTCATAGCTGAGCCTTTGCATAGAAACAGGTGCGGTGATGGGCGGCAATGTGCTGGAGCGGGATACCGGAGAGAGGTGAGTATGGGTTGTTTGTTATATTTATGAAAATTCTGATCCTTAACAACACTGTTAATACTACTGCCATAAAATGATCTGACCTGAAGGAGACATTGTTCAAATTTATCTTTTATAATTCAACAGGTTTTATTTTTTTCCTTATAAACATAAACAAACGACAAAACATTCCACAATGAAAGTGGAACAAGTATTAATATTACAGGACATGATGGGTCACAAATAGGAAAATACACATACACAAAATTGTACCAATTAGGGGCACAAGAAAGATAAGATATGGCCTAAGATCAACCAATCATCAGCAATCAAGTTGGAACAAAACAACAGATAAAGGAGATTATTAATGATATAGAGGTAGGACTGTGTCTATTTTTGCAGATGACACCAAGCTGTGTAGTGTAATACAGCTATGGAGGATGGGGGGAGTAGTAGAAGTTGTGTAGTGTAATACAGTCTATGGAGGATGGGGGGAGTAGTACAAGCTGCGTAGTGTAATACAGTCTAGGGAGGATGTTCATAGGCTGCAGGTGACTTGGACAAACTGAATGTTTGGTCATCCACTTGGCAAATGAGGTTCAATGTGGATAAATGTAAGGTTATGTACCTGGGGGCTAATAATCCTTGGGGGAGTAAATCTTGGAGAGCCCCTTGTAAAGAAGGACCTTGTTGAGAAAAAGATTATAAATTGAATAACAGCATGCAATGTGAATCAGCTGCCTCTAAAGCTAGTAGGATCATGTCATGTGGTATGGACTCTCGGGATAGGGATGTAATATTACCTAGAGAGGGTTCAACAAAGAGCTACAAAAATGATAAGGGGTATGGAGGGTCTCAGTTATGAGGAAAGATTAAAACAACTAGATTTATTTAGTCTGAAAAAGAGAGAACTACGAGGGGACATGATTAATTTATATAAATATATGAATGGTCCATGCAAAAATATGGTGGAAAGTTGTTCCAGATTAAATCAAAAGACGAGGGGGCACTGTCTCCATCTGGAGAAATCAAGGTGTAATAACCAGAGATGACAGGGCTTTTTTACTATGAGAACTGTCAATCTGTGGAATAGCCTGCCTCAGGCGCTGGTCACAGCAGGGACAGCAGAGAGCTTCAAGAAGGGTCTAGATGCCTTTTTACACCTAAATAACATTGACAGTTAAATTATATACAATTATTTCCCATATATCCCTTCCGCATCCAATCCCTTCCCTTCCTTGGTTGAACTTGATGGACAAGTGTCTTTTTTCAACTATGGAAAAAAAAGGAAATTGGAAAAGAAGAAAGAGGGGGAAAGGGTGGAGGAACATGAAGGAAAGGAGGGGGGAGTCGAGTTTTAAAAATTTGCCAGGGAGACAGGTAACAGGTGTTGTCTATGAGCTCTTCCATCTGTTGGGTGGTGGTGACTTCTGTGAACCATTCCTCAAGATAGGTGAGAAAAGTGGATCTCCACTTTCTGGGTATTACCAATTTGGTGGCCCTAAGTGGTTGAGGGGGTTAAGGACTTCTTATAGGTGGACACTGGGGTGTCAAATATTAAGATTAGGGTGGCTTATGGGCAATTATGGATCATGGCCCCTGTAATGCTATGGATTGTGAAGAGGACTGTAATCCAAAAATGTGGTAGAAAGGGGCAGCCCCACCAGATTTACGAGTCAGGCCTCCCGCACACTACTGTATACAGTATGACTTCTACTATGCACTGTTGGGGTGATCTGGGGTGATCTGTAACATTGGGAGAGGACCTTATAGTAAGGTAGCTTTTAGTGGCAATCACAACATGGTGGGTCATGGTGAAGCATTTGGACCATTCGGTAGGAGTGAGGGGTTTGTTCCATTTTTTTCCTCGTGTGGCACAGAGTGGTGGAGGAGCCTGTGATGTGGAGGACACCAATGATCTATAATAATAATATAATAAATAATAATAATTTTTATTTCTTTTAATAAAATCCACTAAGACACCTAATTTTGTCTTCCTTTTACACCGAATTGAACACCCAGCTTTCCTAGACCCCTACAATTCATTTATCCAGCTCTGAAATATACAATATAAACAGTTTATAGTGTCAAAATGAATATGAACATGACCTATATATACAAAGGAAGACACGTTTGACTTCTTTTTGAACCTGTCAGACTCCAGACTGACTTTGCTTGGAGCGCAGCAGGTCTTGCCTGATCCGTTCAGACACAGGACTTGGTGACACTTGCACTTCCTGCATTTTTCACTCTTTTGGCAGTGAAAGTGACAGGTGTCATTCCAGTGGTGACAGACATGCAATACAGATGTGTGCAGCGCCTCACGTCAATGCATTCCTCTGCCATTGGTTTCCTCCCAATACAAACAGAGATATTATCTTGGCACGGCTTTCTCCAATAAAGGAGAATATGCTTGGTACTCAGACAATAAAAGATTACAGATTGTTGTTGCCGCAAATTGTGGCCTGTGCCCTCCTGTAATGCAAAAGTAGAATAAAAAAAAACTAGGACAATTTCCATCCCAGCAGGTTGGGAAGTACTGAGTACATCTTGAGTCTCTTGCACATGGCCATTTGCAGAAAGGGGCTGAAAACAGTCGGCCGGGTGGAGATGGGACTCACAGCACTCACCGCTCCCATCTTCCAACTTGGTCATGGTGTGGTGAGATATGGTTTGCTTGTGTTGTCAGTCACAGAGTGGTGCGCTTTGTCTATGAGCTCTGGTGTGGTCAGTAGGATGGGGTTTATGTTGTAAGTGAGGGGGAATTTGTGTTTATGTCAGTGGGGAAGGGGGTATAGATGATATATGTATGTCTAGTATGAAAGGGCTTCACTTAGCATAGCTCCGAACCGTCAGCGTGATAGTCCCGCTATTTCCGTGCTGTCCTGCCATCCCGGGTGGTTGGGACAATGTCAGCATGAGCTGAGGCGGGATCAGCTCATGCTGCCTCCACAGATCTCTGCTGCACACATCTCTGCTCTACAGCAGGGAATACACAAGCTTCCCCTCACTGATAACACACATTCCCCTCCACCATTGACATCGCACACACCATACCCCACTGACAACATTTATTTAACCTACCTCATGTTTCCTGTTCCTCTCCTCCATGTTGTCTCTCCAATGAGCAGCCCATGCTGTGGGGTCAGCAATTTGTAGTTGGGGTAGGTGTAGCTACGTCTCCAGCTCTGGAGCCTGATGCAGCACTCCAGTGGCGGAAACGGAGCACAGGACGCAGCAGGGGAGAAGCCTCATGTGTTTGCCATGCACAGTAAGGTTGCATCCCCCTCCCAGCCAGAGCAAAGATAGTACCCTAGGCCATCACCTACCTCTGCCTACCCCTTTTCCTGGCCCTGGAAGTATACCGTATATTTATTTATTGGAATATTCATTAAAGAATATTACATCATATTTATTTCTCTATTTTTTTGCCCTCCTCACCATCCTTTGAATATGTTGGCATATTGCGAGCACATGTGGAGTTTTACACAACCACTATATAAAACTGCTATACAGTGACCGTATAAGTCATAAGATGACTGCTTCTAAGCAAGGAAACATCATGACTATAATTGAATAAATGACCCGTAATCTGTATTTTTTCCACAAAATTGTACATTAATCTGGTTGACTCTTCCTGCTCTATAATATTCTGGGTGATTTCCGCTCCTTTGTAGGCTGATATTTCAGTGCTTCCTCCCTCCTGCTATATTTAGCACTAAATTAATGCTGATGAGATGAAACTAAACTAAGGGCACGGCAGTTGTGTAGGATCCATGGCTGGCAGCCACAGCATCGCTTAAAGGGGTTGTCCACTTTAAGGACATTCCAGAAAATACTTGCTGTTGTTTGTGTAATGAAAAGTTATAAAAGCTTCCAATATACATTCTGTATCAATTCTTCACGGATTCCAAGATCTCTGTTTGATATCATGCAACAGGAAGCTTCATTGTTTACTTCTTGTAGATAAACACCGGTCCATGGTCAAGTAATTAGGGCTGTGTTACCTGTGTGACATCACATGACCATGGACCGGTGTTTATCTACAGGAAGACGCTTCCTATAGGAATTGATACAGAAAGTATATTGAAAAATATATTGACTTTTCATTAATATGAATTATTTGCTGTAATGTGTTTACAGTGGACCAGCCCTTTAAGGCTCAGAAGCTGTGGTGCAAGAGTTTAATTTAGAGCCCCAATCCAGACACCACTGGCCCGGATTCACAATACAGACTTGGCTCACTGACACTGCACATGCTGAGAGTTGCCTCACACACTAGAAGGTTACTCATTGGCCCACGTTTATCAAACTTTTGGTGTTAAAGAACATTTTCCAGCAGGAATACTGATGGTATCCACCTATAACGTACTTACACATCAAGAGGATTTCTTTCCGATTTTTTCCATGTTTGTATGTAATCCTAGGATAGAATGATTTCCCTAAAGAAAGAGTTTTATAAAATATGCTAATGAGTTGGAGGCGATCAGGCTTGTGTCACCCGAGTGCCTCCTGGCTATGGGGGCTGATAATATATTCACGCCACCATTCATCTTAATTCCCTCGGGCCCTGACTTCTGCGATTACGTCAGCCGGGAGTCTGGAAATCTCTCGCATGCGCGCTGAGACTCGTTGAAGGCGTTGAGCAGAAGGCGGGACCCGGTTGTATTAAAGGACATCTATCACTAGGATTGTAAATCTAGCACAATGACATAAATAATGGTGTGTGCCACCTCTGGCAGGACATGTTCCTTCTTTTAGCCTCTTATGCAAAAAAAAAAGGGTCTGAAATATTATGCAAAAGAAGCCTCCGGGGCTCCAGGCTTCATTAACAGTGATGGAGTCTGGAGCATGTCAGGCTAATTTGCATAAATGTTAAAGCCATTTTTTTTTTGGAAAAACAAAGGCATAAAAAACTTGAAAGAACAGCAGATCCTGCCAGAGGTGGCTCACAGCCGATCCTTGATGGTAGATTTTCTTTAAGTGTATGGAACCAGGATCAGCTCCCGGAGCCAGGAGGTGCTCAGGTGACGTGAGCCTGATCGCCTCCGACTCATTAGAATATTTTATAAAACTCTTTTTCTAAATTTACATGTCCCAGGATCACATAAAAACACTATCGGAAAGAAATGCTCTTGATGTGTAAGTATGTTATAGGCGTCTACCATCAGTCCATGAGCCATCAGCCTCCTGTCACCAATCAGCATGTATGGATGATGGATGATAGAAGTTTGCTTTTGCAAGAATCACAAGCATGATGACAGGTGGATCATGTGCCTTCTGTGTATTGTGTTGTTTTATCTTTACTTTAAATGCTGGACTTGTAAGACATTATTAGCACACAGTGTGGTATATACCACTACACTGGGTGGGCTTATATCATATACAGAGTGAGGGTGCATTCACACGGCCGTCTGGGGGGATGTACAGTCATGGCCAAAAGTTTTGAGAATGACACAAATATTATATTTTCACATGATCTGTTGCCCTCTGGTTTGTCAGATGTTTATATATCATACAGAAATACAAGTGCAATCATATTATGAGTAACAAAAGCTTTTATTGACAGAGTGGGGCAGATTTACTTACCCGGCCCATTCGTGATCCAGTGGCGCGTTCTCTGCGGTGGATTCGGGTCCGGACGGGATTCATTAAGGTAGTTCCTCCAACGTCCACCAGGTGGCGCTGCTGCGCTGAAGAGCATCGGAACGCACTCAAGTACACCGGCCTATTCCTAGTGAAGATAAGTGCAAGCTCCGCGACATATTTTTTTTAAAAATGCAACGGTTTTTCCGAATCCGTCGGGTTTTCGTTCGGCCACGCCCCCGATTTCCATCGCATGCATGCCAGCGCCGATGCCCCACAATCCGATCGCGTGCGCCAAAATACCGGGGCAATTCAGGGAGAATCGGCGCAAATCGGAAATATTCGGGTAACACGTCGGGAAAACGCGAATCGGGCCCTTAGTAAATGACCCCCAATGAGTTACTGCAGCAAGTCAGTATTTGCAGTGTTGCCCCTTCTTCTTCAGGACCTGCAATTCTCCCTGGCAGCTCTCACTCACCTTCTGGACCAAATCCTGACTGATAGCCGTCCATTCCTGCACAATCACTGCTGCATTTTGTCACAATTTGTTGGTTTTTGTTTGTCCATCCGTCTCTTGATGATTGACCACAAGTTCTCAATGGGATTAAGATCTGGGGAGTTTCCAGGCCATGGACCCAAAATCTCTATGTTTTGTTCCCTGAGCCATTTAGTTCTCCCCTTTGCTTTATGGCAAGATGCTCCATCATGCTGGAGAAGGCATTGCTGATCACCAAACTGCTCCTGGATGGTTGGGAGAAGTTGCTCTTGGAGGACGTTCTGGTCCCATTCTTTATTCATGAATGTATTTTTAGGCAAGACGAGATGGTTGGTCCTTATTGGGCGCCCTGGAGCCTTTTTGGCAACAATGGAACCTCTCTCCTTGAATTCCTTGATGATGCGATAGATTGGTGACTGAGGTGCAATCTTTCTAGCTGCGATACTCTTTCTGTTCGGCCAGTTTTGTGCAGTGCAATGATGACTGCACACGTTTCTTTAGAGATAACCATGGTTAACAGAAGAGAAACAATGATGCCAAGCACCAGCCTTCTTTTAAAGTGTCCAGTGGTGTGATTGTTACTTAATCATGACAGATTGATCTCCAGCCCTGTCCTCACAACACCCACACCTGTGTTACTGGAGACATCACTGAAACGATATTAGCTGCTCCTTTTAAGGCGCCTGCAATGAAGCTGAAATGTGTTTTGGAGGAAAAAGTTCATTTTCTAGGCAAATTGCCATTATAAAACCTGATGCAGTAGACTTTGTAAAAATTAATATTTGTATCAAAACTTTTGGCCATGACTGTATAGTAGACAAATTACGTCCCTATAGATGACAATGGCAGCCTGGCGGTGATTCGGGGCCGCACATGTGTGGCACCGTTCCGCGCCGTACACCGGGAAAACATAGAGAAGTGGGCGTGCACCACTGTTCTCTATGGAGGGGGGGGGGGGGGGTCACCTCCTCTCCAGCACACGGCAGTATGCCTGATCAGCGGGAATAACGTGGGTGTGCATGTACCCTAAGTCACAGTGTACTCAGCTGAGTGTAGGAGACCCTGAGGTCTGATGGTGATCCTATATTGAAAGGCATACTAATGTGAACACATATGGATGATGGGTGTAGTAGTAGTAGTGGATGACATATGGATGACGGGTGTAGTAGTAGTGGATGACATATGGATGACAGGTGTAGTAGTAGTGGATGACATATGGATGACGGGTGTAGTAGTAGATCACATATGGATGACAGGTGTAGTAGTAGTGGATGACATATGGATGACGGGTGTAGTAGTAGATCACATATGGATGAGGGGTGCAGTAGTAGTGGATGACATATGGATGACGGGTGTAGTAGTAGTGGATGACATATGGATGACGGGTGTAGTAGTAGTGGATGACATATGGATGACGGGTGTAGTAGTAGTGGATGACATGGATGATGGGTGTAGTAGTGGATCACATATGGATGACAGGTGTAGTAGTAGTGGATGACATATGGATGGCAGGTGTAGTAGTAGTAGTGGATGACATATGGATGACGGGTGTAGTAGTAGATCACATATAGATGAGGGGTGCAGTAGTAGTGGATGACATATGGATGACGGGTGTAGTAGTAGTGGATGACATATGGATGACGGGTGTAGTAGTGGATGACATATGGATGACGGGTGTAGTAGTAGTGGATGACATATGGATGACAGGTGTAGTAGTGGATGACATATGGATGACAGGTGTAGTAGTAGTGGATGACATATGGATGACGGGTGTAGTAGTAGATCACATATGGATGAGGGGTGCAGTAGTAGTGGATGACATATGGATGACAGGTGTAGTAGTAGTGGATGACATATGGATGACGGGTGTAGTAGTAGATCACATATGGATGACGGGTGCAGTAGTAGTGGATGACATATGGATGACGGGTGTAGTAGTAGTGGATGACATATGGATGACGGGTGTAGTAGTAGTGGATGACATATGGATGACAGGTGTAGTAGTAGTAGTGGATGACATATGGATGACGGGTGTAGTAGTAGATCACATATGGATGACGGGTGTAGTAGTAGTGGATGACATATGGATGACGGGTGTAGTAGTAGTGGATGACATATGGATGACGGTTGTAGTAGTAGTGGATGACATATGGATGACGGTTGTAAAGAAAAAGGGGAGATGGAGCGGCACTGTGATTCCGGATTATATCCAAAAAATGGGTGCAGGCTTGTAGAGGTCCGGCTCAAGGATCTCAGATGTCCACTTAGGAAGGAATGGGAAAGCAGCACTCCGTGTTCGAGGGTGAAGTAAACACCTTTTAAACACGGAGTGCTGCTTTCCCATTCCTTCCTAAGTGGATGACGGTTGTAGTAGTAGTGGATGACATATGGATCATGGGTGTAGTAGTAGTGGATGACATATGGATGACGGGTGTAGTAGTAGTTGATCACATATGGATGACGGGTGTAGTAGTAGTGGATAACATATGGATGACGGGTGTAGTAGTAGTGTATGACATATGGATGATGGGTGTAGTAGTAACGGATGATACAATAATGTGATGACACATCTTCCCCTGTAGTTATGGCCTCTTCTCCTCCTCCCTTCCCATAGCTGCAGCCCCGCATTTCCTCGGCTTCCCCCGTGTCTCCCCTTCCCCTCCTCCCGCTGTGTGACTACTCCCCGCTCTGCACTGTACGAGGCTACATGCTCAACCAGGATTCCTCAATGGCGGATGACCCGCCCACTACCACGCCGTCTCCTGGTAACCTGCATCCGCCCACACGTCGCTGAGCCAATGATCGGCCGGCTCCATGTGTCCCTCGTGCACGTGCTCACGTACCCGCCCTGGATGTGGGTGTAGGCCACGCCCTGCGCCCCTCCCGATTGGCTCCGACCTACAGACTTTGGTCACCGGCTTTAAAACTGCGGCGTAAGCCACGCCCAGCGGGAGGACAGCGCTCATCCTGCACGTAGAGAGGAGTATAGCGCCGGCTGTGCCTATAGAGACACGTAGCCGAGGCTTTATAGGAGCGCATTCACATGAGGCGTGCAGTAACGCTGCGATCCTCCTAACCTGGGCAGTGGAGGAGGCTGGCATGTGAGCAGGTATCACACCTGCAGGAGGTGGCCACCTGTACGTCCTGCCCGGCCATGCCACTCAAGCATAGCCCTCCTCTGGAGCTGGAGAAGCTGGCTCTGGAGCACATTGCCCCGCGCCTACTGACCTATGGCTACTGCTACCTGGACCACGTCCTGGGAGAAGAAGTGGGCGACCAGGTTCTGGAGCAGGTCCGACGTCTACACCAGGATGGGGCGCTGAAGGATGGACAGCTGGCGGGGCAACTACAAGGGGTGTCCAAGAGGCACCTGCGCGGGGACAAGATCGCCTGGATCGCCGGTACCGAGGAGGGCTGCGACGCCATCGGACTGGTTCTGTCCGTCATTGACCGCCTGGTGGTCTTATGTGGGAACCATTTGGGCCAGTACTATGTGAAGGAGAGGTCCAAGGTGAGACCTTCTGCTCTCCTACCGACCGCGACCATCACATTTAATTCCCCCAGCCCCCCCCCCCCCCCTAAAATTGTGTATCACACTGTACCCCTATTAGTGTCCACGTCTGTCCTGGCTGTCATTGCAGTTCCGCCATCTAGAGAACTTCCATCATGTCCCAAATTTGGTCTGGGTTTCTGCCACCTGGAGAAACTGTTCCTCGTCCTTCCCCAGAGCACAGATACATAGTAGCGTCCACATTTTTGCGTTCTCCATAACCCTACAACACCCCCGTGTATGCTGCACGTTCACCCGATATCTGTCACACATCAGGCACTTTCTAGTTGTCACTGTCACAAAATGAATCCCGTCCCTTTAAGAACGGTGAAAGTAATATCAAAAGACAACACCGGGTTCATGTCTACCCTACACCAAGTCCAGAAACCACATCATAAATAAACCAGGGTCATCCCAAAACAGGGAGTGAGGGAATGTGAGAGGGAGATGACCCCAAACCTCGTCTGTCACCACCCAAACCTGATGTGACAGAAAGTGTAATATCCATGAGACTCATAGAACCTTCTATTATGTTCCAGGCAATGGTCGCCTGTTACCCTGGTAATGGAGCCGGGTATGTGCGGCACGTAGATAACCCGACCGGAGACGGGCGCTGTATTACCTGCATTTATTATCTCAACAAGAACTGGGACGCCAAGGTGAGAAATATCCATCAGCGTGTGACCCCCTATTTATCTTACTCTTCACCCACAAACCGGCATCTATCTAATGTAATGTACGGTAATATCTATCCATCCACACATAATCTTATATTGATTTATCCATCAATTATGTCTTTCCATTTATAATCTCATATCTTTCTATCTATTTGAAACATTATATTTAACAAATAATCTGTCTATATTTCTATCTATCTATCTATCTATCTAATATATATCTATCTATCTATCTCATATCTATCTAATATCTATCTATCCTCTATCTATCTCATATCTATCTATCTATCTATCTCATATCTATTTATCCATCTCATATCTAGCTATCTATCTATCTCCTATCTATCTCATATCTATCTCATATCTATCTATCTATCTCATATCTATCTATCTATCTCATATCTATCTATCTATCTCATATCTATCTCATATCTATCTCATATCTATCTATCTACCCAGTGATATGAAACCTTTAAGCTGCATAAAACTCATCTTGAACATTTTGTCCACATCTTGCTTCATCTATTAATCTGTTTGTCTTTTTGTCTATCTGTTTATCAATCTATTCTTCTATCTAGCCAGCAATCCCAAACTATCTATTTATCTGTTTTTCTTTTTATCTAGGGATCTTAAACCTTCTATCTAATAATCTCATATGTGTCCGTCTATCTATTTAACTTTGTATCTAGCCAACATTCCAATAATATCTATCCAACTAACTTTCTATCCAGCAATCTGAAACTTTCAATCGGCAAAAAATGACATGTCTATCTGTCTTTTTGTGTATTTATCTATCAGTCCATCTATCTTTCTATCTAGCCAGCAATCCCAAACTATCTATCTTTCATGGGATCTGAAACCATCTACCTATCTCATATCTATCTATTTCATATCTTTCTATCTTTCCATCTATCATCTTTTCTTTATCTGTTTATGCATTATCTATTATAACTTAAAGGAATTTTATCGTTTACATTATTGTTTGTATGATGAAAAGTTATACAATTTTCCAATGTACTTTCTGTATCAATTCCTCACGGTTTTCTAGATCTCTGCTTGCCGTCCTTCTATAGGAAGCTTCATTGTTTACTTCCAGTGGACAAAAATCTGTCCATGGTCACACAGGTGCACGGCTCATTATATCACACAGCTCTGATTACTCTCTGTGATATAACGAGCTGTGCACCTGTGTGCCCATGGTCAGATTTCTGACCACTGAAAGTAAACATAGAAGCTTTCTATAGAATCACAGGAAGCAGAGATCTAGAAAACCGTGAGGAATTGATATAGAAAGTACATTGGAGAATTGTATAATTTTTCATCATACAAACAATAACAATAATTGGACAAAATGGGAATACCCCTTTAAGTGTTTCTATTGTATGACTGGTTATCCATCACCTTTTCCTATAGGTCCATGGTGGTGTACTGCGCATCTTTGCTGATGGCGGATCACGTATAGCGGATGTAGAACCTCTTTTTGACCGGTTGCTTTTTTTCTGGTCTGACCGACGCAACCCTCACGAGGTTCAGCCGTCTTATTCCACCAGGTATGTACAGTGCTATGGATGGTCTGTATAGTGGTGGCACATAGGGCGCTCCCCATGTAACGCTCATTCTTGTCATTCCTGTAGATACGCTCTCACCGTCTGGTATTTCGATGCCAAAGAAAGAGCCGCAGCCAAGCAGAGGTTCAAGCGACTGAGCGGTAAGTACATGTGAACGCTGCCAACAACATTACTTGTAGGATTTACCATTTTTCTTTAATAATACAAAATATTGAAGTGATATTTCATGGTAATTTGAGATTGACACAACTCCTTTAATCTGGTATCTGATAATCCAGCATGATAATCTTATTAAATCTTTATAAATACATGGCCCTAAGATAAATGTACACGTTTTTGTGTTGCTAATGGATTAGTGACTGAATTTCCAGTGCGGATTTTCATGTGGCATATCCTTGCTCATATTACAGAATAGTTTTCATTTCTCTAAAAGAAATTAAAGCTGCACTGTGATTGGTTGTTGTGGACAACACAAATATGACTACAGGAGATCCTCTACTTAAGAAAGACGACCCATAGTTACAGACAGACCCCTCTGACCTCTGATGAAGCTCTCTGGATGTTACTATAGTCCCAGACTGCAATAATCAGCTGTAAGGTGTCTGTAATGAAGCTTTATTGATAATCCTTGGTCCCATTACAGCAAAGAATTTTGAAACTACAATTGTCACTGGGGCAAAAAATTTTTTTGTCTGGAGCTACAATTAAAAAATATACATATCTGACTTGCATACAAATTCAACTTAAGAACAAACCTATGGGACCTTTCTTGTATGTAACCCGGGGACTGCCTGTATTTTAGTCGGAATCATAAATCTTCCTTTTCTAAAAAAAAAATTGCTTAATGTCTAGGGTCACACGACTGCTCCTCCATTTATGCGATAGGACATCTTTGCTAATTATAAATAATTAGTTAGGGCTTAAGTTTTTGGGCTAGCGGACAACCCCTTTAATGTGGCACATTTCATTGTTGTTATTTATGCGTTTTCGATTCTCACCATTTTATGGCCATTCTGTTAATCTGGTGTTTCCAGAAATTCATATAATTATGCTCAAACTGAATCGCAAGTCAAGCACAGCGCAGAGAGTTTCTTCCGATGTCGCGTGTGTTGTGACCTAAATGTTTGCGCTCAAGAACGGGCAACATATGTTTTGCATTGTTAACTGGAAAAAACACATGTTGCTACTTCCTGACCATAGATTTTTGGTCAAAAAGTATTTGTGATTGTGAGTAACTCTTCCAACTGTGATTGAAGTGCTTTTCTGTTCACTTTTTGGTACTTGGGGACCCACTTTTTTAGTATAAATCCCCCCACCATGCTCTTTTTTAATTTAGTTTATGTGTTTGTTGTCAGCTAATAATTGTTTTTTACTTGTATAATAAAATCTGAGAATCTTCCAGGTTCTAGATTGTGTTTGTTATGTGTATCCTTGGAAATGGTAAATTTATCGTCTTTTGTTACAACAGATTTAGGATTTCGATCTCGGCTATTTTAGTTTGGGCAGATTTGGACTTGCTTTTTGCTATTTTTGGTCTTTTATCACCTTGTCATAGCTCTGGGATAAGCGGGCATATCAGATGACGGCGGAGTTCAGTGTTGGGTCCTCTGGATGGACGTGTGGCAGCGTATACATTCATTTCCTTGTCAGTGAAGACATGTGCAGTGCTGTGTGACTGTGTACGTGTGTGACTCTGTGTACGTGCCTCGCTGTATAGCCGGGGAGGAGCCACACTCTGTAGGTTTTATCGCTCTCCCAGTCACAAGTTGTGTGGTGATTAGGCGGGCAGGAAGCTGTCCTTATCAGAGGTCATTGTGCCCCCCCTGATGGGACACTATACTATAGGACAGAATGTCTGGTGCAAGTCAATATTTAAGCACAGAGGACTTTGCCTTTATGTTTTCACATATGTAGCTAAACGTCTTATATACATGAATAACATATGTCATTTATAATGGGACATTATGAGTTAAATATACGTGCAAAACGTTTGTTTTCGTGAACAGCTATATAGTAAAGAAAATTCCTCTCCTTTTCCTGGCCCTAATTCCCTTGTAGTTAAAAAGCCTGTAAAATACAAGATTTCTATGGGGATTTAGGGCTACACTGCGACATCCGTTGCAAAGCCAATGTGATTGCACAGTATTGCTTCATGTATCACATCTAATAAAAGTAAATATGGTCACCATGTGACATTATCATAAAAATTCCATCAGGTAAAGGAATTTTTGTAATCGCTTTGTCAGGGTCGCGGTATCTTACAAGTTGCGTTGTTGACGCGTTTATTGTACTTTTAAAAGATGCAATGTACTCGGCTATCTTTGGCTGCGTTATAAACCCTTTGATGGTTTCATGCGCCGGATCCTAGGATTGCAAATATAATCAGTGGAAATAAGATTTAATTCGGTTTTCTGTCAGATTTTGTTCTGTTTTCAGTCATATTTTATTCCGTCAAATTTAATTTCGTTTCCTCTGAGATTTCATAACATTTCCACTCAGATTTCATGGCTATCTTTGGCTGCGTAATGAACCCTTTGCTGGTTTCATGCACTGGATTCGAGCATTGAAAATAATCAGAGAAAAAATGCAAGATTTCATTCAGTTTTCAGTCATATTTTATTTAGTCAAATTTCATTCAGTTTCTCACATGTCATTACGTTTTTCTCTCACGTCACTCTGTCGCATTTCATCTAGTTTTTCAGTTGCATTTCATTCAGTTTCTAATCGCATTTCATTAAATTTTTCAGTCGCGTTTCATTCAGTTTTTCAGTTGCGTTTCATTCAGTTTTTCAGCCGCGTTTTATTCAGTTTTTCAGCCGCGTTTCATTCACTTTTTCAGTCGCGTTTCATTCACTTTTTCAGTCGCGTTTCATTCACTTTTTCAGTCGCGTTTCATTCACTTTTTCAGTCGCGTGAACAGCTATTTACATAATCTGGTAATCTGTATGTTTGTGTAAAAGTGGAATAAATACACATATATCCAAAGTAAAAGATGAGGTAAACTTGGCTTCTTTCTTAAAAAGCGCCACTTTTGTTCATGGGCTGTGTCTGGAATTGCAACTCGCTCCCTGAAATCAAATGAGTGTGATATGAAATGTCCCACACAAGCCATGAATAGGGTGCCGCTATTTCAAGAAGAAATATGTCCTTTCTTATTCAAACTTCTAAGATTTAGTCAACTTCCTGTCAGCCCTTGCTTCTGTTTTTGTAGCCGACATTCACAAAATTTTTTTCTCCCTCTTCTCAATGCAGAGTCTATGCAGGATTCTACCTCAGAGGAGGAGAACCGATGAGCACTTCAGGAAATGTCAAGATTTCCCTTGTCCTAACATAATGGAAAGTAAGGAAGAAGGGAAGAAAGCAAATCAATGCATGAGTGGTCAGCTTTAAGCGTGGACCTACCTACCACAAGGAAGATGGAGTCTTAAAGACAAAATCCATGGTTGGCGCATGAAACAAATATTGGACACCAGGTTTCCGATCACCGGAGGGATCTGCATGAACTGGAGACTAGAGAGGGGAACGGTTCCTGCCGGTATCCCAAGACTGTCCATGAGCGTTCTGCTCTCTGTATAATGGGGGATCTTGTACTGTTGGAATATGTAGTCGCTTTATGATTAGTGAGGGTCTGAGAATAAAGGAGCCACAGCACTTGTAATTCCCTGCCCACCCACGCTGTAAGAAACTGTAGTGTGGCTCCATTGAAGGTTAAGGGGCCATCTGCAGGTCTCCTCATGGTGGCCAGGAGCGCAATTGTGCTACTTTATTCTTGGTATCAATGGGTGACCCATAGTTAGTCCTCCAACCAATGATAAAGCAATGTCAACTACCCCTTGAAGTACCCTATTTCCCCTCCACGCATGGACTGAGAGCTGACTCGGCACGTCAATATCTTTTTTATTTTGGTACAGAATATTTAAATACTGTAAAGTCTAAGAGACAATTGTGAATACACTGTAAGATAAAGCACATGCGGATAGAAAGATGCAGCGATTGGTACGGTCACTGACCAAAAGACATGTCTGCGGGCCAGAGCATGTTCACTAGTAATCCCGACCTACATTGTTAATCACCCCGTCTATTTATATCCGACAGTGATGGGTAAGAAATTTTGATGGTTCAATCTTTATGATTTATTTGCTGCGTGTTTCGATTTACAGAATAAACAGTGTGCAATCTTGAAGTTGAGTCTCATTTTATTGTGAGTTAAAGGTAATCATCTGGAATCCAAAGTAAGGAAGCCAGAGGTGCAGGAATCTACTAACCAAAGTAGTGAAGCCGGCGGAGCAGGAGCTACCACCCATGCGCGCACCTGTGGCCTTGTCATAGGAGAAATTGAGGACGCTCTGCGCATTCCATGAAGCGGATGGGCACATGTGCCGACCCATGTCGCTGGCATAGAAAAAGGGGGCATCTTTGCAGAGCTCCTGGGGGAGTATAATAGCCCTAAGAGCAGTAGACGGGTGAATCTACCTGAACAACTCGGGGACCGTTTACAGAAGTGCCTGGGAAAATGATCTCTGTGACAGCCTGTGGCAGTGATCATTTAGTAACGAAAATAGTGCAGCGGGATCGAGCTGTCTATAGACAGGTCACATAGGTCTCCGGGCTAATGATCACTGTGACAGGCTGTCACCGGGATCATTTAGTAGGATTGAGCTGCAATCCCCCTGCGCAGCCTGGAGACCATTCACAGAGGTCTCTAGGCAAATGATCATTCAGAATAGTTATAAAGTTTTAGTCCAAGGGCTAAAACCCATGTCTGAGGTTGATCAATGAATCATGTACAGTGTAGTCATTCTATATCACAGACTGTGCCATGGACAGGACTCCATGCATCATAGCGATATGTGATGCAAATACTCCCTGCTTCCCTGCAAAACAGCAGCACCAAACTATTATCATGTTTATAGTCTGGTGCCACGGGTAACAGAACTGCAAAATATGACCTGGATGTTAAGGTACCAATGAGCTTTGGCCAGGAAAGGGTTAAGCGGTTTCCTACATTTAGGCCGGTAAATTCTCCTGGTCCCCCAGTTTGTCAGAATAAACTCACTCGTGTACAATTGGCCTAAGTATCGATGGAACCGTCAACGTACATTAGTTGTGGAAAGGTTATTTTTCACCAACTGGATGATCCTGGATTGGGGTGAAAGTGCACTTCACAGCTTCTGGTCTACTTTTACTATGATTGAGAGGAAAGGTTGTAGAATTGTGTTTGGCCGGCGCCCCGGTGGGAGCGACTTTGTCTGCGTTTGCGTTTGCAAGCGCAGACAAAGCGCCCTGTGTGGCGCCGGCCTTTGTGTTTTAAATTATTAAAAGTTTTATTATCCATTCCAAGCCAAAATATTAAGAACACTAAGTTGCGGTCACACGGTGCGTCCTCGGACCATTCTTGGTGTGTTTTTGCATTTTTATCATGCATTTAACTGGTTTAAATGTGTTTTTCTTCTATTCTGGAAGTGTAAGCAGCTGTGAAAATTTTAACACAGCTGCTTACACTTTCATAAATAAAGAAAAACAAATTCAAACAAGCCAAACGCCCAGTAAACATGCTTTTCAAAATAACTCACCCTGAGGGCGCGTTCACACGTTGCGTTTTGACCTGCGTTTTCATTGCGTTTGAAACGCATATACAACAGCTGAGGAGAGGTGATTTGCCTAATTACATCACTGTAAACGTTTCCGTTTACAAAACGCATCGTAAACGCGATGTTAACGCATGTGTTAACAAAACGTTTACACATGCGTTTTGTTAACGCATGCGTTAACATTGCGTTTACAAACGTAAACGGTAATGTAATTAGGCAAATTACCTCACATCAGCTGTTGTATATGCGTTTCAAACGCAATGAAAACGCAACCAAAACGCAACGTGTGAACGCGCCCTGAGGGTGAAGACACACGTGGCGTTTTTAGGCCGTTTTTGGGCCGTTTTTAGTTGGTGCGTTTTCAGATCGTTAAAAACGCATGCGTTTTTGTCCGGTTTTCCAAATTTGCGCAATTAAAAACGGACAAAAACGCATGCGTTTTTAACGATCTGAAAACGCACTAACTAAAAACGGCCTAAAAACGCCACGTGTGTCTTCACCCTAAGGGTGAAGACACACGTGGCGTTTTTAGGCCGTTTTTGGGCCGTTTTTACTAAGTGCGTTTTCAGATCGTTAAAAACGCATGCGTTAAAAAACGCATCCGTTTTTTGAAAACGCACGCGGTTTTTGAAAACGCTTGCGTTTTTGTCCGTTTTTCCTAAATTGCGCAATGAAAAACGGACAAAAACGCATGCGTTTTCAAAAAACGCACGCGTTTTTAAAAAACGGATGCGTTTTTTAACGCATGCGTTTTTAACGATCTGAAAACGCACTAGCTAAAAACGCCATGTGTGTCTTCACCCTAAGGGTGTTTCTGGCTCTCTGTAATTAGTGAAGTCCATAAAACATCTGAGAGAAGAAGTTTAGAAAGGCACAGAAGCTTGGGCTGAAGCTTTCAACCAAATTCCCTTTTCTTGTGTATTTCTTACCGCATAAGTGCGTCTTCCTGGTACACAATGGATACTGGGGATTGGGGAATATTGAACACCGCAGTGCATTATACATTTTTTTCTCAGAGAATTGGTTTGTGTATAAAATGGTGACGCAGTGTGGACAAATAGAATGAGTTTTACACAGGTTCATAATACGCCTAAAGAAAACACTAGACTGCCCTGGAATACATTCCAATAAAATGATTTGACATAGCAAAATAATATTTTGATAATCCTCACAGAACAGCATTATATTATGGTATTACACAAGACAGTACAATACTTGGGAAACCTGTTTTTAAATATTCCACATATGAATTGGTTACAGAAATATCGTATAGCTCCCTGCCAGCTCACCCACTGTAGTCCCTACTCTTGACGTATGGGTTAATCTTGACAAGCACAGTGTGATGTGAGGGCGGCTCACCGCGCCTCACTGTGCATGTGTCCCTTCACTACACTGTTGTACTAGGCAGTGCGGAGGCATGCATGCAACGCAAAGGGACGCATGCATGGTGAGCGGCCTTGCGGCTCACTGTGCATGCTGGGATGTCACGAGTAGAGGGAGGTTGAGGGAGGGGTCTAGGCGGGGAATAATAATGAGTGTGGGGATAGGCCAATGCTGAATTCAAGCTAGCATCCGGACATGATCCCTTTGAAAAACACAACCACCGGGACTACTGTCGGTGTTCTGGCAGGGAGCCCTGTAAACTTTCCTAAGTACTGTTTACTGTCTGTTGTATGCTGTCCCCATTTAAAGAGAGCTCTGTGGTGACAGATTCCCTTTAAAGGACATTTAGCACCAGGATGAAAGACTGTATGCAAATGAGCCTGAGGGGCTCCAGGCTCCATCAACACCTATGGAACCTGGAGAACCTCAGGCTAATTTACATACAGTCCTTCATCCTGGTGGTAGATGCCCTTTAACAGGACTCAGCCCTTTTTCATTTCTGTATTTTACTCCCCTCATTCCAAAAGTGATAACATTTTCATTTTTATGTTTACAGAGATGTATTAGGGCTTGTTATCTGTGGGACTAATTGCACTTTTTAACCCCTTCCCGCCACGGCCCTTTTTTGATTTTGCGTTTTCATTTTTCACTGCCCACATTCAAAAATCTGTAACTTTTTAATTTTTCCATGTACAGAGTTGTGTGATGGCTTATTTTCTGCGTAACAAATTACACTTCAAAATGGTGGTATTTAATATTCCATGCCGTGTACCGGGAAGCGGGAAAAAAATTCCAAATGCAGTGAAATTGGTAAAAAAACGCATTTGTGCCGTATTCTTGTGGGCTTGGATTTTACGGATTTCACTGTGCACCCCAAATGACACGTCTACTTTATTCTTTGGGTCGGTACGATTACGGGGATACCAAATATGTATAGGTTTTATAATGTTTTCATACATTTAAAAAAATTAAAACCTCCTGTACAAAATTTTTTGGGGGGATTTTGCCATCTTCTGGGGCTAATAACTTTTTCATACTTTGGTGTATGGAGCTGTGGGTGGTGTCATTTTTTGTGGATTTTGATGACGTTTACAATGTTATCATTTTTAGTACTGTATGACCTTTTGATCACTTTTTAGATAATGAAAAAAAAAATTTAAATGGCAAAAAAGTGCCATTTTCGACTTTGGGCGCGATTTTCCGTTACGGGGTTAAACGCAGTGAAAAACCGTTATCATATTTTGATAGATCGGGCATTTTCGGACGTGGCAATACCTAATGTGTTTATGATTTTTACTGTTTATTTATATTTATATCAATTCTAGGGAAAGGGGGGTGATTTGAATTTTTATTTTTTTTATTATAATTTTTAATAAATTTTTTATTTTAACTTTTTTTTTATTTTTATTTTTACTATTTTTCAGACTCCCTAGGGTACTTTAACCCTAGGTTGTCTGATCGATCCTATCATATACTGCCATACTACAGTATGGCAGTATATGGGGATTTTACTACTCATACATGCTGTCAGCACATGGTAATGAATGGGTTAACCCGAAGTAGCTTCGGGTCTTCGTGAGACCCGAAGTTACCATGGTGATGGATCGCCGCTCCCCGATGACGTCACGGGGAGCGACGATCCACGGAAAGATGGCGGCGCATGCGCGGCGATCAGCGGTAAAGCACCCGCGATCGGTGCCGGCACCGATCGAGGGTGTTACCGGTAAGCCTTTGCTGCAATATGCAGCAAAGACTTACCGGCTATGGAGAGGGCTCGGCCCGCGAGCCCTCTCCATGTACCGGGACCCGACATGTGACGTACTATTACGTCACATGTCGGTAAGGGGTTAATGGAGCCATTTAATAATTCATACAACGTCCTGAAAAGCTGGAAAATATTTCCAAGTGCGATGAAATTGACAAAAAAACACATTTGCAGCGTATTCCTGTGGGCTCTGCTTTTATGGCTTTCATTCTGTGCTCCAAATGAAACTGCCTGTTTATTGTTTGGGTCAATAGGATCACAGGGAAACCAAATTTAAGTTATACCAATATAGGTTTTATTAGTAGATTTAAAAAAATGTAAATCTTTTTGTACACAAGGAAAAAAAAAGGTTAACTGCAGCCATCAGTGCTGGCACAGGTGAGTGTTAGCTGTATGATACAGCTGACACCTGCTGTGTATGGAGAGCGCCCTATGAGTTCTTTCCAAACAACCCCCGCAGCTCCAGGACGTAATAGCACCAAATGATAATTGTGTTTGCTTTAAATCGACCATTTTCAAGACTAAGGCCCCTTGCACATGAACTTTTGCTTGCCGGTACCTAGGAGTACCCTACAGGTCTATATACGGCCTTATGTCTATAAGCACCTATACTGAAAAGATCATTTCAGACTTGAACACGATCCTGAGGAAGGAGATGCCACAACTTCTCTATTTAGAAGTCGGAACTTGGGGTGGCTGGTTAATGACGTAACTCAGGCGATGTACACATCTACAGCATATGTTGGTGATATAGCAGGAGTAACAGGAAAGTAGTATTAGGGTCACAGATGCCCAAATCGCTGTGAATTGTCTGCGGCTTTAAGCTGCGATTGCATTGAAACCCGCATGGAAATTCTGCTGAAATATTTGACATGCTGCGGACACGAAACCTCCTGCGTAAATCTTACTTGTACTATAAAAATATTATTCCAATTATTTATCTTATCCTAAATATTAGAACTGTATTATGTCCAGGTATTTTTATGGATGTGATGATATAGGGTAGAGATTAATATAAAAAATACAGCCAATGACAATGGTCCGTAGAGCGTCATAGCGTTATGTCTGGTTGGCTTCTGCTGCCCTCTGGTGGTGAGTCTATGAATATCAGTATTGTACATTGTATAATGTTCTACTTCTCAAGGAATGTTCACACTTGCAGCTAAAAGCATTGAAAATGTGTTGTGGCTAGGACTTCCAGCAAGACGATGACCCAAAACATACAGCCAGGGCAAACAAGAAGCCGCTCCATAAGAAGCATTTCAAGGTATGGAGTGGGTGCAATCGTTGAGATACCAAACTTATTTAGATTTTATCATGTTTTAGTAGATTTTAAAAATTCTAATCTTTTGTACACAAAAAAACTTTGCAGTTTCATCACATTCGCAGTGATCTCTATTTATATACATAATGGAGGAGGATTATCAGAAGTGTCTGAGAGCAGAACTGTTCTAGTTGCCCATGGAAACCAATCAGAGCTCAGATTTCATTTTCCCACGGCCATTTAGAAATGGAAAGCTGAGCTCTGATTGGCTTTAATGGGCAACTAGAACAGTTTTACCTCAGATACTTGTGATAAATCTATCCCAATGATCTTATGCCTTTAAGGGGGCTTCACCGGCCTCATAGGTGTTCAGTAGTGATGTGTCATTTGCGAACAAGCCAGCTCTTTCATGTGAACATATGGGTCAACTTACACTCTCTTCTGCCTGAGGTGAATTATAGAAGGATGCCCCCCCATCACACGGTCAAATAGTTATATACAGTCATGGCCAAAAGTTTTGAGAATGATACAAATGTTAATTTTTACAAAGTCTACTGCATCCGGTTTTATAATGGCAATTTGCATATACTCCAGAATGTTATAAAGACTGATCAGCTTAACAGAAATTAATTGCAAAGTCAATATTTGCCTAGAAAATGAACTTTTTCATTAATGTCATGTCATAGTGTATGCGCCCGGGCAGTGCGCTGCCAGGAAGAGAAGAAGATGGAGCTGCAGGAAAAAGATGACAGGGGAAGGCCCCTTCCACACTAGCGTTTTTCACGCATGAGTTCTGTGCGTGCTTTTGACGCGCAGAACTTGCATTGCACTCTGTCCCATTGTTTCCAATGGGTTTTTCCTCATTTGCGTTGTTTTTCACGCGCGAGCTTGCGTTTGTTTTGACGCGCGTCAAAATCGCAGCATGCTCTACTTTTGCGTTTCACGCGCGTTTTTCCCGCCCCATTCAAGTCTATGGAGACGCATCAAAAATGCATTGCACTCGCAAGCATTGCAAGTGCAATGCGAGTGCAATGCGTTTTAAATGGATGGGTTGCTAGGTGACATGAATAATTCCCCTGCTCGAGAACGATCATTTTATTAAAAAAACACAGTGAAGAACAGTGAAGAATAGAATAAAAACAGTGAACACAGTGAACCCAGGATCATTTAAGAGAAAAACACAGTAAAGAACACAGTGAAGAATAGATTACAGATGTTCGGCACATCTGCTTACTTGTCGGGAGATAATATACGCGCGCGGAACAGTGAAGAAAAGATTGCAGATGTTTGCATACATCTGCTAACTTATCAGAAGACATTCTTTTTCAATTAAATAAAACATTTTATTCCCGAACCATGGTCCCCTTGAAAAAGTCCCATTGTCTTAAAAAAACGCGCGTGAAAAACGCACCGAAAACGTAAAAAAACGCGAACAACACGCGCGTGAAAAACGCAAAGACGCTAATGACTCCAAGGAAGAATGGAACAAAAACGCAGCCAAAAACGTCAGTTTTTCACGCATTGCACCCTGACGTGAAATGCAACGCTAGTGTGGAAGGGGCCTAAGTATTGAGGTTTTTTTTTAAATTGAAATTCCTTGGCCATGGACCAGATGTTCCACGCCCAGTCTTGGGCCGCACCCAGTGGTGTTTTACCAACAAAGGGAGGGGGGCACCGCTGACCCAATATGCTGCCCCCTGTCATCCAGCAGGGGGTGACGCCCAAGGCGACATTCTCAAGTCGCCTCATGGGTTGCCCCTGCGTTAACAACAGGAGCCTGCTGATGGCTCACTTAACCTGGCCTCTAATCATGGAGTGGGATGACTTCTGGACTGAGGCTGCCTGGCCGTTCAGGAGCCAGAAGAGTCGGTTCTTCTTAGTGAGCAGAGCCTAGAAAATGAACTTTTTTTCCCCAAAACACATTTCAACTTCATTGCAGTCCTGCCTTAAAAGGAGCAGCTAAGATGGTGTCAGTGATTGCTCCAGTAACACAGGTGTGGGTGTTGATGAGGACAGGGCTGGAGATCAATCTGTCATGATTAAGTAAGAATCACACCACTGGACACTTTAAAAGGAAGCTGGTGCTTGGCATCATTGTTTCTCTTCTGTTAACCATGGTTATCTCTAAAGAAACACGTGCAGTCATCATTGCACGTGTAGAGGTTCCATTGTTGCCAATAAGGCTCCAGGGCGCCCGAGAAGGATCAGCAAGCGCCAGGGCCGTCTCTTAAAAGTGTTTCAGCTTGGGGATCGGGCTCCCAGCAGTGCAGAGCTTGCTCAGGAATGGCAGCAGGCAGGTGTGAGTGCATTTGCACGCACTGTGACACTACGGAGACTCTTGGAGCAAGGCCTGGTGTCAAGGAGGGCAGCAAAGAAGCCACTTCTCTCCAGGAAAACATCAGGGATATTCTGCAAAAGGTACAGGGAGTGGACTGCTGACTGTTGTCTGTCTTTATAATACCCCTTTTTCTATAGCACCACACACATCTATAATGTCTCCTTGTCTTTGGCCTTTTCACAATGAGGAAAAAAAATACATACTTTATATATCCGTGTGTGAGCCAAGGCGCCTTATTTTACCACAATAAAAAAACTGGGAAAACGTATTGACGTCCACAGCAGAGCCCTCCTTTAATAAAATGCCCAAAGCAGAGCCCTCCTTAGATGAGATGCCCACAGCAGAGCCCACATTGATGAAATGTCCACAGCAGTGCCCCCTTTAATGAAATGCCCACAGCAGAGCCCTCCTTAGATGAAATGCCCACAGCAGAGCCCCCATTAATGAAATGTCCACAGCAGAGCCCCCCATTAATGAAATTTTCACAGCAGAGCCCTCCTTAAATGAAATGCCCACAGCAAAGCCCCCATTAATGAAATGTCCAAAGCAGAGCCCCCCATTAATTACATTTTCACAGCAGAACCCTCCTTAGATGAAATGCCCACAGCAAAGCCCCCATTAATGAATTGTCCGCAGCAGAGCCCCCCATTAGTGAAATGTCCACAGCAGAGCCCTCCTTAGATGAAATGTCCACAGCAGATCCCCCATTAATGAAATGTCCACAGAAAAGCCCTCCTTAAAGGAAATATCCACAGTAGAGCCCCCCATTAATGAAATGTCCACACCAGAGCCCCCCTTGTATATGTAGTGTCCACAGCAGGGCTCCTTAAAAAAAACCTCTACACTTACTTCTTTTCCCCGTGGCTCTGTTTTCTTCTTTTCTAGACAGCATGCTGCCCACGTGCACACACTATGACATCACGCGGCTGCGATATGCATCATGTCATAGTGTATACGCCCGGGCAGTGCGCTGCCAGGAGGAGAAGAAGACGGAGCTGCAGGAAAAAGATGACGGGGTAAGTATAGAGGTTTTTTTAAAATTGAAATTCCTTGGCCATGGACCAGATGTTCCCAGTCTTGGGCCGCACCCGGTGGTGTTTTACCAACAAAGGCAGGGGGGCACCACTGACCCAATATGCTGCCCCCTGTCATCCAGCAGGGGGTGACGCCCAAGGCGACATTCTCAAGTCGCCTCATGGGTTGCCCCTGCGTTAACAACAGGAGCCTGCTGATGGCTCACTTAACCTGGCCCCTAATCATGGAGTGGGGTGACTTCTGGACTGAGGCTCCCTGTTATATATTTAATAGGGAGCCGTTCAGGAGCCAGAAGAGTCGGTTCTTCTTAGTGAGCAGAGCCTAATGATCCAGCTCACTAAGAGGAGCCGGACCTCCCATGACTGGTGTTCAGCTGAAGCCAGTGATACATCCTCCACTGATGACACATGGCTGCTGCAGCCTTTGTACAAGCAGTGATGGGAGCCATGGAAGAGCTTTACTTGGCCTTATCAGATTAAATTACATTTTATTTGTAGCCTTCCTAGTTGAACTCAAATTATTTGTCACTGTACAACTCCCTACATTTTGCTTGTGTTAGAAAAGTTTGATTTGTGTAAGTAGCAATTTGTCTATTTGTACCAAGGTTAAAGGGGTTGGCCACTTTTCAATAAATCGGTTCCATAAGACAACTGTCTGGATGTTTATGTACTTGTGTCTTTGTCATCTTTGAGAGCATCATACTTTCCCTGTTCTCACCATGCTGCCCTCTGCATACATACACAACTTCCTCGCTCTATTACTGCCCAAGCCCGTCCTCATAGCATCTCTCAGTGAATCTCTTCTATTAGAGGCCGCCCCCATTGACAAACACAGGAAGACGGGAAGAAGCAGAGTGAGTCATAACTCTCCTTCTACAGCTCCTCCTGACCATCATTGCTCACACATTTAAGCAAAGAATCATGAAGAGTCTAAAGACAAAACTAAAGTAAGTACTGTATATACTTGAGTATAAGCCGACCCGAGTATAAGCCGAGACCCATAATTTAACACAAAAAACTGGAATAACCTATTGACTCGAGTATAAGCCGAGGGTGGGAAATGCATTGGTCACAGCCTCCCCAGTATATAGCCTGCCAGCCCCCAGCAGTATGCAGCTTGCCAGCCCCCGTTGTATACAGCCTGCCAGCCCCCGTTGTATACAGCCTGCCAGCCCTCCGTAGTATGCAGCCTGCCAGCCCCCGTTGTATACAGCCTGCCAGCCCCTAAAAATAATAAACTCAGTACTCACCATTCCAATGGCCCGGGCAGCTCTGCTTCCATCTTCATGTCCAAGGCAGCTCCGTCTGCAGCGCCTCTTCTTCTTCAGGCCGGCGCTAGGACCGTGACATCTCCGTGCTCACGGCCTGGCCGCCACACAACTGTGACGTCAGCAACTGTGATGTCACAGTTGTGTGCTGCCCGGGCCGTGCGCACGTAGATGTCGCCGTCCTAGCGCCGGCCTGAAAATAAGAGGCGCTGCAGACGAAGCTGCCGCTGACCCGCCGCGGACATGAAGATGGAAGCGGAGCTGCCCGGGCCGTCAGAATGGTGAGCATTGAGTTTATTTTTTTTATATACCCGAGTATAAGCCGAGTGGGGAATTTTCAGCACAAAAACTGTGCTGAAAAACTCGGCTTATACTCGAGTATATATGGTAGCAGGATTGATGAATCACTTGATGAACATTCAGGGATTATTACTAAGGGAGATAAGGCTAAAAAAGTGTGGCCATCTCCTTTAAGCACAAAATTGCCTAAAATTGTTACCTGTGTGTTGAATCTGAAACATGAAGAGGTGAAAGAAGCTGGCCATGTCTTGTTGCTTACCTTGGGCATAGATGGCGCTAGGAAGCCTTAAATTCTTGCATTCATGTTGATACTACTGTTACATGTACCACCATTATACAAGTGGATAATGACTCTTTGCCTCATTGTAAACTTCGTTCAGAAATAGCTTGAGGAACATGTGTAGAATGTTTGATCACAAAGCAGGTTCTGTAGAATCACTCATGTTATATTGCTATACCAATGTCAGTTGAATGTGTTTACCCCCTATGCTAAATGTCTTCGGTTCAAGATATATGGTTGACACCAAATTTCCCAGACCTCTTCAGGATGAGGCCACACCTTTTATCTACAGGACTTCAGGCCCTTTTAGACCACCCACAGGCCATTCTGACTGAAATCGTACATGCTCCAGGCGCCTTATGATTAGGAAATGGCAATCAGGAACATAAAGCAAATTCGGTGGACATTTTGAACAAAACAAAAGTGGACCTCACCGATGTGCAAGAGCCACAAAATGGGGCACATTTACTTACCCCGTCCAGTCAAGAACCCCCGGCGCGTTGTCCGACGCTGATTCGGGTCTTCCGGGATTCACTAAGGTCCGTGCGCCCAATATCCAGCAGGTGTCGCTGCTGCACCAAGGTCCACCGGAGTTCACCTTCTTCGTAAATGAGCCCCATTGTGTTTTCTCTAGAAATGTTTTTGACTTTAGCAGCACACATGGAGCATGTAATGCCTTCACACAGGGGTGATACCTAGTGCCAGGCAGCTGATGCCAAAGCACAATAAAAACATCCGCTTCCTCCATAGTAAAGCCCAAACTGTATAAATGCATGTGTCCCCATAAGATTTCATTCTCAGGAAATACATTACCTTTTCACAATCATGATGCCTAGGAGACCACATCTTATGGCAGCTGACATCTCCCAAGTAGATATTTTATGTATCAATAAAAATGAGGGATGACAGAAAAGCAATATTACAGTATTTGCCTTAAAGCATAACTAAAAGTTTAACAAAACTGCATGAATCAATAGTGCAGATGATAATAGTAAACCTTGTGAAATATCCTCGTACTTTGTTAAATACGTGTCCTTCTTTTTCCCGTGCCTTTCTTCCTGCTTCTAGCTGTGTGTAAATCAGCTTTCTATCCCTCACAATACGGACAATTTCAGATGCTGAATCATCAAATGAAATATTTTTTCACAATTCAATAGTTCATGGGATAGGCAGCAACTTTGTCTATTATCTTGATAACCTATGAAGCATTTTCTTTGCTATCCTCCTCAGTTTAGCCTATTCTTGCAGTAGTTGGGTCTCCTGGCTGTGCTGATTGCTCCTATGATTCTGTAGAGTGATTTACAGATACGGTTTTACAGAGAAGAAGGGATGTTCCTCCTTGCCGATTCTTGTGGGAGGAGGGGGAGGTCATAGAACACTCCTCTCTGTTTGTAGGTGTAAGGAAAGCCTTGTGTGTGCTGCTCTTTGGATGCAGAAGTCTCCTACACAGATGAGATTCAGAATATCTCCCCTGTTACCTATCAGTCCCTCCTCCCATTCCATGATTCTGCAGAATTTTCTCTATCTCTCTACACCTCACCATAGACTCCTTTGCAGCCCCCTATCCCACCTTCTGCTCTCTAGACACTTTCGATGCAGCAGAGAACCCTAAGTGCTTACACAGTAAAGACTATAAACTTCATGTAATTGTTTCACTGCTGGGTTCTACTATTTATTTAATGCTCCTCCTTGTGATTGAAGCTATTAAGCCAGTCAGCTAGATTTCTTAACTAGAAAACAAAGGGCATCATGGGAATAGTGGGCAGCCAAAATATGACTCAGCTTTTGAGCAGTGAAGCATTTGAGCAGTGAGTTCTGAGTAAATTGTCAGTGGAGAAGGTAGAAGGCAAAAGAGGAATATGGTAAGAAGAGAAAGAATCATTTTTATGTAATAAGATATATTACAAATTTTCATTTAGTTGTTGTATAATTGATTAAACTTAAACTGAAATAAAAAATTATTTAATGGTCACTAACTTTTCAACAAACGTTGCAGTAATCAACTATACTCATTCTCTCCCTGCAAAACTGACTTTCACTTTTATAACTCTGCTGAATTTCATCTTGCTAACCCGAGAGTCACAGAAGGCCAATGCAAAGCATTTCTTGAGACAAATTGTTTCCCTTGATAGACACACTAAAATCAATAAGTACAATTAATTATTCCCAAGATCTGCCACTGGGGAGAGTCGGAAGGCTCCGATATACAATACATATCTCACCATCCTCTATAGCTTTGAACGTGAGGCTACCATCATTTTATAGACAACCATCTTAGCCCTCTCATACATACATGGATTACAACTATTAGGTACATGCTTAGATATGCACTAATAACTGGATTATTGTTGTTTGAATCCTAAAAATCTAAATTTAAATTTGTATTATTATGTTAGTATTCTGTTAATCCAACTTTGGTTTTCCTTCTAAAGGTCCAAATCCTTCTAAACATGCTCTCTATCCAAATCCAGCAGGTCTCGATTGAGATCTGATCCCAGGTCTCTTCTACACGCTCTTAATGTTGGTGCATATCGGGTATGAATATGGCTTTATTTTCAACTCTTCCCACAAGTGTTTGATTGGGTTCGGAGGTCAATCCAACAACTCTTCATTCACTGGATCTTTGCCAATCTCTATGTATGCTTTTGGATTGGTTCGGATTACTTGCCGGAACACCATGTCGTTTTATTTATATCCATGCTACTGGAGTGTGTGAAGAAACTCATGATACTCAGATACTCACATACGGCTTAGCATTGAGACCACCTTCAATATTGCTCAAATAACCGCATATCATCAGGCTTCCTCCACCGAACGTAGCAGTTCATCAATTTCTTGCTCCTTTTCCCTTGGTTCTTCCAGATTGCACTCATCAGAGCTCACTCTATTGATTTTGTCTCATTTCACCAAATCACCTGTTCCCAATCTTCTACTAACGACTATATGAACTTTTTATGATGCTATGTGATTTAAATTTTTTAGGGCCACCATTCCAGACTTGAGTAATGTGTGTCACACAATGCTTGGACGTCTGCAAACTCACTATTATGAAGCATGTGAGTCCCATCCATTGCCACGTTGCGCCAGAACTGATAGACCTTGTGATGACTTTGATATTTTGCCTGAACGTCCACCAATTAGGCTGTGGAATAGACAGACATTCTTTATTTCTTATTTTTTTGGCTGTAGTGGTGTTTTTCTTGACTATAGATGAGCTGAATGAGGCGATTTCTCTCATCTTGGGAAATCTTCATGGCTAGTCCTTGATTCCAACCAGGGACCTTTCACTTGGGAAGCATCCCAGAAGAAGCCATACTGTTGAAACCCAGGGTCAGGTGTGGATAACCAGCAAACACAAAGATGTGATTTTATTCAATTTATGTTTCTAACAAACGTGAGTATATGGCCATTAAAGAGAATTTCGAGACTACTAGTAGAGGCTATGCTATGTTTGTGCGTTAACTCCTAGTGTGCATGGATAGAAGAATCACATGGTGGGTCTGTGGTCTGAATGTGAACCTATTCCGGAGTTGGAGTCCTGGTGATTCTGGAACAATCCAAAAAAAAAACTGTGCATATGTTTGGAAATCTTCCGAGTTTGTATTGACTCCAGAATCTATGATACAGCATCACATAGACAAAAACACTGCGTCCTTACTGTAGACTACAAATTTCAGCCATGTCAATTTCAGCCATGACTAAGAGCATTTAACGCGCTCGAAACGCGTAGGCTGAAATTGATTTCCAAACATATGCACTGGATCTCTGTTTTTTTGGATTGTTCTATGTCAAGCACGCTGGTCACGTGCAGATCCGAGCTGCCTGTGTGGAAGTCTCCCAAAGATATATCCTACCGGGTAAGCGTTGCCAATTTTCCATATATATCTTTATTAAGTACTATCCTGTTGGTTCTGCAACTTTTAAAATGATTTATCCATAAATTTGGTCTGGAAAGAACACTAACTGGACACATAGAGCTCAAGTCGTTACATTTGTTATTGCAGAAAGATGGACATTTAGGATCTTTTTGGGAATGAATAGCTCTGTGCTTTAAGATTGTGTATGGGTATGTGCGAACACAACTTTCTGATATATGTATGAGATGGCCAAAATAATTGTCTATCAAATGACGGTAGCCTCACGTTCAAAGCTCTAGTGGAGGGTGGAGCCTGAAAGTCAAGACTTCAAAAAGTTGCTACCCTTTTGTTTGTCACCTATTTTCTTTTAGAGCCAAAGAATAGAGAAGGCAAAGTTACTGTCATTCATAAACTTTTGTTATATTTTACCACTAAGACCATTTAAGTTCTTAAACTCTGATGCCGAAGACATATAATCCCCCTCAGATATGACCCGGCAATAAGATTCTTCTTGATCAGGATGGTGTTAATGTGTGAAATAAAAGATGCCAAAACTGCAAACAAATCCAAAATGTAAAGTTTATTATGAAAATGGTACCTGCCGGATGAATCCAAAATTAATTTACATAAAAGACAGCATGTATGGTGTGTAAGCAGGCCTAGAAAAGTATAAAAAAGAACCTTGTTTAAAAAAATGAAATTATGTACAGATTTTTTTTTTCGCTTATTTTTTAAATTTTTTTTTTCTGCACCGTATTAATTTGATGGTTAATGGAAAAATAATGTTTTATCTTTTTTTTTTACAACAGATGAGGCACGTTGAGTTAAAACTGAGTTAGTCTTCAAAACACAATAAAACGTACCCATAACGTTCGCAAATTTTTTTTTTAACGTTTTAATATATATACTTTTAAACGTTGATGTTGGTAACACTGCGGGGGTTTTACAGGTACAATTTTTATTCTATTTCCTATTAACCCTCCCTTTTTTTATTTGAATAATAAAACCAAAGTGGCACCAACCTCATAAAGTTTTCATATTAATTTACAAGAAATAGTTAAAAACACAGACACAGTCGTCACAAATAAAAAAAAAAAGAAAAAAATGACCTTTTCTTGCCATTTTTGAAAATTGTCAGACAATTTATTTTGAAAGCAGCTGTTAAACTTGCTCAATTGAAATAACCAGAAATCTTCAATAGTTTATTATTATTAATAATATTATTTGTTTTTTCTTTTTTAATCTTCGACACAACACAAACACTTATTAAAAAATATAAAAAAAACAAAAAAGAAACGGAAGAATAACAAACAGAAAAACGAGAATGGAAGACAAAGGATAGAACAAAAAAAACAAACAAACTCTTGACGTGAGATTTCAGTGTTTTGTAACCACCAAGAATGTGCAGGGAGTCGTCACGTTGACCCATTCCAGCTCTAGAAAATTCTAGAAGAGTGGACATCTGGTATTGGATTCATCTGATATTGGATTTTCTGGCAGAGGAATCGAAGGTCAACGTTTCCATGACCTCCTTTCCCTTGCAAGAAGACACCAAAGCCTATGACAGAGGAGGCGTAAAAGATGTAGTTTGTGTATTTTTTTTAATAATTTCCCTCTCTTACAATACTGGAGGTAGAACCGATGCATGCCCGTTATGAAATTATCTGTAAGCAGCAATAGGTAGAGAGAAATTAGATCATGGAACCCATGTATTGCCAGATTGTGATAAGGCTACGGTTTGGGTTCCTCATAATGTGATGACTTTGGTTACCCTAAGCAGTGATGGTGAAACTTTCGGAGATCGAGTGCCCAAGCTACAACCAAAACCCACTTACTTATGACAAAGTGCCAACACAGCAGTAACTTATTGCTAACTGCCACATCTTTCAATCGTATTGGCGTCCTGAGGACATCAATACAGATGAAAGAAGAAGGAGATTCTTCCTGCTGTCCTAGGCAGTGCATGACGTTTTGTTTCACAATGGCGCCAACTGTGGCACGTATTGTGCTGTCTGGGGCTGCAGGAGGAGACCTTGAGTCCTGCCAGGCAAACTTTGGGCTGGGGCATCGGCATGGGTGGTCTCAGAGTGGCACCGCTGGCCCTCGTTCCATAGGTTGGTTAACACTGCCCTACAGTGTAACGGAAGGCTACAATGCAGAAAATTGGCCAACCAAATGAAGAAGCATCTGTTGGTTTACGCCGCTGGACCTGCATGGACTGCTAAGCTATGTGAAAGTAGACTGACAGGGCGAGATAAAAGTCTCCGAAATACAAGAATGTTCCTATCACCATTAATGAGCCTCCTCTAGATTAGAGTAGATGCCGAAGCACGCTGGACGACTGATATGTCAGATCAACCTCACTACAGCTCCGGCGTCTCCTCCTCGTAAACGGCAGAGATGTTAATCTCTATGTGGGGAAAGAAGAGTGCGTGCCGTCCGTCCAACCCTCCCTCCCTCGCACAAAGCATGTAGGCGGCTTACTTTTTTATTTATTAGTTTTGTTTTTTCTTCTTCAAAAATGATCTTTGCTGGTTTATGTAGGAAAAGACAGACATGAAACATAGGTAAAAAGTACAGAACAGTCATTTAGACAGAGTACTGAGAGTTCACAACAGTAAAAGCGAGATAGCCAAAATGAAAACGAGGAAAGAGCAAAAGTTACCCATAGGGTGTACCAACAGTGAAAGCAGCGTTGCCACTATACAAACATCCACGAGCCCCCAGGTACCACCGATTCACTGACACACAGGGAGTAAAGAACGTGACAGACCCAGACTACAGTTTTAAAAGCACAGAGAAAGACGACAGATATAAACACTCACATTAGCGTAGAATATACTGCATATTGTAACACACGTTGAAATTGGAATGAGACGGCTAAAAAGACACTCGGAAATGGTTCTCTATTTTTTTTCGTTTTTTTTTTTTTCTAAACCTCTTTAGATTTGGGTTTTTTCCACTTTTTTTTTTTTTTTAATACACGAAGCAACACATTACAAAGTCTCACACCTGGTAATAGATGTTTCACGGATAAGCTGCCAAAACAGACTGGAAGTAGAAAATAAAAACCCATTACTCCATGAAACGTCACACTTTTGGTTTCTGAATGACTCAGATTCCCCTCCCCCTCCCCCCCCTTTTTCAGATTTCGAAGGTCAATGCCCGTACTTGCCTTGTTCTTAACGTCTTTTTATTTTTTTTTTTCTAGCCTGAAAATCCCATTTGCCGTTTTTTTTTTCTATTTTTTCAAAAAATTGCGGCAAAGACTTTCTGGCTTATAATACGGTAAAATGTTTTCTTCTGTGTTAGTATTTTTTTTATTTTTTTTTTAAACAAGAATTTCTAAGCCCGTCTGAGCACCTTAGACGGGGGGATAGAAAGAAGCAAAAAAGCAAGAAAAACATATGTGAAAAAAAAGAAAAAATATGCAGGTTAAGGTGACTTTGACGTCTTAATTTTTTTTTAAAACCCTCCATTTACTGTAAAGTATAACAGAGAAACACAGTGCTGGTGAGGACACGCAACATGTAACACCATAAAACATGACGGGTCAGTAAAGTGTTTTGTGCAAAAAAAAAAGGAATCTGCAAAGTAACCCACTGTTTCCGTATGGTTCTGCCACTATCGTTATTGGGTTTGGACAAGTAACCTGGCTTGTATTGGTAATGTGCGGCATGAATGGCTTTGGTCGCCTACGAGTTCCATGTTCTAAGCCTCCCTGGTCGTAAACAAAAAGTTGGTGGATTGAAGGTTTCTAGGACAGCCCTGTCCTCATCCAAAAACGGGTCAGTAGAGTATCAGATCCACTAAGGAAGGCGTTGCAGACCCAGGAGGACATTATTCTCCCCAGTGATCCTGTAAACTGTGAATCCTTCCTTAGCGATTAGTGATCCTACATCTAAACCTGAACTTCTCCTCCAGCAATGGCTTTATGTAGCCCCTTACCGCTGCAGTTTCCACCACTGATTTGGGGTCTAAGAGAAGTGAATGAAAAGTTGAGAAGTATCTGAGGTATGCATTATCTATCTAATCCTTCACATAACTACTAACAAGGTCTTCCTGCTCCCTGGTCCCTCTAATCTTCCAACCTAACTCAAGGTATCTCCACTAACTTCTGCCACCCCCTTCACCTGCTCACCAAACGACCAGACAGAAGACTAAGTTCTTCTTAAGAAAGAGAATATTCTATTGTAAAAGGTGATATCTGGTTTATCACAATGGGTTCTTGAGTTAGTCACGCAATAAATGACTCCTATGGACTGGAATACAGTTGTCCAACAAACAACTATTCCCTTACCTAAGCACCATTTGTTCAGCTGAGTGTTCATGTGTTCTCAATAGGGAGAAGAGAGGAAGCAGCTGCCAATCACCTTGGTCAGATACTTACCTCCCTTGGGGAGGGATTGGGTGTGTAAATTTCTACATCTTTCCTCCAACATCATCTGTCAGGGGAGAGTCTGGATCCCTACAACCACGTAACATTGGAAGATTTTTGGGCTACGTAAAGATCTGGAAGAACCTATTGCTCCTTCTGAGGTGTCTCTACAAGTCCTATCACATTCCTCAGTGATCTAGATCCCTTGTTTAGGAGAATTTCGACATAGTATGTGAACCTAGTGTGAAAAGCTCTCTTTCCTGCGTGTGACGTGTGTGTGACACTGTATCTTTATATACACACCCATGACATCTACCCTTGAAGACAAGGCATCTCGGTACATCAATACACAGCTCTTGACTGTTTTCAGTCAACACCCTATCGCAACGTTGGGGGTTAATGCAAGGCTGATTACACTTCTATCATCCAGTAGTGCACCCCTGCCAACTCTTAACTTGCCAGAGCAGTAATGCATGGCACCGCCCCTCTGGCAATTAAAAAGTTCATGGCTCCAAGGTCTAGCAGCAGAGAAGGAGAGGTCCAAACATTCTGAGAAAAAAAACAAACATTACAACATATGCAAACAATGTCTCAGTATTTTGGCAGTGACAGGGTGAGGGGTAAAAGAAGCCTATAAAGGTTTCTGGGGTGAAAAAGAGGGATTTTGAGGTGTGAGTCAAAGTGCTGGAATACTTTATGTTGTAAAGGATCAGAATGCAGCCGTTGCTCCCTCCTCGAGGTGACGGAGCAACGGGCACAGTGCGGGCGGTCCCCAGGAGAAGCATCTGCCAGCTAAACCAAAGCCGCAGACACGGGGGGGCTGATGGAGGAACATCTACTTTATGCAGCCCAGCTAAGTATGAGGTGCGGAAGACAGGGCTACTGGTCCCGAAAATATTTTGGAGGAGGATATTAATAATTAGGATTAAGTCGTAAGAAACGCCTCCTCCTCTAGCGGCTTTGGATTAGGGAGCAGCGGAGGAGACATGGGGTGGCCAGGTTTAGCTGCCCCTACCACCAGTACATAGCCACCTACATTCGGAATTATTATATAACGTCTTTCTCTACTCTCTGAAGTCTGTCCATTTTCTCCTCCTTCTCTCTTTCATTCATTTTGCTCTTAGTTTTTCTCAGTCCTCCTTACGTTCTAGAGTCTGTGCTGCATGGATACCATTGCTGTACACTGGAAATGGAAGGGAGGAGAAAATTCCTTCGGCTGTGGTGAACACACTGGCAGCAGGAACCTGGGTAAGACCGGCACCTGTTACCGCTCCTCCAAAAGGACCAGACATGTTCAGTCGGTGTACATGGTGGTACAGCATCTCCATTGGGGTTTTGGGGTCTAGACCAAATCCAGGGCCATTTACATCCACAAAGTTCACAGGGTGGGCATTTGGGAGCAGGTTGCCCTGCATGGCCAGTGTCACCTCAGCTGGGGCATAACGAATGGTGCCCGTGGTGTAGACCCTCTGTCCACTGCTCCCCGTGGCTGCAAGGGTTCCTGCGACACGATGCACAAGAGGAAGGACAACGTTGCCAGCCTGAAGCCTTTGTAGTGCTTCTAGCTCTCCTGCATACAGAAGAGAATTTGATGGGCCACCGGTCTGGGGAGGTTTTTCACGAGGTGAGGCAGAGAGTGGAGGTGAAAGTGGATCTGAGTTGACTGGACCCAAGCCCCCTGAGGAACCAGAATACTGCGCTTTGCTGCGCCCAGCTCCCTCAGCCCCACCTGGGGGTGTGAGAACAGAGTCTGGTATGGAGACATGGAGGGCTGGAGGTGCAGCAGCAGAGGACGATGGGGAGGGGGAGAAGTGCTCGCCCCCTGTTGGAGGCTTGGTCATACTATAAGGGGATTCATTGCGTGATATCTCACGGTTAGGTGGGAAATTCCAAATACTGCTGTCGTTATCAAAGTTGATAGGTTCTGCCATTTCTGTCTTGATCTTGAGCACAGATGAAGTAGGACACGTGCCTGTTGGGGAAGGAGTAGTAGGAAGGAGTCTGGGAGGATCACCCAACGCACTCTCCATCCCACTGGGGCTGGATCCCCCCGACAGACGCCTCCTACGGCCACCACATTGCCCTAAACTCTTTCTCCGCCTCCTTTTCCTACGTTGGTGTCTACCTAGAACACCAGTGACACAGATTGCGGTCTCTTCTTCATCCTCCTCTTCCTCATCTCCACTCTCAGAGTCTTTGGCGCTGTCAGAGCTCAGGGACTCAGGTCCGCGCATGTCTGTTTCGCTTTCAGTGTATCGCTCTACTTTAATGTGCATAGGACCAAGTGCTCCCAGAGCGCTAATACTCCCTAGAGCACCTAATCCTCCTTGCTCCATCACTTCTGCCGCCTTCCTAACCTCACAGTCTTCACTTTCCTCACTCTCCTCACTACAAGCGTCACTTGAGCTGTTCGCTTCTTCGTCACAGTTCATCTCCGGATCAGAATGTGGTCCAGGCTGTTTCCGGTCTGGCTCTGGATCCTCGCTCTGCTCAGACAGGTTTCCCTTTCCATCCGACTTCGGATTATCATTATCCTCTGTGAAAATAAAAAAAAAAATCACATAATTTTTTACGCAAACCTATAAATTTAGTGAACATGTACAGGAGAGACTGTTCTTACAATGTTCTTAGACTGTTCTTTTAATTCCTCTCAGAAACTTATGAATATATTGACAAAAAGGTGTTACCAGTTGGAGGTGTGTACCTACGTTTTTTTCTCCAGTCAGTGTTGACAATGAGAATAGACACACCCCTTTGACAAGGGGAATGGTACAGCCAGTTTATAATTATAAAGGGGGATTTATTGTATAGTTGTAAGAATTTTTTTTTCCCCAAATTTTTATCTAAAGGGAATCTGTTTGTTACCAAGTGTTCACCATTAAATATTTCAAAGTCACAAGGGGCATGTCCTATTCGACATCACTGTGTGAAACAGCTCAGCTCCCTTATTCCCCCGCCGTCATAAATGGTTAGGGATGAGGCAGAGCAGAATGAGGGAGTTGAGAGAGACATTGGCTGTGTGTGACTCACTGAAGAGAATTCCTGAGGGAGGGGGAAATGGGGAAGTTGAGAGATACTTTGGCTGTGTGTGACTCACTGAAGAGATTCCTGAGGGAGGGGGAATAAAGGAGTTGAGAGAGACTTTGGCTGTGTGTGATTCACTGAAGAGAATTCCTGAGGGAAGGGGAATGAAGGAGTTGATAGAGACTTTGGCTGTGTGTGACTCACTGAAGAAATTCCTGAGGGAGGGGGAATGAAGGAGTTGAGAGAGACTTTGGCTGTGTGTGACTCCCTGAAGAGAAATAATCTACCTCATTCCCCCTTCATGCTTTCAGCGTGGCTGTAGGGGAGACTTATAAATAAGCACTGAGGAATATGCAGATGATTTGAATACATGATGAGATAACTTTGGGAAAAGAATGTGAAAGTTTATAGGCCTGACGGGGAACAATTTAGTGATGGCGGCACTACTATCTAATAGACGTTTTTATTTAGGGGGGGGGGGGGTTAATGTACTGACAGGTTCCCTTAAATAGAAGGCAAGTTTAAAAGTCAAGGGATCCCTAGGTTCGAAACGTAAAGGTATTTTAACATATATTACTTCTCACATAGTTTTACTTTGATGTAATAAAAAGTAA
Source organism: Engystomops pustulosus (assembly GCF_040894005.1). NCBI lineage: Eukaryota > Metazoa > Chordata > Amphibia > Anura > Leptodactylidae > Engystomops > Engystomops pustulosus. The sequence continues at coordinate 32,225,149 of NC_092417.1, forward strand.
AACAACAAACTAACCTGAGAGGGTAATTGTCTGAGTTATGGAACTTTTAACCAACTTTTCCCTTTCGCTAAAGATTTTACCACTAAAGTTTTTGTAAGTTTCGTAGGTTTCTAAAGATACTTAAAGGGATATTCTCATCTTACATATGTATTGCCTTTGCTTAGGATCATGGAAGTTCCATCGAAGTGAATGGAGATTGTTGCTCCCACAAAAAATTGCACATTTATGGCATATTCTATACAACTAAGAAAAGCTTTATCATTTTTATGCATACTGTAGCGAGCAGTAATATGACATATTTTAACACCTCCTAACAATAGGTAAGGCAGAATAACAGGAGAAGAATAAAGCTTCAATTATGTTCACGTCTCCGTTACCTGAATTATCCTTGGAGTCTGAGTCCGAGTCGGAGGTCTCTGAGGATTCGGATGTCTTTTCAGGCAGGTGTGGCAGCTGAGCGATATCCATTGGAATGTCCTTGTATTCTGACAAACTAAATCACAGAGGGAAAGGAGAGTCAGACCGCGCTGTAAGGTAGGTAGGTGCTCATTCACAAGTATTATGGGATCCATCATACACTCGTATTACTGCAGGTATGGGCATAATACTTCAGTACTTGCTACCAATCTAGTGCCATACAACATCTCTCCTGTGGATCACTTCCAGGTCTCGCAAAAGATTTTGGGTGAATCAGTACAGAGTCCTTTAAGGCCCTCCTATTCCCACTTTAATATATTTTACCATATAGTGCCAAACAATACGGTAATGTACATTGCCATATGGTGCCGGTCATGGATAAGGGCACAAGGTGTGAGATCAGGATTGCAATCTGCAGGTACTGAGGACATCACGGCCAGCGGCGCCCCCTTCAGTAGTGGTAGATAATACATCTTGTGTGTGTACCCCTTATGTTGGCTCTGATTCTGTCCATCCTAGGAGTATGTTCCAGAGCTCTATACAGGGGCCAGGGGCATAACTACAAGGTGAGCAGCCATAGCAACTGCTATGGGGCCAACGGTTTCAGGGGCCCCAGCATCTGGGGAATTGGGTGTGTACTGGGTGTATATGTTGTATCTGTGAGTATATGCTTTATGTCTGTATATGGTATAGTATGTAAGAGTGTATTTACTGTATGTGTGTATATGTGATGTATATGTGATCTATACATGTGTGCATATGTGATGTGTATATGCTGTATGTCTGTTTATGTGATGCATGTGTGTATATGGTGCTGTATGTATGTGTGCATATGTGATGTGTATATGCTGTATGTCTGTTTATGTGATGCATGTGTGTATATGGTGCTGTATGTATGTGTGCATATGTGATGTGTATATGCTGTATGTCTGTTTATGTGATGCATGTGTGTATATGGTGCTGTATGTATGTATGTGTATATACTGTGTGTTTGCAACTCACATGAGTGAGTACACAAATATATAAGAAGGGAAGTGGGGCCCCATACAGAAACCTGCCTCTACTAGTTACACCCCTGGCTCTATACATTATGTCCATAAAATATGTCAAGTTCTGAGAGCAAAGCTTTAACGTATAGGTGTCCTAAAAGTGGATGCATAGAAATACATATAATAAAATCATGTACAGACTACAATTCATGTAGATGGAAGATGTTGACCTATTGGCTTTGCACCAAAAAATAAATCTTCTTCTGATGCACTGAACACGTGTTTACAGTAGGTGGCGCTCTAGTCATGTTTATGCGCTTCTGATGCTGTGTTTCGTTGTTCATCGGTGTCCAGTGTTGCCTTGCTGTTATATATGGCAGTGGGTACTCGGTTGCTGAAACTTCTAACTAGCTACATATTGTAGTTATATTATATGCATGTTTTGTGTATATATATATATACCTGCAGTAAATGCACACTCATTACATGTTTTGTCTGTATATCTGCAGTAAATACACACTCAGATCTGAACAACATATAAGCTGTGCATTGGGCTATCATTTAAATCAACAGTACACAACACTTTTTGGTCTGGGGTCCAAATCCCGTGGAGAACTATTATATTTAAAGGCATTTACCATGTGACATTGATGGTTAAAGTATCACATGATTTACAATGGAAGGTAATGTGCATAGACAGTGCCCATTCTCCTGATTTTTCAGGGATCTACAGAATGCACATTAGTACAAGCCCCTCCGGCACTATGAGTCCAGATGGCTGGAGGATGTTCAGATTTGCCACTTATCTGCTTCTGGTGTACATGTTATTTTATAACGGACACATGCAGACTGCAGTGGGTGCTACTAAGCAGCCCTGAGAATCTGTATTACAACCCCTTTATGTGTGTTTATAGCAGCAGGAGTGTGAAAAAATGCATTTATATAGCAGGATTGTAGCTGGACTTGGTGCACTGAGGGAATGTCCTCACACTGCTATGCTCTTAGCTCTCTGCACTGAATTTTAAGTAACTGCTGTATTCAACCAGAAGCTTGCAATAGAGAAGGTATAATGCAGGCAGGTGCTTCAGGGGGCATCTGAAGTTTGGAGGGGCTCTGGTGAAGCCCCCTGGAGAACCTGGGTTTAAAAGACATCTACCACCAGGAACAAGAATTGTAAACCAAGCACACTGACATACAGATGTGTGCCCCCTATTGCAGGATATGCTCTTCTTTTAGCCTCTTATGCTCCGGGCTCCGTAGATGTTAATGTAGCCTGGAGCCCCTCGGGCTCATTTGCATAATTTTAAAAACAAAGGGCAAAAGATGGTAAAAGAAGAGCAGATCCTGCCAGAGGGGGCACTCACCAGTATGTCAGTGTGCTTGGTTTAGGATCCTTCATCCTGGTGGTAGATGTCCTTTAATTGGAATAAAAATAATTTTATAAATAAAAAGAAGTAGATCTCCTATTAAACATACTGAATATTTCTATTCACGCTGCTCAATCTAGCAATAAATAGCTCATAAAGTGGAAATTTGATGCAGGGAGCTAAGACCACAGCAGTGTGAGGAGACTCCCCCCATGCAGGGAGCTAAGACCACAGCAGTGTGAGGAGACTCCCCCCACGCAGGGGGCTAAGATCACAGCAGTGTGAGGAGACTCCCCCAATGCACTAGGTAAAGCTACAATGTATATAAATCCATTTTTCACAGTCCTGCTGCTACTAATAACATACACAAGGGAATTCATCATACATTCATCTCTCTGTAAACTACTGACAGATTCCCTTAAAGGCTCCAAGTGAAAACCTAGACCTCTAGGCAGCAGAATAGCTACGGGAAGGTCCACAAGGACTTTGTGTGTCAAGGACAGAGGAAATTACCTGAGGATATAATTGACCCAGATGATGTTTCGCTCGTTGGCATTTTTAGCGTTGATTGCGATGGTAGCACAAGACTGCACCCAGATGTAGCCGCCATTCTTCTGCATCCATCGGTAATACTTTGTTACACACTGGCCCTTGTTCAACACTGCGGAGAAGAAGAAACGTCCTCAGATCTTATCTGGTCCTAGATAACACTGAATACACAGACTGATATCACAGGTCCTTCTGTTATCACAGGCACTGGCAGCTATTCCTTCAAATCATGTCATACACATGCATGCTCTGCCGGGTTGTTAATGTCCATGTTGAGAGGGAGATTCAGGACACCTCCTCATACATCTGGTGGTTGGAGGATCCTGCATCTGATGTGTACATAGTAATGGATTCCCAGGCTCGGGAGTACAGCACTAACCACTCCGGCTATCACACTGACGTCTCTCTCTGCCTCTTAGAGGTTATTTGAAGGTATTTGTGCAGCTTTGATCCCTGGGCTCATTTTGGGGGGATTCCAGGCGGCCAGAAAATACAGCACTTTCTTTTCATCTTGTCAGAGAGAATTTACAGCTCTCCGATGAACAAAATCCCAGTCGGAGAGAGAAGTCGGGTGGGGGGGACCTGAAACCATGGGAGTTAATATCTGAAGACGGCAGAGGCAGAGGAGGGGGGAGCGAAGCAGTGATAAATTTCAATAATAATAATAATTACTTTATTTATATAGTGCACACAGATTCCATAGCGCTGCACAGAACTTTCCAAATTGGTCAATGGTGAAAAAAATTGGGAAAAAAAGACTGAAAGATATACTGCATACATCATATAGCTAATAAGTAATAGAAGTATTATAAACTAATTAAAGGAGTAGAGATAAGCGGACCCAAACCTTAAGTTTGAGTGTGTCCCGGACATATTGCTGGATTTGCGGCCGCTCAGCCAATGGGGCAAATTGATGATGAGCAATCCCGCTCATCTCATACAGGAGTACAGACATGAGGCTGTGCTGTGCACTTACTCCGTGTTGTGCTGTTCCTCTGTTACACCCCATTAAAATGTATGAATTGACTGACAACTGGGTGTTACCATTTCCCCTTGTCAAAGGGGTGTGTCCCTGCACACTGCAACATGTGAGAGTGTGGAGGGGACACCATTATTACCAACTACTTGTCAATATATAAAAACAATAATAATAAGACCACCCCCTTACCCAGACAAAAAAAAATAAAAATAAATTATATATATATTCTTTTTTTGGGAAAACTCACTGCCCCAGAACGCCGCCTTTCAATGTAATTTTGGGGGTTAATGTCAAAAAGGTTTTACTGTACTCGATTTAATATTGGATTTTTTAAAATTCTGGTCCTATGAATGAAAAACAAAGAATCTACTTAAAAACAAGCAAAAGAAAAAAAAAAACCTCCAATGCAAATGTGACATTGCCTACATTTACTGTATATATACTTGTGCGAAGTGTGTATCTACAGTAGAGTAGATATTAGAAGACAAAAGGAAAACATGTTACTCAAAAAGCCTAAAAGTTATCCGAGGACTTGTAAAAAAACCCAAACCTTAACTTTAAGAAAGGTTGAACAGAAGCGCTATTACTATATATCTTGTGCTAGTAGTAGAAGGTAATGCTATCCACTGTCTCCCTCTCCACCTTGGGTCCTGCCTGCATCACTGTCTTCATCCCTTCCCCATCCATGTCTAGGGATTGCAACGGGATGGGTTAGGGATGGCACAGAAATCCAATCATACATCAGGTGAAGCACATCCCTCATGATACCTTGGATCCCTCTATGTCTTCATCATTTCCCCATCCATATCTAGGGATTGCAACGGGATGGGTTAGGGGTGGCATAGAAAGCTAATCAGACATGATGTGAAGCACAAGTCTCATGATACCTTGGATCCTTCTATGTCTTCAACCCTTCCCCATCCATGTCTAGGGATTGTAACGTGATGGGTTAGGGGTGGCATAGAAAGCCAATCAGACATGATGTGAAGCACATCCCTTAATGTATATACCCTCCTTCTATCTTGGTTGACATCACAGGTGACATAGCTATAATGTAATTATCAGCGTGTAGAGATTGGGTTGTGATTATCTGATATGATGTCATAGCTGATGTCATAGCCCGGTGATGCTACTTTCTGCATCACATCACCATGGACTATATTGAAGAAACGTTCAAGCAGGAATACTGAAGATTTTGTTTTTAAAGCATTATATCTATTCAGCCACGAATTAGGATAAAGAGGTTATCCGAAACGCGTAGGATCCTGGCCTTAACTCATGTGACTACTGAAGACTTCTTCAATAAAGAATTTGTGTTTTTACCATATAAGTGGATTATGATATTTAAGAGCCGGAACCTGTGAGTGTTTGCTATACCCAAAGAAGCTGGAGAAACCGAGCTTGATCGATCCACATGGGAGATAGATTGCATCCCAGGCGAGCTGACTAATTGTTTGCTGTGGACATTATATCTATTGTTATGGGATATCTGAAGCTAAGAATGGTTAGGAAGGATAGATCTATACTGTACAGGGCAGGATCATGGATATCCATCATTTGTATCCACTGGAAGTAAACAGAGAAGCTTCCTATAGAATGACAGCAAGCAGAGATCTAGAAAACCATGAGGAACTGATACAGAAAGTATATTGGAAAATTGTCTAATGTTTCATCATACAAACAACATTAACTTGCTGAAATGGGAATACCCCTTTAAATGAGGCACATGACTCCTAGTATGGAGGTAAGAGCTGATGCGTGATCCGATTGATTTCATCACGTAAGGATCTTATGTATCTGCAGCTTCTATAAGCAATTCACATGTAATGATGATAATCGATCATTAAAACAAGTCCTATCTGTTCTGACTAGTCTATGTGGTTATGAAATGGTTAATGGCTTTGCATTGAGATTTATAGGTTGAGGGGCACACAGGCAGTAATGAGCATGATGTTTCATTGCCCGGATGGTAGTCGCTATCACTGTATAATGCCGCATGTTCAGAGGAACATAATTAACCATGAAATTACATTGGTGTCTCTCACATCTTTCTAGTGGAAAACTGCAAAGCTGAGGGCAGTTCCCCTACGTCACCAGGAGGGGGCAGTATGTCCTCAGCAGCCCCGTGTCCCCTTACCGTGTCCTTGTCTCTGTCTGTCTGGAATGGAAAAACCTTCTAACTGCTGTAATAAATTTGGCTAAATTAGTGGTTAAATGGTTATCTCAAGTAATATGTATTTGCATTAATCATCTTGCTGCAAAGCAGAGCTGAGGAAGGCTCCGGAGAAGGCACTAAATTCATATTGTCCATTTAATTGTGGCTAATAAGTGCTACACAATACACAGCGTGCCGGGGAGCGTGGCTATAAAGGGATCGGGGGTGGGGGGCTACTAAAAAACAACAGGGACAGGTGGGGTGTGCAGCACAGACCCCCACTATAGGGTAATACACATGGATGTAGAACCTAAATATATCTATATGGGGTATTGGGGAAGGGGGTGCTGAAATGTACTAATCTATACTGCACATGGCTGCATTATGGTCCATGATGGAAGAAGATGTCATAGAAATGCATAGGCTTCTACCGTACCCAAAACTGCTGCTATCATATGCCATATAGTGGAGCTACAGTCTGCATCTGGGGGTAACTTTAGGTGAGTAGGATTGGGGAGACATTTGGGACTCCCTGTGCTCATATAAACCCCTGCTATGTGCATGATGCCTACAGCTGGGCATGCACCTCCGATTACTGAAATGTATATACAGCGGACAGCTATTCCTCTCACCTGCCTCACTGACTTGCACACTTGATTTGGCTGAGTATGCAATGTCAGACAATTCTGTCAGCATCTTAGGGAGGTTTAGGGAATGGGCATGTTGAAATCCAACAACCTGCCCCCCGAAAAACACACATTTGTGGAAAGACTGGCTGAAACTGTGGATTTGATTGACATATGTCTATTATGAGGTTGTTCACAAATTAAACCGTAACTCCGAGCCACAATATAAAGGATAAGTGTCTGATCACTGGGGGTCAGATCGATGTGACCCTCACTAATCACACAAAGTGGTTATGTTGCTCACTGGGTAGTACTATAGAAGTAAATGGAGCAGTGGTCATATACATGGGCAAACTGCTTTAAAGGAACCTGTCATTAGATATTACCCGATTAAACTACCACCCCCTCAGGTCTGGTATGAAATGTATTTTCTAAAATTCCCTCTTTTATGTGGAATATCACCCATTTACTAATAAAAAAAATTCTCCATCATGTGAAAATGAGCAGAAAAGAGTCATCTTTTGCCAGAGAAGAGTCAAGTTCAGATGCTGGAGGGGGGAACGCGTCTTTAGACGCCTATATCTTGAATTCTAGAATCAGCTAGAATCTGGTAATGGATTGAAAAAAAAAAGAATGTTCTCTTTTGGTTCTGTGAGCTACAGAACCAGAGATATAAGCAGTTAAAGAAAAGGGATGGAATTGGATCTTTAGCTGCATGTTTAGCATGAATGTTTGATCCATTTCCTCCAATCATATCTTGCTTTCATGTCTACTGGTATCAGCTCAAATTATGTCTAGGAACGATCAGATAGAGGTCTAATAAATAAATAAACTGTATAGTCTGAACACATCCTTTATAACTTATTACACTTCTTACTTGGTAATAGGGTACATATAATGAGAAAAGTATATGACAACCATATGATCACTAAGAAGCCTATTATTTGTTCACTAATTCTTAGATTTGGTTCAACCATATACCGTAAGACATTTGATATTCCACAGAGATAATATTATCCTATAATGTGCCCCAGTAAACTTTACCTACACAAGATCAGTAAGCAATCGGTAAGGGTACAACTACTACAACCCTCATCAGGATTAGAGTCTAGACCACATTGTGGTGGCCATGCATCCTCCATTCGGTGTCTTCAAGGATGAAACTTGGTAATCTCTGCCAGGGCTGGAACCAGCACTGAGTATACCTGGGCAAGTGCTGGGGCCCAGAGCTGCTGGGGGCCCCGAATAAGGCAGTATATAATGAATCCATGGGAGTGAGGGGGGCTGTATCTAATAAATCCATAGGGTATGAGGGGGGCTTATATAAAATAACCACGAGGGGGCTGTTTGGTATGATAAACTAGGGAATATTATAGGACAGGAGACTTTTTTAGTTTCCGAATTTCAAATGCTGCCACCTGAGTTTACTGCAAAGGAGCCCACTGAAGCCCTATCATCCAGGGGCCTACTGAAACCTGGAGACGACCCTGATCTCATCGGTCCAGTATACATTAAACACAGATATGTGGAGTATGTGTATATGTATCTCCATACAGAGATCCTGCATTGGTGGGACGTGGCATTTGTTGGCGTGTTCTGGATCCTCATTCTAGAAAATGCTAGGACCCTTACCTTGTAGATGGGTAATAAATGCACGTATTGGGATAAACTCTTTAAGCATAATTGTTTTATCCTACTATACTACTGCCCCATGCAGTAGGTTCCTAGTCCTCAGGTCCTACATTTGGCCATATCTGCTAAGTTCCCTCTAGATACTGGTGGCATTTTAGTAGATATAATTTTTTTTACTACAAGAGGTACAAGCGTGCTAGAAACTTCTGAAACGTAGATCCAGAGTCAGCAATGCAGATATGGTCTAAATAGACTAAAATATTGACACTCTTGGATTATTCGAGATATTAAGTAACAAGAAGAACCATCTAGTTAAAGAAAATTCCGCACTAAGCTACAAGTCCTTCTTCATTCTACTGTGAAGATCAATCAATTGGTATCAATGGGGGATCATCAGGCTGGATGGGAAATAAAGTGACCATAAATGGTTGTCCAAGTGAGGTCCAACAGTGCTAATTACTGGTGGGAGTGGAGCTGTAACATCTATTGGCACCAATAGGGGTTGTTGTAGGAGTAAGAATCGGTACAACTTTTTGGATTGACTAAAAATAGCTTAGAGATGTCTCACTCTGACGTCTTGGAAGATGCCTGGAAATATAGCAAGCTGTAGTTGCGAGGGATTTTAGAGATGACCAATAAACTTTTAAGGAACCTAATAAATTATGTGATGGAGACATCAGGTGAACATGAAGGAGTTGCAGATCCTTGACACTTGTCAAACAAGAGAACTGTTTTTTGATGCTGGGGGCAAGCGACTTAACCCAGCCTTGGTAGAATGAATTTGTATTGTACTCCACATGTCCTTGCATTTCTCCAAACACCTGTCTACAGAGGGACGCTCCTTGGCGAGCCAGTATTATTACCGGAAAGAACAAGGCTTGGCTGCAGAGTGACTGGCAGACCCTTTCTCAGTCTCTCGCTGTCTCTCCCCCTCCACTTCTCTCGCTCCAGTCACCAAAACTGGCAGCTTCAACATGAAAAGGAATAAAACTGCTTTAATCTGCACCTCTCGCCCACGGCACCCTGACAGTCAGCTCCGTCCTCCGCGGCAGCTTTAAAAACAAACGCCAGATGACGCCTGAACGCTGAGGGACGCAGCAGGGATGGGGCGGGGGGGTTGTAAAGGGAGAGGGGGGGGGGGTGTTCAAACACGGACGGGAAAACCGAGAAGTCTCAGGGATTTGGGAAACTAAAGTTTGACGATGTCCTTCGCTGTAGTTGGAAGGTCAATAAATAGATTTTGAGTCTTTAATATGCATTAAATTGGGAGCTGAAAGAGCGACACATCCCATAATGTAGTGGGAACACTGCCCCTGGAAGCCGGCGCACAATATCCTGTGTCAGAACGCTGATTTATTTCCATGAATATAATATTCTACATTGTGAAGGCGCATGTTAAGGCGCTGAATGTCCATTGGATGACAACCGAAACGGGAACCATTTCTAGCTTTGAGCGCTCAACGTCTTGGTCTAATGTCATCATGACTAAGAAGGGAAAGTACAGACATATAGAAGGGATTGCTACATCCCAAATAAAAAAGTTTGAAGTCTTCAAGTTTTACAACATTTAAGAAAAACTTTTACTGTCACTAACTGTGCAATGATAGAGGTCAGGAGGCTGTTTCACCCTAGGAAGGCCCTCAAGTAGTCACGAGGAATCTTTTAGGTTATGTTCTCTTCTGGGAAAATACTATACAAATTCTTACTCTCCCTAACGAAAAACAGTACCCCAAAGCAACCAGTCTCCTGCCCTGTACTGATGAGGGGCAAGGACTCTGAAACAGCCATGTAGGGTTTAGCTTGATTCCTCATTGCTAGATCTTTTAATAGGTCGGGCATTGACTAATAGGATAATTACCTCCCAACAGGCGAAGATACAGTTGAACATTTTTTTGGGGGGTAAATAGAGCTTATTTTCCGGGAAGAAAGTCTGCAGGTTTCACCTCTTTTACAAATCAGGGGATGTTGTAGGCTGCTCATTCTAAAGAGAACCATGGCCACCAAAATGCTAACATTTTGCTTGCCCGCAGTGGCCAATACTCTTTCTCTGGCACAGAAAATAGCCAGGGGTTTGGAACAGAAGGAAGAACCAATAAGAAGAGCAAAGGACCAAGAAGTATAAAAATGGGGACATCATAGGACTAGAGGTACATAAGGGGCTAACAGACAAAGGGGAGGCAAGGGCACTGAAAAATAACTCTCTTGGTTTAAAAGTAGTCCAACCTACAAAAACTTGAAGCCAAGCCTACAACAAGTGATGTGGTTCCCAGTAGTAGTAGTGGTAGGTGTGGTTCCCAGTAGCAGTACTGGTAGGTGTGGTTCCCAGTAGCAGCACTGGTAGGTGTGGTTCCCAGTAGTAGTACTGGTAGGTGTGGTGCCAGTAGTGGTAGTGGTAGGTGTGTTTCCCAGTAGTGGTGGTGGTAGGTGTGGTTCCCAGTAGCAGTAGTGGAAGGTGTGGTTCCCAGTAGTAGTAGTGGTAGGTGTGGTTCCCAGTAGCAGTACTGGTAGGTGTGGTGCCAGTAGTGGTGGTGGTAGGTGTGGTGCCAGTAGTGGTGGTGGTAGGTGTGGTTCCCAGTAGCAGTAGTGGAAGGTGTGGTTCCCAGTAGTAGTAGTGGTAGGTGTGGTTCCCAGTAGCAGTACTGGTAGGTGTGGTTCCCAGTAGCAGTACTGGTAGGTGTGGTTCCCAGGAGTAGTAGTGGTAGGTGTGGTTCCCAGTAGTAGTAGTGGTATGTGTGGTTCCCAGGAGTAGTAGTGGTAGGTGTGGTTCCCAGTAGTGGTAGTGGTATGTGTGGTTCCAGCAGTAGTAGTGGTAGGTGTGGTTCCCAGTAGCAGTACTGGTAGGTGTGGTTCCCAGGAGTAGTAGTGGTAGGTGTGGTTCCTAGGAGTAGTAGTGGTAGGTGTGGTTTCCAGTAGCAGTAGTGGTAGGTGTGGTTTCCAGTAGTAGTAGTAGTGGTATGTGTGGTTCCAGCAGTAGTAGTGGTAGGTGTGGTTCCCAGTAGTAGTACTGGTAGGTGTGGTGCCAATAGTGGTGGTGGTAGGTGTGGTTCCCAGTAGTGGTAGTGGTAGGTGTGGTTCCCAGTAGTGGTAGTGGTAGGTGTGGTTCCCAGTAGTAGTACTGGTAGGTGTGGTTCCCAGTAGTGGTAGTGGTAGGTGTGGTTCCCAGTAGTAGTAGTGGTAGGTGTGGTTCCAGTAGCAGTAGTGGTAGGTGTGGTTTCCAGTAGTAGTAGTGGTATGTGTGGTTCCAGCAGTAGTAGTGGTAGGTGTGGTTCCCAGTAGTAGTACTGGTAGGTGTGGTTCCAGTAGCAGTAGTGGTAGGTGTGGTTCCCAGTAGTAGTAGTGGTATGTGTGGTTCCAGCAGTAGTAGTGGTAGGTGTGGTTCCCAGTAGTAGTACTGGTAGGTGTGGTGCCAGTAGTGGTGGTGGTAGGTGTGGTTCCCAGTAGTGGTAGTGGTAGGTGTGGTTCCCAGTAGTAGTACTGGTAGGTGTGGTTCCCAGTAGTGGTAGTGGTAGGTGTGGTTCCCAGTAGCAGTACTGTTAGGTGTGGTTCCCAGTAGCAGTACTGGTAGGTGTGGTTCCCAGTAGTAGTAGTGGTAGGTGTGGTTTCCAGTAGTAGTAGTGGTATGTGTGGTTCCAGCAGTAGTAGTGGTAGGTGTGGTTCCCAGTAGCAGTACTGATAGGTGTGGTTCCCAGGAGTAGTAGTGGTAGGTGTGGTTTCCAGTAGTAGTAGTGGTATGTGTGGTTCCAGCAGTAGTAGTGGTAGGTGTGGTTCCCAGTAGCAGTACTGGTAGGTGTGGTTCCCAGGAGTAGTAGTGGTAGGTGTGGTTTCCAGTAGCAGTAGTGGTAGGTGTGGTTTCCAGTAGTAGTAGTGGTATGTGTGGTTCCAGCAGTAGTAGTGGTAGGTGTGGTTCCCAGTAGTAGTACTGGTAGGTGTGGTGCCAGTAGTGGTGGTGGTAGGTGTGGTTCCCAGTAGTGGTAGTGGTAGGTGTGGTTCCCAGTAGTGGTAGTGGTAGGTGTGGTTCCCAGTAGTAGTACTGGTAGGTGTGGTTCCCAGTAGTGGTAGTGGTAGGTGTGGTTCCCAGTAGTAGTACTGGTAGGTGTGGTTACCAGTAGTAGTAGTGGTAGGTGTGGTTCCCAGTAGTGGTAGTGGTAGGTGTGGTTCCCAGTAGTAGTACTGGTAGGTGTGGTTCCAGTAGCAGTAGTGGTAGGTGTGGTTTCCAGTAGTAGTAGTGGTATGTGTGGTTCCAGCAGTAGTAGTGGTAGGTGTGGTTCCCAGTAGTAGTACTGGTAGGTGTGGTGCCAGTAGTGGTGGTGGTAGGTGTGGTTCCCAGTAGTGGTAGTGGTAGGTGTGGTTCCCAGTAGTGGTAGTGGTAGGTGTGGTTCCCAGTAGTAGTACTGGTAGGTGTGGTTCCCAGTAGTAGTACTGGTAGGTGTGGTTCCCAGTAGTGGTAGTGGTAGGTGTGGTTCCCAGTAGTGGTAGTGGTAGGTGTGGTTCCCAGTAGTGGTAGTGGTAGGTGTGGTTCCCAGTAGTAGTACTGGTAGGTGTGGTTCCCAGTAGTGGTAGTGGTATGTGTGGTTCCAGTAGTAGTAGTGGTTGGTGTGTTTCCTAGTATTTATAGTAGTAGGTGTGGTTCCCAGTAGACCCCAACTATCTTGAGGGTTTGGACAACCCTATCATGTAGAAGCAATTGTTTTGTACGTAGCAGGACAATGGATCTAAAATATATTATTGAAATTTCCTTTTTTTCTGATTGGCCATAAATTTATGGTAAGGGATGCTACGTATAGTAGAACGTTGTGATATTTATGTAACTGTGGATTTATATTCCTTATATAAGGTTATGCGGAGCAGCTATGTTACACCTATAGTAGTTTTGTGTCTTTGCACTATATTCCTTATGACTAGGAGCCTGGTTTTACCAGTTACCAGATCACTCCACAAGCAAAACATGTATTATTTGGGACACTTTATAAGTTTTATCATTGTAAAGAAAACATGAATTTTTTTATCTTTATGTAAATTAGCTTCTTAGTGTATTGGGGGTAGAGCTGTACCTGCTGGTGGTGTTTTCTTCTTTGCTTTACCACCCTTTACAATGATGAATGCCTCTCATAGAAATAAGGTGAGCTATAATAATAAAAAAACCCAGCACCAGCAGGTCCCACCTACGATCCACTGAGAACCTTATTTACATAAGTATAAAAGTTTCTCTAAAATGACAGATCTCTAGAAAAATGTGAATGGTATGTCCGAAAAGTTTATAAAGTGCCTTACACAAATATATTTTTACTTATAAGGTGATTTTGCAGCAGGTCGATTCCCTTTAACAGGTATTTTTGTCATTGGTTATAACTTTGTTCATAGGAGGTTGTTCATAAAGCAAAACGAGTCAATGGAGTCCATCAGGACCCGTTTGTGTCAGTCATGTGACCCTGTGAGAATGAACCTTGTTAAGGAGGAAAGGGCCATAAAAATATTGTCCCTATAAGTATATTGCGTGAGGATTCTGCTGCGGGGTATGAGGTCATGTGTAGCACCTGCTGCAATCAATGCTCAGTCTATAGCAGTGGTGGCGAACCTATGGCACGGGTGCCAGAAATGGCACTCAGAGTGCTCTCTGTGGGCACTCAAGCTCAGCACAGCGTTCACCGGACAGGACTCAAAGAATCTAACTACAGTTCCATGCAAGTCAAGATTCACTAATCACAGTACTATTTTAACCCTTTAATCACCAGGGAAGTATCTCATATGTTCTCACAGGGTGGCACCTCAGTGGCCAAGCAAACATGAGATACATCCTGGAAACTAGGAGCCATAACTTTAGATCCCCAGCACCTAGAATCTCTTGGTAGCTTGGGACTGAAGGAAAAGCGTAAAGGTGTGGAGAGGATCGGAATATCTTTGATGGTCCTCCTGCTGGCCCCACAACTATTCCTGGAGAGAAGCTAAAGTGATAGTCCGGATTTGCCCTCCTGCTGTCCATTGTATCAGTGTCCTTAGGAGGCAGGTAGGTTAGTTGAAAAGTTCAACAAATAAATAAATTACTGCTTATATTGCCACTTTGTGATAAATGCGTGGGTTTTGGTTGTAGTCTTGGCACTCGGTCTCAAAAAGGTTTCCATCACTCGTCTATAGCATGTGCACCTCTGATGGTAAGTATCTACATGTTATTCCGGTGCTGGGAGCTCCTCTAAGTTCTGCTGTGTCCTTCATATGTATTCCAGATATTAGCAGCTGTAGACACTCCCGCAGCAGACAGGGTGACCTTTCTGAGAGCCAAACGACACCCGCCTGCTCCTGGCAGCTTCTGCTTTCCGTAATTTAGGGCTCAATTAGGACTTTAACATTGAATGAAACAGCCATAAAAATGGCTCTAACGTCCATATTCCATTTATCAGATGGCAGTGGGAATGTGTCCCTGAGGTAGCGGAGGAAACCGAGGGATACTCAATATTATTAGACAGGAATAAACACAGGACCTTCACCAGGGAGACTCCTGCATCTCTACTTTCTGTATATTATCCACAATCCTTTGTATATTTTTTAATAATATGATAGTAGTAACATCCAAAAGATTTTAATAATTAATAGAACTAATATATATATATATATATATTACATAGCATGACCAAACAAATATAGGCAGATTTACAAAAAAGACCACCCCTTTAAAAATAGAAGCTAGGCTCCTGCTGATTGTACATCTTCTAGGACAGTGCTGGCGAACCTATGGCACGGGTGCCAGAGGTGGCACTCAGAGCCATTTCTGTGGCACTCAGGTCGTCGCCCCAGGACAGAGTTCACCAAACAGGTCCAAATCCACCAAATCTTCCTGCTCCCCCAGGCAACTTAAGAGATGCTGCTCTCAGCGCTACTTTAAAGCAATACTTCATTGGCTCTTTGGAACTGCAGGTAAAATTCGGTGTGGACACGACTTTAATATCTTTGGAGGTCCGCCTGTTGGACCCACCATTCTTCCTGTACAGAGAGACCCTGGAGAGCTACTATGAGAGTCTGAATTTTCCATCTTTCTTTCAACTGTATTAGTGGCTTCAGGGGGTTGATACAATTGAAAGATGTGGAAGAACAGGTAGCTATAAGTTACTGCTTATAACAGTGATGGCGAACCTTTTAGAGACAGAGTGCCCAAACTACAACAAAGACCCGCTTATTTATTGGAAAGTGCCAACACAGAAATTTAATTTGTGATTTATACTCCCTTCTCTGTCACAGTTTTCACTGAGGACACCAATAAAGCAGAAAATAGTCCCAGGTAGCACTGTCACTTTAAAATAGCTCTGTGCACAGCAAGTCCTGGGCTGTCAGTGATTGCAGGAAGATACCTGGAGTCATCTCTGGTGATGGCCTGAGTGCCCACAGAAAGGGCTCTGAGTGCCACCTCTGGCACCAGTGCCATAGGTTAGCCATCACTGGCTTATAATGTCATGTTGGCATTTCACGGTAAATAAGTGGATTTTGGTTCTAGTTTGGGCACTCTCTCTAAAAGGTCTCTAAAAGGTTCGCCATCACTGTTCTAGGAGTTTCCTTCTGTAGATTTGTAGTTGTTTCATAGCTGCTGGGTGGGGACTTAGCTGCTGCGACTCACTGCTCCCGCCCCTCTCTGCTCAGAACTTCTACACAATCTGATACCAAAGTTTGCAAAGTTTCTGATAATATTCAGTTATGCAGCGTTTTCACAGTCATAGGGGGGAGGGCTGAACCCCAAATTATCAGCAAATCATGTAACTGAATCTCTTCCCACAAAACTTTATTTCAATCTGTTCTACTTCTGCCTGCATATAGGACACATTTACTCAGGGCGGTGCGCCGGTTTTCTTTGAGGTACAAACAGCTTGCATGGGTATTTAAGAAGTGTCCGTGCCACATTTGGGTCACACGCCATTGTTTTGTGGCGCAGCAGCACTATTCTTAATGCAACACAAATTTATGCACTGAAGGTGGTGTTCCGGACCTCAGTCCGGACCGTGTGCCATTTATCATGCAACATGCAATTTATCCGACAGAATTGTGTTGCACGTCCCATGTTAAAGGTGCACCAAAAACAGTGGAGCACTCTGTCGGGGCAGTGCAGGGGGTGCCAGATTCATGAAGAACATGAACCAGCAATCCTGAATCTGACGCCCGCTGCACACTACACAGGCAAACTTCACATAGTACAGACCGCACTCTTCTTAGTAAATGCGCAATTATGTATAATTTGTCCATCCTGCTCTATAACTTGCTGCCGGCAGATAGTCCCTTTTAGTTACGAAATTTGTGTTGGAGAAGCATAGTGCAGCCGCGACACAAAACAATCACGTGTGACACAATAGCGGCACAGACACTTCTTAAGTACCTGTGCAAGCAGTTTGCACCTGCACAAAGTTTGACAGAAAACTGGCGCACGGCCCTTAGTAAATTTTCCCCCTATATTTGTGCTGCTTAGCTCTTCTTGCTCTATAATATCAGACACCTTGTTTAATATGTCAGATCCTCGTTAAATATTCTTAGATCACATGTTGGCAGGACCGGATAGTCCGGGTGACTCCCCAATATACTCACAGTCCAGGTGGCTGTGCCGGATGCCTTCCACGTCTTCAGCATGAATGAAGTGATAGCATCTTTTCCCCATCAGATCCACAGCGTTGAGGTCCATGTAATCACTGATTCTGCAATGTTGAGGAGAATTGGATGTAGACACATTAGAAAGCTCTTAATACACAAGCACCATTCAGCACTATGGGCATCACATCAGTATTCACACCTCTTCTTATTATTATGTACATGTAATGTTAGATTACACAATTCCCATCCTGTTCCATTACATGAAAACTGTCCACACTATTACTAATGGAAGCAGCCGGGATTGTATGAACCTTGTCTTCCTACAGCCGGAAACAGAATTTATATGACCACATTACCCTTTTCTTGTGTCTAATTTGACTTTTTTTCTGGAGGCCGATGATATCTGCACCGGTGTTTTTATGGCTTGGTATTCCCTGAGAAAAGTGTAGAGGAAAGTGAATGCCGCAAGCAGCCGATCGACCCATGCAAATGCTGCACTACATATTCTGTAACTTGGCGATCAATATATGTATTGTTTACTTGTCTGCGATGAGACTGAGGCATTCTGGGAAGTGCACAGTGTATCATTACTGATGCTGAAGATGGAAGACGTATAATACGTGGATAACTAAGGGCACCCAGTGATCTATTGACCTGTGACCAATGGACAAGTAGGGGAAATACACAATAATAATGACAGTATAATATAAAGTTACGCACTTCAATACAAGTCATCTGCATGCGCCATATTCCCTGATACACCTGGTGACAGGTAGACAAGGATTGGGTTGTACTGGAAGATCATACACCAAAAATGCAGCATGCAGTGTCAGTCAGCTGCTGCTAAAGCCAGTAGGATATTTTTGTATCAGGGACTCGCAGGACAGTGACACCCGCTGAGCCCTTCTGTCTCATTAGCATAATTATAAAAGTTGATTTTAGAAGGAAGGTAAGCAGATTACCACAGTCACGGTTCCTGGATCTATGAGTAATGTCCCTGGTTTATCATGATGGATTATGATGGTAGATTTCCTTTTCAAATGACCAGATTTTACCTGATTAAACTACCAGCCCCTTCCGATGAAATGTAATTTCTAAAATTCCCGCTTTTCAGTGAATTTACACCCATTTACCCGGACTTATCAGAGCTTGTCTGTGTATCTGCATAAAATTCGCACTCATTTTGGGTCTATTTTACAAAAAAGTGGTATGAGGGTTACAGAGCAGTAAAAAGTTGCAAATTTGGGGTAAAATTAAGGTTTTTTTACACCAGACAATAGTTCTGCTTCCTACCTGTTGCTTCCCTCTCACAGTATACATATTACCGACTGGAGTAAACGACAATCATTTAGTATAAGTACAGATGGATAACTCCTTACTACACCAAAAAAAAACCAAAGTGTGTAACCCTTTCCACGCCAACAACTTCGTAAGAATGCAATTTCTTCCTACAACCCCCAACCCAAGGGTTAAATCTCCTCCTTTTGTCCTTTCCAAAGTCTTTGCAAAAGTGAATGTAACTGGAAGTAATTAACGAGCAATTATTTCTGTCGGATCGCAAAGGCGGAAAACAACGAGGCCACTAATTACCCGAAGCGCGGGCGACACAACACTTTCTGCGGCGCTGTATCGGAATTATAATAATCAGCCGGATATTACTCGATGAATGATATAAATGACAAAGCGTGTAATAACCTGTAATAGCGCTAATAATGGTAATAATAAGCCTGGTGATAATAGCAATGATCATCATTATATTGCTTGAATAATGAGCTGGCTAATGAAGCAACATAGAACAAAGGAAGTCACAGTACAGTGCTGTATACAATAACAGACATGGGACTATGTATATACACCCACCGCTGCCCATAACATTACACTACATGCCGATTCTTGTAGGTTACTCGCAGTAACCGCCCAAAGTTACTAGCAGTCCCCCCGATATTGCCCAAAGCAGGGACCTACAGGTGAGCCGCTCTTCTTTTTGGCGGTAATCGGCTAACATAAGTTCATTTACATACTTTTTGTTCCCATGTTGCACTAGCTGAGAATAAGTCTCTTCAATGAGGCATGTCGAGCAGCTAACCAGTTCTCCGCTCGGTGCTGGTTTAGTTGACATAAGCTAATTTGCATATATATTCCCACGGAGCATTGCCTGTAATAAATCTTCATATACCTGCTCCGTCCCTTAAATAAGAATCAATAACCCCCCCCCCCCCCCCTCCTGACATACACTGTTAGCTTAGTCCTATGAATAGCCAAAACTCTTAGAGCAAAACTAAACCTTTGAAGCTAAATTTTGTTTTATTTACAAAATGTTTACGGCAAGTGATAATAATAAAATTAACAATATACTTTATTATGGAAAAAAAGCTTGTGTGTCCCATTTTTGCTCCTGTATTCTCCTGTAGTGAGCAAGGTTTTCTGCAATAGGAATAGGAGGGACACCTAGAGAATAGTTCAATTTATAATTCAGCTCTGTGAGTAGATTATACTACCCAGTGACTTTCTGTAAGGAGTTAAGTTATCACACTTTATCAGCTTCTCCTCATCTGCTGTCAGTGTCAGAGCAGGAGGGGAAGCTGATTTATACACGCTACTAAAAGCAGGAAGTAAGAGAGGAGGAAAACTGTACTACTGATTTATGCAATTTGGTTACAAGTTTAGTTAATTACACTTCAAAATGGCTAACAACAAGCACACTGATAATTGGTGATAATTAAAAAATTATTTTAACAGTTGCCCTGGATACTAAAATGTAGTTATAAGACATTCTATCTGTTGTAACAAAGCAGTACCAGCAACAGTACCTCTCCTTGTTAAGGTCCTCACACCCAGATGACTTTAAATCCAGGAAGACTGGCCAAGAAGTCATGTGTATAATGCACAAAAGCTTGTGCAGCATATCCTATGTGACCTTGTCAATTTTAATAATTGTATTATTATTATTATTTTTAGTTAATATCTAATTTAATTCAATAATATCTTCCTCCTCCGATTAAGGACTCCAAATTATGTGGATCTTGTCTGTAGTGTGAATTTATTTAGGGGTCTGAATATTTTAGAATCCAGTGGACCTGAGGATCTGGTTTGGCCTCTGATTAATTTAGGGGACTTAATTCATTTAGTGATCTTGGGTTTTATAAAATTTAAGACCTTAGTTTGGAGTCTAAATGTATGTAGAAATGTGATCTGAGGTCTAAATCTGGTGAGGGGCCAACATTGACTTGGGGTTTGGTTTTAGTTCTGAATTTATTTTGAGCCTTTAGGTCTGATCTTATTTAGGGAACTGGTCCAAGGCCTGTATGTGTTACTGTGGGGGCTGATTCTATTTGGGTCACTATAGAATTTTAAGATACAGAAATGAGAGGAAAAATATTTCTACAAACATCAGGAGAAGTTATGGGGGTCAGGGCTGGTAGGAGAAGAGAAGGACAAACTACATTGGTAATCAGAGATGTCAGAAGTTAGTTTCTATTTTGTAGAAAGTACTTATCCCCTCTCCTGACATGTCTGTTATACTAAATCCTGTATACAGAACTCTGTGTTCTGTGTATAAATAATGTATAAATCAGTCCAGACCGTCAGGGATACTTTTTGTAACTCAAAATTTGCGTAAACTATTTCAAGTATGGAGCTACAGCAGATCTTTGGACAATATAAGTCTGTGAGGTGACAAAGCTCTATAGGGAAGTGTATTTATAAATGCATTAGGTCTATTTTATCACAAGACATCCCCTTTAAAAGCTAGAGATTACTCTACATTGTATTCATTTTAGTATAGGAACAGCAATTGTAATTTGTAATTCTATATAGATTGGTCCTTCCTTACCCATCTTTTTACTTGGCTGTTCGATATCTCTAGAAAGACCAACATTTTTTTAAAAAACAGCATTAATTTGCTATATACTTTATATGTTTATGTGTTGCCCCCAGTGGGGCTGTTGTGAACTGTAACCTGTGAAATCTGTCTTTAAAGGGATTTTATCAAGTTATATAATTTATAAACTATTCCCTTGTATGGAGATGTCAGGACCGACTACTATGACCCCCCATTGTGAGCAGAAAGCAAGACCACACATGTCCAACAACTAGTTCCCATATAGGCAAATACCATATAGTCCAATATAGGCAAATGGAGTACAGGTTGCAGAATTGACTTCTATAGGACTTTACCATCAGTTTACAGCTTCACCAAAACCCAGAAGCCTCACTAGGAGCTGTGACTCACTTGGTTGGGGTATCGGCAGTCGAACCCCTTGTGGTTGTACCTTCATTTCTATTCTGTGAATATTGGATAAATCTTTGACTTGATACAACCCCTTTAACCAAATTGAAG
Source organism: Engystomops pustulosus (assembly GCF_040894005.1). Taxonomy (NCBI): domain Eukaryota; kingdom Metazoa; phylum Chordata; class Amphibia; order Anura; family Leptodactylidae; genus Engystomops; species Engystomops pustulosus. Next base: position 32,246,764 of record NC_092417.1, read on the forward strand.
CTTAGCTGAAGGTCTTATTATACAAGGCTACATACCTATTTTCACAGTATATAATATTGAGGTCCATGTTGACTCGTGTTACAAACATGTGGCAGTCAATGCGGACTTCATTGATGGTTGGAGGAGGGAGCGCATGAGCCACAACTACTAAGCCCATCACCTGTCCGGTACCGGAGCGGCCGTGAGACAGAGACACGCGGAGGCGCAATCGTCCAGTTACGTGGATCACCTAGAAAGAAAAACAGGGATAGCCATGTTTAAATAAATCAGAAAGCAGAATAGTCTGATCGGATCAATATACTTTGCTATTATCATGAGTAGAGAATTAGCATTGCATTCTCTATGCGTTGCAGTGGATTAATACATTGGGTGAGTTTTTAATGCAGTATCACAAAGTAGTCAATAAAAAATATTAAAAAATGCAATTCATAATAATAAAAATGAGTAGGAAATGTATTCTCCATATAACCCAGGCCAAGGTGACAGCAGATGGGGGAACATGCAGAGACAAGAAGTAAATAAAAGAAGCAAAACAGGTCGAAATAAAAACAAAAAAGCCTGAACTGTAAGTTTAAAAGAAAAATTGGAAAATAAGGATGTAAAGAAGGATATGAGGAGGGTTGGTCAGTGGGAGGTAGGGTGCCGCAGACCAAATAATCCGAGGACTAGCAGAATACAGTCAGTAGATTCCTCCCTGACACACGTGGGGAGTTTTGCTGCTGGATTGCTCGTGGCAAGAAACACATCAGAGACTCCTGTGGTACTTTTATATATTTCAGCAGCTAAATCTAATATGACACTGAAGGCGGGGGGAGCGGAGGTACAACACAACGTCAGGAGAAAGCTCCCCTTCCTATGACCTTTCCTGATATTCAGGGATGTATGGTTAACTACTCCGCCACCGGAATACTATATAGGTGACTCTGGCTTCTGGAAGTAGATATAAAATAGCCAGTGTTATTCTTCATAGGAATTGTCAGATGAATTACAATGCCTCTCCAGATGTGGCTTCAAGAGGGTTTTGTTCAATCTTTTGATCGTACCCGGTCCTGCTCCCGGCACCATTGGGAAATTGGGGGCTGTAACCAGCATCGAGTTCAGATAAATTGTTATCCTGAACAGGTTGTACTATGCTGCATAGTGGGGTTCCCATCCTCTGTGATGACCATATATCTTAATAAGGCACAAGAATAGGGGTGGTCCCTGATTTCATGTTAATTTAGTCTAAATTCCAGTACTGATGTCTCAAGCCACATCACCAAGCTAAAAAAAAGGGGCTAACAGCAGGGGGTGTTGGCTATTAGCCAAAGGTTCATTGGTTGGTCATAAAAGATGGCCCTACACATTAGGTTTCCTATAGGTTAGCGGAATAAACTTGCCATAAAGCCAACCCTAGCTCAACATACGTCAAAGGAAGAGAGTCCAACATACCGAATTTGGCCAAATTCATCCATCCGGAGTGGATTATGAAAATTGTGGGCCATCCAAAAGACATAATATTTGTAATGGTTTGACCTTTACTACCTACATTTGGTAACAAAGCTTCTCGGGAAAAGAGGGGGAATACATTCTGTTGACTTACAGGCTTAAGTTTGGAGGGCCTTCAAAGGTCCTGGAAGGGCTCTTGTATATATACACGTCGAGAGCCTGAACACATGAATGATTTCTTCAGGGTTGTATCAGACTTGATTGGTGTGGGTGCTTATGGGCCTCCTAGAGGAGTCCATGTTGTGTTCTGCTCTTGCACCTGGTAGCAGGTTATTCCCTCCATCCCTTGAGGACACATGCATACTATCCTGAGCTAAGTGCATGTGTCTGGAGCAGTGTATTAGGAATAGCTTGCAGTTAACCCGATTCGGCAGACATATGCTAAGAAAAGCAGCAGATACTTCTATTATTGATGCTTATTCTCTACCAATACTTCCCACCACCCTCCTGATAACAGGCAGTGGCCATAACCTTCCTCTCTTAATCCCTTTCTAGCAAAGCCCATAGGATGCCCAGTTTGTGTTGCTGCAGCATCGATGCCAGGTTTCAGACACAAGTACGATTGTGCGTCTCTCTTTTTTTTTTACCGCCTCCCGCCTCAGGAGAGAGGAACCATCCTGATTCTTTATACACTGAGGCTCTTCAAAGACACCTTTAGATTGTAGGCAGCCTGGGGGGGAATTCTCTCCCAGACACAATTTGGAAGCAACATGAAGGCCTTGAAGTTGAAAAGCAAAGAAGAGGGAGGACAGAGGGAGCAGGGCAGAGGAAGGGGGTGTGGGACAAAGGCTGAGAAGGTTTTTTTTTTTTTGCCGTACCCTTCACTCTCCCTCTGCGGAAAAAAATCCTATTCAGAGAATTACATGTGACAGAACAGCGGCTCATCTTTATTTTGTGATAGGTATGACCTTCCCTTATAATTTGGGAAACAGTAAGAAAAAAAAAACACTCATATGCAATAGAAATGGAAGAGGCACAGAGACAGATCACAGCGAAAGACACCAGTACTATGGTATAAAGTCGTAAAAAGATACTCCGATATATTAACGTAAGTGTCACAGTCACCTATAGGTATTTATTGCTTTATTGCTTATTGCTAGCACTTGCGATGATTTGCCCCAATCCGCCACCTTCACGGGGGAGTTGGGGAGGCCGTTACTGTCTCCGCACTGGCGCACTTGGTGCCGGCGGCGACTTTTCACATGTGAAAAGTCACCGGTTGCATTTATTGCCGTAAAATAAACGCTGCCATCAAGAGACGGAAGCGCCAGCGTATGATAAATATCCCCCAATATCTTTATAAATGCTTTACAAATCAAAACAATGTTTACTTTGTGAGATTTTAACTTGATTTTTTTTTATTACATATTTTTTCTTTATAAAATTAGTCGATAAATGACCACATGTGAAAAAATATGCCTGATTTATCATTTTTCCTATTAAAGTTTTTCTAATAAGCAGTAAAACTGATTAAACTTTTACCAAAATTTGTTCTAAATATGTACAGCATCATTCTATCTTCCCCAAGTTTAGCTACAAATGCAAAGGGTGCATGTACCTCTGCAATTCTGCAAATTATAAGCTAATTCTTTCCTTCTACATTTTACCTTCAGCTGACAGGCTGGAGGGGAGCATATTTCAAACTACTACATCTCCTGAACCCTGGCACCTAGAAACACAATACAAGAATATCCCCTTTAATATGATATAAGGATTGTGTACAGATGCTGCACAGAACCAGAGATTATCCCAGCTGCCCCTCCCCGGGGACTCGCCACATGTTGCTGGCTGAGAGGCATGTAACGTCAATAAAACTTTTATAAAGTACTGCAATGATTCACAATTCTGACAAGGCATTTTTAAACTCAGCACAGCATAGTTTATTGGAACCTGTCACCAGCTAAAAATGTTATTCCTGGTGACAGGTTCACTTTAAAGTTACAATCGGAAAAAAGAAAGCTAAATATAAAAATACCTTTTTTTACTACAACTTTAAGAGTGGCTATCTCTGTTTGTATAGATAAACCATACACACATATGAAAGGGGAGAATCTCCTTTTTAATATAACACCAGAATTGTGTTTCTAGGTGCCAGGATTCAGGAGATATAGCCGCTGGTCACTGTCATGACTTTTATAAACATCCTTTCTGCACTGGGCATGTGCAAATAGGATGTATGTAACCGTATAGCAGTCGTTAAGGGGTGAAACATTCCCCATGTATGTGGTAGTCGGAGTTGAGTTATTGAAAACTAAAAACGGAAGTAGAACGGAAGGTTTTCTGCCCAGCTTCCATTTCCCAAAGACTTGGGCTGCTGAGCTAGGTGGGACAACAAGGGCTGAACACATGTCTGATTTTCTGTATGGTCCATTGATCAGCCTGGAGAATAAATGGCAGCCGGCACTACTTTGGGTCTTGCCCAATGGGTGCGTGTGAATAAAGTTGGACAGCCCATTTTCACACAAGTATCCCTGGAAGAAACTGAAAGACGGGTAAGTAGCTCAGAACTGATCTGACACAATTCGGATGGCATAATGGTCATAGCACTTTGACGGAAACCTGCTAAAAATCACATGGAAAAATCGGCAAAAGCCCAAAATCAAAAGGTTTAAAAAAGAAAGTTTTTGTATGTGCAGAACTTACTTTGTACCCCGAGGATTTGATATGCACGCCTCTCTTAGTCAGCGTTGACTTCATCCGAATGAAGAAAGACCTTTCTAGAGAGTTGTCCTGAGGGAGGATCCCGGGGCTGGAGGACTCCACTGCAAAACAAAACGCATGGACAACATCATCATTAGCATGGGGTCTACTTTTCTGTCTGAGTTATTGTTATATAGCTATGTGTATAATATTGAATGGCTCAATGCTTTTTACTCTATCTTTTCCTCTGAGCTAAGTGTTTTTATTCTAGCACTGAAGAGGTTAATGGAGGAACAGCATCAAACCATGAGTTGGGGTTAAGTATCCATCACGACGCCAGATAATTCTCTTCTCTAATCCAGTGGAATCAAACCTATTTCTTTTATCACAGGGCTCCCATTTTGAATTAAACAAGCTCATTAGTTCTAATCAAAAGCTTCGAGATCAAAAACTGGAGTGTCGGCTTCAGATCCAGCTGGTTCTAGGATCCGATGCTCAGCTTCACCAGAGAACGGGATCACAGGAGCCTCACGGTGGGGCGGGCCGGGAGAGATCGGGGAAACATTGCACGTCCTCACTAGTGCAAGAGGAAAACCTGTTCGGTATGGGGTGTCAGGCCGCAGTGATCAGAGGTCGGAGCGGTGGAAGATCTGCCGCTACCTGCCTGTGAAGCTGCTATTGGCAGCTGAGATTACGTCTCTTTGATGGAGCGTATTGAGAGACATAAACTGTGAACATCTTGATCCTGAATATAACATCCAAACATAAAAACACACGGCACTAGGTAAAGGTAACATAGTTCATCTTGTTTCGCCCTCACAATCCTCCGTATAAAGGCAAAAAGCGAAATCCCTGTACCTGCGGTTCTGATAACCAGTCATCAAATACCTTGTATGAGGAACAAAAGATCTCGTGGAAGAGTAAAGGGTTGATGTTCATACATTTAAAGGGTTTCTTCAGGAATAACTATTGATGGCCTATCAAAGATGCCTCATAATGGGGGGAGGCCAGGAGAGATCGGGAAACATTTCAAGTCATCAGAGGTGCAAGAAATAAACCTGTTCGGTATCAGGCCTGGTCCTTTCTCACCGGTGGAGATATATATCTGGGTCAGCCATCAATAGTTGATACTTGGTGGGCCAAGGCCTAGCGCCTAAATAAGTTGTTTGGTACAAAGTCAAAAGGAGCAAAGCCAACTGGGTCAAGCTTACATGGCCCTGAACATATGATCAGTGTGGGGTCTGGGTGTTGCCAGATATTGAGAATAATCCATAAACCGGAATTTCTTTTCCTTTGCAGGTCATGTCTGGTAATGGTTAGTAGGTAAGGTCTATGTCCTGCAGGTGCCATTATTTACTTTCTATTTACTATCTATAGGGAATTATAAAACTGGTTTCCTAAAAAAAAGTAGGGTAGGGCACATATGCATGTTGCCAACCCATTCTGGTCTAAAAGAACTGCAACAGAAGATGGTTACACCACCCGGATATCTCTGGAGGTCACATAGAATTGTAACCTGTAATGGGAACACTCTTCTTGTGGGTTTCTTGTCTGGTAATGAAAATATGTATAATGTTTGGTTCTAATAATCTTGCTATCTGAAAAGCTTGGTTCTAGAACTATATCTATGCATTATATTCAGTTCTGGTAATATAGCTATGTAGTAAAATTGGTTATGGTATTGCATCTGTGTTCTAAAATTGGTTTTGGTACTATATCTATTTATATAGCTTGGTTTTGGTAATGTATTTATGTAGTAAGCCTGGTTCCAATGCTCTATCTATTGTACTAAGTGTAGTTCCAGTGCTTTATCTTTGCAGTATGTTTGGTTCTGATATAGCATCTACATAGTAAGCTTAATTCTAGTGCTACATATATGTATATGAAACAAGAAAAAAGATCCAGCTGAAGCCATAAAAAAGGTTTATCATGAAACACGTTCGGCTCTGCCTACTAACCTCTGCATTCGTTTTATCATGATTGTTGAAAGCATATGGTATATTTTCTAATGATGGATTCAATTATGAGTGATTTTTTATTTATTAAGATCATTACTTGGCGGTCCCAATGGTCAGAGCGCCAAACTACCCTTCTATAAACTTCCAACAAACCAAACAAACCAAATCCATTTGAATCAATGTATAGAGTTTGGTTCGGATACTCTACCTACATGATAAGCTTGTTTCTGGTACTGTATCTATGTATTTCGTTCAGTTTTGGGAATGTATCTTGTAGTAAGATTGGTTCTGGTATTAAATCTATGTACTAAGATTGGATTTAGTTCTGTACATATTTATAAAGTTTAGTTCTGGTACTGTACCTATGTAGTAAGCCTGGTTTTGGTTCTATATTTATGTTCAAAGTTTAGTTCTAGTTCTGTATTTCTGTATGTTTGGTTCTGATACTGTATCCATCTGTGTCAGATACTTTATCTGGTGCTGTATCCATCAATAAAATCCAAGAAGCAGCGGCACACTAGGGTTGTGATAAAAAAAATTCCTGGTGAACTTCTATTTCATTATCTGAGCAACATTTCGGCTCTTATACATGAGACTTTGCAAGCCTAATGTTGCTCAGATGATGGCATAAAAGTTAACCTGCAATTTTTTCATCACAACCCTGTTATGGCATGGCCTTTTTCAGCATGTACCCACCGTGCTGCTTCAACTACTTGTGTTTATATACATATACATATTTATAGTACCGTATTTTCCGGACTATAAGGCGCACATAAAAGCCTAGGATTTCCTTAGAAATCCAAAGTGCGCCTTATAGTCCGGTGCGCCCTATGTATGGCTCAGGGCAGCGGACCCTACTTACATAGGTCCCCGCTACCGGAGACAGCAGATCTCCAGCGGGAACTGCAGACCACGCGGCACGAACAACTTCTGCCGCGTCGGTCTGCAGTTCCCGCTGGAGATCTGCTGTCTCCGGTAGCGGGGACCTATGTAAGTAGGGTCCGCTGCCATCCTCCACCTGAAGGGACCCCCTTCCCCGCTCACCTCTCTGGTCTCCGCTCCGCTCACCTCTCTGGTCTCCGCTCCGCTCACCTCTCTGGTCTCCGCTCCGCTCACCTCTCTGGTCTCCGCTCCGCTCACCTCTCTGGTCTCCGCTCCGCTCACCTCTCCGGTCTCCGCTCCGCTCACCTCTCCGGTCTCCGCTCTGCCACGCCCCCGGACCTCTGCCACGCCCCCGGCCACCCTGCGCCTTATAGTCCGATGCGCCTTATATATGGAATAATTCCATATATAAGGCACATCGGACTGATGCGCCTTATATTCCGGTGCGCCTAATGGCCCGGAAAATACGGTAAGTGTAGTTCTTATACTGTATCTACATGTACAGCGCTCAGCAATTTCAAGAAGTCCCATAGAATAGTAACCTGTAATGGGGACCCCCTTCTTGTGATGATCCGGAGTTATTGGGGTGGTGGTGCTGCTAACTGCATGTGACTAGTTGCTGTTTTTATGGGAGAACTTGTGGTCTAATAAAGAATAAATTATTTTATCTCCAATCCCGAGTGATTATTGGACAAATTCTTGAAATTTTGGCATTTCTACCCGTTGGCTGCGGTGTGTCTGTGTATGCGATACCATCATGGGCATGAGCATTAAGGAGTTTGGTGAGCTGAACTACATTTCGTTTTTTCATATATTACTGGGGGGCCACTGTGACGGTGGAAGAGGACTTCATACAACGTCAATGTGTGAGTTCTGCATGGACAGCATTAACATAGCAGAATGATATCCGGATGATAAAAGTGGTGATAGTTTCTATCAAAGAGGTCTGTGGAGGACTGGTATTTGTAAGTAAAGCCGGGGAGCTGCTACTTTGTGACAGTAAAGGTAGCGCTAAGCCACGGTGGCAGGAAATAGGTTAATAAGCAGTCTGCATGCGCCGGCTCTGTGTAAATGCGCTGCGTTGTGTGTGTATATTTCCTGGGGCTGTATCTTTTTGCCTTTCTTGTCTCTCTCTGTCTGCTCTCTCTCTGTCAGTACACCCAGTGGATTAACAGACTATTGAGGATTCTCTTTTAAAAAGAAGCTCTTTTAAAAGGGTCAGATAAAGAGAGAGAGAGCGAGAGGGGAAGAGAGAGAGCGAGAGAGAGACTGTCAAAATGAGCCTTAGACAAAGATTTATTATAAACGATTTAAAGGGCTTAATGTATGTATCCCCAATGAGGCCTCGCAGCTATGAGAGGAGAGAGATGGATTGTGAAAGACGGCTGAGGCGGGCAGGGGGGGTGTATCGCTCTTACGCCCTCTAACACCCTTTTTACACACACACATACACACAGCGGGAGCGAGGAAATGCGTTCAATATTTCAAAACAGGAATTGTCCCTGTGTCGCCGCCAAGGCCGCGAATAAGGGGAGAGGATTGTATCTAATGAATATGTTATAGTGATAAAAGAAGGCTATGTATCCCATCACATAGGTATGTTACCTCCATACTCACATGTAACACATATATGCCAGAAACTATGGCAGAAATCCATGTACTTGTTGCAGTAGCAACAACATTTTTGCGAAAAAATTTGCTGGACAATCTAGTACAGGCGGTCCCCTACTTAAGAACACCCGACTTACAGACGACCCCTAGTTACAAACGGACCCCCAGATTTTGGCAATTTACTGTACTTTAGCCTTAGGCTACAATGATCAGCTATAACAGTTATCACAGGTGTCTGTAATGAAGATATATTGTTAATCCTGGTTCTTATGAAAAACCCAACATTTTAAAAATCCAATTGTCACCAAAAAATTTTTGTCTGGGGTTACAATTATAAAATATACAGCTCCGACTTACATACAAATTCAACTTAAGAACAAACCTGCAGAACCTATCTTGTACGTAACCCGGGGACTGCCTGTAAATTGTTTATAATCACTGTTCCAGTTCTTGGAGATAATAGGTATAGGGGTATAGTTACACTTGTAGTGTAGTGTAATGTGATGGATGCTACCTTTTATGCTGTATGCGGATGATGGGTCTGCCTGCTGCTAGAATTTATTTGGCATTTCAGTTTTTTTATCATATACTACTGTTTTAACAATTTGGCAAATATTTCAAAAGTTTTATCCCAAGGAATGATGAGCTATTATCATTCTCCGCTCCATTTAGTAGCAGTATATGAGCCCGGCTTAGTGAAATATCTGGGGGATCGCTTTTTACAGTTTGCTAGATGGAACCCACCAAGTTGTGCAGGAGAAAAAAAAAGGTTAATAAATAGCTTTTGTTTATCCAGTATGGCATTAATTTTCATTTCATACTTTTCTATGCTTAGGAGTCCAGTAGGTGGTATTACTCAGTTACAGCTATCTCCATAGGCACACACATACCAGGAAGGATATCAGTCATGGAGTAGCACCTCTCACTATTCTCCTCAATATAGAAAAGGCAGGGATTAAAATTAACAAATGACACAATGGGGGTCACTTACTGAGGGCCCGAATCGCGTTTTTCCGTCGGGTTACCCGTATTTTTACGTTTTGCGTAGATTTTCCTTGAATTTCCCCGGGATTTTGGCGCATCGGCGCCGGTTTCACGCAGCAGAAATCAGGGGGGCCTGGCCGTCGGACAACCCGACGCATTCGGAAAAAACGCGGAATTTAAAAAAGGAATTTGTGTCACAAGATCAGCACTTACATGCACCGGGAAGAAGAAGGTGAACTCTGGCGGACCTCGGCGCAGCAGCGACACTTGCTGGATATCGGGTGAACAGACCTTAGTGAATCCCGGCAGACCAGAATCAGCGTCGGAGAACGTGCCGCTGGATCGCCATTGGACCGGGTAAGTAAATGTGCCCCTATGTAAAATCTGCTCAGCTCCTCCTGCACTATAACATACAGCCTGCATATAGGACACTATGTACAATCCGCTCAGCTCCTCCTGCTCTATAACATGCTGCCTGCAGTTAGGACACTATGTACAATCCGCTCAGCTCCTCCTGCTCCATAACATGCTGCCTGCAGTTAGGACACTATGTATAATCTGCTCAGCTCTACCTGCACTATAACATGCTGCCTGAAGATAGGACACTATGTACAATCTGCTCAGCTCCTCCTGCTCTATAACATGCTGCCTGCAGTTAGGACACTATGTACAATCTGCTCAGCTCTACCTGCACTATAACATGCTGCCTGAAGATAGGACACTATGTACAATCTGCTCAGCTCCTCCTGCTCTATAACATGCTGCCTGCAGTTAGGACACTATGTATAATCTGCTCAGCTCTACCTGCACTATAACATGCTGCCTGAAGATAGGACACTATGTACAATCTGCTCAGCTCCTCCTGCTCTATAACATGCTGCCTGCAGTTAGGACACTATGTACAATCTGCTCAGCTCTACCTGCACTATAACATGCTGCCTGAAGATAGGACACTATATACAATCTGCTCAGCTCCTCCTGCTCTATAACATGCTGCATGCAGTTAGGACACTATGGGGGTCATTTATTAAGGGCCCGATTCACGTTTTCCCGACGTGTTACCCGAATATTTCCGTTTTGCGCCGCTTGTACTTAAATTGCCCCGGGATTTTGGCGCACGCGATCGGATTGTGGCGCATCGGCGCTGGCATGCGCGCGACGGAAATCGGGGGGCGTGGCCGAACGAAAACCCGACGTATTCGGAAAAACCGCCGCATTTAAAAACCGAAAATGTGTCGCATAAGGACCGCTTACCTTCACCTGGTCCAGCTCGGTGCATTCCGGCGCGATGAGTTTACTTTCAGCGCAGCAGCGCCACCTGGTGGACGGCGGAAGAACTACCTTATTAAATCCCGGCCGGACCCGAATCCAGAGCGGAGAAGCCGCCGCTGGAACGCGAATGGACCGGGTAAGTAAATTTGCCCCTATGTGTAATCTGCTCAGCTCTACCTGCACTATAACATGCTGCCTGAAGATAGGACACTATGTACAATCTGCTCAGCTCCTCCTGCTCTATAACATGCTGCCTGCAGTAGAGATAACTCTCTACTGAGATAAGCAATAGAACAGCGCCCTCTCTGCCCCATCTAACAGTAATGTTTCAGGGTATGGGTTCTCCATGCAGTGTTGTACACCCTTTCTGACATCAGGTGTGAAGAAAACCTATTTTTAAGTGGTAGGTCCTGCAGATAACCATGCCCCCGATGCTGCCCCCAACCCTAAGATCTCGCAGCAGGTGGTGCTTCCTGAGGAACTTGCCTCATAACTGGTGCACCCCTGTATGTAGGATGCTAACACCAGTGCTGTATAGAGCCGTGCAGCTGTGTGTGTATATGTAACACTGTGATTATGTGTATGTACTGTACTGCATCAGTGATATACACACACACAACACATTCCCATTAATACATTGTAATGCATGTATACATCGCCCTGTGATCTGTGGTTTACCAATATCTCTACTTTCTGATCTAGTGATTACATGTCAACACAGGATGTGTGACCGCCAGCACGATCAAAAAATATATTTTTTATAGCACTCTTCATATTTACACAAGACAAAATTTGCTAAAAAAAAAGATTATTTTTAGAGTTGCAGTAGGCTGGATCTTCTACTCATTTCGGTGGCATTGTGAAACACACGGAAACCAGAGCAGATTTTTTCTTTTTTAAAACCATATGTTTTCAGAAAAAGCATCTGTGTTTTCATTTTTAACAACTGATAATGGGCCTGTTACGCCACAATATTTAACATTTGCCGTTTTCGTCAACACAACACATGCTGTTTGTTGAATACAGGACAAATACGAGCACATGTCCCTCACTTCACACAATCAACGCCACGAGATTGATTTTCTATCTTTGTAGCAGGTTCCTTTCTGGTTTTGTTTGGTTCTATTACTTTATGTATAAAGCTTAGTTCTGGTACTATATCTATGTATTAAGCAGGTTTGTGGTAATGTATCATCGTAGCGAACTTGGAACTGTGTCTAGGTATAAAGTTTGCTTCTCCTAAAGTACTTGTATACTTTTTATCTAGTATCTAGATTGTTTCTGGTATTGAATCTATGTTGTAAGCTTGGTTTTGGTACTGTATCTATTCATAAAGTGATAACCTGATGCAGAGCTCGAAATGAGCGCGAAATTCATTGGGGCTCATTTACTAAGGGTCGCGGATCACACTTTTGTCGGACTGTTCGGTTTTTTTCGGGTATTGCGCAGCTTTGACAGGTATTTAACAGGTATCTGCGATGGGATTGTGTCACACGTGATTGTTTTTTGGCGCTTCCATGCGACACAAATTGGGAGGCGTGCCATCTGATTCGGACTGAGCGCGGGATTTAACATTCAAATTGTGTCGCAAGCCCAAGCACTTACATGCACCACTTAAAAGATGGTGAACTCTGTTGGACCTGAGCGGGGAAGCGACACATGCAGGATATCGGGTGCACGATCTAAGTGAGTTGTATCTATTTACAAAGTTTAGTTCTGGTACTGTATCTATGTAGTAAGTGGAAATCTGTCACAGTGGGGCACGTTTACTATGTGCAGTTTGCCTGTGCATAGTGCAGTGGGCACCAGATTCATGATTTCTGGCGCCCCCATTCTTGATGAATTTGGCGCCCCCTGCACTGCCCCGACAGAATGTTCTTTAGTGTATCTAGTATCTAGTGTTCATTAGTGTATCTAGATAGTAGTCTTAGACTAGACTAGTAGTCTTATGGTATTATAGCTATGTATTAAGCTTAGTTTCGGTACTGTAGCATGTAGTACGTTTATTTACACAGCTGTTTATATGCAATAAAATTGGCTCTGGTACTGTATCTATGTAGCAAATTTGATTTCAGAGTATGATTACTTCTAGCACTGCACCTATGAAGTATAATCATATATCTATGTTGTAATCTTGGTTCCGTTACCATATCTATATAGTAAAAATAGTTCTGGTACCATATCTATGCGGCTAACTTGGTTCAGGTATCCAATGCAACCAGCTTTGTTCTGGGACCACATTTATCTTGCCAGCTTACATGTATCTAAATTGAATCGCGGGTCCCACAAGGTAGCCCTGTGCCTTCGGTAGCCTTAAAGCAGCAGATAGTAATCACACAAACTCATTGTTTATTATTAATCTCTTATTTATTTTATTTTAGTAAAATGTAATCTTCCATGTATAATCTAGCACAATACCAAGGCGCCAGGTCCTTATAGCACTGTGTTTCTGGACGCTCTCATCCTACGCTACGTTGTCTTCTTGCTTGTGAACATGAATAATACTCCTTCTGAATTCATTCCTCTGTCGTTGTGGAGATCACTGCATCTTCTCCTCTCCCCCAGCCCTGCGTGATCCCGAGCCGCATGCTGTAATAACCACTCCGTACATCTATCTGTACAACACTGACTGTCACTTGTTAAGGGGGCCTGTCCCATTACAACGATTCGTGTCTATATGTCCTATTACAGCACATACATATCAAGGGGAGAAGCTGAAACCATTTAATAGCACATCCAAAAGCCTTGGTTGTGCCATCAAGAAAACGTAAAGGCCATTTTCATCCTTAAAGGGATTGTATCGAGTCAGCAAGTTATGATCTATTCACGAGTGATAAATGCTCACACCCTGGGACCCCCATTGATCATGAGAACGTGGGTCCCGAATTCCCCGTGTCAATGGAACAGCAGGTCAGACAGACGTGTCATGCTAGAGATGGATGAGTACAGTGTTTGGATATCTCTGGCAGTCCCATAGAGATGAATGGAGAAGCAAAACAACCTGCTGCTCCATTCATAGGGGAAATACCAGACCCTATTCTTCTGATCGATGGGGGTTCCAGGGGTCAGACCCCAGCTATTTAGTTATCATCTACCACTTTCTACATCATTTTTCAGTTGATATATAGATATAATTTGTGTATACTTTGTATTACATTCTATAGCCTGGTATATTGTGCAGAGCTGCACTAACAGTTCTGCTGGCTCTTACTCCTAAACCTAACAACTTATGTGAGCTCCTACAATGTAAGAATAACTGTACAGCCCCCGCCATAAAGATGAGGCTTCCCAGAAAGCAAACACTAGAGTATAATTCTGCTCTGCATCCTGCAGAATTATGAGCGCAGTTCTGGACTGTAATGCAGGCTGTAAATCTGGATCCATACAAAATTAAGGGTAAGGTCAAATGTAATGGTTAGCTAGAGAGAAGGTCTGCAGGAAATCTGCTCCAAAGTGTTTAATCTATGTATGTTTTGCAGATTTCCCCTTTTTTCAGGGGTTGAAGTGGTTGTCCGACATTACACAAAAGTCTTGAGGTGTGAAAAGGGAAGAAGAGGTATTCATTTTGTTTTGTACAGCCCCCTCAAGGTTTTTGTACAATTTTGGACAACCCAATCATCTATTGTTAGTAGTGATGTAATGATGGGTCAGTGTTATCTATATAAAGGTCATTGTACAGGGAGGGGGAGGAGATAAGCTGTGACATCATCTGTTGTCAGTAGTCATGTAGTGATGGGTCAGTGTTATCTATATAGACGTCATTGTACAGGGAGGAGGAGGAGATAAGCCGTGACATCATCTATTGTCAGTAGTGATGTAATGATGGGTCAGTGTTATCTATATAGAGGTCATTGTACAGGGAGGGGGAGGAGATAAGCTGTGACATCATCTATTGTCAGTAGTGATGTAATGATGGGTCAGTGTTATCTATATAGAGGTCATTGTACAGGGAGGGGGAGGAGATAAGCTGTGACATCATCTATTGTCAGTAGTGATGTACTGATGGGTCAGTGTTATCTATATAGAGGTCATTGTACAGGGAGGGGGAGGAGATAAGCTGTGACATCATCTATTGTCAGTAGTCATGTAGTGATGGGTCAGTGTTATCTATATAGACGTCATTGTACAGGGAGGAGGAGGAGATAAGCCGTGACATCATCTATTGTCAGTAGTGATGTAATGATGGGTCAGTGTTATCTATATAGAGGTCATTGTACAGGGAGGGGGAGGAGATAAGCTGTGACATCATCTATTGTCAGTAGTGATGTAATGATGGGTCAGTGTTATCTATATAGAGGTCATTGTACAGGGAGGGGGAGGAGATAAGCTGTGACATCATCTATTGTCAGTAGTGATGCAATGATGGGTCAGTGTTATCTATATAGAGGACATTGTACAGGGAGGGGGAGGAGATAAGCTGTGACATCATCTATTGTCAGTAGTTATGTAATGATGGGTCAGTGTTATCTATATAGAGGTCATTGTACAGGAGGGATAAGCTGTGACATCATCTATTGTCAGTAGTGATGTAATGATGGGTCAGTGTTACCTATATAGAGGTCATGGTACAGGGAGGGGGAGGAGATAAGCTGTGACATCATCTATTGTCAGTAGTGATGTAATGATGGGTCAGTGTTATC
Source organism: Engystomops pustulosus (assembly GCF_040894005.1). Classification (NCBI taxonomy): domain Eukaryota; kingdom Metazoa; phylum Chordata; class Amphibia; order Anura; family Leptodactylidae; genus Engystomops; species Engystomops pustulosus. Next base: position 32,262,239 of record NC_092417.1, read on the forward strand.
TATATAGAGGTCATTGTACAGGGAGGGGGAGGAGATAAGCTGTGATATCATCTATTGTCAGTAGTGATGTAATGATGGGTCAGTGTTACCTATATAGAGGTCATGGTACAGGGAGGGGGAGGAGATAAGCTGTGACATCATCTATTGTCAGTAGTGATGTAATGATGGGTCAGTGTTACCTATATAGAGGTCATGGTACAGGGAGGAGGAGGAGATAAGCTGTGACATCATCTATTGTCAGTAGTGATGTAATGATGGGTCAGTGTTACCTATATAGAGGTCATGGTACAGGGAGGGGGAGGAGATAAGCTGTGACATCATCTATTGTCAGTAGTGATGTAATGATGGGTCAGTGTTACCTATATAGAGGTCATGGTACAGGGAGGGGGAGGAGATAAGCTGTGACATCATCTATTGTCAGTAGTGATGTAATGATGGGTCAGTGTTACCTATATAGAGGTCATGGTACAGGGAGGGGGAGGAGATAAGCTGTGACATCATCTATTGTCAGTAGTGATGTAATGATGGGTCAGTGTTACCTATATAGAGGTCATGGTACAGGGAGGGGGAGGAGATAAGCTGTGACATCATCTATTGTCAGTAGTGATGTAATAGTATTTCTGCCTTGTTAAATTATATTGTAATTTTGTCTTGTAGAATAAGTAAAAAGTGTAGAATATTGTATTTTTCTTATTAAATATAGATAGCGACAGAGAAAATATTTCAGAAAACCACTGCTAATGCCTTAAAAAACTATATACCGGTATACAAAAAATTTACCTTATTTGTACCTTATTTTATGGAACACTTTGCTCCCAAACTCTGGAATCCCCCATTAAGAGTTACTTTTATCTTTCTTTTTATGTATATATTACACCACATTCCGTTAATCATTTTAATGGGATCTTGTTTTTGGACACCTATGTTATCTACAAGTGATGCCCAGACATTTAAAGGGATGAAAATTTGTTTCATCAAACTACCTTAAGAGTGAACGTGAGATGACAAGGACCTTACACGTGACCGTCCCCAACCACAAAGTCATCTATGTACATTAATATTGTGATAGAAGAAGAGAGTTGAGTAACTTGGTTATAATCCCATTTATGTCTGACACTTCCCTTAGGGATCACCCGGGTTAAATTAAACTGATAGAGCGGTGAATTAACCTCCCCCTTGCCTCCTCTCAGCAATCCCAATGTGTTTTGACTGGGTTTTTATCCATTCTGACTAGCGAAAGCTCTGATACCCGCCTGTCACGTCTAATCTTAAAAAAAAAAAAGAAAAATTGAAAGGAACAAATTAATATGCAAATTTCATCAGCTTTGTAATAAAAATGTCCTTGGAAAAATGCGGAATAAAAAAAAAAGAGAAGAGGAAGAAAAAAAAAAGAGAAGGTACAGGACCCGTGAGGTTTGGGGGGGTTTGAATTATCACGGCCTCTGGATCCGGGATGTTGTTCGGAGAGAGAAAGGCCCGTTAGGAAATCAGGGAGGAGATCTGACTTGGAAATAATTATGATAAAGAAAAAAAAGTGCGCATGCAGGCAGAATAAATGCTTCATCTCCTCGCAAGGTCTCGGCTGCTCGCTATTCACTCAGAATTATCAGGATTTGTTAAAAGGGGGGGGGGGGGGGCATTTATGGACAATACAGCTGCGGTATAAAGGAAAAGTTCTGTGGATCGGTTCTACGAAGTTTTATATTTACAGTAGCTAATATAAAGATGGTCTCCAACTTAAAGGGGTTGTCCACTTTCAGCAAATAATTGACATTGTTTGTGTAAGGAAAATTTTTATCCAACTTACCAATATACTTTCCGTATCAATTCCTCACGCTAGTAAATTACCAGCTTCCAGAGGTCACATAAGAGGTCAACTTGGATGTCCTTAAAGGGGTTGTCCACTTTCAGCAAATATTTGATATGGTTTGTGTAAGGAAAAGTTACACAATTTCCCAATATACTTACTGTATCAATTCCTTTTGGCTTTCTAGATCTCTGCTTGCTGTCCTTTTATAGGAAGCTTCTGTGTTTACTCCAGTGAAAAGAAATCTGTCCATGTGATGTGATGTCACACAGGTGCACCAGCCGCTATTATCACTGGAGGTGTGTGATACTACCGGCTTGTGTCCATCATATCACCATGGACAGATTTGTATTCACTGGAGTGAACATAGAAGCTTTCTATAGAAGGACAGCAAGCAGAGATCTAGAAAGCCAAAAGGAATTGATACAGAAAGTATATTGGAAAATTGGATAACTTTTCATTACACAAACCATATCAAATATTTGCTGAAAGTGGACAACCCCTTTAAGGATACCCAAGTTGACCTCTAATGTGACCCCTCTGATGAAGCTCTCTGGATGCTGGCAATTTACTAGACTTCAGTCCTCAGCTGTAAGGTATCTCTAATGAATGTTTATTACTATTCCTTGTCCCCAAAATTTCCAAATGACACAGGGACAAAATTTTTTGTCTGGAGTAACACATACAAAATATATGTAAGTTCTGGCTTACATACAAATTCAACTTATGAACAAACCTAAAGAACTTTGTAAATCTTGGCCATAGACTTGTTTGCGCTGCAATCTTGGCCTCCTGATTTCCTCCATACTTATACATTCTGAGAAGGGAGGTAATAAAATATGATTTTTGCGGAAAATATTCCATTTTAAATGGTTCAGTCAACCTTAGCCTAAACAGTATCCCCACCTTTCGTGTGTTTCTGGTTGTCAGAGTAGTCACCAACCTGTGTTCTGTGTTCCATTTGGATCCAAAAATCAACTTATTCTAATCCAAGGGTGTTTCCAGAAACCCTCAGGTGTGCAGCACACTTCCCGCTCCCACTATGTGAGAATACATCCGGCAGAGGGAGGTGAAGTGATGACGGAGCAGCAGGAAGAGGAGACAGTGTAACGGCATGTAAAGCTACAGCACAGAGAGGCTCTGGGGACAGCCCCCAGAGACCTTTTGGCTCATTAGCATAATGTTAAAAGTTGAGTTTAGAGGGAAGGAGGACTAGGATAATAAATATAAGATTATTACCACAGTCATGGTGTCTGGATCTATGAGAAAGTGTCCCTGGTTTATCATGATGGATTATGATGGAAGATTTTGTTTAAAAAGTAAAGCTCAGTTCACACCTGCAGCAGGTTCTGTTCCCCATACTTTTATCAAATAGCCAAAATAATAGCACAGCAGCCCACATAGTTTTTAACACATATTAATAACAGAAGCGTAGCATAAGGGAACATTGCTGTCATTGGGGAACGGAAGTACAAAAGTAGAGCCGGACACCAGGCGTCCCTATGGAGATGGGAGGGGTGAGCAGTACAACACTACATTTTTAGCAGATTTTGAGCAGTTTTTGGGGGGATATTCCAGAAAGTTTAAGAAGTACTGCATAGTATAGATGTGAATGAAGCTCTAGAGAGAGCGATTTCTTATGGTTACCTACTCCTGTGTCTACACTTGTCACTCCTCACTAAAGAAGGATCTAAGCAGTTTAGCAGGCAGGATGGAGACTAATAACATGGAACCCAAGGCCTTTTCATCTGCTAAGATATATTACACAGTTTACAAAGTAAATATTACTGAACACTGATCTGGTTTCAACTAATTTAAAATTTCCTTCTGTTTTCTATTGTTCTATTCCTTCCTGTCAGTGACATGTGACCACATATCAGCGTTTATCACCTCTGATAAAGGGACCGCAGCGGAATCCGGGAATATTCGGATCACAAATTGCGGTGGATTATTGGTATGAGTTGCTGATTTTAGACCACATTACATTATATTATATATATTGATGACATATATATATATATATAGATAACTATGTGATAATATATTACACTTCCTTGTTCCAGGGCTGAGGTCTGTATCATTCCTGTATCATTCCTAAGAATGTGATGGAAACTTTTCGATTTGGACACAGAGCTACCTGTAGAAGGAAGTAGTGTATACAGGTATATATACGGTATATATACGGATCCAAGTCTTGGTCTGCACAGATGTCGGCTTGCAAGTTGTATGTAAACAGACATGCAGATTTACGCGCCGGTTTGCATGCTACTAAATCCACAAGCCCTGACATTTACCGTACTGCAGGTGTGCGGAGGTTGAGTTTAACTGCATAAACACCCTGTAAGTAGGCTGTCACACTGCTTGTCAGACGGGGCCCTTTCTCCACCAGAGACTCGCTATCTCTCCTCTCTGTAATTGAATTGCTAGCGAGCCACGAGAGACAGCAGCGCGCAACACAGTGAAAAGAAGGAGAGAATGCCGGAGCGGAAGGAAGGAAGGAGGAGGGGAGGGAAAATGGAAACAATATGGAAATATATAGAAGAGGAGACACAGAGATAACGTGGAAAGAAAAGAGTAAATAAGTAAGGCTAAGATAAGGGTCGGTAGTACTAAATGCTAAAAAGCGGGCAACCAAAAGTGTGACAATCAGAAGAAATGGTTAAAAGACGTTAATAAAACAAGATTTCACATTGTCGCGTCTTGTCCGAGAAATCGGGATCATATGTAGGCCGCATTTTCTGGAGTGTGAATCAGATTGACCGTATCACGGTGAGCTCCGACGTAGGCAGGAGCACTCCTCATATCATATAAAGCTGTCAGGGTGGTATAGGTCCCTGAATCATAAGTCAATATGACGCAATGAGATCCGTACACAACCTTGTAGAAGACCTAGGAAGTGATGGAACGCGGACGTGTGAACTAACACAGAATATAGTCATGTCCATCATGGGTTATGAAGAAGAGGAGAGACGTGGGACTATAAGTAAAGTAGGGTAGAGATGGAGTAGTAGTAGATCACAGACTATGAGTAAAGTGTCGCAGAAGAGGAGAGACGTGGGACTATAAGTAAAGTAGGGTAGAGATGGAGTAGTAGTAGATCACAGACTATGAGTAAAGTGTCGCAGAAGAGGAGAGACGTGGGACTATAAGTAAAGTAGGGTAGAGATGGAGTAGTAGTAGATCACAGACTATGAGTAAAGTGTCGCAGAAGAGGAGAGACGTGGGACTATAAGTAAAGTAGGGTAGAGATGGAGTAGTAGTAGATCACAGACTATGAGTAAAGTGTCGCAGAAGAGGAGAGACGTGGGACTATAAGTAAAGTAGGGTAGAGATGGAGTAGTAGTAGATCACAGACTATGAGTAAAGTGTCGCAGAAGAGGAGAGACGTGGGACTATAAGTAAAGTAGGGTAGAGATGGAGTAGTAGTAGATCACAGACTATGAGTAAAGTGTCGCAGAAGAGGAGAGACGTGGGACTATAAGTAAAGTAGGGTAGAGATGGAGTAGTAGTAGATCACAGACTATGAATAAAGTGTCGCTGGTGTTAAGTCGGGCTCTATCAGAATCTGGCACATGCGCAGTGACATGAAGTGTGTAGGCCTCGACGTTATCATTACACTGGATGCCACAGAAATTCATGTATAACTCCAAGACTGTATGACTACTCTTGAGACTAGGTCCGATCTCAACAGGTTTTACACCGCTAAACTACCAGGTAGAGTATGAAGTGCCCATTCTAAAATGTACTTTTTTATGATAAACCTTATGATAAACCTTGACCATTTCATAATAGAAAAATGCATATGCAAATGAGCTGAGGAGAGTCACTTTTTGCCTGAGATGAGCCACTTTTATAGGCTACAAGAGAAACATCATTTCAAGAGAACCTGTCAGGGCGATTCGAGACACTAAACCACCAACAGCCCTGTTTGAATTTAGGCCATTTACTAGATGAAAGAAAAAAAACCCTTTTTTTTATAGACACCTCGTCCCTCTTTCTCTCAGTGCTCTTGCGTTCCGGAAAGTGACGCCAGAGCATTACACTCCAGCTTCACTGTGCAGGCGCTGTAAGTACAGTCCGCAGTGTGGCCGGGATACTGTACCGGCTTCACATCTAGCAGAGGACCGTAAGGACCTGTAATTGGTGTTGGGTCCCAAATCGACCTGACAGTCCTTCTTTAAGTGTCTCAAACAGCACAAGCCATCTTCTCCACAATCACTCCTCCCCGTCTCCTCACTCTCTCCCCTGCTCCCTCAGCCCCCACTTACATCAACTCCATGCTGCAAGCAGTTCTCCTTGGAGCTGCCCCCCATTTTCTAACTCAACATGCCAGATTCTATTGGAACCTGTCATCATGTGAAAATGACCTTTCGGATGACAGGCTCCCTTTAAGTGGTGCTGGACACTTACAGGTGCTGTGGAAAACGGCCGCACAAGCCATGTTGCACCATGGAATGATTAAAAATGCAAAGCAAAAAAAAAATAAAGATGTTCAAAGTGAAAGATGAGTCTTAATAAAACATTAGCAAATTTTGTCATTTTTTTCTTTGTTGTTCTTATGGAGAAAATAAATATGCAATAAAACAAAGATTTCCGGAGAGGTGAGAGTTCCCCTTAATACTGTTATCGCACGGATAAGATTTCAGTATAACATGTCAGGTCCCTCTGATATTGTAGCAGTTTCTGGAAAGTCGTTTTACCCCATCAAATACCCTGTAAATGATAGTTCTGAAGATTTGTATTCATTTCAATTAGATGTGCTGACAACAATACTAGACATTGTGAATTAGTCCCAGGACTAGCCAAGACCATGAGTTGGTTTTTTTTTTTTGCTTGAAAGGATATTTCTGCTTGTAACGGAGCTAAACATACAGAGGCTCAGAGGCCCCTCTCAATTCCAAAATACTGTCCCCTTTGTGCTCAAATACATAGCGAACAACAACAAAAACGAGATTTCCGGCATTCCCCGGGAGACCGATCCAAAGAGAATAAGCAGGAGGCAAAAAAAAAAAAAAAAACATAAAAAAAAAAATGAAAATAAAAAATCTAGCAAAGAAAAAAAAAAAAAAAAACAGAAAACCACAAACGTGGAACTTCAATTAATTTAAAGCTTCAATCAGTAAAGGATAAATCCGTCACAGATCTAATTACTAAGGCTCTCGGAAGGCCGGGGACAAGACGCCAATCTCGTGGCTGTTTGAACAGCGTGATGAACTGGGGAACGATGGATATCAAGTCATTTTGTTTAATTTATAAATGGATTTTCCCCTAATGCTTGAATTATCGTCAGACCACAATGGAGGAGCGGGGGAGCGCAGGGGCGACGGTTCACCCCCCCCTCCTCCTTACTTTACCATTTTGGAAGCAATGAGCGCTAAGCTTATTTAGAGTATTTCACTGAGATGTCTGAGTCTTATCTTACACAATCCCGTTGGTCGAGTAAAGACTCCTACAAGACGGGGCTGTCAAAAGCTGCGCAAATCACTGTAAAAACTAATAAGATGAGACCCCGTGGTGGCAGAAGCCACAGACCGACCCCCTTCGTCCCCGTAATGTTCTCCACTTCTCTTGTTGTATTTAAACCTGATATACAGGCGGTCCCCTACTTAAGGACACCTGACTTACAGACAACCCATAGTTACAGACAGACCCCTCTGACCTCTGGTGATGTCTCTGGATGTTACTATAGTCCCAGACTGCAATGATCAGCTGTAATGTGCCTGTAATGAAGCTTTATTGATGATCCTTGGTCCTATTACAGTAAAAAATGTTCAAACTCCAATTGTCACTGGAGCTAAAAAATTTTTTGTCTGGATCAATTATTAAATATACAGTTTCGACTTACATACAAATTCAACTTAAGAACAAACCTCCGGACCCTATCTTGTACATAACCCGGGGACTGGCTGTACCACTTTTTTTTTCTACAAAGTGGTTCATCAGGCACAAAATCTTTATTCTTTAAAGGGAACCTGTCATCAGCAAGTGGGGTGAGTCAAGTTTAGAGGCTGCAAGGGAGAGTAACTTCAAACGTCTCTATCTTCAGTTCTAACAGACCTAGAAACCTGTTTCTGCTGCAGTATTAAAGATAAGAATCACATCTTTTAAATGGCATCTTGTGGTTTTCTCACCTACAGACCTAAAGATACAGGCTGTTAAACGCATAGTTGGAAATGTGAACTGCAGGTAATAATCCAAATCCTGCTAATATTTAACTGTCTGTATCTCCAAATCTGTATCTATCAGAGCTGCAAGCCTGGCAAGTCTGCCATATAAGATTTATATCTTTAATATGACACCAAAATCATGTTTCTAAATGCTATATAACGTTAGATAAAGGCTCTCTCTGCAGCCTAAACTTGACTTATCTCAGGCAAAATATGACTCTTCTCTGCTCATTTTTACATGAGTTTGGAAAAGTTAGTGCCTTGCTTTGCCTCCCTGCCCTATGGCTGACACAAAATAAAGAAGACATTTTTGGTGAGTGCCGCGTACTGGTCTTTTCTTCACTGATTTTGAAGATTTGTAATAATTAAATAGGTGATATTTCACATAAAAGAGTCAATTTTAGAAAAAAAGATATTTCATGCCCTACCTGAGGGGGGTGGTAGTTTAATGGGTAAAATCTGGTGACAGATTCCTTTTAAATATAGAAATTACAATGGAAAAAAAAATGTGGAACCACTTATCCTAAATATGTTTAACATAAAAATAAAGATATATTAAATTAATAGATACATGAAACAAGGTAAATTATATAAATATATATGAAGTCATTTTCTCGTGACACTTTAAATTTTAAATCCACCAAAATCCACCAAGAATCAAACAGGTTATTTAACGATTTTACATCATTTTTTAATCCAAATTCCGAGTGACATAATATCTTTTTTGAAGCTACCTGACTTAGACTGTAGAGAGAAAGAAAGCTTTGTATAAACTCACCCGGCTCTGGGGTCTCAGACTGTGAGGACGATGAAGCTGAGCTGGCTCCATCATCATTGGCACTCTGTGAGAGAAGTCCACGCCCGGGGGGAAGTTTCATGCCAAGTTGCTCTGCCATCTCTACATGGTCCCCTGGATGAACATAGTCGAACATGCTGCTTCCAGTCAGCTCCACCTGCAAAAGCAGAACAACAGCAATTTTGATATTTTGTCCAAAACGGAAAATAATACGATGCCATGAGGCCTTCCATGTGATTGAATATGATGTAACTCAGTAGGACAAAGGCAGGGGCACTGCCTGACCTATACACACTTTTAATATCATAGTATCATAGTTTATACGGTTGGAAAAAGACACTTGTCCATCAAGTTCAACCAGGGAAGAGATTGGATGAGGAAGAGATTTATGGGAAACAATTCTATATAACATAACCATCAGGTGTAAAAAGGCATCTAGACCCTTCTTGTAGCTCTCTGCTGTCCCTGCTGTGACCAGCGCCTGAGGCAGGCTATTCCACAGATTGACAGTTCTCATAGTAAAAAAAGCCCTGTCGCCTCTGGTGATTACAGGTCATATGAATAAAGCTTGAAAACTCTTTAATATGAGGTGGTAAAGTCATATTTTCACTTTTGATTTTATGGTGAAAAGGGTAGCAATCCAATTATATTTGTGGACTTCATGGACTACAAACTTAATGGGGCTTATTTACTAAGGTTCCCACAGCCACATTTCCGACTTTTCAGGGATCGTGACGCCAGGACAGGGACTTAGAAGGGGATTGTGCCGCACGTGACTGGATTTTGGCGCATTGGCGCCGGCTTTCATGCAACAGAAATCAGGGAGCGGGCCGTCGGGACGATCTGTTGGATTTGGACAAACCGTAGGATTTAACTTCAAAATTATGTCATGAGCCAAGCACTTACATGCACCGGGAAGAAGAAGGTGAACTCCGGCGGACCTGAGCAAGGAAGTGACACATGCAGGATATCAGACGCACGATCTTAGTGAATCGCGCTGGAGTCCATGATCGTCGGAAAACGCACAGCAGGGATCGCGACAGGACCGGGTAAGTAAATGTGCCCCAATGTTTAAGACTTCTATACATTTTTCTTGTCTGCTTAAAAAAATCATGGGATAAATGGAATGTTGGGTCTTCAGTATCAGACACAGATTCCTCTACGAAATTTAGGACTTCCTGAAGTCAAACCCCTGTCTATGAACATCCATGCATCTCGAGGGTTCAGAGCCTATGAATTTTTTTACATCGGTAAAATTCGGAGACTCTATACGACACAATATGATATGACAAAGATTGTTTAACCCCACCAGGGCAGAAATGACCATTACCGTTTTCAGATTGATGGGGGGGGGGGGGGGGGTAGCTGTAGTATGAAATATTTGTTGTATTAAGAAATCAGTATGACGGTTCCCTCCCTCCCTCCGCCGCTATCCTCTTCTCCAGTCTGTACATTTCTCCACTTGGCTCGTAGTTATTAATTTACAGAATCAACGCTGGGAACAGCTTTTGTGATCTCATATTAAATTTCCCCCTGAATCCGCCCCGTGGCAAAAATTACTCACATCGTTAAAAAATATTTAATTAGGCTGCAGTTTATAGCAGGCTCACTAGGGAGATGCCAGAATTAATGTGATTTGCATGAATTCCAGGGCCCTTTTTTCCTGGCGGAGAGGAGTTGGGAATTTGTTTTTTATCGAGGTCGCTGACACAGACAAGGACGGAGGCTTCTGAAACGCGCGGAGACACCGGAGAATGAATCCCACCGCAACCGAGGCTTAAACAACAGATTACAGGCCCCGTCCCACCTGACTCTCATCTTCACCTTTAGATATTGCCATGCTTATTACCATTTGCCGGTTCTGTCCCTAAAAAAAATTGATCTCGTGGGAATATTTAACCTGGTTTTCTAGCTTTAAAAATCAGTGACATAGAAGATTACCCACGACCATGACCTTGCTGTTCACAATTCCTCTGATTTTACCTCTAATTATGGTTCCACTCTTAAAGAAAACCCATCTAATCTGCAGGCAGTAGGCTGGAGAGTAAAATAAACTCAGCAGATTGATAGACGTGTCTCTCAGGAAAAGATTTGGAAGGACTTGTCTTCCAAATCTTCGTAACTTCAACTTCGTAACTTGATGGGGTGGAAAAGGAGCGGTGGCAAAGGGGCCCATGGGGCTTAGGGGGCCCACCAGGTGTCACTTTCCCATATGAGGAGGCTAGTATATAAACCATACATTATAGTAGACTTTGCACTGGGGCCCATCGGCATCAACTTACGCCACTGCTAAGAAGTCAAGTAGGTGGGGCTGCGAGAAGACCCACCCACCAGACTCCTTAGTCTAGAATCTTTGATACATATATTACCAGTTGTACACAACCTTTCCCCATTTATATGAATATAAATTTGCTCCTATAATTTGGCTCTGAAACATGGTGGCAGCAGATTGGCGGACATTTTCGAGGTGGCAAACTCTCTTTAACCCATTTCAAGCTATGATAAGCACACAGTATTTCTAAGCACAATATTTTCTACTCAATTCTACTTCCATCTATGCAGAGAAAGCCAAAAGATCAGCCCTTACGGTGGGCATTAGATTTGCAGACAGCGGCAGTACCAGACTCGGTACCGCGCCAGTCCCGACCTGTGGACAATGTCAAATTCCCATTTCCGGGCAGGTCCTACCCTTCCCCTAGGAGGTGCACTTAGTGCCGCTTTTATTTTGTCCGGACTGTAATCATTTCTCTTCAACGGATAATAATACAGAATGAAATCCGCGGACAAAAGGCAAAACAGGAAACACAATCGAGATTGTTCCTTTATTTCTTTAAACAGGCAATTAATGGCAAAGGAGAAATCGCAGCGAGCATGTGACCAACATACTCCATGCTGATTGGTAAAGGAGAGAGGGGTTGCTAAGCAACCAGTAATGGAATAATTGAAGGAATATTCCTTCATCTGCTAGACAGGTTTGGAAATTGATAGATTAAAACACTGGCTGTGTATAAACACGCGTGCGTACGTATCACAATCCATTAGTATTATATAGAGGAACATTAAGGAAAGCTTCCATGTCGGATATTTATATCGGAAAGTCTCCTCTGTGAAAAACAGCAGCGTTACTCACTACCACAAGTTGATGAATAGAAAGATTTTTTCTTTTTTTGGAGATATAATTTTTAAGACGTTATTAATTTTTAAGATTTTAAGATAAATATTTTAACCCCTTAAGACCTGAGTCTACTTTTGAGTTATCCAGGACTTGAAGTACTGGAAGAAAACTAGAAGAAAGGCAGTAGTAGGCAGTACGTTACATACAAGATAGGTTCCATAGGTTTGTTCTTAAGTTGTATTTGTATGTAAGTCGAAACTGTATATTTTATAATTGTAGCTCTGGACAAATTTTTTTTTTGCCCCAGTGACAATTGGAGTTTCAAAATTTTTTGCTGTGATGGGACCAAGAATTCTCAATAAAGCTTCATTACAGACACTTTACATCTGATCATTGCAGCCAGGGGCTATAGTAACATCCAGAGAGCTTCACCAGAGGTCATAGTGGGCAGAGGGGTCGTCTGTAAATCGGGGGACCACCTGTATATATAAAAAATACTAACTTGTTCACTGCCGCAATATTCCAGCACCACTGGTTTGGGTTCTCCCTGCTGGTCTTCGCACACTACTACTATCACAGGCCTTAGTAACGTTGGCTGCATTCATTATTAATATGTTTTACAGCTTTTTATACTTTACAACCCACTTAAGGTATGGAGAAATTTTATTCATCAATGGATCCACTGACATTGCTTTAGTAGGGGTTGTTTTTTGTGGAGCACATTATATATTTTAAAAACAGGTATTCTTAAAATGTATTAATGAACTCTCGTTACCATTTTGGAGATGGAAAAAGTAGATAATTATTCTATAGTATAAATAACATGTTACCTTTATTTTTCATACATTGGGTAAAACCCCAGGGGTTAAGATAAATCCCCCCTATGAGTTAAGTGAAAAGAGAGACTTTCATTTGCCCGTTACTTACTGTATCGTCTAGACACATAGGATAGGGTAACAGTAGGCTAATCTAAAAGATTCACTGATGGGATAGCCAAAAAACATCTACATGTAGCTTCAACTTCAAAAGATAAGGAACAATTGAAAGAATAGATGCAAACTCGTGGATGTAATTTTAGAAGACGTCCTCAAGGTCACGGAGTTCTAAAATGTTATCTCGTCGTAGATCTTCCACGTCGGTGGCTACTTTCTTTAACCGAGAGCCAGTATCTCCTCCTCCTCCTTTCCCGAAGGTGTCAAGAGGAAAGTGTTGGAACGCAACCAAGAAGAAACATACATATTTCAGAAGTGCAGTTTCATTAGAAATCTCTTGTTGAGAGATGATTTATACCTAAGAGGGATGGAACTTGGAACTCGGACAAAGGCATCACGGGATGTCAGAGGATGGCACTAGTCATCCTTCACTTGGGATGGACAGTGACATATTAGAGGACCTGACGATGACAAGGGGATTTTACGCTCGCTGACAGTCACCTCCCACCCCCTTGCTCTCAAATTAAGCTTTATATTGCCAGAAACACAAAAGTATGTGTCCCTTAGGTTTGGTTATCACGAAAAGATGACATGCTCTGATGTATAAGAAAAATATTAGCGGGCCCCAAAATAAGGTTTGCTTGAGGTCGGCGTATGTACCAGTAACCAGGTAATGGGTAATAATAGACAAATCTTATACATGGTACCTCGCCTATGGAGGAGAGCATGCATAATATGGGAATAGATGGAGAACACACGGATTAATCCAGCTACACTGATCCTCAGCTGCGCAGGGGTTAAAGCGCTTCCGGATGCTCCTCGCCGCGTCTCGCCTCTGTAGGCTGCATCTATTGACTCTCTTCTCGCAGACGTTTAGTAATCCACGCTGACTGTTTGTCTTAATATTGCTCTCCGTTTTGCAGTACAGGGGAATTATGCAGTTTAGATGTCTGTATATTAAAAAAGGATTTAATTAAATCTGGTGCCTTGAACACCCACCAGCACACGCGGATTCAGGCTATAATGACAAATTTACTTCCTATTTATTACCATGCACAGGGGACCTGCTAGCTGCCTCCTCCCGCTCCTAACTTTCCAAAATTCACATTCTCGGCATATTACCATAATATTCATTATCCCAACAAGGCATAAAATGTGACTTCCCACGAGTGCAATACCTAATTCCTCAAAAAGAGACAAAGATAGCAACATAATCATTGAATTACAACTTTTTACATCTGTTCATTTTGTTCAGAATATAAATTTCCGTTGTTCTGCAGGAAAGTGGGAGAAATTGGAAGGCCCCGTCTAGTTGTAGTCGTACGTGCAAGGCGTCCTTGTGACGACAGCTCCGTGCATTGTTTTATTAGCGGCAATTATTTCTATTCTTTTTGTTGTTGAGGTGTTTATTTTAAAGGATTTTGTGCTTTGTAATTATTTGTAAATGTATCACCACAGTTAACCCTCTTGTTAATATTATTTGATATTAATTAACTACAGTTTATTCATTTTAGGTATTCGCTATTATATATATATATTATATTTTATTATGTTTTTATATATTATTGTACATATAACGCATGCATTGCGGCAAGGTTGGAAAAATGACATGATTTATAGTCATTTGGCTATTTAGTGTGTATGGAAACCTCCCAAATAATAGATAAAACTGGGGTTCAGAAGGTCCAAACATATTGAATTTGTGCCCCTGAGGAGATAAGATGAATCCGTAGCTGTATGGCATGGATTTACTCTTCTCTCCCGATTCATGGTCTATTTAGAAGAAATACAACATATGTAGGCTAATAAACTGAGGTTTGGATACTTCTGGCCTCCCAATGTTCTGCAGGGCATTGTTCCCTGATCTGCCATAGCTTTATACTGTATTGGCATCTCGAAGATGCTGATACAGATTAAAGATGAAAACGATTGTGTTTGATGTTGGTCAACACCCTGCCTCTTCTCAATTTTCCTTGGGAGAATCAGTTGCAACCAACAACTATGTGGATCCTCCGCAATCTCCAGGGCATCAAGAAATTGCCTTGGTTGTTCTATGAGTAAATCAAATACTGTACATAAATGGAAACCACTGATATATAGTACCAGGGAATGTGGCCATCCAATGGATGTGACTCGGAGTAGGAATGAATGAGCTATGGTGATCAGATGATGTTTGAGGGTGAGGTGATGGTTGACAGTCTGAGACATGCATATAGATAGTTACATAGATAGATAAAAATAAAGTGCATAGCTATACAAGACACAAGTATGGAAAAACAATAGGGTTATTACGTTTATTACGAACAGGCTGATGTCCATCCAATATATACTTTTTGAAAAAACAGTTAGAAAAAAATAGTTTTTTTTATCCATATTCCAATATCTAATTCTAATGCTTCAACCGTTCATGAGCCTTTTCAGGTGTAAAAAAAAGCTCATGAAGGGCCAAAATATATCACTGAATATGGATTAAAACCATATTTTTGCATTTGTGGAGTGATGTTTTTTTTTCTGGAGTATACAGTTAGAAAGACAGACTGACAAATAAAAGTCTTGCATTTTTTATAAAACTAAAAACAGGTAAAGAAATCGGTATTAAAAAAAAGTCTCTGCTGGATGTTGAGTTTCTGTCATGTGCAAAGGGACTCTAAATGAAAAACAATGAATATTGACAAAATTGCATTTATTATCTTTTTTGCACAAGTTGATAAACGATATCCCCGATCCTGCAACAAAAAAAACAACCCTTATAGGGTAATGTTTATGTAGAACATAAGGATGTTGCTATTTGAAGAGGTAGGGCTGAATCTGAACTCTCTGCTGTATGAGGCAAGCTATAATGGTGCCCACTACTAACCCATATAGTAATAATATATTAGGTTTTTAGCGGGTTCACCATGCTGACGTTGGGTGTGAAGAGACACTATTTTTAAAGGGGTTTTCTGTCAATTGGCAATCTCTGTCAGCTCCATAGTGTTAACTGGAGCAGAATGGAAATGCTCGGCCTCTGCTTCATTCATTTTGGGGAGCGATGAAGGGTATGACGGAAGTACATCGGACTCCCCCTTTATCGTGATCTGTGGATCCTCATCACTGAAACCCCCCCGATCAGCAAGTTAGGCCCTATCCTGTGTCTGTCTTTGTAGCAGGTGCCTGATCCCCTGATGCTGCCCCCTATTTTGTTGCAGGTGATGCTGTCTGAGGCAAGAAGCTCTACATGCCTCATGACAAGTGCACCCCTGACTTCACCTAATACAAGGCAAATCACCGAAATTGTGCCCTGACAATATTCCTTATAATTGAGATAATTGCAGATTTACTGACTAGGTGCAAAAGTCTGTTCCCAAAAACCTTTGGAATTTCATACTGAGTCTATCCACGCTGGCATCTTACATGGATGTAGCGGAACCAGGATTATCATCAATGTGTATGGTGTCCGGCTGCACATGTAATGTTATATGAGCAGACATAAATCTATAGTAAAATGATTCATACATATGGCAATTCCTGTGTTAGGATGGATGATATATGTGTGTACAGAGCCGTCTCTGGCTGGCAGTCTAACTGTTTGTTTTCACATGCTGAGCTGGGTATAATATTCTCGGCTTGAATCTTTATTACCCATCTGGCACAGCCCGCGCCTGGTATCATTCATTCCATTTACACAAACAAATATCAGGGCTGAGCATTCCCCGCGCAGGGGCTGAGGACGCAGGACCTTCCCGGATACTCTGAAGGTGAAACAGCCTTGGCCGGGGGTTAGGTCAGGGCATCATAAATTCTGATTTTATGTGTAAATCTTTAAAAATGTACCTTTAATATTGTGATTTACAGTGTCAGAGAAAATGACAGCATATGAATCAATATTAATAACTTCAGCGAGGAGACAATAAAGCAAACAACATAGATACATAGAACATAGAATACATAGACCATAGAATACATAGAATACATAGAATACATAGACCATAGATACATAGAACATAGATACATAGAATACATAGAACATAGATACATAGAACATAGAATACATAGAACATAGATATATAGAACATAGATACATAGAATACATAGAACATAGATACATAGAATACATAGAACATAGATACATAGAACATAGATACATAGAACATAGATACATAGAATACATAGAACATAGATACATAGAACATAGATACATAGAACATAGATACATAGAATACATAGAACATAGATACATAGAATACATAGAACATAGATACATAGAATACATAGAACATAGATAAATAGAACATAGATACATAGAATACATAGAACATAGATACATAGAATACATAGAACATAGATACATAGAATACATAGAACATAGATACATAGAATACATAGAACATAGATACATAGAACATAGAATACATAGAACATAGATACATAGAACATAGATACATAGAATACATAGAACATAGATACATAGAATACATAGAACATAGATACATAGAACATAGATACATAGAATACATAGAACATAGATACATAGAATACATAGAACATAGATACATAGAATACATAGAACATAGATACATAGAACACGGAATGACACTTTTAAGAGGTGAAAGGGTTTCACAGCATAAAATATTTAATAACAAATATTTTTGACAAGAAACGGAACGCACGGAGCAGAGAAGATTGTACATAGGGGCACATTTACTAAGAACAGTGCGGTCTGTACTATGTGCAGTGTCCTGCGTAGTGTGCAGGGGGCACCAGATTCAGGATTTCTGGTGCATGTTCTTCATGAATCTGGTGCCCCCTGCACTGCCCGACAGAGTGCACCAACTTTTTCTTGGTGCACCTTTAACATCGGACATACGATATTGCATGGGGCAGACTTCGCATGTTAAATGTGGTGCATGGTCCCACTGAGCAACGGAACGCCCAATTCAATGGCAAAATTTGTGTCGCGTGAAGAATAGTGCAGACGCGACATCTAAGACACATGTGGCACGGACACTTCTTAAATACCTGTGCAAGTCCTATAGAAAACTGGCACAAGAGCCTTAGTAAATGTGCCCCATAGTTTCCTATGTGCAGGCAGCATCTTATAGAGCAAGGAGTAGCTGTACAGATTGTACATAGTGTCCTATCTGCAGGCAGCATGTTATAGTGCAGGAGGAGCTGTACAGATTGTAAATAGTGTCCTTTCTGCAGGCTGCATATTATAGAACAGGAGGGGCTGAGCAGATTTTACATACTGTCCTATCTGCAGGCAGCATGTTATAGAGCAGGAGGAGTTAAGCAGATTGTACATAGTGTCCTATCTGCAGGCAGCATATTATAAAGCAGGAGAAGCTGAGTGGATTGTACAAAGTGTCGTATCTGCTGGCAGCATGTTATAGAGCAGATGAAGCTGAAGAGATTGTATATAGTGTCCTATCTGCAGACAGCATGTTATAGAAGAGAAGGATCAGGCAAAACATCACAGGATGTTCACATATCGGAACATACAGCATAAACATCCTCTAACAAAGTAATATACCCTGGCCACATGTCTCCAGGTATTTGTACCAAAACTCATGATCTAAGTAGTGCAAACATATAGCAACTTTTTGAATTCTGGAAGGGTAGGTAGCTGTCCTGTCAGATTAGGAAACAAATATTGCAATTTACGGAGCATCAGAAAAACAGAAATCCGAAAACAAAGAAGTCTGCACTTTAAAGATGCGCCAAAATTTACCAAATATTATGCCAGTGACAACAGGGTCTTCAGCCAAACTGACTTTAAGGATAAATCGCCAGGGAATTAAAACTTAAAAATGATAATGCAAAAAGCAAGAAAGTTTTAGTGAAAGGTAGGTGAAAAGAGGTGAGGGTAGGTGGGAGCCGATTATATGAGGAGGAGGAATGACTAGACAGGAGTAAGCAGTGGGTGAAGGTGAAGGGTGGGTGCACAGGCGATGATAGAATGACAGAAGGTAAGGGAGCATAGCGATGGAGAGGTGGGAGGAACGCGTCGGCATCTGCCATTGAATGAGTGCAGCTGAGCTTTTCATTTCGGTGTGAGCCCTGCGGTCTGTTTAGAGCAGGTCGATACACTTGTCTGAGGCAGAGAATGGATTAGCACATCATTCATGGAGCAGGCGGGAGGCGCTGCTCAGGGCGACAGGGACTGAAAAACTAAATTACAGAATACGGAGGGGCAGAGGGCAGAAGGGGCAGAACACATGGGAGGAATGGGGGACTAATGCTTAAAAAAGCCTTTAAGAGTCTGGGAATGGCCGACACGTCCAGCCCCCCCACTGTCCCCATGCGAGCACTCCAGTCATTATTACAGCAGCCTCCATTAGGACCAGGCCTGATTGGCTGTAGTGTTATACAACAAGGCTCCCTGATTATAGGCACAGAGTATCGCTCCAAAAATCTGCCTCCTTAGTATGTGTGATTATTAGCGCAGATATTATTACATTGCTTACCAGTATCTTATAGAAAATAGAGAGGAATATATTGGGGGGAATTCTTCAATGTGTCACTGCAACATCATTGTGATGACGAATCTATTACAGTGTAAGACCGATGAGTTCTACTTTGAGGCCTGCTTTTAACTGGTCTAAACTGTGCACCCCAATACAGCGCACCCTCCTAATTTATTTGTCACACAGACTATTTCCTGTCCTTCCACACCCTTTTTTTTAAGTGAACAAGCCCCTTTCTCAAGGTCACACCCCATTGTCAGACAAGCCGGGTAAAAGCGACAAAGAAAGACAATTTTTTTTTTTGGAGGGGGGGGGCAAACTACTCCATAACCCTGGAATACCCCTTTAAGGGTATGTTCACATATCAATGTTGTGCTTAGAGTTTTTACGCTAAAGATCATAGAGGAATCTGGAGAGAGATAAATAATATAGAAATATTTATGGTTCGCTAAGGTTTACTGATGAGATTACAACACTATCAACCAATAAAATCAATGTGCAATATAAAAGAATCAAGAGAAAAAAGATAAGTACAACCCCAAACATATAGGGGTCAACATCCGCAAAGAGTTTACATGTTCTCTCTATGTTTGTGTGGGTTTCTTTCGGATCCTCCGGTTTCCTCCCACACATAAAATACTAGTAGGTGATTAGATTGTGAGCAGGGACTGATTTGGCAAACCCTGTGCAGCTCTGCTTAATCTGTGTCACATATATAAGTAAAGGAATTATTATTATTAATTAACTTGGAAAGATCTATATATTTTATGTATTTTGGACCCACTTCTTGTGTGCAATATACTGAATACTGTAAATGCAGTGTGAACATATCCTAACAATCTGCAGCAGTGTATATGGTTATGTTGTGGATTCTTACTGAGGATTTCACAGTGTCCAGTGTAATGCACTGCCAATCTAACCCAAAATCTGCAAAGAAAAGATACAGATTTTGCTGAAAATTGATTGAAGATTATGTACCTAGTGGACATACCCTTAGGCACTGTGCATTAGAAAGCTGCTCTAGTAATATGGGGTCGACTGTGCACCCATACCTTCCTACAGGAATCCAAAAATGGGTGCAGCAGCAGAGATGGCCACATAACTAGTGCACCAAGGAGCTAATTTGCATAAATATATAAACTGATTAATATGAAAAAAATTGTATAAGTGAAAAAAACTAGGACTAGAGGAGTTTAACACCAATTTCCAGGGCAGTTGGGGCAACATTGGTTCTGAGTGAATATATTCGGACCTGAATCTATAGTAAACGTTGGTTGATGATTTTGCTCATCTCTATTATATTATACTACTATTACACTGTGTACTAACCCTAAACCTTACCTCACAGAATGTATGAACAATGTAAAAAAAATTATCTTACCTAAAAATGAAAATTTGCTTTGCTGTAAAAACAATTTTACCACAAAATTTGGTGTGTCATTGGTTAATACCCTGCACGATGTCAGCGCTGTAAACACTTGGAGGAAGGCAGCAGCTTCCTGTTGACATCTTTAATATTAGCCTCCCTAACTAACACCAATGATCAGCGGGTGTCACCGGGATGAAATATGAATTACTGCTAGCGGCACCGCGCTCATTTATCAACAGGGGATGAAGCACAGGCGATGGGGTGGGGGCTGGCAGGAATAACATTTAGGAATGTGGGGGAGGATGGGAAGCTTGTACCTCTTCCGAGGACTCACAATGTAAGTGTTTACAAAGCATTTATTTGAAATGTGAGTATTCCTATACATTTAGGTGTAGCGGTAACTCCTAATAATTAAACACGGCATTTGCTGTCTTCAATGAAAGCGTTAAGTTCCCCTAGCCGGCAATTACCCCGCCATGGTCGGGTTTATGCTACGCATACACCTGTCTCCTCCCTTAAGCAATGGAAACATAGGAACCTTGACTCTGAAAGTCAGGCCCTGCGCCGAGTGATAAGATTCCCCAGGGATCACTGGCATTATCTCTCTTCAGCACTTGGACAGCTCCCAGCCATTGGCGGCCATGTGCCGGGCTCTTCGGTAGGGGAGGGGAGACTTGCAGCCCCTGAGAAATCAATTTCCTCGCCTGGTCCCCCTATTTGCTTTTCAGAATGCCCTTGTCGGACGCGTAGTGAGACATCTGAACGTGGCTCGCTGATAATACAGCCAGTGAACTGTGTCCTGGGAATTCTACGCCCCTCTTCCTGGATCTTACAATTTCCTCTCGTCTGCCTCAAATCTCTGCTCATCGCTGCTGCTGCTGCTGCTGCACTCAGCACAGCCGCTCCATTGTACCGGCATGTCGGATAAATACCGGCCCTACAAACACAGTCTGTAAATGCACACTCTCAGACAACGCTACAATTATTGGGGCGAGCGTTGTTCAGGGGATAGTCGCACGCAGCAGAATTTATGCAACCGAAAGTCTGTTTTTCTAAAATGGGTCTGCAGAAAGCACAGGGATTTCTCCAATCCCCCATTCCGATTAAGGGAAGAGATGCTGAAAATTCTGAAACAAATCTGCAAAACATAGGAACAGCCATTATCTAATGTATAAAGCTGAGAATGTGTGTGTATGTATGTATGTCCGCTCAAGCAATTTAAAGGAATCTGCACCGTCGTATTTACAATCACCAAATTTTGCACAGCCGCTCTCTGTGAATGTCATAGACTTGGTTTTTAGTCAAAATTTTCACCCAGTATTTCCAAAATACACTTATTAACTTCCATATACAGGAGCCATTTTCTGCTGCCTGCAGTGGCAGTAAGTAACCAATCACAGCTCAGCTTCTATTTTTCCACAGGTCATTAATATGAGCTCTGTGCTTTGATTGGTTATTATAGGCAATGATTATACAACTTATTTGTGAGGTAATATGTGGAGTAATATGTGAGATAATATGAGGTAATATGATAGATCGATAGAGATACAGCTCATATGTGAGGTAATAGGTGAAGTAATATGTGAGATAATATGAGGTAATATTATAGATATAGATACAGCTTATGCATGAGGTAATAGGTGAAGATGTGACATCATATGAGGTAATATGATATTTAGATACAGCTTATCTGTGAGGTAATATGTGAGGTAATATGTGAGGTAATATGACATATTGGGGCACATTTACTTACCCGGTCCATTCGCGATCCCGCGACACGTTGTCCGATGAGGATTCGGGTCTGCCGGGATTCACTAAGATCGTGCGCCCAATATACAGCATGTGCACCTTCTTCTTCCTGGTGCATATGAGTGTTTGATCTTGCAACACAAATCGTTTAAAATTCAGCGTTTTTTCCGAATCCGTAGGGTTGTCCGACGGCCACGCCCCTCTATTTCTGTCGCATGAAAGCCGGCGTTGATGCGCCACAATCCGATTGCGTGCGCCAAAACCCGGGGCAATTCGGTGCAAAACCGAAATATTCGGGAAACCCGACGAAAGTGCGGCGTTCGGACCCTTAGTAAATGAGCCTCGTTATGATAGATATAGATACGCTTATATGCGAGGTAATAGGTGAAGTAATATGTTAGATAATATGAGGTAATATGATATATATAGATGCAGCTTATGTTCGAGGTAATAGGTGAAGTAATAAGTGAGATCATATGAGGTAATATGATATACAAATATAGATACAGCTTATATGTGAGGTAATATGTTAGGTAATATGTGAGGTAATATGAGATATTGGGGCACAATATATGAGGTAATATGATAGATATAGATACAGCTTATGTGCGAAGTAATAGGTGAAGTAACACCGTATGTTAGATAATATGAGGTAATATGATATGTATAGATGCAGCTTATGTGTGAGGTAATATGAGATAATATGATATGATAGATAGGGAGATAGATAGATAGATAGATAGATATAGATAGATACTACAGTCACATCCAGAACTGCAATCATCTATCTACCGTTAGATCATCTATAATAACTGCAGTTATAGCTAAGAGCAGTTATTTACTATCCTGTGGGCTACAGCTCGTACCTTATATGAAGCATAATTTACATTGCAGAAAACATCCAACTGGTGCTTATCAGGGACCACAACCTCTATTATGTACTATCCGTGACAAAATATATATAAATGAAAACACTACCTCTTATATAATTACAAAGATGTGCTTTGGCAAATTTGGCAAATTTATTCCTGCCCTCAAACAAGGTGAAGTTATATAATCAATCCCACCCCCTCCCTTACTGACCATGAGAAAGTTATAGCTGAGTTTTAGTTTACAAATAGGATGGGGGTGAGTACAGCAGCCCCCCCCCCCCAACCCGGACATATCTGAAATATACCCACTTATTATGTATAATGGTTATCCTGTATCCATCTGTTTTTGGTTGGTCATTGGGTGCAGTACTGTTTTTGTTGGTCATTGTGTGCAGTGATATATAATATATATACCACATTTATAGTATGACTATGTATAAGGAGAATAGAGAACTTTGATTTTGTATATGGTGGACAATAAGGACCTAATACGTTCAGATCTTGAAGGATTCCACTGATTTGCCAGCAGGACCAGGGCACCTGATAGGGCACACTATTGCCCCAATTACATAGTTTAAGGGCACTGACTGTTGTGTGATCCCACCCCAACAATGTATTGCTATGTTTACCTTCCATAAACCCACATTCTTTCCTCACATCTATATGGGACCACCTTTAGCCAAGACCAGGCAGAGAAGGACAACCATCACGATGGGGAAATAATGGAAAGGGACATGAGGAAACACAAATAATGAGGGAAGACAAGGCACAGTGCAATGTGATCATGCCAATCCCCTAAATTAAAGGGGTCCCTCAAGACTAAATGAACTAATGGGCAATCTTACTTCTCCTCATACATAACTTGAAATCATTGGTTAATGTGTTTTTTTTCTGCAGTGCGAGAGCAATCCCCCAATATAAGCCATGAAATATACAGAAGTGTCTGGCAGAGAGCAGCAGAATATCAATATATTTATGTATGTGTGTAGTATAGCTCCCTGGCAGCGCTGGATCAGACTATGTCAGTACCCTAGATATTCCAGATGTGTCAATTCCCTGAAAGTACCAGGCTTTCTTTGGGCATATGCTCTCTTGGCACGGCAGCCTCTGCCTGTGGCGGAGACCCAGGAGCTGGTTCTGTGCTGGCCCAGGGAAGGCAGCAATAGTTTAGCAAGCTCCCTGAGCACACACGCTCTACCATCTGTTCAACAAGGAAAACACACACGTCTCAATTACAGACAAATGCCAATGCACTGACAGGCAGGCTCGATTTGCATCTGGGCGTGAAGCTAAAATCCAGACTACGGGACTGCTTTATTATCTGCGCGCCATCAATCTGCTGGGCTGCCCTCGCAGCTCTCACAGCCCCATCGTCGTTGACCATCTCACTTATACAACATTGCTGAATGGTGAACATTCACACCTCAAACCTATATGCTACACATACGACTTGTGACAAGTGAGTTAGGTCCATGAAACTTACTCCATGCGCTTGCGGAATTTCCCAGACCCAACTTCGAATTACTGAACTAAGCCGCGTTCACTTCAATGATTCTAAGCTATGACCAGGAATTCCCACAATTCCGCAGAGCCAGGACCCAGCTGACCATCCATTATACATTAGATGTTTGTCTGACATTCATAAAAAAAAATTTTTTTGTGGGGGGGGGGGGGGGGGGATTGGACGTGTTGAATTTCAATATGCCAGATCCTACTGTTCTCAAGGAATCTAAGTCACAGCTCCCTGATCATTTACTTCATAACTTTAACAGACGACCTTGAAACTGAATCCCCCTGTATCATGAACTTCTTAAGAAAACCTGTGGCCTGAATGCTTAGAAATATTCAGTTTGGTTTACATGCAACTGAGCATTTCGGTGCACCACAGGCGTGACTAAAATCCAGTGAACTACTTACAGCCTAGTGCTTTGCACTGTCACAGTGGAGGACACTGGGAAGTGAAACTTGGTAAAGATGGGGTGCCCTGGACCTCAGTGTGATGCCCATGGTACACCGATATGTCTCCTGGTGTCTTGACCATAGTTAAGTTCAAAATGGCCGATTCTTCTTTACATTGACATCTGCTGTTGTGGAGAGCTTGGATTCCCACAACAAATTTTGATCAGCTATTCCCAGCAGTCAATAAACAGAGAATGGAACAGGAAGCAGATAGTGCCATTTTCTATGTAGTGGCTGAATAGAGTCACTGCCAGCTTTGTTTCCACTCATATTGGCATCCACTGGTCCAATAGGACTATAGGGACTAAGGAGGAAAGTTTCCCACTGCATATATAAACACTAACAGTGTGAATAGACCCTCATCTGTAATCTTCAGGACTGCCGCACCTAGTAAGGGACTGTAGAGAATAGAAACATCTGAATGGCAATGTTTCACTATTCTAAGCCAATTTGGGTGACAGTTTTCCAGCTATAAACTGGTTTTCAGTTGCACATATCATGTTTACACTGACATGAGTAGAGTGATTCACGGCAAGCATCAACACCATAATCACCCACCAATATAGCGAACGCCAACAAGCTCTCCCTACTCCATATTATTGATCACACACTCCGTCCTCTTTCATCCGGCTTGACTGTCCTTCTAAAGTGCAGTGCATCACTTAGTAGGACAACCATATTACCCATTCTCCAGACACTAATGGCCTCCTTTATTACTGACCATCACGCTAATGGACTTTCACTACTATGCCGTCTGCCTCAATGACCCTAGGATTCTATACAAATTTCGAGTTCCTACAGAACAACTTCCCTTATAAATAAATGTGTCCGCTCTTGGTTCACCTTTGAAAGCTATTTTTAGAGTTTCTATCTAAAAAAAAACTATTTAAAAGTTACCGTAAACAACTTTCTCAATACTCTGCAATATTTACCTTGTACTGATCCTAAGATACGTTAAAGCTGCACTTAGAATTCTGAAGTCTTCAGAGCTGAACTCTAGCAGCATTCCTAGCTTGGTGGATTGTATTTTGTAGTTTTTATACAGAATACTGTGCCATTGAAAAGGACTGTCCCAATATATTAAGCTATTGTTGACTGAAACTTCTCCAAAGTCCTGCACATATTGGCAAGTTTGGCCAACTTTGCTCATACAATAGATGTATGGGACGTTGTCTATTTCCGATGCTGATCATGAAAGCCACGATGCGGTGATGAAAGTTGACTTCCTGCCGTCACATTGCTAGATGAACCATAATATTGCTGGATTACAACCTGCTTCCTACCCTACAGCTGGGAAAAGGTATGCAAATTTTCTAATTCCTGAAGAAGGAAGCAAAATGTATAATTGAGGATCTTATAGGTGACCATCCTGTAAATAAATGTCTGACCAAAAGCCATGAAACCTGGTCAGAGATTAAGGTTTTTGTGTCATTTATTTTTCTTGAAAGCCAAGATCATGTTCTCTCGTCCAAGGGTAGACAAAAAGCAGCATGCAAAAGGATGTGGCTTAATTCAAGATCACCAAAAACCTTCTCTAAGCCAGAAGGCCCTGCACAGATCTGGAATCCATTGACTTGCTGTAGCTTGGGGAGGGTCTAAATACTCCCAGCTTCCATCTGGGTGTGGAGAAGAACAGTACTACTACTGGGATCCAAACCAAAGTTATGTCTGGAGGGCTCCTCATAGGAATAGTTCTCCGAATGGAAACGTAGGGAGGTCTTGCATAGCTTTGATATACTCTTGGTCTAGGAGAATTGGCCATATGCCACCACTGTAGGCACCCCCTACCCCAGTTCTCCTGACTCCCAAGCAATAGCTTAGGTTGCTTTATGGGTCAATACGCTCATAGAAAAGAGCCATGGTTACAAGGGGGTGAGGAACCTGATGCCCACACATACCATACCTAGACCTCTACGGGAGTCTTACGGAGATAATCTTGCTTCTGGGGTCAATCTGCCCATAGAAGAGCACCAGGGTTATAAAGGGGGTGAGGAACCAGATGCCTACACATACCATACCTAGAACTCTATGAGAGTCTATCGGAGATAATCTTGCTTTTTGGGTCAATCTGCCCATAGAAGAGCACCAGGGTTATAAAGGGGGTGAGGAACCTGATGCCCACACATACCATACCTAGACTTTTATGGGAGTCTATCGGAGATAATCTTGCTTTTTGGGTCAATCTGCCCATAGAAGAGCACCAGGGTTATAAAGGGGTGAGGAACCTGCTGCCCACACATATCACACCTAGACCTCTAGTGGAGAGTGTCTTCTTGTATGTGGACTGGAGTGGACTGGAGTCAATGTAAAAAAAAAATAATCCTTACGTTTAAAATCTGTAGAACACATCAATCTCCGAAAAATTAGGTTTTTATCTAATCTGTGAAATCTCATCGGTCGTGATGGTTCAGTAGGCGCTGTGCCCTTTAAGAAGCGATTTACTGACCAGCAGAATAATGATAGAACATATATAGGTGTATTACTTTATATGACTGTTTATTACCTTCTCCAATCGTCGCGTCTTACTAAGAAGCTGATTATTACTCTATATTACTATGCATACTGAGCATCTTTCACAAAGTGGCAGACAATTCCCTACAAGCTAATTGAAGGCCGTTCTTCTATTTCCTCAGAGCAATACTCCGGAGCACTCCATAGTGTGTCACTGCATTAGACTTAATGGAAAAACACCAAATGGCAATTATGTAAAATGATAATGCAAGCCGGCAGAAGCGGAGACGGAAATGTCTTCCAAATATTTGACTGTATGTGAAGAAATACTCGCTCCTGTGTGAACCGCTGTGGAAGAGGAGCGGGTGGGACTTCCAGGGAACCCATTTTATTTTAGGGATATTAAAATGCATGGCAGATACTTCTCTACCCGGTCTTATTTAATGGGATAGGTGAGCAGACGGCAGTGACAGTGTCAGATCCCATAGCGCACAGCTTTACCGGGAACAGCCGATAATAGGACACCAGGGACCACCGGCTACACTTCGCTGCCCCCTCCCAGGTCACAACAGGCAAAGAGCAAGAACCCATTGAGACAAGGGAAGCAGCCCATTAAATATGTCCCACCATTTAACTACTCATTACTACGGGATAATGACAAAAGACACAACGCTAATATTGAACACAAAGGGTGGGTACAAGTGCCCGACACCACCATCTATAGGGCAATCTTCTACACTAGGTACATGAAAATGCAACATAAAAACATAATATTGGGCCCAAATTTTATTTATTAATTAAAAATTATAACCCTATACTCAGGAAATAGGGTAAGTGATAATATTAGAGTGTTGCACTGGGGTATTACATACAAGCAGCTATTTTCCGCTCATCAATTCAATAAGCCGCCGATTCCTAACTAGCGTTGCCAATCAATTTCCTGCTATCATGTTGTAACACCTGTCATGTGAGAAAACATGGAATTATACATCATCGCGGGGGGTGGTGTTTCTCCTTGAGGAGATTCTCCGCTGGAGTCTGACAAGCAGTGATCCCAGGGAAAACTGTATGAAAAATAGCTCTCCCCCAAAAGGAAGAAGACTATGGGTGACTTTAGATAACTACCTTTCCTCCTTCTGAAGGAGAGCACTATACAAAGGTTGTATGGTGAGAGAGCAATCTAACAGGACGCTACTATAGGCAGAGTACTGTGTATTGTAAAAGATACTATGCAGTATTCAGAGGTCGATTTACCTAACATCAACTTGTGTAATTGCTTGTAGCCCCCTGAAGATCAAAGTGGGCCCATACAGCAGTCTATTATCCCAAAGCAGTTGTTAAAGAAAGTGGGATCTGTACTAGCACCACAGGCTGCCAATACGGTAAACCCTTGGCTGTATGTAAATTGGAGGCCCCCCAACGATCTAATTTTCTAAAATAGTCTGACACTTGTAGTTAAAAGACCTTTGGAGGACCTTTAAATGTCCTCCTGGGATTCGACAAGGATTTATGAGTAGTACAGGACTGGAAACCCTTCTACTTATTATATCTTGAGTTAAAATCTAACTTGGTGGTTGGTATAGGGCAGTGATGGTGAACCTTTTAGGGACTAGGTGCCGAAACTACAAGCAAAAGCCACATATTTTTCACAAAGTGCCAAATGCCAATTTGAATTAACTCACAGGTTCCAAACGTATTGGCATTCTGAGGACACCAATACAGTAGAAAGAAGGAGAAATTATTATTTTTGTAGTTTCCCTCTAAGGTCCCCTTAACATGGTCCGGATAAGGGATTACAATGATAATCCAGCTCTGTCCACACCTCCTGAGTCCTGAATGGTGACCTTTGTGCTGGGTGATGGCCTAGGTGCCCACTACGAGGGTTCTGAGTGCCACCTCTGGCACCCGTGCCATAGGTTCGCCACCACTGGTGTAGGTGGTCATGGACTACCGGTGGCCGCCCTAATCGCCTACATTATTATCCACTAACTGTATTGGAAACGCTAAGCTCTGCTATTTGGACAAGGAGTGGCAGAAATCCTAAATATAGTCACAATGTCAACATGGACAATATACAAACCAACCCGTAGTAGTCTGGAGTCAACATGCTTTATAGTACTACAATGAGGAATTACATGTCACTACTATGTGACAGCAGGGCGCCATGCGGGCGCATGTTCGTGGTGGGCGGCAGGATGTAAAGTTCTGTTCGGAGGTTTAGGTTAATACACTTCCTTGACAATAAAACCGGCGGTAATTGAATTGTGTTCCCTGCCGTTCCTCTTTTTCCGACCTATAGTTCAAGATATGAATATTCATCTTAGGGGTTTCCCTATGGAAAAAAGGTTAGAAAACTCTACCACAGACATTACTGGCATCACTGCCTCAATACTTAATGAACTGATAAGCTGCAGCTTCATGAATATTAATTCAACCCGCAAAATCTATACCGCCCTTTGCCGTAGGTGACTGTAAGTGAATATTAGTCTATTAAAAGATTATTAAAAAATATATATCAGAAATTAAAAATATATTAGTAGCCAGTTAATTCAATTAAATAAACTACTTGTCTATTTAAGTTGACACATGAGAATTTCTCGGTTCAATACACTTCTGGTGTTTTATAGGTACTTTTGCCAATTTTTCTGAAATTAAAAAAAAAAAAAAAAAAAAAAATTGCATGTGACAGATAAGTGTGAAGAGACAGATGAGGGACACTCACCTGAGACAAGCCAAGGTAGATGGACACAGTCTCCGAAATGTACAAAAATTTTCCTTCCTGGTTTAGTGCAAATACAAATCCGTCCAGAGACTGCGGGGAAAAGAACAAGAGACAGTCACAAACGGAGAGGCAGGGAGGAGGAGAGACAGGTAGGAAGACAGTGCGAGACACAAGGGGAAAGCACAGTAATACAGAACGGGATAGACACAATGCACACAGTCACCCGAAAAAAAGACAGTAATACATAGAGACAAATGCATAAAACCCTTGAGTTGAAAAAATGAGATATAGACAGTTCTGCACATAATCAGAAGAGGGAGCACAAGCAGAGAGAACGCACAAAACGGATGCAGAATTTGACGGGTCTCCGATGCAACAAGAAACCAAATGTATTGAACAGAAATGGTTCCTTTTAGAATTTAGAACACGGCGACCCATCTTCATTGTTTGTATAGTTGTTTCCCAGACTCCTTTGCCAGAGACGTATCGGGAAACAAAAGGACGGGAATCCTGAAATCTAATAGCGTGATCCTGAGTCCCCAGAACTTAGGTGATATATCTGCCTTTTAGGTAAATGGTTTTTTTAAAAACTGGACTGTATATATAGGTTCTCGCCTGGCTGTACAACCCTTCAAATGTCGCTCAATGGCATTGAGATTACTCAGACTCTGAATATCTCGAATTAGCCATCCATATCTGTGACATTACTAGAACTAGGCCTATGACATTTCCTCTTGTCACACTTGGATAAAGGCAATTGAGGAAACGGATATAACACAAGGAAAATTGTTTGGCAGACGACTAGGTCTGTTTCCAAAGATAGTTTGGAGATGGGCAGGAAAGTAAGTAAAGTGTAATTATTGTATCATGAGTTTTTAGATGTGTTTATAGTCTCCTCCTACTCGGGCCCATATTAAATTCAATTATGTTATCAAAGGAGTTAATTAGCGAGAAATTTGACCCTACATTTAGGCAGACAGGATTTCTGTCATTGGGTAATAAACCTGTCTATTTTTATCAAACTATCAATACTAGCAGGGAGGAAGTAAAGTGACTGAAGTTTTCTAAGTCTCCTTCTCCTTCTCTGCCCCATATTAAAGGAAATCTACTGTTTGTTTTTATGCATTGTGAACCAAACATAACTTGTGAATGCTGTAGCTACACTGATGCAGAAACAACATCTTGTTTGATCCCTGATCCGAATGGTTTTGCTCAAAAAACAATTATAAAATTCAGGACCTTGGGAAAGATAGGTGCAGGCTGCCTGCCATTCATAAACACATAACACAGAGCTTCCTGAAATGTCCAGACAGGACTAATTTGAGTTGGATGACTAATTTACAGCAGCTGGGGAATGGTGCAGCGATTGATTACTTTTGCCTGTCAGGGACAGTGTCTACATCATTCCCTGGAGCAGTGCATAATTAGGGTAAGAGGAGAAGCAGGGCAGTCACAGGAATGACAGAGCCTCATTATCATAATTTTATAATGTTATTTTCAGCAAAACCACTCAATTCAGGGATTAAACAAGATATGTTTCTGCATCAGTGTAGCCACACCATTTTCAAGGTATGTTTGGTTCACAATGCATGAAAATAAATGATAGGTTTCCTTTAAACTCAATGCTGTAATGACAGGATTGTATTATCAAGAATGTTACGTATAGACAAACAGGATTTCTGTCATTGGGTAATATAACCGCCGATCGTATTGAACTACTGGCATCAGAAGGGAGGAAGTAAAGTGACTGAAGTAATCCAAGTCTCCTTCCAAGTTGCCCCTTATTAAACTCAATGCTGTAATCACATGATTTTATTATCAAGAATATTCCCTCAACAGATTCACAAACAGTATTTTTGTCATTGAGTAATATAACTGTTTATTTTATCAAATTATCAACAACAGCAGGGAGGAAGTAAAGGGACTGAAGTTATTCAAGTCTCCTCCTTCTCTGCTCCAAATTAAACTCAATGCTGCGGTCTGCAAAAGCTTGGTGCTACTTACTAGCACAAATTTATTTTGAAAAATATTTATTTTTGCCTTGTACTTTTTCATATGCTTGGCCGATTTTTTTTTCTCCTTCTATATTCGTGTAAAAAAAAAAAAAACTTGTTTTCAATGCCAGTCCATTTCACAAAATAATCAAGGTCAACCGCGACCAGCATGAATATGCTGATGAAAAGCACCATTTATCATTCATGCATATTTTCAATTCTACTTGCAATCATTTTCACCAACGCAGGTATCATTTACGATTTGGTCTGAAAGTCTGCGGCGTAGCATTAACGCTTCCACAGGTATTTGTCCTTCTCATAATATTTGCGGTATATCAACAGAAACATCATCTATGAAAAGGTCTCACATTTGGAATCTTGTTCCTTAATTTCAATCCTTACAGCAAAGTGGCAAACAAAATCATCTAAATGTCCTTGCAGGAAGAAATTTCTGGAGTATTTGGCATAGCACGCGACTTAGGGAGACCTTCATCCGAGCAATTGGAAGTACTGGTTCTGTGCATATTGAATAATCCCTTATATTTATGGTAATGTCACCAATTAAATGTAAGACCAGTTAAAGGGCCTTAAAATCTAACAGATACAAGTCAAACTCCTTCTCCAAAAAGAAAAACTATGTCTTAAGAGCAGTTTTGATATTCTTGTTCCTCTTCAGTAGCGGTTGGCAGGGTGAGAGGCCTATTGGAGGGCATCCTTATTGACCAAGAAGCCACTTGGTGTATGGAGTCTTACAGACCATGCTCCTATGAAAAACTTAACACATTAGCTCTTCTCAAGCAAACCAGTACCCTGCTCAGTGCTGATGAGGAGCAAAAACTCTGAAAAAGCTTTTTTTTTTTTTTTTTTTGAAGGGTCTCCATTTTGGCGAACAACCCACGTCCTGCTTCAAATAAACGTCCAACCAGTTATAGAGCTTTTAAACAAAACTTGTGTTATTGGCCAAACTCCTACTCCAAATAAAAGATGTGTTGAAAGCATTTTTAACGTTTTTGCACCTCTTCAGGAATCAGTACAAAGGTTGGTTGGGTGTGAGGCCTATTCGAACGGTACCATTTCTCCTGAATGAGAAACCGGTTGGTATGCAGGGTTTTCTTTAAAAAAAAAAAACTAGTCCATGAATTGGCAGAAGACTTTTATTCGGTCCTTTGTATCTACAGTCTGTCCATCACCGTGCTTCAACGTCACAGCCCCAAAAGTGACTGAAGCTGTGAAAAGTACAATGGATTTGTGTGTTACAGCCTGTTACTTGGGTTAATCAGCTGTTGCTATACATTACCAAGTAACAAGCGGCTTAAGCTGCAAGAAGCTGGGAGAGAAAATTGCCTTCATACTGTATATGCGATGGAGAATGGGAAGAGAGCGATGCAAAAGAATGGAGAGCGGGGATGTCAAGAGTCACCATAAGAGAGGCGAGAAGAGCATGGCGAGATTAACAGATATTAACACACAAAGAAGAATTACATCAAAAAAGAGACAGGAGTGACAGTCGCCCCCCAAAAACAATGGGACGGAGACAACAAGAAAGGATGATCGGGACTTGTAGAGACGGGAGGTGCCACTTTACAACTAAATCCATGCGTTGGGTTCCCTGCCAGAGTGAAATAAGAGGTAGAGAGAGAATTGGCAAGGGATAGGCAGAAAGCGAGGGAGGGAATGGAGGAATAAGGCAGGGAGCGAGCGGGAGGGAGGACAGGCCTCTCTCCTCAGGTTATGAATGAATGAGCACTGTTGTTTTTTCATCTCAGCGTGCAAGGATTTAATTAAGTGATAACAGTCACCTTGGGTGGCTGTACTGACCAGCAATGTCTAGGTAAGGGGAGAGGCAGCCTTAATCTAGCCGCGGACTGGAAGAAAGGGCAGCACGGGGGGCAGGAAGCTATTTGCCAATTTTTTTTTTCAACCACTGATAAAAACAGCATTAAAACAAAAAAAAAAGAAGAAAGGAATACAGAGCGAGAGAAACAAAACAGAATACTGCAAAAGTGTGGCTACCCAGGAAAGAACGCTATTATTTATAATGTATAATGTACGTCTGGAGGAACCGCGCACCGCTGAATATTTTGGCAGGACAACGCAAATTATGTAGTGCCCCTCTCAGAAAAGAACAACATTGTATCAATCTCTTAGATTTCGCTCCATCATAAGATTCCGACGGAATAAACAGAGCACATCTAAGTATCATACTCAACCAGCACTGAAAAGAAATGTGACAGTATAATGGAAAATTTATGGTTACTAAACATTTATTGTCATTATAAACCTACAAAATCATCAGCATGTTATAGAGCAGGACAAGCCGAGCAGATTGATATGTAGTTCTGTGGGAAAAGATTTAGTATAACTTGTCATTTACTGCATTAGACTTTAACAAACTCTAGGTTTAGGAGTCAAGTGGGCGGTCCTATTCAGTGACAGCCCACTGGACTCCTATGGCCAAATAAGAAGATTATAGGAAATAAATTCACAATTTATGGTCTATTCCCCAATCACATTAAATATTAAACTACAGTAAAATATTAAAGCGGATGTTAGAATAAATTCTGCAAAGTATGAAAGATTCCATTTATCCATCAACTATCTTTAGTGTAAGGAAGAACAAGGAGTCCTGGCAGTGATGATATGGCCCTCACAGAGCACTAATCTCAACAACCATACAGTCTGGGATTATAGACATAGGCACATCTGTGCTTAGTTCTCCGAGATGTTTGGAACAACCTTCCTGTCAGGCTCCTTAACAAAATGGAATATTTAGAACTACTGATACTGTTATGTGGTTAAATTGAAGTCATACCCCACATTGGGGCACATTTACTTAGAAAGTCGGAAACTTCACTAAAAGTGCTTTTTCCGTGTATAATGCTGGGTGCGTCCGATTAATTAAGAATGTGCGCCAGAAATCATGAATCTGGCGCTTCTCTGCACTGGCCCGACAGAGTTCACCATCTTTGTTGTGGTGCACCTTTAACATAGGGCATGCAACACAATTTGCAAGATAAATACCCATTTAACGCCTCCTAATTTGTGTCGCATGGCGGCCAGCGCAGATGCGCCTCAAAAAGGGTTGCGTGCGGCACTTCTTAAATACCTATGAAAGCCGATTTCTCATACAAGAACATGCTGACAAAAGTGCGGCGCACAGCCCTTAGTAAATGTGTCCCATTGATTTGATTGAGGCCTCATGGAGATGTCTGTATATTTTGGCCTTGAAATGTTGGTACAGACTTCCAATATATACAGTGACGGTACGGTAGGAACCGTGACCTAGCCGGGGCAGCAAATGGTAGGGCAAGTACTATCGCAGCCTGTATTGCGACAAGACCTACCTACAGGCGTAGGAGGGGTGAGGAGCGGTCACCTGTCTCATTTCTAACGAGTCACAAACTTCCACTGGTATGTAGTCCGTATGAAGCACAACGTGCTCGTCTCCATTTAGCCTCGAATTTATCCTTTTTGTTCATTCAGTTTGCATTTTTTAATTGAAAAATATAAAATAGTAACACACTTATTTTTTTTAAGAATTCTGCCTAAAACTTTTGCACATTGCTGTACCCAGCTCATGCAGCTTTTTGTATTGCTGCTTGCAGATCGAACTACATTTTTAAAGTAATGGGTAGAACCAGTCAACCCTGTAGCTCCACCTACTTGTAGTGGCCGTGCGGGCTTACTGCAGCTCAGCTTTTGCCGATTCTGGAGGTGAGAAGTCTTCTTCAGTTGTCAGGTATCTCATCTTTTTCATTTTAAAAGTTCATTCCATTTCAGGGAATGTCCCTTTTTGTGTTTTTTTAATTAAATATAGAATGAAACGCTTTGGCCGATAACATAGTTACATTACAATAATTGAGGAACAAAAAGTCTCCATATTGAAACCTCTGGCATGGATGTGATGTGACGACGCCAGAACTAACATCCACTCCTTACTGGGCGAACAAAGTCAATCAATGCCTAAAGATGAAGGACTAAGCTTTGTGTTTTATTTGTAGCATCACATGATTCACTCTGAGAGAACTAAAGAGAATTTGCTGCATCATCAGGAGGACGATCTACTCATTGATGTATCCCGGGCGTATTCCATAGGTCAGTGATGGCAAACCTTTTAGAGGCCGAGTGCCCAAACTACGACAAAGACCCGCTTATTTATCGCAAAGTACCAACACAGAAATTTCATTTGTGATTTATACTCCCATTTCTGTCACAGTTTTCATTGGTACCAGCACCTGAGGACACCAATAAAGCAGAAAATAGTCCCAGGTAGAGCTGTCACTTTAATATAGCTCTGTGCACAGCAAGTCCTGGACTGTCTGGGACTGCAGGAAGATACCTGCAGTCATCTCTGGTGATGGCCTGAGTGCCCACAGAAAGGGCTCTGAGTGCCACCTCTGGCACCAGTGCCATAGGTTAGCCATCCCTGCCATAGGTTGTCCTGATGAATGCCGTATTTTATTGGGTAGTAAATAAGACCACTTTTATCTTTAAAAGAAGCCTGTCACCAGGTTTTACCCCACTTAACTACTACCACCCTCAGGTCAGGTATGAAATCCCTATTTCAGATGAAAATGTGAAATCTTAAAAAAAAATATATAAAAAATCTCCCCCAAAGTCAGGCAAATCTGAAAATCTGACTCTTCTCACCTCAAGAGTCAAATTTAGTGATTGCAGGTAGAGTGTGACTTCAGACACCTCTATCTTATGTTCTATAGCACATATAAACTTTTTGTGTCATATTAAAGATAAGAATCTTATCTTTCAGGTCACATTAGGCTTATGGATGTATGTGCTTTAGAACTGGACATACAGGCAGTTAACAATAGACAGGAACTGGATCTTTATCTGAAGCTTGTGTTTCCAACTGTGTCTTTAGATCCCTGTATCTCTGTATCACCAAGCCATAAGCTTGATGTGATCTGAAAGATGAAAACCTTATCTATGACACAAAAAGCGTGTTTCTAGGTGCTATAGAACTCATTGACTCATCTGAGAAGAATCATATTTTCCTGACTTTGGGGGAAGTTTTTTTAAAATAGGTAAATAAGTGAGATTTTACATAAAGGAGGGAACTCTAGAAAGGACATTTCATACCCTACCCAAAGGGGGTTGGTAGTTTAATGGGGTAAAACCTGGTGGTGATAAAATTTTATTACTAAATGTATTTTAATGAGAAAAATGATGCCCAAAATAAATAGCAAAAATTATCTATAAGTGGAACTTAAAAATCTTATGGGGCTCATTTACTAAGGGTCCGCGGACCCACAAAAGTTGCACCATTTTGCACCGCAAATCAGGGGGCAGACCGTTGGACGAACAGACGGATTCGGACTGAGCGCGGGATTTAACATTTGAATTTGTGTCGCAAGCCCATGCATTTACATGCACCGGGAAGATGGTGAACTCCGGCGGACCTGAGTGGGAAAGTGACACAAGTAGGAAATCGGGCGCTCGACCTTAGTGAATCGCACTGGAGTCCATGATCGTCGGACAATGCACAACGGGGATTGCACAAGGGACGGGTAAGTAAATGTGCCCCTATATGTTTAAAAGGGATCCTCTACCTATCTCTGTCCTCCCTTTCGATCTAGCACAGTACCTCAAAGTAGCTCCACAGTGATGTTGCACCCTGCAATCTACTACTGGCCTCAGCTAAGCACTTCTGTGGCCAGTGATAGACTGCAGAGGTCATGTGCCATTAGGTTGCAGCAGATGTCCATTGTCAATAGGATATCACGGCATAAAACAAAAATCATCAGGGACGGGAGAAACGCACTGGACTGGACTGGAGAAGAGGACAAAGCTAAAAATAAGTTCTTGTCTACTGTTCCAGCTGAAAAGTCTGCCAAAATGTCATGCTTCACAATAGACATGAGTGGTACCCGGTGCCATGTCAGACAGTCTAAATATTTTACCTCCTACCAAGCTTTGACCTTAAAGTCTTACTGATGATAGACGCGTCCTACTAACAAGTTCCTGAGGAACAATGCTCCTCAGGACTTCCTTTATAACAACTCTATACGTCGTGATAGAGGAACATCGTTCCTCAGAAACTTCTTAGTAAGACAGGTCCATGTGTGAATGAAGTGGATTTACTTGGGAAAACGATAAAGTTATGTTCATCCTATAGAAACTGTAACACAGATTGTGACCCATATTCCATGCCAAAATCCACATAAAATCCATGTTCTATTTTTTCCAAAAAGAACCTTGTAGAGATGCAGAATCGTTCCATGTCAGTTGGAAATTTGGTTCCACGCGTTCCACATTCCGAATGGAACGTCCATGATGACCGTGCAATAATGTATCCTGGCGGAAAAGTACAATTTTCGGCCAGGGCTTGTGGCACTTGATATACAATGCATTTCTTTCTGACCACTTTATATAAAAAAAAAAAAGCAAAGTCATTAAGTAAAATTAAAAAAAGTTTCTATTATATAAATGAAAGTGAAATGACAAAAATCCATAAAGTGCCTGTTTATTCTCCGATTCTCAGAACCTCTCCCCCCTCCAGTCTACGTCTTTCTTCCTGGCAATTGCTATACGTCTACTGCTCTACATGCTTTATGATGTCTAAATTTACAGCCATCATTCAATAAAGTATAACTCTCCGCACTTCGCTTCTGTTCCGTGTCCCTTCTGCTTTATCCAATCATCCATCACGCAGGATTTCTCCACTGCTCTCATGGCAAACTTCAGTTCTCTAAGAGATGCTCCCGGGTGCTGATGCTGCGGAGAGGGTGAGGAGGTTAGCGGAGAGGGGGGTGAGGGCAGCGCGGAGCAGGGGGTGAGAGAGCTCGGGAGAGAATCCACACAGGATCCGGCCTATGTGTAGTAATTATGCTAATTGCATGGATGCCCTTGCTCGTTTTTTTGCCGAGCAGCTGAAGATAAATAAAGGGAAATTGCCCCGCACACGGCGCAGTGCGGGAGGAATGCTAAGCAGCTCTGTTTGTTGTCTGATTATAGGTCTGTTTACACTAAATTCCAGAGGTAATTGCTGATTTTGATTGCACGCTTATTTGTGCGCCTTTACAGCCGGGGGACACTGGGGTCTGTCTGCCTTTATAATTAAACCGTTGTGTGACATGGGCGGAGAATGGGCAAGGCTTTCGTGTCACTGAGATTAGTCTGGTTCTGGAGGGATAGGAGCAAAGCTTCCAACCGAGAGACAAATACCTGCGCGATCTTCGCTCTTTAACCGTAGAAAACCTACCATCAGAATCCATCAGGATAAACCAGGGACATTACTCATAGATGCAGGCATCATGGCTGTGGTAATCTTCTTATATTTATTATCCATGGTCTCCTTCTTCTAACATCAACTTTTAAAATTATGCTAATGAGCCAGGAGGGCTACTGTAGCCTCTCTGTGTTGTATCAGACACAGGCTGTTAGTGTGAAGGACTGAGTGAGTACTGCTGTTAGGATTACAGGAAGTGCAGGGGGCAGAGCGAGACTGAGAGGTGCTGCTGCACTTTGTAACAGTTCTGGCTCATTAGCATAATTCTAAAAGTTGATTTTAGAAGGAAGGAGGCCATGGATAACAAATATAAGTAAATTACCACAGTCACGGTGCCTGAATGTATGAGTAAGTGCACCTAGTTTTTCATGATGGATTTTGACAGTAGATTTACTTTAAGAGAATGGAAGCTGGTATATGACTAACTTTCTATGTGTTTGTATCTTGAAACTATTATGTATAACCCTGAAGGGAAAATGTAGAAAGGCACTGGCTGGCCCTTTTTATCCCTCCAATTGGTACAGAAGTATAGCGGTCTCGTTACTGCTGAGGGAATAAAAACTGTGATATCAAAATAACAGATAATAACCACAGTGATGTCACAGTACAGGGATAATACACACAGTGATGTCACAGTACAGGGATAATACACACAAGTGATGTCACAGTACAGAGATAATACACACAGTGATGTCACAGTACAGGGATAATACACATAGTGATGTCACAGTACAGGGATAACACACACAGTGATGTCACAGTACAGG
Organism: Engystomops pustulosus; assembly: GCF_040894005.1. Lineage (NCBI taxonomy): Eukaryota > Metazoa > Chordata > Amphibia > Anura > Leptodactylidae > Engystomops > Engystomops pustulosus. The sequence continues at coordinate 32,302,631 of NC_092417.1, forward strand.
GATAATACACACAGTGATGTCACAGTAAAGGGATAATACACATAGTGATGTCACAGTACAGAGATAATACACACAGTGATGTCACAGTACAGGGATAATACACAGTGATGTCACAGTACAGGGATAATACACACAGTGATGTCACAGTACAGGGATAATACACACAGTGATGTCACAGTGCAGGGATAATACACACAGTGATGTCACAGTACAGGGATAATACACACAGTGATGTCACAGTGCAGGGATAATACACACAGTGATGTCACAGTACAGGGATAATACACACAGAGATGTCACAGTGCAGGGATAATACACACAGTGATGTCACAGAACAGGGATAATACACACAGTAATGTCACAGTACAGGGATAATACACACAGTGATGTCACAGTACAGGGGTAATACACACAGTGATGTCACAGTACAGGGATAATACACACAGTGATGTCACAGTACAGGGATAATACACACAGTGATGCCACAGTACAGAGATAATACACACAGTGATGTCACAGTACAGGGATAATACACACAGTGATGTCACAGTACAGGGATAATACACACAGTGATGTCACAGTGCAGGGATAATACACACAGTGATGTCATAGTACAGGGATAATACACACAGTGATGTCACAGTACAGGGATATTATACACAGTGATGTCACAGTACAGGAATAATACACACAGTGCTGTCACAGTACAGGGACAATGCACACAGTGATGTCACAGTACAGGAATAATACACACAGTGATGTCACAGTACAGGAATAATGCACACAGAGATGTCACAGCACAGGAATAATACACACAGTGATGTCACAGTACAGGGATAATGCACACAGTGATGTCACAGTTCAGGGGTAATACACACAGTAATGTCACAGTACATGGATAATACACACAGTGATGTCACAGTACAGGAATAATACACAGAGTGATGTCACAGTACAGGAATAATACACACAGTGATGTCACAGTACAGGAATAATGCACACAGAGATGTCACAGCACAGGAATAATACACACAGTGATGTCACAGTACAGAGATAATACACACAGTGATGTCACAGTACAGAGATAATACACACAGTGATGTCACAGTTCAGGGGTAATACACACAGTAATGTCACAGTACATGGATAATACACACAGTGATGTCACAGTACAGAGATAATACACACAGTGATGTTACAGTTCAGGGGTAATACACACAGTGATGTCACAGTACAAAGATAATAAACTTACTATAAAGTTCAATTTCAATTTATTTCACAGCACAGGAATAGACCTATCGATAGTGATGGTGAGAGCTCTTACAATATAGGTGTAATGAATGCAGAGATGTCATAGCATGGAGAACACTGCTGCATCCTTAGGGCTTATATATGACTGTGGTCTGGACATCCCCTATAGTTATACATTACTGATAGCAGAGCAGTGGGGGGCTCAGTGTATAGCACTTTTGCCTTTGCCCTGGCTTTCCATCTTACCAAATGTGGACCTATTTATAAGTACAGAATTTAACAAACCCCCCTGTGCATAACTTTTCCAATAACTGCGTCCTGCGGTGAAATGGCTTGTTGGCTTTTGCAGGTAAAGGGTTACAGCCGTAGCTCAGTATCAGGCTGAATGAGGAGATACGGATCACACAGACGCAGTACTTAGTGGCCCAGAGAGGCATTTGTCTGCTCTGCGAGCTGCTCTTGACACATCCTCCAACGGAGGAGCTGAGTACTCTTTGTCTTGGGTTTGATGCAGGTTAAGTGGCCCATACATCTCTCTGGAATCTCAAAAGCACCTTGAAGGCTAATGGCAGCGCAGCACACCGCACGGCCTCGCTGATAGGATCTCCAGCAATTTCCCTTCTTCCATCGCGCTAATCACTTGTCTCTTTTACTCTGGCTAGGTTTTCTCCACCGTTTGATGCTCTTAGTTCGAGTTTTACATTGTATTCTCCAACAATGATGTAAAGAGACTGTCACCGCCACAGCATGTAGGATGAGGAGGTAAAGGAGACCCGTGGCTCCTCGTGCTGCCTGTCTAGGCAAGGTGACAATGCAACAGATAAATGGGAATACAAGTAAAATGTGCAAAAAAAAAAAATATTCAAAAATGACTGGTGCACAGAAGGGACTTGTATTTTATTTGGCGCCTCGGCTACGAGGCTTTGCGATTGAGATGTAAGAGACCTGGATATTGCCCTACGGCTCCGCGATGTGTTTGGAACGTTGGTCCACCGGGAGTTAGGTGCATGTTAGACCATTTGGCCTTCCTTGTGGTCGAATTGCTTGATATTCTGCTAGTCCCTTTTGTATGTAAAAGGTTTTAAATGCTACTGGGGGGGAGCGGGAGGGATGGCGGTGACAGCTGCGTAGCTAGAGGAGGTATGAGGGGCTGCTGACATTCTTTATATAAAGGTCACAAGGCAGGTATCCTGCTGGATTGCATTGGAGGCAAAAGGTCAGACATGAGTTGAGAAATTATGTAATTATCAAAAGTCCAGTATTGAACAGTGAGGGCAAAGAGAGGGCCGTAACCACTGGGATTATAGCCGGCAGAGTACAGATGGACGGAGCATGTAAGCCATGCATGGACGTTGCTCCTAGAAGATCAAATTTACCGATTTCGTTAAAGCCTGCAACATTTATCAATAACATGCCCCTTATAATTACCAGGTTATAAGGGCCCCCACCCCGAAAACACTTAAGGCCTCATGCACATGACTTTATATAAACGCCATGAGCTAATTGCAAAAACGGCAGCCAGCTCACGACCACCATAAACATCTATTGTGCACGGTCATGGTGGGGTCGGCACATTACAGTGTATAATCACGCCAAAAAAAAAAAAAAAAGTGGGTCCTATTCTTGCCCATTTTTGCAGTACACGATAGTAGTTATGGGCCGCATCAACTTTAAGTATCAACCCATATATCATTTATCTATTTATCTTTTGCAGTGCAAAAAGTATATTATTGCCAAAAAAGAAATGAAAACTGATAACTACACAGTATGACATCAGGGAGGTTATCTATATGAATGCTTCCATGTGGTTTGTATCTATATATTGATATTAAGCATTAGGTTAATGAAAACCTGTGTCCGTATTTAAATAATATGGTCACAGCTGAGATATCATCCGATGAGACACCAATTTTAATGGTCCCACAACATACAATGCCATCACTATATCCCTTCACTAGAAAATGAAATGTGTCGAGCTGGTCCACCGGAGAAGCAGAGGACCCACTGGTGGGCCCAGGCTCTGACCCAATAACCAAGAGTTTCGGCAATAGATAATTTGGAGGGCAATAGGGTCTATTTCTTGAAGGATGATAGATGGTTGGCCCCTACACTAATAATTTTAGTACTGGGTCCAAGGAACCTCAGTCCGACACTATGTAGAACATTAGATCTACTGAATGATACAGTCAGGTGACTATGGTAATGATGAGAAGGACAACTTTGAAGGGTTCTGATTCTTATTAAGGAAATTGAGCAGAGGTCAAGTCTTACATCCAATGTTACTATAAAAAGTCATGAGAATTACCCATTTTCAACATCACCTATAAGTAATTAAAGGACATCTCATGGCCAGATCAAGGATTGTAAACCAAGCACACTGACATACTGGTGTGTGCCCCCTCTGGCAGGATCGGCTCTTCTTTTAGCTTCTCATGCCCTTGTTTTTAACCGGTTCGCGACCGCCCGCCGTGTATTCACGGCGGCGGTCGCGTCGCGCTGCATGGAGAGGGCTCACGGGCTGAGCCCTCTCCATAGCCGGTAAGTCTTTGCTGCATATTGCAGCAAAGGCTTACCGGTAACATCCGCGATCGGTGCTAGCACCGATCGCGGGTGTTTTTACAGCGTGGGCTGCCGGCAAAGCTGCCGGCAGCCTCAAACAGATAGCGGCGCATGGGCGCCGCCATCTTACCTGGGATCGCCGCTCCCCGTGACGTCATCGGGGGGCGGCGATCCGTCTCCATGGTAGCCTCGGGTCTTCCGAAGACCCGAGGCTATTTCGTTTTAACCCCTTCATTACAATGTGCTGATAGCACATTGTAATGAATGAGGAAGAAAATCCCCATATACTGCCATACTGTAGTATGGCAGTATATGATAGGATCGATCAGACAACCTAGGGTTAAAGTACCCTAGGGAGTCTGAAAAATAGTATAAATAAAAATAAAAAAAAGTTTAAAAAAAAAAATTATAATAAAAAAACCTAAAATTTCAAATCACCCCCCTTTCCCTAGAACTGACATAAATATAAATAAACAGTAAAAATCATAAACACATCAGGTATCAACGCGTCCGAAAATGCCCGATCTATCAAAATATGATAACGGTTTTTCAATGCGTTTAACCCCGTAACGGAAAATAGCGCCCAAAGTCGAAAATGGCACTTTTTTGCCATTTTGATAAATCTAAAAAAATCTATAAAAAGTGATCAAAAGGTCGTACAGTCCTAAAAATGATATCATTGAAAATATTATCAAATTTCGCAAAAAATGACACCACCCACTGCTCCGTACACCAAAGTATAAAAAAGTTATTAGCGCCAGAAGTTGGCAAAATCAAAAAAATTATTTTTGTACAGGAGGTTTTAATTTTTGTAAATGTATGAAAACATTATAAAACCTATACAAATTTGGTATCCCCTTAATCGTACCGACCCAAAGAATAAAGTAGACATGTCATTTGGGGCGCTCAGTGAAAGACGTAATATCCAAGCCCACAAGAAAATGGCGCAAATGCGTTTTTTCACCATTTTCATTGCATTTGGAATTTTTTTCCCGCTTCCGAGTACATGGCATGGAATATTTATGAATATAAATATATAATATTTCATTATGAAGTGCAATTTGTTACGCAGAAAACAAGCCATCACACAGCTCTTTACGTGTAAAAATAAAAAAGTTATAGATTTTTGAAGGTGGGGAGTGTAAAATGGACATGAAAAAACAGGAAAGGGCCCGGTCCTTAACCGGTTAAGTAAAGGGGACTTATGCAATGAGTCTGAGGGGCTCCAGACTCCATTAACTCCTATGGAGTCTGTAGCCCCTCAGTCTCATTTGCATAATTTTGTAAAAAAAAGCCTTTTTTGTAAAAAAAAAAACAGGGCATAAGAAGCTAAAAAGAAAGAGGATTCTGCCAGAGTGGGTGCACACCACTATGTCAGTGTGCTTGGTTTACAACCCTTCATCCTGGTGGTAGATGTCCTTTAACATGTGAATTATCAGGCCCATAAAAAAAATGATTGGTCTAAAAGTTGTACATATCAAGTCTTGTAAAGGGTTGAACATTTACTTCCTGGTGGTTACAGGTGACATACCTGTAGGTGGTCAGCCAATAGGCATAAAAGGGGAGATTTATCAAAAGTCTCTTAGAGCAGAACTGTTCTAGTCGACCAAGGTAACCAATCAGAGCTCAGCTTTCATTTTCCCCACAGCTGTTTATAAGATTAAAGCTGAGCTCTGATTGGTTTCCAGCAGTTTTACCTCTTTTGATAAATCTCCTTCATATTCTATATATTATATGAAGTGCAGCACAATTTTTAATAATGTATTGATGATATTGTGCTGTCACCTACATATAAGAGCAGTAATAGCCATGTGTACAGTTGCTTGGTACCACTGCCCACCACTATCTGCATACCGATCCATTCTTATATAGAAAAGTGAGATTTCTCATTAAAGTCTAAGCCGGTAGGAAGATGCTATTTCTTTTTTAAAGAATTCGTCCGTAGTTCAAAGTTTCAGCGATGGAAAAAATCAATGAAAAACAGATTAATGTGAGTGCGAAACAGAGACGGGGAGACAGAGGCCGCAGGAACGTGGTGCGGGAACCATCTGTACAACCTAAAAGTATAAGCACAAATTATTTCAGCTACTTTACTGCTCACTCCACTTTTCAGGAAGACAGAAGTCATCACAATCAATACATTGGGGGTCATTTACTAAGGGCCCGATTCGCGTTTTCCCAATGTGTTACCCGAATATTTCCGTTTTGCGCCGATTTCCCCTGAATTGCCCCGGGATTTTGGCGCACGTGATCGGATTTTGGCGCATTGGCCCTGGCATGCACGCGGCGGAAATTGGGGGGGGGGGGCGCAGCCGAACGAAAAACCCGACGAATTCGGAAAACCTGCCTTATTTTTTAAAAAAAAGTGTCGCGAAACTTGCACTTACCTTCACTAGGAATAGGCCAGTGAACTTGAGTGCATTTCAGGGAAATTCAGCGCAGCAGCGCCACCTGGTGGACGTCGGAGGAACTGCCTTAATGAATCCCGGCCGGTCCCGAATACACCGCAGAGAATGCGCCGCTTGATCGCAAATGGACCGGGTAAGTAAATCTGCCCCAATGTAATATGTGATACACTCAGATAGATCGACTCTATGATCTGCTCATAGAGGGAGATTTATCAGAAGGCCCGAGAGGAGAATTAATCTAGATGCCCATGGAAACCAATCAGAGCTCAGCTTTAATTTTATAAACAGCAGTTGGAAATTGAAAGCTGAGCTCTGATTGGTTGCAGTTCTGCTCTCAGACACCTTTGTTTAATCACCCAAGGGGAGATTAATGGCAGATTTGGACTATTTCTTCTTAAAATCCAATTAAACTTATAGGTAAACTTTATTTTCTGAGGGCTGTCAAAAGAAGATTTACCATTATTAAGCAACTATTTGGTCTGGCATGTAAATAGTCAGATCATCGATAGAGCATTGATCCAATGTTCACATTTTTGTCTTGTTCCGGCAGATCGGCTTTAGTTCTAGTTACGTCTCCCTGTTAATACTAATACCTTTATTTATATAGTGCACACAGATTATGCAGCGCTGCACACAGTTTGCCAGATCAGTCCCTGTCCCCATGGGGCGCACAATCTAATCAACCTACCAGTAATTTTTTGGAGTGTGGGAGGAAACCGGAGGATACAGAGGAAAGCCACGCAAACACGGAGAGAACATACAAACTCTTTGCAGATGTTGACCTGGATGGGACTACCACTGCAAGGCTGTAGTGCCACCCACTGAGCCACCGTGCTGTTGAGTGTGTAGCTGTAAGGTTACTGTTATGCCAACGTTGCTGGTCGGTACTAATGCTCCCTATTGTGGTATCATTACTCTGTTACATATTCATGAATACATTTAAAGGTGGATGTTATCATTACTTCGGACAAAGAGTCTCTTCCAATTCTGGGAAGGATAGCAGTGACTGGACCATAAATAGTTGTATATCTGTATAGATATTCTGATGAAAAAAATTTTCATGCTGGATATTGGTTGCTACACCCTAAATAATAATAGCTATAAACCGAAATATACAAAAAATACATTTGGTCGGGTGTTATGGAGACAGCAGATTGCAGCAGTATTGCCCTGTTCTCATAGCTGTGAGCTGTACTGTGACATCATTATGTACATTAAGTCCTGTACTGTGACATCACTGTGTGTGTTATCCCTGTACTGTGACATCACTGTGTGTATTATCCCTGTACTGTGACATCACTGTGTGTATTATCTCTGTACTGTGACATCACTGTGTGTATAATCCCTGTACTGTGACATCACTGTGTGTATTATCCCTGTACTGTGACATCACTGTGTGTATTATCCCTGTACTGTGACATCACTGTGTGTATTATCCCTGTACTGTGACATCACTGGGTGTATTATCGCTGTACTGTGACATCACTGTGTGCATTATCCCTGTACTGTGACATCACTGTGTGTATTATCCCTGTACTGTGACATCGCTGTGTGTATTATCCCTGTACTGTGACATCACTGTGTGTATTATCCCTGTACTGTGACATCACTGTGTGTATTATCTCTGTACTGTGACATCACTGTGTGCATTATCCCTGTACTGTGACATCACTGTGTGCATTACCCCTGTACTGTGACATCACTGTGTGCATTATCCCTGTACTGTGACATCACTGTGTGTATTATCCCTGTACTGTGACATCACTGTGTGCATTATCCCTGTACTGTGACATCACTGTGTGTATCATCCCTGTACTGTGACATCACTGTGTGTATTACCCCTGTACTGTGACATCACTGTGTGCATTATCCCTGTACTGTGACATCACTGTGTGTATTATCTCTGTACTGTGACATCACTGTGTGTATTATCCCTGTACTGTGACATCACTGTGTGCATTATCCCTGTACTGTGACATCACTGTGTGTATTATCCCTGTACTGTGACATCACTGTGTGTATTATCCCTGTACTGTGACATCACTGTGTATTATCCCTGTACTGTGACATCACTGTGTATTATCCCTGTACTGTGACATCACTGTGTGTATTATCCCTGTACTGTGACATAACTGTGTGTATTATCCCTGTACTGTGACATAACTGTGTGTATTATCCCTGTACTGTGACATCACTGTGTGTATTACCCCTGTACTGTGACATCACTGTGTGTATTATCTCTGTACTGTGACATCACTGTGTGCATTATCCCTGTACTGTGACATCACTGTGTGTGTATTGTAACAGCACTGTGTTTATTATTCCTATGCTGTGATAGAATTGGTGGACATAGTATTTGGGGTCCCGTTACAGGTCTTGTTATGGGGCCCAGTGGTTACTTGTTACTTTGGGTATGTAACATGAATTTTATTTCTACACTTAGAATGGATTCTAGGGCTGATATTCAGGGTAATAATGTGAGCCTGGCTGCCGACAAATCTCAATACAGGTGACACAGTTCAAGTCTTCACTTTCCAAGTCCCTGTCCTAGTGCCACAAGTCTTTTCCGGACGTTCCTCCCAGCATGCATCAGTGTGTGATTAACAGATTAATGGCACTGCAGCATTAAGAGTGGCCTGTTGTGACAGTCCTGTTCCTCTCTATGACATCCGGATACCTCCTTCTTCAGGAGGAGACATCTGTATCACATCTTATAAGCTGTACAGAGCTGTAACGTGTCAACGTCATGTTCTGCACGAGTCTGGAGAGCGCAGGTAATAATGCAGCGGAGAAGGTACAAAGTGTAATATTAATGACAAGTCACAAAATCACAGCACATACAGCATGGAGAGAGAATGGTGACAACTTGTTAGCTATTACTAGTTTTCATAATTGATGGCGATGTATAGAGGATCTGTCAGCGATCCCGAAACGTGCTTCAAATTATTCCGAAAGATCTTTGCTGAATTATTCCTTTAAGATATGTATTTAAAAAAAAGTCACAGCTAGGTGTTACCAGTAGGAGGCATATCCCTGAATATTAGTATTTATAGACATGCACTAACTCAGTGACAGAAGTGACTTAGGACTGTGTACTGTGAAGTGTGCTGTGCCTTCATCAGCGGAAGATTGTAACCATAAAGCATTAAAGGGAACCTGTCAGCAGGTAAATATGACTCTTCACACCTTATTTTCACATGAGATGAGAGAAGAGGAGGGAGCCTGAGGATGATTTCCATGATTTAAACGACTCTATGAACTGACCCCATGACTTTGTTTTCGAATAATGGGGCAGATTTACTTACCCGGTCCATTTGCGATCCAGCGGCGCGTTCTCTGCGGTGGATTCGGGTCTTCCGGCGATTCACTAAGGTAGTTCCTCCGACGTCAACCAGGTTGCGCTGCTGCGCTGAAGTTCCCCGAAATGCACTGATCTTCACCAAGCCGGACCAAGTGAAGGTAAGCGCGAGTACCGCAACACTTTTTTTTAAAAATGCGGTGGTTTTTCCAAACCCGTCGGGTTTTCGCTTGGCCACGCTCCCCCGCTTTCTGCCGCGTGCATGCCAGCGCCGATGCGCCACAATCCAATCACGTGCGCCAAAATCCCGGGGCAATACAGGGAAAATCGTCGCAAATCGGAAATATTCGGGTAACACGTCGGGAAACCGCGAATCGGGCCCTTAGTAAATGACCCCCTGTGTGTTGTAAGCAGAGATGAGCAAATCTATACATTGGTTTGTATATGGTATACGCTACGAATCTCGCTTTTTATAGGCACATTATTAAAGATAAAGCTTACGAAGGGGGCGATGGAGAAATAAAAAAAAAAAGTAACATAATTACGAAAGGAGATAGGGGCTTTTCATGAAAAATCAGTGTTTTACAGGACTAAAGGGTATTATATTTGAATTTTAAGGACAATTGTATCAACATCGGACCTTAAAAAAAAATCAAGCATGGATAAACCAAGGTCCTTACTTAAAGATCCAGGCACCGGGACTGTGGTAATCTTTTTATATGTGTTATCCATGGCCTCCTTCCTTCTAAAATCAACTTTAAAATTATTCTAATGAGCCAAAGGGGGGGGGGGCAATACAAGGGCCCCTGCGTGCTGTAGCTTCACAGACTGTTACACTGCGCATGAGTACTTCCCCCTCTGCCTGCTGTAATCTCATCTAATTTTCGGCACAGAGTGGGAGGGGAAAGTGCACTGCACATTGTAACATCCTGCGAAGCTACAGCACATGCTCATTAGCATAATTTTAAAGTTGATTTTAGAAGTTAGTTGGCCATGGATAACAAATATAATCAGATTACCTCAGTCACAGTGTCTGGATCTATACATAAGTGCCCCTGGTTTATCGTGATGGATATTTATGGTGGATTTCCTTTAACTGAATCTTTTGAAGAATTGAAAGACTCTTGGATAATTACCTCATTTCCAATTAGCTTGACCTGATGACGGGTTCCCTTTATCAGGCAGGTGCCATGGTCATAGATGATCTGATCAGGTGACAGATGAGCATTTGTTCATCTATTGGAATTTTAGCAAATCTTTTACAAATTTGTAGCAAATTATCCACACTTGGACACTAGATACATACATGCATCACAGCAACTATTGCCGGAAAAACATATTTTAATTGGTATTTCATCTTTCCTAAACCGGGTTTGGAAAATAAAAAAAGGGTAAAAAAAAAAATATCTAACAATCGTGCAGCGGAGACCAGGCCGGAGAATAAGCCGCTCATTCACCCCTCCTTCCTTTATTTCAAAAGGCTCGCTGGGTATATTTGTTTAAAGTGCATTTTTTTCCCTGAGCAATTAGAAGGATACGCACCTTTAAATGGCACCCAGCAGGTAGAGTCAGAGCCCTGAAATAACCACGCAAGGCATCAAGTAATTGCATTAGAGGGTGAGGTGATAATTACACCGAGTTGAATAATTCATTATTTAGGCTATTTGTAATGCATGCTAATCTGCTGTCATTAGACACAGCTAGGAGCACGGTGTTAGGAAGGTGCTGCTATGTGAACCCAACATGGGAAAGGGAGGGAGAGACAGAGTATACACACAGATACGGGGATCAGCCACTACAATAAAACCCACAAAGTGTATAACATTGATTATTTTGTGATGGCGGACCTTGGCGAAAACGGAACGGCCACAAATGAAGTCGTCTCCAAATGGCAGGTCATGTAGGATGATCCTGGTTAGTAGGTACCAAAAGTGGCCTGAAAACGGACAACCAGGGACATGGAGAACCCATGGTGTCCTGGTGCAGCTAGGGGTGGATTAAGACTGCCAAAGGGCCACCACTAGGAAGTTTGAGGCCCCTGACTGTAAAATTTTGTGGGGCCCACCACCCACCACAGAATGATAATCTGTCCCTGTGTGTACAGTGAGTTCCCTGCTCCTTCTCGGGCCCCCTGAACGCAGTCACACAACTACTGTTGGTGGCCTTACTGGGCTGTAGCTTCTACAAGTCTGGGATTCACTTCCTACATATAGAATCAAGCTTCAAGCTTAAGGATGTGTCCTTCTGCGGTTGCAGGACCTTTGGAGGATCTTCAAAGGTCCTGAAATGTCTCTTATGTACATGTGATTTGAGAGCAGGAACAGGTGTATGAGGATTTTATGGTCCTTCTGAGTATAACATTTGGTGGGTTTGGAAGACCATGTGCCCTGTAGAAGGCATGGCCCCCAGGCTACCGCCCAAACCACCTAAATTATAATGCACTACTGGGTGCAGCTGGCTAGGATAGAAAGGTATCAGAATCAGCTTATTACGTACTTATTAGTATAGACAAAGGCAGGTCGAAGAGCAAATGTTGACCCCCTCGTCGACCATCAAAAGCACCTAAAAAGTGGTATATGGAGCAATGAGATGACAAATCTTAATGTGGTTGGCTTGTTGTGTGCAGGGTTCTTTGGCTGGGTAACACATAACATCAGGATGCGAGTGATGATTAGGCAGTGTCTAGAAAATCCTCGGGACTTGCGATTCACGATACTGTTACTGCGAACTTTACCACCTACCGAAACATTGTACAGAGCAAGTACTCATCTTCATGGCATAAACATGACCCAATGGCAGCAGGATAATGTCAGACTGAAAAAAAAAATGTTCTCCAAAATTGTTGGAGGAACATGACAAAAAATCAAGGTAATGAGATGACTTGGCTCAGGATATGCTGAAAAACCAGTCATGTTCAACTGGTAGCTTTCCATCTCAAACCCCATGGATGCTCAATTCAGCCAAGTGTGCATGAATTGAGAATGGTACTGCAGACAGCCAGTGGCTCCTCTACCCTATGAACAAAAGGATCGGGCATGTTAAAATTTAAGTTCTCAAACCCTTTCTCCTGGACGTCTACTGCCAACGGAGAAGGTCGAGAAGCCCAGCACTCATTGAATGGTTGGTTAATGAATCTGACACCTAGGGGTTCAGTCAACATTGATCTAATGTGCATGGCCAGCTTAAGAATCAGGGTTTTCCTCATACTGTTCTCCTCAATTACCTGGTCGGACAAATCTGAAAACACATTTTTCTTTTTAGGAGTCTACCATCTCCCAAATCACTTTACATGTAGAATCAGCAATGTTTTGCTCTTTGTATTCCGCCCATTTCAACACATTATTGCTTTTGTACATCCAAAATGGAAATAAGGAGTAAAAAGAAGACAGGTGCACCAGCAGGCAAGGCCCCACCTCCAGTGCACCTAGGGACTTTATTTGCATAGAGGTAAAAAGGTAATTTTCTCTGAAACAACAGATCAACGGAAGAACAGAAAATACATTTATATGGAAAGGGCCCAACACAAAGCTGGTTTAACTTATGGGGTGATATGGGAGATGGTAGACTCCCTTTAAGGTGTTCGGTTAAGACCTATGTATCTGGATGCTTTTGGGTGTAATAAGTTCTGAGGCTTGCATCTATTTCCATGTTACAGATTTAAGAGACTCTCCAGTAACCCAGAAGCGACTATGCTGGGCGCCCCCCCCCCAGTGCGGATTATTAATGTATACAGTATATGCGATTATTTGCTGATGATTAGTTCATACATGTGAATTTGTGGAATTAACATTTGTAGCTGCCGTGTAGACGCGCTTCGGTCCGGCCTCCTGCAGCATGCACACTGCGCTGCCTGCTGATAAGAGATTCCCACGAGCATTGGGACATTAGGATTCTGTGAGAAGTCGCCGTATTTGTCTTCATTCTGTCTGACTGTCCTCGTGTGTTATTATTAGGGGCTGTCAAGCAGCTGCGTGGCAGAGAAAAAATGGCCTCACTTGGCTGTGAAGTTGAATGCAAACAGGCACTACAAGACATTAACCCTGTTTGGCAATAGGGAACGAGAAGACACATTAATTAGATATTTTTTTGGGCGCGCGAAACGTAATCCAGGGGAGATCATATAACGATTAATGTGGGTGCAACATTAAAAAAAAAATACAAAAAATAAAAACAAACAACGAACCTTTAAGTTTTATTGAGATAAAAAAATGAGACTGTACAAAGCTCCTGATGTAATGTAAGTAAATGACCCTGATGGTTTTAATAAGGCGGGTACACTTTTTGGATGTTTTTCAAGTTTTTACAAAAGAATTAAATTTTTCATCCAAAAGAAAGGTAACACATATCTGATCCCCTAATAATATGAGAATGAGGATCTTGTCCATTCAGTTGGGAAGTCTATGGAAGTCGCATAGACCATTTAAGGTTCTCCTCATTGTGTAGGACAGGGGACTCGGGACGTGGATGGAAGCAGGTCCCAGCAATAAAATGCTTAAAATACAGTAAAATTTGGTAAGCCCGATTCTTCAACATCTGGTGTCAAAGAGTAGTCAGTCCCAATACAAATGAGATGACCGGCCTATCTAGCTGTAGGTTCAGATGACGTATTATTAATATTGCCTAACGGTCTCAATAGGATAGATGATCAGTGGAAATCCAATGGATGCATTAGAACCTGCATTGATAACAAGAAAGAGGGTCCCAATCCCCCAAATGCAGGAGCAACAGTCAAAGAGACAGCCAAGTACAAAGCTCATACAATGACCTACTCATGATGAAACAGCAGGGAATGCTCTTCAAATGTCCCTCACTTATTTGGAGAATTGGGGCCACTGTTCTAGTGGTCAGTTGGACACCCAACAAGTCTTATTCCTAAATCCCGGCATCCCAAGGAGCTCTCACAAAGTCTTTACCACTTAAAAAAAAGCTTCTTGTATCTTGAAATATGTTGTGGGACTATTACTGCTCAAGACTCGAAACGCGTTGAGTAACTATGTCGACTGTTATCTTGTCTATATCTAAAGTGTGTTGACCGTCTGAGTGTTGAAAGCAACTTATTTTGGATTTTCAAAGCTTGGAGGTCTTAAAGGTGCTGGATTCCTCCATACTTTTTAATGTGGTTGCCCCAATGACCGGCGGCTTTATCCTTACACGAGCCTTTAGAGTTAACGTATGGGTGAGTGTTCCTAAGGAACGGTTGCTCTTCTTGTTTTCCACTGTGAATATTAGTCCGACGTTGTGTCTACAATTCGTGCTTATTCTCAAATTCCTACTTTGAATCTTGGAAGACCGTCTTTCAATATCCCAACGAACCACTGTCAACCGTGTAAGGGGGTTGTCCAGACTTATACCGAATGCTTAAGCTGAGCCATAGGTATAATCTACTGCTAAGAATACGAGTGAGGTGGAATTACCACCACCCAAAAAACTCTCAGTAGTTGACCTTTTTAGGCTCACTAGTTCTAGATTGTAAGCTTTGTGTTAGTACGGCTGAAGATCAGGAGCCCAGATACCGATTTGCATATAAATTGCAGCGGCCGGTGCTCCGTTGTCACTTGCCATCTTTTTGAGCCTTTGCACCAGACACACACCTTTCGTGTACATGTTCCAATTTCCCGAAATTACTTGCTTCAAGAAAGACAAGGTAGCCAGTGTCCAGGCTCTATAGCTCACCCACTCTTTCTTCTCTTCAATAGCTGAATAACGATTAACCCTCCCCCCTTTCACCTATTCTTCTCTTTTTTTTTGTAGGGTTGAGGGGGGGGGGGGTGGATTTTTATAATTCATGCAGCTATTCCGTTTTGTCTTTCTGCATCCTTAATTCTTAGATTCACCCCCCCCTTCTTTACACAAACACCGCCATGCTAATGTGGCTGGGCTGACAGACAGGATGCTCTGCGCTCTGAATATCATTTAGATAATTAAAAATGACAGCTGAATCTTGCCCGCTGCCGACCTCTGGACCCTCCCCCCTTCTCCCTCTCTCTTCCTCGGGAGGCCAAAGCCTGACTGATTGCTGTCAGTCAGAAGCCAGGGTGTTGGTGAAGGGAGGGGAGAGGATGTCCGCCAGCCGTGAACCCTGACCCTAGCCGGGGATCTGAAATAGATAATAACCTTAAAATGCTATTAGACTTTAAAAGCAGGCAGAGTATGCGTGTGCAGGTCTCCCTGCTCCTCCCCGGGGGGATCACACAGATCACCTCCCCTCTGCTGCTCATTCACAGGTGAAGGGGGCCAGAACACTCACAAGAGAAGATTTTTATGTTTTTATTTTGTCTGGTTGGTAACCCATATTCTGACTCAATGACCTGGCTGTAAGCAGGTGTTTATAGATAGTCTTATATCTTTGTTTTAACCAGTACTCACAGCGAAAATCACTTTTTGTCAGATAGTGTCAACTCCATCGAAAAAAGCATGTGGGAAGATTCCAGCTTTATTTAGTGCAGAAATCTTGAAGAAATGCTGGTTACAACGGTGTGAAAAGGATATAATTTGCCAGGGTAGCAGAGACATTCAGATATACCCTTTTCCTGACAAAGATGGCTGCATACATGAGGGAGAGGGGAGGAGTTACAATACTGCAGCTAGAGGACAGGAAGACAGGAGGGTCAAAAGGCAAAGCAGTATAACACACATACATGTCAATGAATAGAAACAAGTCCTGGGACATGACACTCCCCGTCTGAAATCTTAAGATTTCATAATATACCAAAATTGAAAGAATGTCGTATGAGTCCAAAGGTTGTTCTTAAAACCTGTAAACAAGAGAAAAAACAACATGCAAACAATAACAATAAGTCCAAATCTTGAGGTTGAAGATTTGAAATCCTGATGCGAAACTGTGAAGAAGTTCAAGTAAACCCATCTTCGGATTGGGGAAGACGCAATCAGCAAAACTTCCACCAACCCACACTGTAATCCTCAGGTGATATCATAGCCTATGGCGGTATGCTCCCCGCCATAAGCTGAGTGGGTATCCAAGTCACTCATGTAGCTTCTTCTTTTGGTAGCAGAAGCACTAGCTCATGGATAGGACGGAAGAAAACCTTTGCGGAACCTCCCTTTGTTACCTTGACTTCCACTTTGCGAATCTTTCCATCGTCGCTAGGCATGACTTTAGTGATGAGACCCATGGGCCATTCATTACGATGAGCTTCTTTATCCTTTAATAGAACAAGATCGCCTTCCTGGAGGTTAGGTTTTGGAGTCTGCCACTTTTGACGGCTTTGAAGCATATGTAGATACTCTCTCTTCCACCTATGCCAAAACACATTAGACAGATGTTGGACCTGTTTCCACTGGCGTCTGTAGATGTCACTGTGGTCAAAGGTGCCTGGAGGAATATCAGCAGTTCCGATCTTCTGAGTAAGAAGTGTTGCAGGAGTGAGAATGATTGGAGAATCAGGGTCTGAGGAAACTGGAACTAAAGGCCTTGCGTTGATTATAGCAGATACTTCAGCAAGGAAAGTGACCAATGTCTCATGAGTAAGCAAGGAAGACTTGTTGTCCATTAGCATTGATTCAAGTATCCTGCGTGCAATTCCAATCATGCGTTCCCAGGATCCTCCCATATGGGATGAATGTGGAGGGTTAAACACCCAAGTACATCTATTGTTGGTCAAGAAGTTTTCCAATTGTAGTTCCTTGCAAGCTCCCACAAAGTTGGAACCGCAGTCGGACCTCATCTGTTTGACAGGTCCACGAATGGAGAAGAATCTTCTAAGAGCATTGATGAAGCAAGAGGCATCCATGCATTCAATTACTTCAATGTGTACTGCTCGAATGCTGAGACAAGTAAACAGTACTGCCCATCGCTTGCTATTTGCAGCTCCACCACGGGTTCTACGAGTAACTACTGGCCATGGACCAAAGACATCGACCCCAACATAAGTAAATGGTGGATCAGCACTTAGACGGTCTGCTGGTAGGTTTGCCATTTGCTGCTGTTGCTGTCTTCCTCTTAACTTGTGACACTTAACACATTTGTGGAGTACAGAGGAAATACATCTCTTCATGCCCACAATCCAGAAACCAGCTGACCTGATGACACCTTCAGTAAACTGTCTGCCTTGGTGCTGTACTAGCTCATGATGGTGTCTGATCAGCAATGTAGCAATGTAATGTCCACCTGGTATGATGATAGGATTTTGTTCCTTGTTACACAGGTCAGATCTCTCTATCCGGCCGCCCACTCTCAGTAACTGGTGGTGATCGAGCACTGGATTGAGTTTGTAGAGTGCACTACTCTTGGACAAACTGATGTTTTTTGTGATAAAATTTATCTCCTGATGATACACTTCTTGTTGAACACAACAGATGATGACTTGTTCAGCATGTTCAAGGTCTGAAGCAGTAGGGTGTTCCTTACACATATGCCACCCATGACACTGTGATGGTGTGTCCTTAGCAAAGCAGCGAGAGATGTGAACCAATCTGGCAATAGCTCGCACAATGGATGACCAAGTTGAGAAACGCTCGAAGCGATGTGACTTCAGCTTGACCTTTGAAGTTACAGAAGTGTACAACGTGGAGGCTGTGGGCCTGATTTCCTTATCAGACTCAGGATCAATTAGCTCAAAGACATCATTGGATGGAGTCAGACAAGTTTCCTCACACAGAAACTTTGGAGGAGATAACCACATGTGATCTAAAAGACGTGCAATTGGTGCAGGTCTTGTTCCTCGATCAGCAGGGTTAAGTTCCGTGGAGATATACTGCCACTGTTCAGGCATAGAAAAGCTCCTGATGCGTTCTACTCGGTTGCTGACATACATGTAAAACTGTTTAGTCTGGTTATGTATATAACCGAGCACAACTTTGCTGTCAGTGTAAAATGTAAACGAATCAATTGAAATGTCTATTTCGTCTCGTATTACTTCAGCAATTTCAACTGCTAGTACGGCTGCACAAAGCTCAAGTCTCGGTATAGAGTGTGCAGGTTTTGGAGTAAGTTTTGCCTTACCTAAGACAAATCCGCAATGTGTCTCATTGCTGGCTCCTGTGGTTTTCAGATAGGCTACTGCAGCTATGGCTTCCACCGATGCATCAGAGAAGATGTGGACTTCCCTTCTGATGGCTGTTGAAAGGGAGCTGGTTGAATAACAACGTGGAACTTGGAGTTGCTCTAACACTTCCAGAGACCTTTTCCATTTTTCCCACCTTAGTTGTTTCTCAATAGGTAGAGGAGAGTCCCAGTCCGTATTTTCAGTGGTAAGTTGTCTTAGCAGTATCTTGCCTTGGATAGTGATGGGCGCAATGAACCCAAGAGGATCGTAAATACTGTTCACAACAGATAAAACTCCTCGCTTGGTGAAAGGTTTATCACAAGCAGACACTTGGAAAGTAAAAGTATCTTGTTCAATGTTCCAGAGCAACCCTAGGCTGCGCACAGGAGGAGCGTCAGAACCAAGATCAAGACTCTTCAAGTTGATTGCATGATCTTCTGAGGGAAAGGCTTTCATTACCTCATGGTTAGTGGAGATGATCTTGTGAAGTCTGAGATTCGCTGCAGACAGCATCTCTTGTGTTCTGGTAAGAAGATCAACTGCCTCTTCACTTGTGGGTAAAGACTTAAGTCCATCATCAACATAGAAATTCCTCTCAACAAACTGACGAGCATCAGAACCATACTCCTTCTCACCTTGTTGGGCTGTCCTTCTCAGTCCATAGATTGCTACAGCAGGAGATGGGCTGTTGCCGAAGACATGCACCTTCATTCGATAATCTATGACTTCCTTATTGACGTCGTTGTCCTTGTGCCAAAGAAACCGAAGATAGTCTCTGTTGTCTTCTTTAACAATGAAGCAATGGAACATCTGTTGAATGTCAGCCATTATTGCAACAGGTTCTTGTCTGAAGCGCATTAGGACCCCTAGAAGACTGTTGTTGAGGTTAGGACCAGTGAGGAGCATATTGTTGAGAGACACTCCCTCAAACTGTGCGCTAGAATCAAACACCACTCTGATTTGGTCTGGTTTCCGAGGGTGATACACACCAAATGATGGCAGGTACCAACATTCTTCTCCTTCCTTTAGTGGTGGTGCAGGTTCTGCATGATCTCTATCAAACACCTTCTGCATAAAGTCTACAAAGTGTTTTTCCATCTCTGGCTTTCTCTTTAAGGTACGCTTTAAAGATGAAAATCTTGAGGCTGCTTGCTGCAGATTGTTTGGTAGTTTTGTTCTTGGAGTACGGAAGGGTAAAGGTGCTACCCAGCTGTTGGAATCATTTTGAGTAAATTCCTTATCCATTACTTTGAGAAATTCTTTATCTTCTCTAGCAGGTGCCAACTTATTGTCATCACTTGTGGTGTTAAAGACTGTAGATCCAAGGCTATCATCCCATGGAAGGCAAATGTTCATGTCATCTTGCTGATCATGCTGCCCCTTACAGTTACTCATCTTTTCTTTCACCTGGTAATGACATGGGCATGGCTGAAAATAAGTGCTGCGACCATTTGGCAATATATGAGTCTTAAATGAGGATATCTTGGTAGGCCTTTTCATTCGGTCAATGCAGACGTTGCCTATAATAACCCAGCCTAAGTCAAGGCGCTGGGCAAATGGTGCATCATGTGGACCATTGATTTGCTGACGTATTTTGTGCACTCTGAGAATGTCTCTTCCCAGTAAAAGCAGGATCTCTGCATTTTTGTCCAGAGCTGGTATTTCACTGGCTATGGTCCTTAGATGAGGATGATGGAGAGCAGCTTCTGGTGTAGGGATCTCCTGTCTGTTTGATGGTATCTGGTTGCATTCAACAAGTGTGGGCAAAGGTACCTCTAGATTTCCCATTAGAGAAGCTACCACAAGTCCACTGGCTCTTCTCCCTGAAACCTCTGTAATGCCACTACAAGTGCCCAAGGTATATGGGTAAGCATCCCCCTTTAGGTTAAACAGATCAAAAAGTTCTGACCTTGCAAGTGATCGGTTGCTCTGGTCGTCCAGGATGGCATACACCTTTAAAGTCTTTTCTGGCTGACCATTTGGGTACACCTTGACCAGGCATATCCTTGCGCAGGACTTGTCACAAAGATCTTCTCCGCAGACTTCTGTACATGAAGAGGATACTGTAATAGGCCTTGCTGCTTGATCTGTGTTCTCCCCGCCATGCTTTGCCGGAGGAGGGAGATCTGCAGGTGGTGTAGGGCTGGACTGAGAGGGGTGAAGAGCTTGTACGTGGTTCTCACTGTCACATTCTATGCACTTTATAGTGGATTTACAGTCCTTAGCAACATGTTCAGTAGAAGCACAACATCGGAAACATATTCCAAACTTCTTTAACAGCTCCTTGCGCTCTTGAAGTGGCTTCTTTCTGAAGCCAATACACTTCTTGAGAGGATGCGGCTTCTTATGAATAGGGCATAGGCGATTGGGGTTCTCAATCTTTTCACCTTGGTTGTTCTTGCAGCTGAGCTCCTCAGAAGCTGATGAGGTAGTGGGAAGAACATCAGTCTTTTTTACTGACACTGGACCTCTGTGTTTTCTGTACTCGGAGTGTGGGCTGTCATATTTAGAAGGTGGTGAACTGAGGCCGCTGGACTCACCGTAGAAAAAGCTTGGGTCATTCTTGGACTCTGCAATGTTGCTGACAAACTGACAGAAGTAGTCAAATGGAGGAAAACAGACTTCATTCTCTCTTTTGTATCTTGACCCAACTGTAGCCCATTTTTCTTGGATGTTAGGTGGCAGTTTGGCAACTATTTGGTTTACCCCACGAGAAGTATCCAGGTAGCTGAGACCAGGTAGGTGAGGGTCTGTCTTGGCTAGTTGGAGCTCTGAAAGTAGGTCACTAAGCTCTTGAAATTTTTGGTTGTCCTTGCCAGATAGCCTTGGGAAACTTTGCAACCGTTTGAAGAGAGCACTCTCAATTGCTTCAGGACTGCCATAGGTTCGCTCTAGTCTCTCCCAGGCAGCTGTAAGACCTGCTGCAGGATTACCAATGTGAACAGACCTGAGTCTCTTAATACGTTCTGTGGACTGTGGGCCTAGCCATCGGATCAACAGATCTAGCTCTTCAGCAGCAGTGATGCCGAGGTCACTAATTGCAGATTTGAAGGCATATTTCCAGCCTCTGTAGTTCTCAGGCTGGTCATCAAACCTTGTGAGTCCGGTCTTAGTAAGTTCACGGCGTAACATGTATCTTGCAAACTCTGACATGTCTGTTCGCTCTGAGCTTGGACAAGGAAATGCTGGCTGAGTAATGTTGGTCACGTTGTTCTCGGCGTTCTGGCTAAGAAACACGGGTGTAAATGAGGCTGCATAGGCGTTTAGCCCAGGAGGTGGCTTACTGTCCATAGGATTAGCTGTAGCTTGGTATGATGCTAGGCCATTGTTAGGGTTTGGCGTTTTAGCTTGTTGAGCGTGCTGGGGTGTAGGGCCGTGGTGATTTATGTAGAGTGAAGAATCAGGATGATGAACAGGCAGAGTGTTGTACTGACCTTGATTTTGGGATATTGCAGGAGGAATTATGTGTTGTCGCTGTGAAGACACATCTGCTTTGTCAGGGACGGTAATAGCAATCTGGGGTTCACTGCTTTGGCTTAACACATAGTCTCTAGTACGCTTGAGAGGATCCTCTGCATCCATTCCGCTCAAGGCAACACTGTCTCTTTCACTCCCACTGGCTGCTTCTTCCAGGACCTTCACCTTTGCGATGGCTACAGCATGCTCACATTGTTTCTGAAGAGCTTCCATTTCAGCTTTCCTTTGCGCTGCCTCTGCTTCCATTTCAGCTTTCTTTTGTGCAAAGGCGGCCTGAACCTTAGTCGCCTCGGCTTCTGCACGCGCCTTTATAAGCTGCTCACTGAGTGTTGAATATTTTGAAGATCGCGACCGAGACGTGCGTTTAGAACGTCTTGTGGACTCAGAAGTACAAGATGTTGTCTCTTGAAGTTGCACAATTCTTGCCCTTGTTTTTGACAAAGTTTCATATATTAAGCCGTCTCGTTCAGCATTAAGATGCTGGAAGTTTTGCAGTTCTTCTAGACTATCTTGTGTATTGATTCTTTTCAGAATGTTTTCATATTCTTGACACTTCAGCATGTAATGCTCATGCATAGTGGACAGTGTCTCTAGGGCTCCCTCTAGAGGAGATACATTATGTTCAGGCAAGGAAATGGTGAAGACATGTGCCTGTAAATTTTTCCACAGTTTCATAATGTCTGATGAAAGTTCATGCTGCAGGCTTTCAAGGTTCTTTCTAACCTTCCATGTAGGCTTAACAGAGCGTTTGTCCTTATCACTGGACAGCAGACAGGGATCCATGCCTCCCTGTACTGAGTGTCCCTCAGCCATGATGATGGAATACACAGAGGATGGATTACTCAGAGGAGGGATGGCTGCTATGACTGTAGCTGAGTCTCTGTCCCCAGGGCTGGGACTGGCAGTCTATGATCCTTTTCACTATTCTGACTCAATGACCTGGCTGTAAGCAGGTGTTTATAGATAGTCTTATATCTTTGTTTTAACCAGTACTCACAGCGAAAATCACTTTTTGTCAGATAGTGTCAACTCCATCGAAAAAAGCATGTGGGAAGATTCCAGCTTTATTTAGTGCAGAAATCTTGAAGAAATGCTGGTTACAACGGTGTGAAAAGGATATAATTTGCCAGGGTAGCAGAGACATTCAGATATACCCTTTTCCTGACAAAGATGGCTGCATACATGAGGGAGAGGGGAGGAGTTACAATACTGCAGCTAGAGGACAGGAAGACAGGAGGGTCAAAAGGCAAAGCAGTATAACACACATACATGTCAATGAATAGAAACAAGTCCTGGGACATGACAACCCATTCATTACAGCGTATGTATGCAAAGCAGGAAAGGGGAGACAATTCTGTGTATCGCAACCTCAAAACCGATGATCCTTGAGCGAAAAATTATCCAGTAATTAGCTGTTACAAGGAGTTCTGGAATAACCAAATGTATCTGATTGAAGTCCTAAATCAATGCATTAAAGGGGATTGAGGTATATGATTTTTTTTAACTAGCATCAATGAGTACCACTCACTGCACCACTTCTCTGCCGATCCTGGAGACCAGATTCTCGGTCCATCCTAGAGACCAGATTCTCTGCCGATCCTGGAGACCAGATTCTCGGTCCATCCTAGAGACCAGATTCTCCGCCCATCGTGGAGACCAGATTCTCCGCCCATCCTAGAGACCAGATTCTCCGCCCATCCTAGAGACCAGATTCTCCGCCCAACCTAGAGACCAGATTCTCCGCCCATCCTAGAGACCAGATTCTCCGCCCATCCTAGAGACCAGATTCTCCACCCATCCTAGAGACCAGATTCTCCACCCATCCTAGAGACCAGATTCTCCACCCATCCTAGAGACCAGATTCTCCACCCATCCTAGAGACCAGATTCTTCGCCCATCCTGGAGACCAGATTCTCCGCCCATCCTAGAGACCAGATTCTCCGCCCATCCTGGGGACCAGATTCCACACTCATCCTGGGGTCTGGAGAATGAAAGGCACTAGGAAAAAGGTGACAAAAGAGCGTCCGGGGACAGGACCTTTTAGGACATATCTTATTTTATAGCAGTTTGTCATGGGACAACCCCATTAAAGACCCTTATGTGGAGAAACTGGGAAGGCAAAGATTTTTTTGATCATGTCCACCGACTCCAACGCTTTGCATCATGTAATAGGTGTCAAACCACCACTGCCAAACAATCAGTGCTGTTAGATGTGGTATATACTCTATGGGGCACATTTACTTACCCGGTCCCTCGGAGTTCCCGAAAGTGCATTGTCCGTCCGGAATGCACTATGCCGCGATTCACTTAGATTGCACGCCCGATTTCCTGCATCTGTCACTTCCCCGCTCAGGTTGCCGGAGTTCACCATCTTCCTCCCGGTGCATGTAAGTGCTTGGCTTGCGACACAATTTTGAAGTTAAATTCCACGGTTCGTCCGCAGATCCGGATTTCTGTCGTACGAAAGCCGGCGTGACTGCACCAAAATCCGATCGCGTGCGGCAAAAACCCCTTTTAAATCCCTGTCCCAGTGGCGCAAAATGGAAATCGTCGGGATGTCCGACGAAAGTGCGGTCTGAGGGGGCCCTTAGTAAATGAGCCCAATTATGTATAATTGGGCTATTTATCGTCAGGTGGGTGGTGCCAGTCCATGTCTCTTCTCACCAGACAGTGGAGAGCATGATCAGTGCAGGGTGTTGTAGCTACAGGAGCTGATAGCTGAAAAAGGGTGAGGGTAGAGTAAAAAAATCTGTGATAGTGGTGGAGGTGGTGAAAGGTCATCTTTACAATAGAAAGTATAGGCTTGTATTATTATTCGTTCATATCTGATCTCCTGTCCTATCTGACATTTGAATAATGCTCACATCCCTGTTCTGAGGCTTTAAACCAGCCAAATTTGTTCTTGGGATTTTGTGGGTCTAGGAGTCGAATTACTAAAATTAGAAAGCAAAGCGATATCTTTGGCATAAACTTAGTAACTCTCTAGGTTTTTACCACATTCACAGATACCGGAGATTTTGATGCAAGTCCAGACAGTCCGAAATCGGAATTTAATTATCCATATGCTTCATATCCAAACTCTTCATCACCACCCATCACTGTCTTTTTCCTCAACGTTATACCAAGTGATTGACGGGATCAGTGTGTGCCCATACCAAGTGATTGACGGGGATCAGTGTGTGCCCATACCAAGTGATTGATGGGGATCAGTGCATGCTCATACCAAGTGATTGAGGGGGATCAGTGTGTGCCCATACCAACTGGATTAGAATAAAAGCAGTTTAGGCAGTAGCCCAGGGCTCAAGCCCTCAAGGTGGCCCATGGTCACCCAAACCACCCACCAAATGTTGGACAAGGATTACATGGGACCTTCTCTGTATATCTGTTCCTGCTCTCAATAGACATGTACACAAGATTCAGAATCTTTAAAACCAAAGGGACACATCCTCCATTCCCCAAGAAGCTGATTCTAGTACCATATGTAGGAAGTGATTACAGAATTGTAGGGGCTATAATATTCATACAGCCCAAGACCCATGACAGTCTTAATCTACCTCTTTATGTGATATATTACAAGATTTTTTTGTATTCCCTTGTACTACTGATTAATTCTAATCAACTCCTGGTCATCTAATTTCATGTGATCAGACACATACACGGGGTAGACTTTGCAAATGTAAAAAGTAAAAAAGAGGAAGAATGGGAAACAGGGGAGGAGTAGATGGGAGGGGCTGGCCGAGTAGGACACGCCCCCTTCGATGCAAGGGAATATAAGATAAAGCTGATTTATGAGGATGTAAGAAAAATTTTTACTAAAAGAAGGGTGTTAGTTAGTTGATAGGGCTCTATGGGAACCTGGTAATAGCTGTATTTGTTAAAATGTGGTAACAGGTTCCCTTTAAGGACTGCAAAAGGCACATGTACATACAGGTGTATGAAGAGGGCTTAGGCCTCTTGCACACTAGCGTTGCGTTTCACGTCAGGGTGCAATGCGTGAAAAACTGACGTTTTGGCTGCGTTTTTGTTCCATTTTTCCTTGGAGTAATTTGCGTTTTTGCGTTTTTCACGCGCGTGTTGTTAGCGTTGTTTTTGCGTTTTCGGCGCATTTTTGACGCGCGTTTCAATGGGAGACTCGAGCAGTTTTCAAAGGGACCATGATTTGGGATTAAAATGTGTTATTTAATTGAAAAATAATGTCTTCTGATAATTTGCAAACATCTGCGATCTATTCTTCACTGTTCCGCGCGTATATTATCTCCCGACAATTTAGCAGATGTGAAGAACAGTGAAGAATAGAATAAAACCAGTGAACACAGTGACCACAGGATCATTTAAGATAAAAACACAGTGCAGAACACAGTGCAGAATAGATTACAGATGTTCGGCACATCTGCTTACTTGTCGGGAGATACGCGCGGAGCGGTGCGAACAAAATAGCATGTGAAGAACAATATATATGTGTGTAAAGAACACATTGCAGATGTTTCCATACATCTGCAATGTCTTCTTCACACATATATATTGTTCTTCACATGCTATTTTGTTCGCACCGCTCCGCGCGTATCTCCCGACAAGTAAGCAGATGTGCCGAACATCTGTAATCTATTCTGCACTGTGTTCTGCACTGTGTTTTTATCTTAAATGATCCTGTGGTCACTGTGTTCACTGTGTTCACTGGTTTTATTCTATTCTTCACTGTTCTTCATTGTGTTTTTTTAATTAAATGATCGTTCGCGAGCAGGGGAAATACTGTTATACTGGTCACCTAGCAACCCTTACGTTTAAAACGCATTGCACTCGCATTGCACTTGCAATGTTTGCGAGTGCAATGCGTTTTTGATACGTCCCCATAGACTTGAATGGGGCGTGAAAAATGCGCGTGAATCGCAAAAATAGAGCATGCTGCGATTTTGACGCGCGTGCAAACGAACGCAAGCACGCGCGTTGAAAACCACGCAAATGGAGAAAGACCCATTGAATACAATGGGACAGAGTGCAATGCGAGTTCTGCGCGTCAAATGCACGCGCAGAACTCGCGCGTGAAAAACGCCAGTGTAGAAGGGGCCTAACAGGCTGAATCCTCTTTAAACACACTGTTGAAACACTGTAACAAATCATCAGCGAAATCGCCATATACTGGAACACAGCTGCATTAACATATATGTGGTAGGAACAATCAAAACTCTTAGAGTTAAAGTCCACTAGGATGTCAGCAAAAACAGTAAAATAAAGCAAAAATTAAAAAATTAACCTCCAGCTCTCACTAGAACTGACATAAAAATATCCAAATAAAATTATAGACATGTTAGATATTGCAGAATTCCCTAAACTCCTGATCTATCAAAATATAAAAACAATTATTCCTGATGGTGAACCCCGTAAAAGAAAAAAGCGCCCAAATGTCCGAAACACGTAAAAAATGTAATAAAAATCGATCAAAAGGTTGACACCTTATACAGATCCATACACTGAATTACGAAAAAGTTATTAGTATCAGATGGCAAAACCAAGAAATTAAAAATAGTTTAAATTTTTCAAAAATAAAACCTAATAAAGTATATCAATTGGGTATCTCCATGATCAAGGCTGCCCAAATAATTAAAGGGGGGGGGGGGGGGGGTGCCATTTGGGGCGTAAAGTGAAATCCATAAAAACAGTACCCAGATGAAAATGGCGTAAATGCCTTTCCTTAGCAATTTCACCACATTTGGAATTTTTCTTCCCGGCATGGAATACAAAATAGTGACACAAAAAAGTACAGAAAAGAAGCCTTAACACAACTTCCAGAAACAAATGTTAAAAGCTCTGGATCTTTAAAGATGGCAACGCCAAATATTAAAATAGCCCGGTCCTTAAAAGGGTTTTCCCACCAAACAAGTTGGGACCTATCCACGGGTGGGGGTCTCACATCACGAGAATGGGGGGGCACTGTGTCATTTGGAGTATTCATTGAGAACCTGAATAATAAAATCTACTGTAAACAAGATCCTAAATGAGCAAAACATAACCAATCACAATCTGATCTGCCCCGTTTCAGGTAAAATACTGATGGGATTGGCCATAATATATTATATATTATAAATGTATACCGTATATACTCGAGTATAAGCCGACCCAAGTATAAGCCGAGACCCCTAATTTTACCACAAAAACCTGGTAAAACCTATATATTTTTTACTCGAGTATAAGCCGAGTTTGGGTTTTCAGCACATTTTTTTGTGCTGAAAAACTAGGCTTATACTCGAGTATATAAGGTAATTTACAATCCATAAAAATGAATGGGAAACGTTAGGTTAGTACTCCAGGGAAAGGGTATTTTCTCGTGGTAGGTGGGTTATCGGGGGCCGCGACGCCTAACACAAAACAAAAAAACAACAGCAGCAAATAAGATAAACATTAGCTGGGGGCGCTGTGCCCGTGTATAGCTCAGCTGGCTGTAAGTACAGAGGGTGTTAGCTACCTGCAATTGGGCAGAAAGTTGTTCGCTGGCACAGTGCAGCCATTGCAAAAGAAAGCAAACACCTTGACTGCCAAAAAACTGAGCTGCCAAAAGGCTTCCCTGCCAAAATGCAAGCATTTAACACCTTCAACTCCACAATAATTCTGGAAAGGTTCATGCGCATAGCAGTGTACCTAGTATAGACTACACAGACACAGTCTTCCGGGAAAAGCCAAGAGTGACGTGAATGACGACTCCTGCGCATGCGCAGTCACTGCTACATGGACACAGGTGAGATTCTGGCAAGTGGGAGGCGCATTTATCAAGATGTCTCTCTCTATACGAGTGTATAAGTTAGAGAGAACCTAAGGGTGGCATAAAGTGGGGGAAGGGTAACAAAAAGAGCGGTAAAATGTTGGGGTGCTACAAGTAGTTTTTTTTTTTTTACTTCCTTACCAATTTAGATAAGTAACCTAGAGCAAAGGGCAATCTACTATACAATACTAGTATGCTACATCCCGTTTTGTCATATGATAATAGGGCTCCCAATCAAATGTATCATTAACCACGAAGTACTTAATATTTACTTCATCCACATTTAAGGGAACCAAATACCTGCTACCCTACTGCTACAAGTGTCCATCTCATCCTTATATTGGTCTGCTTTGGTAATGAACAAGATAGAAGTGCTGAGCAGATTGTACATAGTGTCCTATCTGCAGGCAGCATCTTATAGAGCAGGAGAAGCTGAGCAGATTGTACATAGTGTCCTATCTGCAGGCAGCATGTTATAGAGCAGGATGAGCTGAGCAGATTGTACATAGTGTCCTATCTGCAGGCAGCATCCTATAGAGCAGGAGAAGCTGAGCAGATTGTACATAGTGTCCTATCTGCAGGCAGCATGTTATAGAGCAGGATGAGCTGAGCAGATTGTACATAGTGTCCTATCTGCAGGCAGCATCTTATAGAGCAGGAGAAGCTGAGCAGATTGTACATAGTGTCCTATCTGCAGGCAGCATGTTATAGGGCAGGATGAGCTGAGCAGATTGTACATAGTGTACTATCTGCAGGCAGCATGTTATACAGCAGGAGGAGCAGAGTAGATTGTACATAGTGCCCTGTCTGCAGGCAGCATGTTATAGAGCAGAATGAGCTGAGCAGTTTGTACACAGTGTCCTATCTGCAGGCAGCATGTTATAGAGCAGAAGGAGCTGAGCAGATTGTACACAGTGTCCTATCTGCAGGCAGCATGTTATAGAGCAGGAGGAGCTGAGCAGATTGTACATAGTGTCCTATCTGCAGGTAGCATGTTATAGAGCAGGAGGAGCTGAGCAGATTGTACATAGTGTACTATCTGCAGGCAGCATGTTATAGAGCAGGAGGAGCTAAACAGATTGTACATAGTGTCCTATCTGCAGGCAGCATTTTATATTGCAAGGTAGCAGTAGAGGGGAATCTCTGGGGTGGGGTTGTAATGGAGGGGAATCTCTGGGGCGGGGTTGTAATAGAGGAGAATCTCTGGGGTGGGGTTGTAATGGAGGGGAATCTCTGGGGTTGTAATAGAGCAGAATGTCTGGGATGGGGTTGTAATAGAGGAGAATCTCTGGGGCGGGGTTATAATAGAGGAGAATCTCTGGGGCAGAGTTGTAATATAGGAGAATCTCTGGGGCAGAGTTGTAATATAGGAGAATCTCTGGGGTGGGGTTGTAATATAGGAGAATCTCTGGGGCGGAGTTGTAATAGAGGAGAATCTCTGGGGCGGAGTTGTAATAGAGGAGAATCTCTGGGGCGGAGTTGTAATAAAGGAGAATCTCTGGGGTGGGGTTGTAATAGAGGAGAATCTCTGGGGTTGTAATAGAGGAGAATCTCTGGGGTGGGGTTGTAATGGAGGGGAATCTCTGGGGTTGTAATAGAGGAGAATCTCTGGGGTGGGGTTGTAATGGAGGGGAATCTTTGGGGTTGTAATAGAGGAGAATCTCTGGGGCAAAGTTGTAATAGAGGAGAATCTCTGGGGTGGGGTTGTAATAGAGGAGAATCTCTGGGGTTGTAATGGAGGGGAATCTCTGGGGTGGGGTTGTAATAAAGGAGAATCTCTGGGGTGGGGTTGTAATGGAGGGGGATCTCTGGGGTGGGGTTGTAATGGAGGGGGATCTCTGGGGTGGGGTTGTAATAGAGGAGAATCTCTGGGGTTGTAATAGAGGAGAATCTCTGGGGTGGGGTTGTAATGGAGGGGAATCTCTGGGGTTGTAATAGAGCAGAATGTCTGGGATGGGGTTGTAATAGAGGAGAATCTCTGGGGCGGGGTTATAATAGAGGAGAATCTCTGGGGCAGAGTTGTAATATAGGAGAATCTCTGGGGCAGAGTTGTAATATAGGAGAATCTCTGGGGTGGGGTTGTAATATAGGAGAATCTCTGGGGCGGAGTTGTAATATAGGAGAATCTCTGGGGTGGGGTTGTAATATAGGAGAATCTCTGGGGTGGGGTTGTATATAGGAGAATCTCTGGGGTGGGGTTGTATATAGGAGAATCTCTGGGGTGGGGTTGTAATATAGGAGAATCTCTGGGGCGGAGTTGTAATAGAGGAGAATCTCTGGGGCGGAGTTGTAATAAAGGAGAATCTCTGGGGTGGGGTTGTAATAGAGGAGAATCTCTGGGGTTGTAATAGAGGAGAATCTCTGGGGTGGGGTTGTAATGGAGGGGAATCTTTGGGGTTGTAATAGAGGAGAATCTCTGGGGCAAAGTTGTAATAGAGGAGAATCTCTGGGGTGGGGTTGTAATAGAGGAGAATCTCTGGGGTTGTAATGGAGGGGAATCTCTGGGGTGGGGTTGTAATAAAGGAGAATCTCTGGGGTGGGGTTGTAATGGAGGGGGATCTCTGGGGTGGGGTTGTAATGGAGGGGGATCTCTGGGGTGGGGTTGTAATAGAGGAGAATCTCTGGGGTTGTAATAGAGGAGAATCTCTGGGGTGGGGTTGTAATGGAGGGGAATCTCTGGGGTTGTAATAGAGGAGAATCTCTGGGGTGGGGTTGTAATAAAGGAGAATCTCTGGGGTGGGGTTGTAATGGAGGGGGATCTCTGGGGCGGGGTTGTAATGGAGGGGGATCTCTGGGGTTGTAATAGAGGAGAATCTCTGGGGTGGGGTTGTAATAGAGCAGAATCTCTGGGATGGGGTTGTAATGGAGGGAAATCTCTGGGGCATAGAGGAGAATCTCTGGGGTGGGGTTGTAGTAGAGGAGAATCTCTGGGGCAAAGTTGTAATAGAGGAGAATCTCTGGGGTGGGGTTGTAATAGAGGAGAATCTCTGGGGTGGGGTTGTAATAGAGGAGAATCTCTGGGGTGGGGTTGTAATAGAGGAGAATCTCTGGGGTGGGGTTGTAATGGAGGGGAATCCCTGGGGTGGGGTTGTAATAGAGGAGAATCTAAGGGGCGGGGTTGTAATAGAGGAGAATCTAAGGGGCGGGGTTGTAATGGAGGGGAATCTCTGGGGTGGGGTTGTAATAAAGGAGAATCTAAGGGGCGGGGTTGTAATAGAGGAGAATCTAAGGGGCGGGGTTGTAATGGAGGAGAATCTCTGGGGTGGGGTTGTAATAGAGGAGAATCTAAGGGGCGGGGTTGTAATAGAGGAGAATCTAAGGGGCGGGGTTGTAATGGAGGGGAATCTCTGGGGCGGGTTGTAATAGAGGAGAATCTAAGGGGCGGGGTTGTAATGGAGGGGAATCCCTGGAGTGGGGTTGTAATAGAGGAGAATCTCTGGGGTGGGGTTGTAATAGAGGAGAATCTCTGGGGTGGGGTTGTAATGGAGGGGAATCCCTGGGGTGGGGTTGTAATAGAGGAGAATCTAAGGGGCGGGGTTGTAATAGAGGAGAATCTAAGGGGCGGGGTTGTAATGGAGGGGAATCCCTGGGGTGGGGTTGTAATAGAGGAGAATCTAAGGGGCGGGGTTGTAATAGAGGAGAATCTAAGGGGCGGGGTTGTAATGGAGGGGAATCTCTGGGGTGGGGTTGTAATAGAGGAGAATCTAAGGGGCGGGGTTGTAATAGAGGAGAATCTAAGGGGCGGGGTTGTAATGGAGGGGAATCTCTGGGGCGGGTTGTAATAGAGGAGAATCTAAGGGGCGGGGTTGTAATGGAGGGGAATCCCTGGAGTGGGGTTGTAATAGAGGAGAATCTAAGGGGCGGGGTTGTAATAGAGGAGAATCTAAGGGGCGGGGTTGTAATAGAGGAGAATCTAAGGGGCGGGGTTGTAATGGAGGGGAATCTCTGGGGTGGGGTTGTAATAGAGGAGAATCTAAGGGGCGGGGTTGTAATAGAGGAGAATCTAAGGGGCGGGGTTGTAATGGAGGGGAATCTCTGGGGCGGGTTGTAATAGAGGAGAATCTAAGGGGCGGGGTTGTAATGGAGGGGAATCTCTGGGGCGGGTTGTAATGGAGGGGAATCTAAGGGGCGGGGTTGTAATGGAGGGTTATCCCTGGGGTGGGGTTTTCAAGCGATTGCTGCTCTGTTATCAGCTTACAATAGCAGGCGTGTAAGAACACATCTAGAGTCACTAACTGAGCAAGACTTGGGGAACCAACCCAAGAAAGAAAGGTAGGTGTGAAAAAAAATTTTGGAGTTTCCTGAATATTCTGGGTAGGGTTCATGTCATAGCTCCTTTACAGAAGGGAAATAAGATTTAAGCCATTGATGGGACAATGGAAGTACAAGCGCTGTGATAAATGTTGTCACTATAAAAGCAGGATAATCTATGGATGCTACAAGCAGACTTACACTATGTAAATGATATGCACAGGATATGAATATTTAGCTGATTGGAGAGAGATGAATTTAGGACTCCGTCCTTCTCCCCGGTAAAGTCATTGGGTTTGGTTAAGGGGTCACGGTATTAGCCAATTTATGTTCTTTGATACTTCACTTCACAAACAGGTCTCCGTGCTCTGACCGCGTGTGGATTTAATAGCCGTGCAACACGGAAAAATTAAGTAATTTTAATTATGCCTCCAAGTTATTTACTGCAATTAAGACCATTTATCATATGCAAATTAGTGCAAACGGGTCTCATTAGTTAGTAAATTACTCAATATGAGCCGAACAATGTAGCACTCCAGTTTGTAATGAAAAATCCCTGTAGAGGCGAGCAGGATCAATTAAGCTAATTTGCATATGCAAATATATTCACTTTTGCCATTTTTCTATCTTTAGTTCGGTGATTTGGGATGATTTTCCCTTCCAGGTGCTATTTTGTTCTGCAAATCAGCCCCCGCTGTGAGGATCTGGCGGAGACCTGCCGGGTCCGGCGCGGGAGAGGTGCAAGTGATGCAGGAAGCAGACGCGATTTGGTAGACTCCCTACAGGCTACAAAGGACTGGGGGAGAAATAATGCACCTGGGAGATTCATCTCCCAGAATCCAAGTGAGGTATCATTTTCAAGACAATTTACATAGATACAATCAAATATAACCGCTGACTGAACACATAAGTTATTGCTCCGAATCTGCCGTTTAGGAAAGGCAGCAGATTTCCCACGGATTCAACATGATGGGATATTTATTAATTTTGACTGTCGGAAGAATTTAAAAATGTTCCCTTAAAAAAAAAGTCACCCACATGGGAATTTATCCTACAATTAAAGGACATCTATCACCAAGATGATACATTGTAAACTAAGCACACGGACATACTGGTGTATGTGCCTTCTGGCAGGATCGGCTCTTCTTTTAGCTTCTTATGCCATGGTTTTTTTAAAATTATGCAAATATGCCTGTGGGGCTCCAGGCTACATAAGTGTTAATGGAGCCTGGAGCCCCTCAGGCTCATTTGCATGATTTTTAAAGACTTTTTTTCTTAAAAACAAGGCTATAGGAAGCTTAAAGAAGAGCAGATCTTGCTAGAGGGGCACACATTAGTATGTCAGTGTGCTTGGCTTACAATCCTTCATCCTAGCGGTAGATGTCCTGCCTGAAAATTTTTGCTTTTAGTACTGTAAAATGTCCCTTGTAGGTTGGGTCACACAATCCAATTTTGCCCCCATTAGTGTTCCATATATCTTGTATTTAGAGCTAGTCATTATCCTCTGGGGTGACTCACTTCTTGCTCTGCGTTATTCCATTGGCATCTACCCCTTCTGTATCTTCCTGTTCCCCTCCTGGCTTGATGCCGGGAGGGGAACAATGAAAAGATACAGCCTCCAGATTGTATATTAGGTTTGCTATCTAAGGGGGCAGTAACCTTTATTTCCATACGCCACACAAAGACACACCCCCAGAGGTATATGCCGTCTTGGATAGTATCCGCTAATTCCAGGGGCATAACTATGAGAGGCAGGGCCCCATAGCAGACTTCTGGATCTGGCCCCGCCTCTACTCTTAAAAAAAACATACACACAAAACATATATATATATATATATATATATATATATATATATATATATATATATATATACACACACCCATACTTCCTCACTCATACACATTTACATAATCTTACACACATACACACATTTATACACTCATGCACGTGTAATAATGGTGCACATCCTTTATTCTTTAGAGTGTCCGGTCGGCTGCCTGGGCCCCCTGCCACTGCAGGCCCCAAAGCAGCTGCTGTAGTTACGCCCCTGGCTAATTCTTTGGAAAGCTTTGCAGGGTTATATATTTTGAACAATGTGCCCCATTGTTTTTCTCACGTCCCAGTGTGGTGCCATCACCCAGGAAATCAGCAAGATGTAAATTGGTTGCATAAATTCAGGGAGGTGGAGAGCTCATCACTGAAGTCAAGCTCTCCTTGCCCAGATTGCCTCTTTCACTTCCTGTGTCCATGAGAATCATAACCTGATCTCCTAAAGTCTGGTACATGATGGTACACAGCAGAGGGGTGTTCTAAGGTGGGGAGAGCTTGACTTCAGCGCCTTCTTAATATTATACAACCACTTTAATTCAAAGTACAATCTCCAGATGATGCTATCATACTGGGCCATGACAAAAAAGATAATCTGGAAGGTGTTCATCTGACAACATACTGGCAGTGGTTTGTTAGGTCAATTTCTGTCAGGATCCCTTTAAGGCTATTGAAAACAATGCATATTTTACCAATAATTTTAAAATCTTGTGGATTTGCGATAACTTGTTCATAGAGGGTGTCATCTTGAGAATGGGGCGGAGGAGCGTGGGCACACACCACTGCAATCCCCCATGCAGTACAGCACTTGCTTCAAGCATAGTGCTACTATGAGACCAGCGAGCAGCATTGGGCATGCAAGTAAACAGCATTTTATTTGCCAATTCTGACTGTGGCTCGGGGCCCTGGGGATACTAGATGTGAGTATTCTGCGTGGCACTTCATGCCGTGATAGGACCTAAACTGTGGGGAGTAAAATGGTAAAGAAGTATCTGGAAAGTACAAATAATATTCTTTCAGTGAGGCTTCGACTAAGGCTGCATTCACACTGCCGTTGCCCGCCATACCGTACAGTAGCGGGCAACGGCAGCGCACAGGGAGAGGAGGAGGAGGTGAGCGCAGCTCTCCCCCGCCCCTCTCCATAGGAAGATATGGCGCACGGCGCCATACTACGGAGAAAGATAGGACATGTCCTATCTTTTTCCGGGGTACGGAGAGGTAAGGTGCCGCACGTGTGCTGCACCGTACCGCTCCCGTTGGGCGCCGTGCGGCCATTGCCGTCTATGGGGGACGTATATCAGCCGTATATACGTCCCACATACGTCAGTGTGAATGTAACCATGTTGGTTCAAAACACATGCGCTGATCAATGGTGCCCATCTTGTTTTTAAGGTTTTCGAATAAAGTGATGTTTCATCTTTTCTTTTATGAAGAACATTTTTGTCTTGATGTTGGACAAATCTTCAGCTTTGTCTTGCAGTGAAGGTCGAATCTTGATCCGAAATGTGACAGGGCAATGGCGCCAGAATGTTTTTACAGTTTTCGAATAAAGTGATGTTTTATCATTTCTTTTATCAAGAAAATTTTTGTCTGGATGTTGGAAAAACCTTCAGCTTTGTCTTGCAGTGAAGGTCGAAGGCCGATCCGAAACGCGACTGGGCAATGGCACCAGAATGTTTTTAAAGTTTTCAAATAAAGAGTCGTCTTTTTTGACCCGGATACTGGACAAACCTTCTGCTTTGTCTTGCAGTGAAGGTCGGATGCAAAGTTTAGAGTATAGACTATAGTAGAATAGATTTTGTGACGACTAAGTCCGCAATTACTTGCATTGTTCCACTGATTTTTCTCAATACTGTAATGTGATATCTGTGGATTTACACAGGAGAATTATATAAATGCTCTTACCCCTGTCTTGCTGAACAAAAGAAATCATCTTCTAGATCATGAGAAATGTGCTGGGGTCTGCATGCATTATCCCGTCCAGCCGCTAGGATGGGGTATAAGGATACTCAGTCCTATGAATCCTCCTATTCCTGTCCTCCCAGCGGTGATGGCCGCCTGCGGGACTTTATCAATCACAGGCAGATGCCTGGTTTAAATGTCAGTGCCGGGGCTGCAGCCATCCATTCATCTACCAATTGATCAGAGGTGTCGGTGAAAGAGCGATGCTGAATTAACCCTTTACCGAGCTTAAACCTATTTCACCAAAATTAGATATTCAGAAGAATACAAGCTTTGCAACGCAAACAAGTATATAGATGATGTAGTGTATCATACACTTTCCATAACCGTGCCGGTGATTAATTAGCATCAATTAAATCACCCCTGCCCTGTCCTCACCCCAAACCACCTTCATCCCACAAGAGATCTGGTCTTACCGCAGGAACAAGCGCGGCGCTCACACGTCTCTCCATGCAATCTCATCAAGGATTTAAATTAAGTGTATATCCAAGAGACGGAGGCTTCCAAACAAGAGACTATGCTTTGCTGAAGTGCGGTTGGAGAAAAGTCACAAGAGCGAGGGGGGGGGGGGTTATTGATGTTTAATAAAATGCAAAACTTTATAAGAACACAAAACGCATACAGAATATATTGGTGGGAAATAATAATTTCAAGAGACTGCTATAAAGTGCTCCGATCAGCAGTTATGATGTGAAAATCTTTCTAGTCATTATAGCCTCATTCTCACATGTCCTTAACAAACCATATTTAGAAACCTAAAAGTGGTTCTGGATGCAAAAAAAATATTGATAATGTATGAATACAGAATAGGCCATCAATATCTAATGGGTGGGGTCCGACACCTGTCACTACCAAAGAAAGTGGTTCTGGGCACTTAATTAAAAAAAAAAAGTTAAAAATTAGCAGCTCCGTTCTTTGCGTAGTGGTCAGAGCAGGTTACTGCAGATCAGCTCCAAATTATTTGAATGGCGTGAAGCTGCATTGACTTGGTTATGCCACTACACACAGAACGGAGCCTGGAAAACTCCTCTACGTGTCTGCTGGGTGTATTTTGACAGTCTAAGTGTCCTGGTCAATCTACAATTAGTCTACCTGGACACAAACCTGTGCATTCTGGGCCAATAACAACAGATCCTTTGTTTGCTGCTTGTGTGTCAAGGTATGAGGTTGACTCGGGCGCCGATGATAGCAGAACAGATTGCCCGAGACACCAACATGGGTAGGAATAGGCCCTGCTCTAAAATCTTGGGCTTATAACAAAGGGATGTGGAAAACATGGCCACGTGGATGAGCCCCGAAGAAACGGATAGCACTTGGACAAATTCTATGTTTGAGTGCATGTAGCCCAAGTCTGTTGTAGGCCCATTGTTTGACGTAGACCTAAAAAACAAGTATGCTAATTGCCCCATGCCCATGGGCATAGTTATAAATTTGGTTTTGCACACGTACCAATCTTAATTAACCTGAAGTCAACTCACAAACCAAAACTGATAACTCTGACTACACAGGAAAGCACCACAACCTAGGCACCGCTTCTCACCTCTAGGTGTTGTCTTGTCTAAGATTGACCAAGACACTTAGATGTTCCAGGGACACGTAGCAAACATTGGGGCATGATTTTCATAAGGCATGGGAGTTTTTCAAAGAAGTTTTCAAAAAACTTCTTGCTTCAATTGACGGATGGGTACAACATTACAAATATCTTTCAGGTTATAAATTGTTGTGGAGGCAGTTTATAGGTTCAAGTCAAGTTGTCTTCTCCAAAAACGGAAGTTACATATGAAGTCTTAGGATACCCACTAAATGTAATTCGACAGACCTCGTAGCCACAACCTGATCTCACAGTTCTTCTGGGAAAACATGAGACAATATGAGGCCATTTTTGGCATGGTCCCACCATAAGAAACCAGTTCCGCTCAACCAAAATCCAATCTAGAACAATACTGCTGGATAAATCAAGTGGACACCTAAACGATAGACAATAGAGTCCATATAGTACAAGCAAAGTAACAAACTATAAGGAGGTAAAAACATACTGGCTCTAACATTCATATTGTACGGCTTATGCTAATGGCACACTACAAAAAAAAAGTCTACATCGGTGAAAAAACTGGAAGCTACTGTAGTTATCGTCATAGATTAACCATCTACAAAGTAATTTCTAAGAAATTTAATTATTAATTAAAATTGATAAAAATGCACCAGAAAAGGTAAAACAAAAACAAATCATACTTCAATTTTTTTAAACTTAACCCTAAAAAGGAATAAAAACAACTATCAAAGAAACCATAACCAGGCAGATAAAAACTGGAAAATTTCTTTAACTGTGAAACATCTACATTATAAATTTTATGATCGTTTAGGATTCTGGTAATTATACTTTGATGAAACCCAACAGTGTCCTGTCTATATTTTCAGCATATGACATAAAGAATGTTTTGTACCTGTAGGATGTGACTCCCAAGATGAGACTCAAAGACATCAATGGCCACCGAGCTGGGACTTCTCCTCCTCTGGGATCCTATAACTAAAGAGACATGAAAGGAGTCACACATTTATCATACTATAGAGGGCTCATAGCTACAGCAGATAACACTGGATCGGATGTACTACAGGACTTTCAGCATTGGTTTTTCAGAATTTTCCTTATAGATTCGAAGACATTTAACAATCTCCCACTTACATTACACAAAACAATATAAAATCCGTACTCGTTGTTTACAACTTCTATTGTATTTTACTTTTTGGATATCTTTTACTTTTCGTGTTCGGAAACAAGGATATTTGGAAATGATTTCAGTCCCCTCCAAACTTCCTTGGAGCAAACCAATCTTTTCCCTTCGCAGTGGGCTAAAAATCTGTCCACCGTGCATGAGGCGCAGGCCATAGCCTCTCCTGTGCATTTCATTCTGATATGGACTTACAACTGCTACATGCGCACGAATGTTGTTTTCGTGGATGTCAAGCTGTAGTATGCTGTAGAAAACTCTGAGCAATTCCTATATCTTCCCATGCTTGCAGCCAGTGCCTTTCAATAAAGCTATGGGAACATGAAAAATATGGGTGACTCACATGTCTCATCCAAATTTGGCCTGTATTAGCATATCACTTAGGGTACATACACACACGGTATGCCTGCTGTGCGGGCATACCACCGTGTGCTGGAGAGGAGGAGGAGGTGACCCCTCCTCCCTCCATAGAAAGCAGCAGCTCACGGCCACACACAGACCGAAAGATAGAGCAAACTCAATCTTTTTGCGGTGTGTGGCCCGTATCGGTGCCACACATATATTCCCGCCATGTCGCTATTGCCGTCTATGGGTAAGTACATGCGGCCGCAAATTTGTGGGGAAAAAAAAAGACCATGGATCCATTGTTTGCCGGCTATACAGTGTCTAAGAATGATCAAATATTTTTGGGAATTTATAGTGTAACTTTATTCACTTAAAGGAAACCTACCATCATGGATCTACCTAATAAAGTAGATCTGGTGGCAGGTTCATCTATGGTACAGACCCACAATCCGTTTTTAGCTAACCCTTTAGCTCCCCCGAACATTAGAAATCTTTTATCATATAAATATGCAAATAATCTTACGAGCCTACTAGGGCGTAGAGTAGCCGCGCTGTGGAGAGGGAGCTATAGCTACTCTACGCCCATGCACAGTAGCGCGCCCTTGGATCCGAAGCCGGGGCTACTGTGCAATTGCAGAACTTCAGCTGCTCAGACGAGTGCAGCTATGCGCTGAAGACAGGAGGAGGAGGGATTCAAAAAGCCTACTGGGGCATGGAGTAGCCATATCTCCCGCACCGTGGCTACTCCATGATGTGGCTACTCCATGGCATGGCTACTCCATGTCCCAGTAGCCTCTTTGAATCCCTCCTCCTCCTGTCTTCAGCGCACAGCTGCACTCGTCTGAGCAGCCGAAGTTCTGTGATTGCACAGTAGCTCCGGCTTTGGATCCGAAAGCGCGCAGCGCTTCAACTGAGAAGCCGGAGATATTGTGCATGGGCGTGGTATAGCTTAAGCTCCCGCTCCACAGTGTGGCTACTCCACCCCAGCCTCGTAAGATAATTTGCATATTTATATGATAAAAGATTTCTAATGTTCGGGGGCGCTAAAGGATAAACTAAAAACCGGATTGGGCTGCTGTACCATAGATGAACCTGCCACCGGATCTACTTTATTAGGTAGATCGGTAATAGTAAGTTTCCTTTAATAATAAGAAAACAAAGCAATTTCTATAAAAGACTTGAGCCATATGCATCAGCCGGGCAGTGTAACCAGTGTCTACGGTCATCCTCCTCCATGTAGTCCTGAAGACAGGTAATTGAATATTGGCTTGCGGTTGAAAGTCCATGTAATCCAGTAAATGAACATCGGGCCCTCGGCAGCCACCATTGTTCAGTAATTTAATATCCATGTGGTGAGTCTTCTACATCAACCGTCCTTCAGCGATTGATTATCTGTGTCGTGAGGCTCTGGCAGCGGGATCGGAGCGCTCGGCTCTCTATTTGCGGATTTTAGGCCGTTTTTTAAATGCCAGGAGAAGCTCGGGAGGGTTGGACCTTGGGAGAAGCAAAGGCGAGCGGTTCATTCCATATTACTCTAAATTCAACGTGACACCTGAGTGCCATGGTGCCAAGTCCTGATTAACGAGGTGTAATTAACCTGCTCGTCGCGAGATACCGAAATTAAAATTAGTTCATTAAAAGTTTTTTTTCAAATTTTTTTTTCCTTTTAATTAAAAAACTACAGTAAAACAAATCCGTCTCCAACTCATCCAATTTACTTGGTTATCAAATTATCATTTGGAAAGAAGAAGAAATCTGATTATAAGCTCATCAGTGACGAGGGGGGGTCACGACGCCGCATGTCCTTAGCCAGTACCAGTCGAGACAAGTTGTAGGCCAAACACGTTGAGTGTTAGCGGCATGGGTTTTCAGACGTTACATGCGGCTGCCTTGGAAGACTCTGGATGCTTTCATGAAATGACTACGGCTTGGAAATACAAGACTGCGGCTTACAGCCGAGATTTCGTTGTCTTGTCAGTCACAAATCTCAGTCTAATCATTCATGATATTATGCGGTGTAGGAGGAGAACATCAGCGCTTGGTGGAAGGATGATTCTGCCTGTGTCAAAACAAATGTGGTGATGCTAAATACCAGCGGGATCACAGAATGTGTAAGTGTTCAAAGAGATGGAGAGGTCCATGATGATTTTCTGTGCATGTTCCTTACCCAGACATTGCTGTGTATCCATGTACTGTGACATCACTGTGTATTATTCCTATACTGTGACATCACTGTGTGTATTATCCCTGTACTGTGACATCACTGTGTGTATTATCCCTGTACTGTGACATCACTGTGTGTATTATCCCTGTACTGTGACATCACTGTGTGTATTATCCCTGTACTGTGACATCACTGTGTGTATTATCCCTGTACTGTGACATCGCTGTGTGTATTATCCCTGTGCTGTGACATCGCTGTGTGTATTATCTCTGTACTGTGACATCACTGTGTGTATTATCCCTGTACTGTGACATCACTGTGTGTATTATCCCTGTACTGTGACATCACTGTGTGTATTATCCCTGTACTGTGACATCACTGTGTGTATTATGTCTGTACTGTGACATCACTGTGTATTATCCCTGTACTGTGACATCACTGTGTGTATTATCCCTGTACTGTGACATCACTGTGTATTATCCCTGTACTGTGACATCACTGTGTGTATTATCTCTGTACTGTGACATCACTGTGTGTATTATCTCTGTACTGTGACATCACTGTGTGTATTATCCCTGTACTGTGACATCACTGTGTGGATTATCCCTGTACCGTGACATCACTGTGTGGATTATCTCTGTACTGTGACATCACTGTGTGGATTATCTCTGTACTGTAACATCACTGTGTGTATTATGTCTGTACTGTGACATCACTGTGTGTATTATGTCTGTACTGTGACATCACTGTGTGTATTAAGTCTGTACTGTGACATCACTGTGTGTATTATGTTTGTACTGTGACATCACTGTGTGTATTATGTCTGTACTGTGACATCACTGTGTGGATTATCCCTGTACCGTGACATCACTGTGTGGATTATCTCTGCACTGTGACAACACTGTGTGGATTATCTCTGTACTGTAACATCACTGTGTATATTATCTCTGTACAGTGACATCACTGTGTATATTATCCCAGTACTGTGACGTCACTGTGTGTATTATCCCAGTACTGTGACGTCACTGTGTGTATTATCCCTGTACTGTGACATCACTGTGTATTATCCCTGTACTGTGACATCACTGTGTATTATCCCTGTACTGTGACATCACTGTGTGTATTATCCCTGTACTGTGACATCACTGTGTGTATAATTCCTGTACTGTGACATCACTGTGTGTATTATCCCTGTACTGTGACATCACTGTGTGTATTATCCCTGTACTGTGACATCACTGTGTGTATTATCCCTGTACTGTGACATCACTGTGTGTATTATCCCTGTACTGTGACATCACTGTGTATTATTCCTGTACTGTGACATATTATATTTCATGGACCTTATTATGTGCATGTTGTAGACTATTATAACGCTATTGTACTTGGTGCTTCGGTAAAATTATGGGATACGCCCCTTGCTAGAGTACAAATAATTTCGGTGTATGGTACACAGGAAGTGTAAACATGAGCCATAGTAAGGGCTATCCTCATCACTCTCCGGGGATACACCGCCCCTCCTGCACTATGACCTTGTCACTATGACCTTGATCTCAGAAGCTGGGCTTCAGCCACTGGTGGGCCACCAGCATGCATTTCATATGCAGATGAGATCTGATATATGCAGATCGGATGCATTATATGCAAATGTGAATCATTCAGATGTAAATTGTCTGCCCTGAAGCATGTTGACTGTGTGAAAGAGCCAGTGTGTGTATCTGTCAGCCAGCGCCAGTCACACACAGAACCTGACGGAGAGATCAGAACTGCTCGGCCCATCTACTCCCAGACCGGACCGTGTAATCCTGGCCCTTCTGTCCAATCCGACTGTTCTGCAGGAATACATGACTTATTATATTAGTATGTTCACAGCTATTGGATCAATTGCCTCAACAGAAAATTCTCCAACACCTGCAGAAATTTTTTTTTAGATATTGTCATGGATTGGTCAAAATTAAAAGAAAAATTTGTGTTCTCAAGATTCTTTGAGCAAATTCTTAAGAAAAGGCTTATCTGCTGCAGTCTCCTGGACAATCGCTGTCCATCCCAATCCAGTACTGACATGTGACCACTGCAGCCTATGGCTTGAATGCAGGACATATCATTGTAATTTGTAAATTTGTAATATTGCAGATAGCATATTATATACAATCTGCTCAGCTCCTCCTGCTCTATAACATAGCTCCTCCTGCAGTTACAACATTGGGGCACATTTACTAAGGGTCCGTGGAGCGCATTTGCGTCGGGTTTCCGGATGATTTCCGTTTTGCACCGAATTGCCCCGGGATTTTTGCGCATCGGCGCCGGCTTGCACGCGACAAAAATTGGGAGGGGGTGGTGGTCGGACAACCTAACAGATTCGGACAACGCGAAAGATTTAACATTTAGAATTATGTCGTAAGACACGCACTTACGAGCACCGGGAAGAAGAAGGTGAACTCCGTCAGACCTCGGCGGGGTAGCGAAGGATACAGGAACTCAGGCGCACAATCTTCATGAATCACGCTGGACTTCATCCTCGTTGGACTGCCCGAATCTGGGATCACGACAGGACCCGGTAAGTAAATTTGCCCCAATGGGGCTCATTTACTAAGGATCCGCGGACCACATTTTCGTCGGATTTCCGCATTTAAAAGGGGGTTTTGTTGCACGCGATCGGATTGTGACGGCTTGCATGCAACATAAATCCGGGGGGGGCACACGTCGGACAACACGACTGATTCCGACAAACTGCGGAATTTAAAAAGGAAATTGTGTCGCAAGATCAGCACTCACATGCACCGGGAAGAAGATGGTGAACTCCGGCGGACTTC
The DNA here is from genome assembly GCF_040894005.1 of Engystomops pustulosus. Taxonomy (NCBI): domain Eukaryota; kingdom Metazoa; phylum Chordata; class Amphibia; order Anura; family Leptodactylidae; genus Engystomops; species Engystomops pustulosus. Next base: position 32,347,475 of record NC_092417.1, read on the forward strand.
AGTGGGGGAAGCAACACATGCAGGAAATTGGACGCACGATCTTAGTGAATCCACGTCGGACAACACACGGTGGGGTTCGCAACAGGATGGGTAAGTAAATGTGCCCCATTGTGTACAATCTACTCAGCTCCTCCTACTCTATAACATTCTTCCTGTGTATACAACATTATGTACAATCTACTCAGCTCCTCCTGCTGTATAACGTGCTGCCTGCAGATTACAATGCATTTTCCTGGCAACAGGTTTGACATAAAGTCTTATAGCACTCGCATTGAATTCCATAAATCCAGAAAAAAATCTGCAGAACTTCCTCCCGCATGACTTCACGTAGAGCTTCAGCATGTCTCTTTGTATTACCCACAAACCTCTCGGTGTCATCCAAAAAAAAAAAATCTCTTTGAATTGTGTGTACTTTATTTCTCTGGCAACTTTTATGTTTCCAGAACTTTTTCTACACCAGGTTTTTCTTTTGCGCGGTGCCAGCCCTCCACGATGCCCTTGTCCTCGTTGGAGGTAGAAGCCATGGGACTATGGCAGAACTAGTATCCTATAAAGAGAACAAGGCTCGTTCAGGAGTGTGAGAGCCCCATCACATTACCCGGATCAGCCACCACCCCCCGCCGCTTCCCTCCACATGGAGCATCTCCCTATGAATGGGAAAGATGTTTAGCTCTTGAAGTTACTAAGCAACTTGTTCTGCCCTCACAGTACACAAGTGTGGGGCGGCCTGGAGACCGGGAAAGGAATTCAGAAAGGGGGTGCAGTGTCGTCATCCAAAAAGTATGCAAGCACATGTAACCTTTCTGCTCCGGGCTAACAATTAGCAAAAGCACTCGAGAGAAAAAGCTTACCCCATCAGTATATCTGACAATGAGAACATCAGGATTTCAATGTGTGATATTGTGCGCCACAGACAATAGACAATTTACTTAGGAACTGCAGAAGGACTGCGGGAAAAAGCAACAACTTCAAAGCTAAAAGTATGTCTTTTATTTTGCTGAAATGGCTAGAAACATGGTTGGTTTTAGGAAGCCGACAATGGAAACGTTAATGAAATCATGGAATCTCAGACTGAAACGTAGCTAAACTATTGTGTAGTTTCTGTGTCCAGATTTTAGGAAATGATGTTTAATGCATATGTGTTGATCATCTCCATAACGTATAATTGAACATTCAGAAAGTTTAACTTAAAAAAATGAAATAAATCAGTAGTACGGATGATAATGCTAAATTTTGTAATATATTTTAGTAAAGTAAAATCTCCCCCCCCCTTTCTTCTTGTATAAATCAGCTTTCCATCCTGAGAGCTGATACATAAGGAGAAGCTGATAAAGAGTCTAATTACCTAACTCCTTACAGTAACTGAATAGTCTTACAGAGATGAATTAAATGTTTCAACATGCATTAAAAGGGTTGGCCACTTTTTAATAAATCTCTTCCATTAGGCATTTCTATGTACATTAGTCTTTACTTCCTTTGATGGCTTCAGCCTTTCCCTGTTGTCAACATGCTGCCATCTGTATACACACATAGATGCCCTCTCTCTCTCCAACTTTATGGCATCTCCCACTGTATCTTTCTTATCACAGTCCATCCTCAATGACAGAGGCAGAAAGAGGGGAAAGGGAGTGAGCAGGACGAGTCATAACTCCCCTGCTACAGCTCGTCCTATTCATCACAGCTCATCTAAACAAAGAAGCATAGAGAGTCTGCAGGCAGTACAAAAGTAAGTATCAGGACTGCTGAATCACGTGATGAACATTCACAAGGCAGCAAAGGCATATGAGCAACTTATGTAAAAGAGCAGCCAACCCCTTTAATCTTTAGCTTCCTCTCCTTATCTATCTGCTGTTTCTCTTTGCAGAAACACTTCTCACTGCAGTAAAAGAGAAAATTATATGTATTTATATGAGAAAATCTGGTCTATGGTGTGCGTTGGCCATTCACTATGTTTACATACAGGAATTACAGAAACCCGTCAAAGTTTTAGAATTAATGGGGGAGTTTTTTATTCCTTCAGGCATGAAAAATATCCTCGTCCCCGCCAGTTCGAACAAGTGCAGGACGAAAAATGGTCTGGGCAGCCGCTTTTACTATGGTTTACACTGGGACCTGTTTTAGACCAGAGCCTCTCAGCAGATCCGGACGCCGGAGCGTTGGACGGGGCATTTTAAGGCTGGAGTTTAAAATCCCAGTCTTCATAAATTTCCCCTTAATGTACTTCAATATATATTATGAATAGTTAAAGGGACCCATTTAGCGCAAGGCATTGGAGGAGATGCTGACATGAACACAAATTTTTTTATATGCTTCATGGATAGCTAAAAAGCCAGAAGTGCACTGACCAATGGGAGAACACATAAGCTTTATCCCAAAAGTAGTAATGATATGCCGTAGTTTTGTTATGCTAAGAGTATTGCTTATTTGCCTAGATGACATTCAAATGGGATATTACAGATCAGTCCAATATAAAAAACAAAGAAAAGTCCATAAACATAATGCACATAAAACATAATAATAATAATAATCCTGTATTTTCAAGATATAAAGATCATGTAATATTGAAGAATTCTGTTTTCCAGTTGGACTTATACCCCTGTATATAGAATACCTTACAGTTTGGTGTCAGCAGAACTGGTCGGTCAAGTTATGGACAGAATATAAAGTGATGGGAGCCTCCAGTGGAAATATTCCTGACACCTGAATGTGAGGATGGAGCTGCTCAAATCCAGTTGAGTGAGCAGACAGCAGCACCTTGCCCTTCTACCCCTCCTTCCTGGGTCTCTGAAGCGTGACCTGCAGACCGGGCCAGCTTCCTACATCTACCAACTACAGCCCACGCCATGGCTCTGATTTCTAATGGATACAATAAGACCATGTCTGAGTGCTCCCCTTACCTGTCATGTAAGAGGGTCCGCAGAGGGGACGGCTGACAGGTGCTCTCACACTAGTACAGAGGGGACAACATCCCTGAGAGGTGCTGCCACAACCCTGGAGCTACCTATGTGTGTGGTCGTAGACATATACCGACTCATATATCATTTAGATAGATGGGAAAATATTAGACATGGACGTAAAATACACTGAATAATATGTATACCTGTCCGTATGGAACATCCCACTTTTGTATGTACATTCCATAAAATAAGAGGCTTATTTCAAATCTTGGACATTGTATCATGTTTCAACACAAAACAATTTTCAAATAACTACTAGAAATCTCCCCCAATACAAATCAGATGAAAGGAGTTCAATAATTATTTGGGTTCAGATGATCCAATATGTATAGGGCCAGTCCATACAGTGGTGATAAGGATTGGGCATGTTGGGATTAACTTGCCCAATCTTTTCGTTCCCTTCCAAATAAGTAGATGCCTGGTAGAGGTCTGGTAGAGGATCTCTCCATCCAATGATTATGGACCTGATTCCCAGCAGCCCATGTATGAAGGAAGAGATATCTGTCGGACATGCACTCTAGCACAAGCTAAACCCACAAACCCAGTTCCAGGTTGGAAATAACTATAGGTCCATGACTGGGTTCTAGTCCCACCCAGGTCAACAGCTGCAAATAGTTTGTAAGTTCTCTCTGTGTTTGCGTGGATTTCCTCCGGGTCCTCCGGTTTCCTCCCACATGACAAAACATACTGGTAGGTTGATTAGATTGTGAGCCCCATTGGGACAGGGACCGATTTGGCAAGTTCTGTGCAGCGCTGCATAATCTGTGTGCGCTATATAAACTAATGAATTATTATTTATTAATGACTATAGCTGGAAACTGTGCAGGAACTGGAGGACCATATAGACAAATGTAACTTTGTTTTTCATCGATCCTCCTCTTTCTATATTTTTTTTTATGAAATATTTGAACTGTTAAACCTGGAAGACCTGGGTGCAGAACGGTGGTTCTCAAAACGTGAAAAACTGGAATATTCTGTAAAATAATAAGTACCGGTAATAATTGGAGATGAGCGGGTTAGCCATGGTTAGCTGCTAGGGGTGTCAATTTGGCTGATCGGACGCAGATCCAGCTATATGTGGCGGTCAGGCGGCTGAACCTGAACCAGACCACTGGGTCCACTAATATCTAATAATAATCATACAAAGAATAAATCACAAACGCCATTTAGTATATTAGCAAAAAAAACCCATATTTTTCTTGCAAGATACAAAAATACAAGAGATCTTTCCTTTGTCCCTTACAACAATTTACTCCCTGACATGACATTTGCTTAGGATCACGGCACTGGGTGACAGCTGACCACCTCTACACACAAGGAGAAGATGCCTTAGCCTCGGAGGAGACGTTGAGACCTATAGCTCCTGCGTGTAAGATGGTATGGAGCTGTCTGTCATGGACAATTCGGCTGCAGCTCCAGACGGTGCAGGGGTGAAGAGAGGGAGGCGTGCATTACACAGAGGGGGTGGATGGAAACAGGGGGAATCAGCAACAACCTGCGGCTGGTGTTCCATCCTGCCGAACAAGACGATAACTCATCCAGGCAGAAAAATATCAGCGCCGAGGGAATACAAGCGCTGCCTGAGTGTAATTAGAGAGTAACCTGCACTAGAACACGCTAGCAGGATCCACTCGCACACAAGGGAGTTTCCAGACAGAAGTGCGTCACAATGGATTAACTAAATCCATTACAATGTTACCACGGTACACCACGGAACGCTTCCCCCCTTCGATTTACAGTGTGTCATGTCCTGGCCAATGACTTTTGTGCACGGTGCCCTCTTTCCTGTAACAAAACCCATATTCTTTATGACCGGCACGGTGCTGGGAATCGTCCTGCCCTTAGGCTATAACCTGTTCTCGTCACTGTGGTCTCCATGACCGGTGTGGCTGCAGCGTGTACATATCTAGCCGGGATCTCCGTGTCAGATTGTTGTCTCTCTCTCTTTATGCTACATCATGCCACTTTCTTTGTCACCATATACCGTCTCAGTCATTGCTCATCATGGCTTCTACTATCGGCTTGTGGGTATAATCAGTGCAATCGGTGGCAAATATACTTTACTCAATACCAGTGACCAATGCCGTGTCTCTAGTCACCAGTGCCAAGGGATGATGGCATTGGATAGTCTACAGTCTATGAGGATGAAGGGGAATTACACAAGAGGAATAAGAGCTTATATAATGGTCCAGCCATTATATATTATTTATAATGTAGTGGAATAAAAATTATTTAAGAAATAAAAATTCTGCTGCTTGAACCAGCCATCAGTCGCCATCTTATTTACAAAGTCCAAGGTTAATGGGACTGCAGGAAACTTATATCTGTCAATAGGTAGGGATTTTCAGATCCTGCCCCATACCCTATTCCTATGATCTCACTATATTGGGAAAACAATCATTAATTCAATTCTTTTCTGCAATGTATTACTTTCTTTTCCCCCCAGATGTGCCCTTCTTAATGCAATGCAGAAAAAAATACCGCAGGATGTAATGGGTGAGTGCCTTAGTTTTTACGTTATGTCCACAACAAGGCTGCCATCTTGAACGCCAAAATATTGGATCAACGGCAAAGTTTTCCAATGGGAAGGTGTCCATGTAGCAGATCAAAGAAGACCTGAATTGTCTCAGATACGGATTGCTGCAATCTGTAATATCTGTGTTCAACACAGAAATTCTCCTGCAGGTTCGTAATGAATGGATCCAGTGCCTTCAGCTCTGTTCAGCACCATGGACAACACATCACATAGCTGTGCATCACAAGGAACATTTTTGGGGTCATTTACTAAGGGCCCAAATTTTCCCAAATTTTTCCGATTTGCGCCGGGTTTTTGGCACACGTGATCGGATTGTGGCGCTTCGGTGCCGGCATGCATGCGACGGAAATTGGGGGACGTGGCCGTCGGAAAACCAGACGGATTCGGAAAAATCGCCGTATAAAAAAAAAAAAAAAACGACGCTTGACACGCACTTACCTGCACCAAGAAATAGAAGGTGAACTCCGGTGAACTCCAGCGGACCCCGGACCTAGTGGATATCGGCGCACGGACCTTAGTGAATCCCGTCCGGACCCGAATCAGCGTCAGAGAACCCGCCGCTGGATCGCGACTGGACCGGGTAAGTAAATCTGCCCCTTTGGGTTGTTGTAACTTTTTGTATAATGATACCCAGTATATGTGAACAAGACACAAAAGAAGACACATGAAACTATGTACCAAATTGTAATGCTAAATATTTAAAGGGGTTTTCCCATAAAAGAAAGTTCTCAAATTTCAATCCCCTAGTGATGTTTACACAATAAAGATAATTTTAACCCCTTACTTTACAATTTTACTCCGTTTTATTGATGTTTTAGCTCAGTGTAAAGTTCGAGTGTGGGCGGGGACTCTCTGAGCAAACACTTCATGATTCTTCTCTGCTAAGAGATGCTGTGTACTGACAATGTGCTTAGATTATCAGGGTACAGGGTTAATATACACTTTTATTTAGCTTATGAAGATTGTACTAGTATCTGACATAGAAAAAGAGAGATGAGACAGATCAGAGATAATAAGATCCATGAGATGGATATGACACTCTCAGCTCTGCTAACTCACCTATATATAGCTTTGCTATATGCTTCCCCCTCCCTTGGATAAAGAACTTATGTGTCTGTAGCTTGTAGCGTAAGTCTCTGCACACTGCTGCTTGCTGTCAGGAAGTGCCTCTGTCTGAGCTGGTCTTGCAATGCAGGAGGGGAGCACTGCAGTGTGCAGACAAGGGAAGCTAATCGTGAAAAAAATCCAACCATAGTCAGAAGATTTACGGTTGGGTCCAGAGACAACCAAATTGTAAACACCAGGACTGATAGAGACAGGTTGGAATGATATCTGTGAAATGCTGTATTTTTGTTAATAACAGTGAATTAGAGAATGTGTTATTTTATTATCCTGAGTATATTTAAGAATCTTGTCTTTGTGGAAATGCCCCTTTAAGAAAATGTCACAACCCTTTATAGACCTAAAACTAGTATCGCACACAGAAAATAAATAAGAAAGTTTCCTATAGGTTACCTATGAGTTACCTATAAGAAAACTAGTATATAGTAAAACTAGTATTAGTATTTTACCGCATACAGGGTACGGTCAGGGCAGGAAGTAAAGAGCAGAGCTAGCCAATCACTGCAGAGCAGGAAGTGATGTCAGTGAAGAATGGATTATTATTATCTATATGGATTCCAGGATCGGTAAATATAAAGTAGATAAGTTTAATGGCCCAGATTTGTTGTCTGATCCTAGTAGGTCCTTTTTGCTGGTTATTTTTTTTACATCATTAACATGCTATCCGCAATACTAAGGTTGGCAAACAAAGTATTGTGGTAAGTTGTGATGTACAGCTGCAAAGAGAGGGAGAACAATGTAGATATACATGTCACATATCCCATAGGAACAAGTGGCACTGGAAGAAAATATTGAAATAAAAGCTGCTTATCCCTCTGGGCCTCTCATCATAGCTCGGCCACCGACACACACATAAATATAAATTTCACAGAAAATAACCTGCTTTACTCCAACTACCTGAGCAATAAAAATTAATGAACTTCAACGCTCCCCCCCCCCAACCTCCGCTCCAAACGGCTCTGCAGCCCAACCTGCCCGGGCCCAGCTGAGTGATTCCAGCGCGCCGCAGACTATTCATCTCCCTGCTAGGACAATTTTAATTTAAATGCAATTAGAGGCCGGGAATGAACATTATGCATTAGATAAAGCCTGAACATGAAGACTATAATAAATACCATTTCAACAAAAAAAAAAAAAAATTAATTACAGAGCATTAGGGCAGAAGTCAGAGTTTCATCTCTGTGTTCCAATAAATGTTAAATGCTTTTTAAACATACCAGCAAGAAGATATATAAAAGATACAGATGGGGTCATTTATAACCCATTGTGTCTTATGGCACGGGGGGGGGGGAAATGCATCCTGATGTTGTGCCCGCTGCCGTCCAATGTCTTCTTTGGTGGGAGCCACCAAAGCGCATGACACTTGTGGTCTAAATATATGGTTCTGGTACATACAAGTTGTCCGTCTTCTCTTGTCTGGGCATATTAATGTTTAGCTTTGAGTAAAGCCCAGTACACATCCTAAAGCTGCATTCACACAGCTGTATGGGGGAGGTATATACGGCTGACGTATATACAGCGTATATATACGTCCCCCATACACGGTGCGGCACCCTAACGTTACGTAGCCGGGAGAAAGATAGGACATGTCCTATCATTCCTCGGAATACGGAACTGTGCCCCATGTTTCTCTATGGAGAGGGGCGGGGGTGAGTGACGCTCACCCCCTCCTCCTCTTCCCGGCGCAGACGTGTGCCCGCCATACTACGGTACAGCGGGCACGCGTCAGTGTGAATATAGTCTATTTCCAATTTTTGATGGAAGCACAAATAGCCTCCTTCCTTCTAAAATCAACTTTTATAATTATGCTTATAAACCAGAAGGGCTATGGCAGTTTTTACAAAAGCACCTCCGTGCTGTAGTTTCACAGGCTGTTACACTGTGCAGAAGCACTTCCCCCTCCCATGTGTACACGTTTATTAAAGCATTTTCACCAGTTTTCTGTCTGACTTTGCACTGAAAAGAACGTGCAAACTGCTTGTACGTGTATTTATAAAGTGTCTGCACCAGTTTCCTGTCTGAAAAGACAGAAAAATGTGCACCTTGTGGGGCTGTTACTGCTTAGTCAGAGTTTGCGCCATGTTTATTACTGACGTGTGCAACAATTCTGACTGTGTCACAATTCTGCAGCATGAACAAAGTGCACCAAAAAAAATGGTGCACACTTTTAGAGCAGTGCAGGGAGCACCAGATTAATGAAGAATGTGCAACAGTTGATGAATCTGGCGCCCCCTGCACGCTCCACAGGAAAACTGCACATAGTACATAGTGCACTGGTTTTGTGGGCCACAATGTGCTGAAACTCCCTCCTGCCGTGAGATAACATATTAATAGCACATTGTAACAGCCGGTGAAACTACAGCACAGAGGGGCTCTTGGAACAACTACCATAGCCCTTCTGACTCATTAGCATAATTTTTAAAGCTGAGTTTTAGAATGAAGGAGGACACAGATAACAAGTATAAGAAGATTACCACAGTCACGGTGCCGGGATCAATGAGTAATGTCCCTGGTTTATCATGATGGATTTTGATGGTGGATTTCCTTTAAGATTCACTAACTTCTAATAATGTATTATTATTCCATCGAATGGAATTATTAAAAGCTGAATTTCATTGGCATCTACAAAGACAAAGTAGTAAAATTGGGCACTTTTGACGCTCCATAAGTTACTACCTCACCCCCATGTTCGGTAAGGCCCAGCCTAATACCTCAGGTGGGGGCTCATCTCCTATGAGAAGAGAGGATTAGGCATATTGATATTGAACATGCCCAGCCCTGTATGTGTAACTGGTGGGTTTGCTATCATCATTCTTATGTGTATGGACAACTTAGACTAAGTTCACATTACCGTTCTTACCTCTGCTGAAAAAAGGAAAGAATGAAGGTCAAATCCCATTGACATCAATGTAAATTTATGGTTAGTACGGCTGGCATCTGTTATCCATGCGGTTTTTTCAAGCGGAGAAAAAGTACTGCGGCTACCATCATATTGATAAATGATAAATGTCTAAAAGGAACATAACAGGTGACATAAAATTTACATTGATGTCAAAGGGATTTTTAATTGATATGTTGACAGAGGTTGGTAGTTGGTAGTGTGAACTAAGCCTTAACAGTATGTTTGTATGAAATTTCCAAGGTTCCAGATATTTGTACCAATTCCAAGAAAAATATTCCAAGAATCATTTTCTTCCACACCAGGTTGGCATCCTTCTAAATAGAGTCAGACAGCGGGGCTGATGTGAGTAGACACTTCCAGTAGGTAGATCACAGGACTACAAGTTGACACACACCTCTTACTGACCGATCCCGGCGCACTCCCCCCCCCCACCCGCGCTCTCATTAGGATGCTCAGAGTACGTCCATCTGTGCAGGACATTTGCATTTTGCCTTTTAGAAGTCTCTGATTAAAATGTCGCTGCCCTTTCAGCTTAATTAGTTTTGCCAATTATCCTGACACTTTAACCCCTCGGCTCGGCCCACCAATCAAGCAGAGCGCAGGAACAAACTGAAGCCAATGAAAAGATATTGAGAATCAAAGGACGGAACTGTGATCAGAGGTGATACGGGGAGAACGCGCTGCACAAGCTGAGGAGTACGAACATATTCCTTTGCTGTGCTGGAAATTGGGAATACAAAGTAAGAAGATTGGCTTACAGAAAACAAAGTTTAAAGGAGCTAGAAAAAAAAAATACAAAAAAAATAATATATATATAAACATATTGGGGCACATTTACTTGCCTGGTCCTTTCGCGATCCAGCGGTGGGTTCTCTGACACTGATTCGTGTCTTCCGGCGATTCACTAAGGTAGTGCGCCCGATGTCCACCAGGTGTCGCTGCTGCGCTGAAGTCCGTCGGAGTTCACTGGAGTTCACCAAGCTAGGCTTGGTGCAGGTAAGTGCGTGTCAAGCGACACTGGTTTTTTTAAATACAGTGATTTTTCGAATCCGTCGGGTATTCCGATGGCCACGGGCCCCGATTTCCGTCATTTTCATGCCGGCGCCGAAGCACCACAATCCGATCGTGTGCGCCAAAAAACCCGGGGCAATTCAGGGAAAAACGGTAATATTCTGGAAACACGTAGGAAAAAAGCGATTCGGGCCCTTAGTAAATGACCCCCAATATATATATATACAGTTTCGACTTACATACAAATTCATCTTAAGAACAAACCTCCTAAAATTAGTAAAGCTGCCCTGATCGGCCAAGTTTTTCTGAGAGCTATGACTGCTAAACCCCCGCGATCACGTGACTTTTCGTGGGATTAGGGGACATTAGGGGATAATTAGTACACTTTTATATTTACTTTCATATTATAAGAGGATTGGCTATGTTTTTATGCATTAAGACAACCCCATTAATGAAAAAATAACACAAAAATTTCCAAAACACAACCTATAGACATGGGGGCACATTTACTAACCACGGAATTTCCCGAAAGTGCATTGTCCGTGTATAATGCACTGTACCGCGGTTCACTAAGATTGTGCGCCCGATAGCCTGCATGTGTCGCTTCCCTGCTCAGGTCCGACAGAGAGCACCTTCTTCTTCCTGGTGCATTTAAGTGCTTGTTCTTGCGACACAATTGAAAGTTAAAACCCGTGCTCAGTCCGAATCAGTCGGATTGTTTGACAGCCTACCCCCCGATTTCTGTCACATGAAAGCAGCACAGCTGCGCCTAAAAAACAATCGCATGCGACACAATCCCAGCGCAGACATATGTTAAATACCTGGGCAAACCCCGAAAACAGCGTACAATCCGATGAAAGTGTGATCCGCGACCCTTACTAAATAAGCCCCTTTAATCCCTCTAATATATAACATATAAAGACAGTCCATAGACTTTGGGATTTAGATTTGGGAAATGGGCAACCACTGGGTCTAATTGCCAAGCCCTGTCCTACTACCACAAAAGGACATTAAAAGGGGTTGTCCAATGACAACAATTTAGCCCTTTACGTGATAGGTGCTTACTTGCTGATCGGTGTTGATACGTGGAGGGATGGGACACCCCACAGATCATGAGAACAGGGGTACATTGTATCCCTGTTGCACCCCAAAACAATAGAGTGGCCAGTCCCACATACGGACTGCCGCTCTATTCACTAGTTTTTGGAAGTGTCCCAGATCATGACAATTGGCACTTGAAAAGAACAGCAGGGCACATGCGCAACTGGCTGCTCTATTCATCTGGGATACAACTGAGGTTCAACGGAACCGTTCATGTGATCCAGAATGGTCCCATCAGTAATTTAACCCCTGTGGATGAGACTAACTTCTCATTGGACAACCCCTTAGGTAATCTCAGGATTTTCGCTGGCTTCCATAAGATAGGAATGGGGGAGTGATTTCGTGTGATCAGATACATACAAGGGGTAGACTGTGCAAATGTAACAGGATCTTAGATGATGTTACCCTAGTCACATGACATGAAGTGACCAATGACGTAAAAGAGCTCTAACTCAATATCCCACATAGCACCAGTTCTGTAACACTTATGAATCAGGAACTAGGAGGAAGAGCAATATAAGTAACTCATGAATATGCAGGTCTTCATTGGACTCAAGTATTAACATTGATTTGCATAGAAGTTTACAAACTGATATTTTAACATTGCAACCATGGAAAGGAAGCATTTAGGGATCAGGGTATACTTTTCAATCATAGTTTATAATGCAGTATTTATTTTGGGTGGGTTAATTTTCATGACAGTTTCTCTTCAACAATTTCCACAAAGTCTTGTTCCTTGATCTGTTCCCTAAGCAGACGCCATCAGCACAACCTCCCAGATGCCGTTCTACGATGTCTTTTGTCTTCCATTACTGTAAATCTCACACCCAAGAAGGGCTGTCAAGTTCTCAGTTGGGTTGAAATCGGGTAAGAAAGGAAAAGAGGTCACTAATCGGTCATCTCCGAAACTTTAGAGACAAGAACTCGAATACCTTGATATGTTCCTATGCAGCTAGAAATCTCTGCCCCATTCACATGTACAGTATTAAAAAGCCTCTTATTAATTATACATGACTAAATACAGGGGACTCTATGGGATTTCTGTTACTATTAACCACCTCTAGGTAGCTGCATCTGCAAGTCTTTGTTTCGGTAGACTACACATTAATGAAGTAGATGTCCCACATTGATGGTATGGCTGGGTCTAAGCATGAATTTAATCAATCAGTTGTCTATTAGCAAAGAATATTTTGACTTAATTTGCTTCTAAAGTGCAGGATTAAGCTGTTTATAGTTAACGTAGTGTTTATAGTTTGTTTAAATGTTTACTTAAGGTGCCCTGATTCTTTTGCTGCTGTAGAGTCTGTGCAACTCCTTCACACAGCCGGCTGTAATGCTGCTGCTGATACAAATCTAACAGCAACTGTTGGCTCTTTTTGTATTTACATTTCCTTCTTACCTTATAGTAAAATATACTAGCAGAGATGGAAGGGGAATATATTGTAGTGGGGGGAGGAGGACCGAAACTTTGTAAAACTTGCTGCAAAAGCTGCATCTTTATTAGGTCTCATGCTCACGTTTTTTTGTGGGTATCAAAAAGGATAAGGATCCCCTGTTTGTGGCCAAAAAAGTGTATAGTAAGCCTTACACTGACCCAGACTATAAAAGTAGCTGTTCCCTTCATGTAGCTGTCTCATTTATGTTATTGGGTCAAGCTGTAGTACCAGACACAGTCATCAATGTAAGGCTGGGTTTACATTACTTTTTTTTCCCATATACTGTAAGGACACGTCAGAGGATTCCGATGTGTCATTACAATGTATGGCACAGACATATCCCCCTGTATGCTTATGCGGGATACCTCGCCCAGGACACCTCCTTCACTTGTATGTAAATTACCAGTGATCCAGGCTATAGGCATTTGGCCGCTGACGTGCTTCATCCCTACTTATGCCGGCTCACTGGCTTGTAACTACAGGTCTTCTAGGTCCGAAACGCGTTACCTGCTTTTTTCCATGGAACTATCGATTTTAATGTATTCCCAATTAATTTTCATTGTTAACCTGCGTTTGCCTGATGCCGATGGATCCTTTTTGCTTTGCTAATACATTGCACTCGCTCCTCATGGGCTACTATTGCTTCTTATGAGCATATACGTTGCTCAGCTGGAGGGAGCAGGATGGGAGCAAGAAGTAGCTTGTTACGCCTTTAAGTCCTGCCTTTTTCAGCGTATGCAAATAATAATGCGACATATCCTGGCGAGACGGAAGCAGGAACTATGCTTTCCCGAGTGTATACAAAAAAATGTAATTTAAACCCAGCCTTAATTATAATAATTCCTTTATTTATATAGCGCTGCACAGAGTTTGCCAAATCCGTCGCTCACAATCTAATCAACCAACCAGTATGTTTTGGAGTGTGGGAGGAAACCGGAGGACCCCAAGGAAATCCACGCAAACACGAAGAGAACATACAAACTCTTTGCAGATGTTGACTCTGCAACTTGAACCCATGTGCCCAGCGCTGCAAGGCTGTAATGCTAACCACCGAGCCACCGTGCTGCCCTATTATTCAGTACTGTCCATGATGCTATGATAGTTATAATAGTATTAAATTGAATCTATTCAGAAGAAATTAACCATCTGCAGCTATGAAGCTATAAGAGCCTCTCATGGTGAGGATGGATGCACGAAATGATGCTTGCTAGGACATCTTATGCATGCGCTTACATCACTGATCAGATAGCAGATGCCCTTTGAAGATAAGTCTATGCAAAGATTTAGCTTGATGTGGTTTGGAGTTAGAAGACTGCTTGGAAATAAGAGATGATGAGAATACAGAGTGAACTAATAAGTATGCACACACTGCACATTAAATCAATTTACATCTCACTATATGGAGATTGGACAAGTTTCATTCTACAATTACACACATAACATGGTCATTTCATAGAACGGGAAAGAAAGATTATCAAATAAAGGAGCCGCCCCATCTTCATAACGGCTGGAGCTCCAATACTGAGCTCCAAACCTCTTCGCCTCAATTTATTAGGAAGACCCCCAACTCTTTACAACCTTTTAATTGGTATTGTTCTACCGATTCTGTGCAAGATTTGCCTGCTGCTTTTAGCAAGATTAGGAAGAGGGGGAGGGAGCTGGAGGGAGAAAGGGTGCATAATAAGGACAGGTTTACTTTAGGAGACAGGGATTTGTCTCGTTTGACCACACGCCCCAGGGACTCACTTGTCAGTGCTAGCAAGGAGCCAGGTAAAGATTTATATACTTTTTTATCTTACAAAGATTTTAAAACCATTTTTTGCAATCTGCATTGCTGTCCTCTGCTAAAAATGAATCTTCTGGTGACCGGTTCCCTCTAAGTATCCAATATGCTAGTTCAGCTCTTTTCTTCAGGTGGTCCCGGGCTGGACAAGACAACCTGACTCCCCCCATATGATAGTGGAGATAACTTAGTTTAAATACTCAGGACACCAGATAGGTTCTCTACTTTCAGATGGGTGGTCTTATCCTGGACCTGAAGGCCTGGCTCCCTCTATCTGCCAGCAGACATCTAAAAATCTTGACAATGATTGCTCGGGGAAGGTGGGGGATGCAGACAAAATTCCCACCATGTTGGAATGAGTGAAATCTCAACTATTAAGTCCCTTGTTTGTAAATGGTTTGTCTATACTTTTTTAAAAAGCAAATAAAAACTTTATTCAAAAGAAACGAATAAACATAGTGGATAAGAGCTAATAAAATATTAATACTGCACAATAACCCATCCCAATTAATACCCTGCCTTGTACTGATGTGCTGGTCATTTGGGTAATGTCTATGGTCACGTTTCAAGATTTTATGGCCTGGATATTGACTGGAGGTTGCATTTAAGTGATGGAAATCCTTCTTCAGGTACTAAGCTAATTTGCTTTAATTTCCAATGGACCTTTGCTCCCAAAACTTTTAAACCTCCTCTGTATCTCCTCAACTACTGAGTATCTAGTTGCTTCACCCATTTCTAAGCCTGGTTAAAAAGAATTAAATGTCATTACAGGCGGTCCCCTACTTAAGAACACTCGACTTACAGGCGACCCCTAGTTACAAACGGACCTCTGGATTTTGGTAATTTACTGTACTTCAGTCCTAGACTACAATAATCAGCTGTAACAGAGATGTCTGCAATTAAGATTTATTGTGAATCTTGGTTCTTAAGACAATCCAACATTTCTAAAATCGTCACAGAGACCAAAAAATTTTTGTCTGGGGTTACAATTATAACATATACAACCTATCTTGTATGTAACCCGGGGACTGCCTGTGTAAATTTCCAAAATCATGATATACCAGTAGAGGTTGTAGAAAACCTATGGAACACAAGGGTATAGGATCATTTATGGTAATAAGTTTTAAGGAAAAAAAACATATATTTTTCACCGTTATATTTAAATTTAAATTGACAGTTGGGAATGACCACTTCCTCTCGTAAAAGGGGTGTGTCAGTACAGAGTTTGTCACTGGCAACGCTGATTGGGCAAAATAATTATGGGCATACCCCAAATATTAAACACTGTCAATTCATTCATCATTTTAGCATAATAGCATAAATTGGTAAAAAAAATGAAATATCAGGGATGGTTCAATTACAGGAAGTACCATATATACTCAAGTATAAGCCTAGTTTTTCAGCACAAAAAAATATAGGTTTTACCAGGTTTTTGTGGTAAAATTAGGGGCCTCGGCTTATACTTGGGTTGGCTTATACTCGAGTATATACGGGTAAATTATTTTACAGAAATCTACAGCAGCGATAATTTGGGACATTTTCTCTGCAGATTGATTATATTGGTAGGGCTCATCATTTTTCGGCTTATTAGCATATTACTTTGTAGTACATCGCTCACCTCAGTCGTCCCTCATCCCCATCGTCTTGTTCTGTCACTTGTCCCTGTCTTCACTTCATGACTTCTCCTCTGTGTAGTAGTCTGGCCTTCTCTACACCTCACTGTATCCGTCTCTCAGCCTCATTTAATACAAATATGACTTTGCGGGAAGAGGAAATGATTTAATTTATGATCACTCATCCCTGATGTGGATCCTATGAATGCGAAAATCTCTGTTTCTAATTTTAATTGCTCCATTCGCTCCCCGCAGGAAGGCAGCTAAATTGGCTCGGTGAAATAGTGGCGAGTGGCATGAAAACAGAGGCTGAGTTTCCCAACGTTTCTAAATAACAATGCCATTTTCACAGCGTGTCACAGGGAAGTATTATTACCGGTCCGATCGGGACGGAGCATGACGTTCACCTAATTTCGGAGAAGTAGTCAAGTAGACATCTTGTCTCTTCACATGTGCAATTTAATTACTTATTAGTTGAGACATTTCTGAGTTGTGCTTTTGTCCTGTGATTTTTCTCAGAAATATATGAATACATTGACAACTGGGCGTCACCAATCCTGCTAGCTAGAGGGTGTTACCTTCGTTTGATAAGGCCTGTTGCAAACGAGGGAGATAAACTCCTGTTAATTGTGTGTTTTAGTACATTCTTGCGCTGTCAACACTGATTGGACAAAGTCAAAGTATGGGTGGACACACCCCTAACTGGTAACGCCCAAATGTCAATTTGTTCATAAATTGCTAGTTCAGAAAAGATCCAGCAGAGATCCTGCCCCTCCCACCTACTGCTCCCCATGTCCCATGCCTCTTCTCAGCATGTCATATGACCAGAGTGATATCTTTACAGGTCCTTTAGTCTCCTTACATTAGCAAACTGTACACTAAGCATAAATCTGATCACATGAAATCATAGCAGCCTCCATGGACTCTTACTCTTCCCATCCTCCATGGAGGCTGCTGTGATTCATGTGATTAGATACATACATGGGTTAGATGTTGCAGATGTAACAGGACCTTCAATGATGTCATGCTGGTCACATGACAAGTGGCCAACAATGTAACAGAGCTTTTCATACAGAAAAAATATCATAGCCTGTCAATCAGGAATAAGGGGGCGGGGCAATGTAAGTAAATTTTAATATGCATACTTCAGTGTGATGGACTCCCTGGGGCAAATTTACTTACCCGGTCCAGTCGCGATCCAGCGGTGCATTCTCCGACGCTGATTCGGGTTCTTCCGGTATTCACTAAGGTCATGCTCCTTATGTCAACTAGGTGTCGCTGCTGCGCTGAAGTCCGCCGGAATTCACCTCCTCTGTCGCGGTCGCCAATGCGTCACAATCTGATCGCGTGATTTTTGTAACATTGCAGCCATGGAAAGGAACCATTTAGGGATAAGGGCAATGTTTTCATAGTTTTTAATGAAGCCTTTATTTCGGGTGGGTTAATTTGTATGACAGATTCTATTTAATTAATAATTACTATTTGCAATATTTTTCCAGTCCATTTTGTGGCAAATTTCATTAGACCTCTACATTGCTCATTTGTTATTTATCTTAAAATAAATTATGCATTAATTGACAACTGAGTATCAGGCTGTTTAAGGACACACCCCTTGTTGCTAAAATATGTATAAATTACAAAAAAAAAAAAGTTAAATAAGAGCATCAGAATAAAAAGTTCTAACAAAAGATGCTCCGGATTTATTATTTCTTGCTGAATACAAGTATTTATGAATAAACTGACAACTGGGTGTTAAACTTTCTCTTGTAAAATCTGTTGTTTTAGTAAATTCCTGCACTTGTTGGACAAAGTCAAAGTATGGATGGAGACTTCCGCTAACTAGTAATGCTGAACTGTCAATTTGTTCATAAATTTCTAGTAGCAAGAACAGAGTCCTCAGAAAAGATCTTGAAGAATTGTTATATTAAAATGAATGAGATTATGTGTAGTAAATGGGGTTGGTCACAACCACCTTCGAACATGACTCGCTGTCTGGCGGGGCATGTCACGGACAACCACACGTGACCGTGGCTCTTATGGATAGAAGGGGAAAGTTTACCAGAATAAGTACAATATGGAGACCCAATTAGGGAAGTGAAGTTACCCTGGTAAACGTTCCCTTTCTGTCCATAGGAGCCTCGGGTCATTTGCGTATGTCCTTGGCACAACCCACCAACCAGTGACATTGGAAGTGGTGTTCGTGGTGGATACAGTAATGAAGCTCCCCTGATCCATGGTTCCTCCTGATAAAACGGGAAAGTTTACCGTAAATTTAGGGTAAGTACAATATGGGTAACCCTATTAGTGTATTGTATCTAGTGTATTTATGGCCAACATCTTTAGCCACATTGGTACCAAACGACTCCCTACCGGTCCCCAAATACTGGATGTAGAATTTTGTATTTCTGAAGTATAACCAGAAGGCCGGGGGGAATACCAGCAGACGGTTTCTTGTCTCCTTGCCGCAGTCCCTCACTAATACTGAATAAATAATCACATAAAAGTAAAGAAGTCGCCCGCCAGCTGTAGAAACATGAAGCCTACAAGTCACTGTATACATTTTTCAGACGACTGTATATTGTAGGAGAGCAGAGTCTGGATTTCAACCTCTATTTCATCAAATTGATTTGCTGAAAAATGACTGTGGCACCCCATGCTGATGTCCACCGATATTTACTGTGTGTAGAGCGTAAATGTGTTCTCTGCTGATGGAGGTGATGCCGGCTGCAAGGCTGATGATATGATTGATCTCCAAGGTTCAAATATTGTCTTTATGGGAGATTTCAATGTAATAGCCAGAATAAACCTCTGATCTCAGAAACTATTCGGGCGAGATCAGAAATACCTTTTTCATAAACCTTATACTGCGTCGGGTAGTTTTATGAGTTTAATAAGAAGCTATTTAACAACTTATTCTTATAGTTTACACTATGGAGTCTTGAAGAAATGTTCTTCTGGAATTTAACTTATATCCGTGTTTTATACATCTCCTTCATCGGTTTCCTGGTGTAACATAGAAGAAAACTGACACACAAGTCAGTATTTGGAACAAAAAAATAGGGTGGAGTCTAGAGATGAATGGACCTAACGTTCACAATTGAGTTCGGCCACACGAATCGGAGATTTTGCATTGGCTGCGAAAGAGCAACTAGCCATGAAACTAGAAACTAGCCATGGCTATGATTAGCCAATCATTTTAATGGTGGAGATCTGTTGTCCTAGTACACAGAATATGCATCACTTTATAAAGAAAGATATACATTTTACAAATCTCACTCCAGCGCTTCTGTGGGCCCCAAGTGGCCCACTGTCTTTGTGAGATCCACTTCTGGCTTAAGACTTCTTCAATGAAAGGACACCCCACTATCGCCTTTGTTATAAAATAGGTTCACTTCATGTTGAAAATTCAGTCCAAACAAAAGCCATGTCCCGACAACATTTTTGGGTACATAGCACTAGTCAGAATACAACAGGGTACTGGCTAGCTTAGTGGTGTCTCTACTGGAGAAGAGCAAGAGTACATACCAATGATGTAATAGAGTGCCCAACTCAAAGGCAACCCAAAACGCAGTTATTAACCGCAAAATGTCAACACGTCAATTTAAATAATGACTTATTGCTTTCTGCCTTGGCTTTCTATGGTATCGGTGTCCTGAGTATACCACTGCCATTGAAAGGTGGAAGGGGGAATTCTGATAATATTTTAGCGACTCTCCAATGGTCTACCAACAGGAGGAATCACAGTGCCTGGAGCAGGAGATTCAAGAGCTCCAATAATTACCCGACTCAGTCCACACATTCTCATATCTTGTGCAGTCCCAGGCAGCTTATGATGTGATGCTTTAAAATAAAGCTAAGTATAGCTACCCAGGAGTGCAGGAGGAGGCCTTGAGTCCTGGCTAGTAAACAATGGGGTGACAGCCGACGTGTTCAAGGAGAGGGGACTGAGTTTCACCTCTAAAATGCAAGCCATGGTTTACCACCATTGTTATATAAGAAAGTCTCACCTCTATTCACCAACCAATACCCTGGAAGAAGGTCAAAAATACTGAAAAAGTTGTCTTTGAATGTTTGGAGAGACGGTCTTGGATATAATCCAATGGATCTTCAAAGAGGACTTCTTACCACTTCCTTCAGGTACCAGACTGCCCCCCCCCCACCCATATGATAGTAGAGAACCCAACTAGGAAACTAACGGAACTGATTTCTGAGCAATGGTACCAAAATGAATTAAATTGGAGTTGGTGAAAGGTCTTCTTTTATGGACTGAATACAGACCCAGTAGCTACATATAGGTTTCATTAAAGATACTGTTTTCTTCCTTTTAGAGGAGAGCTAACTAATTTACCTAATTACCAGGAAAGCTAGCCTGTAATAATTCCCCTGCCTGGTACCCAACAAGAGGATTTATTTTGCCATATAAGTAGGACATATACACAGTCTTCTTCTGCAGAGGTCTATGAGATGTTCTCTCAAGGACCACAATATGCAAAGCATATTACGTTGAAAAGCTAGTTTTACTAACTCCCATATATACAAGTATTCTTAAGACCGTAGATTCCTTCACAATCTATATGGCCAGTCTAATGAGCCTTTAGAGAACAAAGAGAATAAAGGATCATACCACAGACTGCAGTATGCAAATAAGAATTTTCTGCATTTTATATACCATTATGTATTTTTGTAATTTAAAATTCAATATAAAAACAAACACAAAGCTTAATAAATTCTTTAAGGCTTCACTCTCGGCACTCGAGGAGGACAGCAGGAACCAGACGCACTGTTCTGTAATCCAAGATGATTGAAGGGAGAGTTTTAATGGCTGATTGAGGGTGGAAGAGTAGCGCTAAGGGTTTCTTTGCCTTCAGACTTGAAAAAGAAGATCTGTGTGATGCTGAAATAATGACATTAATACCAGCCACACGGCATGTGAAACGCGTTAAAAATATCATGTTTAAAGGCCTCTGTTCTTCAGCTGTCATTGCTGTCCTTGAAGCTCATATTTGGAAAAAATACAATCATAGGCACCTATCATAAACTATAATACAGAACCCCTAGGATCCATATTATATTCCTGTGACTATGTTTGGTGTATGCTCTGAAGGAACTCTTGGCACATTTGTGGTATTTGCATTGGTTACATTTACCCTATGGAGGTCAAATGAGTATCCCAGGGTCACCATCAAGTGAGTCATTTGTAGATAGACCTAATTGCTCTGCTAAAGATATAGGTCTACAGTGCCTAAATCTCTGACCTATGGCCTGACCAGTTCAGGAGCCCTCGACAACACAAATCCCTATATGTGCTTCTTCTTTTTACATGTACAGTCTACTTTGTGGAATTCTCTCCATGTATACCGCATCTCCGACAAGATGTGAACAAACCCCAACACGAGTTTGACCCATAGAGTCTTGGTACATAGTCCTAGCACATTTGCGATCGATGGAGGACGACAGTGCCTAAATCTCTGGCCTATGGCCTGACCAGTTCTGGAGCCCTAGACAAAACAAATCCCTATATGTGCTTCTTCTTTTTGGATGTACAGTCTACTCTTTGGAATACTCTCCATGTATACCGCATCTCCGACAAGATGTGAACAAACGCCAACACGAGTTTGACCCAAAGAGTCTTGGTACATAGTCCTAGCACATTTGCTATCAATGGAGGACTACAGTGCCTAAATCTCTGGCCTTTGGCCTGACCAGTTCTGGAGCCCTAGACAACACAAATCCCTATATGTGCTTCTTCTTTTTGGATGTACAGTCTACTTTGTGGAAAACTCTCCATGTATACTGCATCTCCGGCAAGATGTGATCAAACCCCAACGCGAGTTTGACCCAAAGAGTCTTGGTACATGGCCCCAACACATTTGCAATCGATGGAGGACTACAGTGCTTAAATCTCTGGCCTTTGGCCTGACCAGTTCTGGAGCCCTAGACAACACAAATCCCTATATGTGCTTCTTCTTTTTGGATATACAGTCTACTTTGTGGAATACTCTCCATGTATACCGCATCTCCGACAAGATGTGAACAAACGCCAACACGAGTTTGACCCAAAGAGTCTTGGTACCTAGTCCTAGCACATTTGCTATCGATGGTGGACTACAGTGCCTAAATCTCTGACCTATGGCCAAATCTTTAGTGGAGGTATGGTTCCCTTACACTTTTACTCCAAAAGTACCTAGTACTAGCATGGCCTTGATACCTAAAATTATTCTGCTTACAGATATCGTGCTTCACTTAAAGTAGGCTGAACTTTTCCAAAGGAGCACAGATCCAAAAAACGATAAGACGTCCAAAAATATGTGATTGACAGAAGAGTCTATAGACCCAGTGCAAAAATCACATCTTTATAGATAATTAGTTACTCAGTATAGGGGCAAACACTGATCAGCATGAGCAAAAAAAAGAATGATGACCGATCGCAAGATGGAAGACACTTCTCCATGTGGCTGAAGATCTGAGATCATTTGAAATCCATATGCCTCATTTTACACATGCAAATTATACTATTTCCTACCAGATGACTTGGTAGACCAGATATTACCGCGTTCTCTTTGTACGAGTATAACCGTGGATTGTACATGCTTAAGAGAGGCCTGTTTGGCTTTCTGGAGAGCAAAAATATCATGTGTTATGGGGAAAAAACATTTAATTCTTAAAGGTTGGACTTGGGTTTTTTTTTTTTTTACAACCTTATATACTATGATAGTGTAATGTACAGTAGGGACCCATAAGGTCTAAAATGGGCTGTCTATACTCAGGACCATAAGTATCTGACTAATTAGGGGTAAACTCACCTATCAGAAACCTATGGCAGATTCTGAGAAAAAGCCATCATTATAAAGTTCTGTATAACCTATTTAGGGTGGCTACACACATACGATTATTACCTCTGCACCTTTTTAAGGTGATGTCCTAAATTTTCCCTTGTAGCTGATGTCAAGCTCTCAGGCTTGTCACACATCGACTTACTTCACTCTCCTCATTCAATACGTGCAGTCCCCAGGTTACGTACAGGACAGGTTCTGTAGGTTTGTTCTTAAGTTTTATTTGTATGTAAGTCGGAACTGTATATTTGATCATTATAACACCAGCCAAAATTGTTTTGGTCTTTGTGACTTGGATTTAAAAAATGTTGGATTTACAATAAAGCTTAAGTGCAGACACCTGTGATAACTGTTTCAGCTGATCATTGTTGCCTCGGACTAAAGTGCAGGCAGTCCCGTACAAGATAGGTTCAACAGGTTTGTTCTTAAGTTGAATTTGCATGTAAGTCGGAACTGTATATTTTATAATTGTAGATCCAGAATTTTTTATTGTTTTTTTGCCACAGTGTTAATCTGAGTTTTAATTTTTTTTTTGCTGTAATGGGATCAATCATTATCAATAAAGCTTCATTACAGACACCTTACAGCTGATCATTGCAGTCTGGGACTATAGTAAAGCATCCAGAGAGCTTCAGTAGAGGTCACAGTAGGTAGAGAGGTCCGTCTTTAACTAGGGGTCGTCTGTAAGTCGGGTGTTCTTAAGTAGAGTACCGCTAGTACAGAAAATTACCAACATCCAGAGGTTCGTTTGTAACTAGGGGTCTTCTGTAAGTTGGGGGCTGCCTGTACATGGGGTAGAAAGTCAGGAGAAATAGCTATCTTTACTTTTATGGCATGCATAGTTGCCAATCTTCTTACGGAAGTCCAGCTGACATCATTATTTTTGGGTACTGCTGGAAATTGTTGGAAGACTTAGCAAAACATAAACCTACAAAACGCGTTGGTACCACTCATTCCACCTTTGTTAATGCATGTATCATTTTGTTGCATAGTACAATCCCTACTTGGCTGCCATTCTACACTCAAGTTACACTATATTCACCCTATATCTATAGGGAATCGCAATAGATGTTGCTAAATGCTAGCAGTTAGCGTAACGCCTGATGTTTGCAGAAGCCGCCCGCGAGCCTTGAAAGTGTTAATCAACACCCTAGCCAGACACTGCGGCTTGTAGAGACTAGTGAATTGATTTAAAAGGTTTAATACGAGCATCAGCTTGCGCCTATTACTGCTAGTAAGCTGTACTGAGGTTATTTGTTCGCTTGGAAAAAATAGTGCTGCTTAGAATGAGCACATTAAGGGTAAAATTGCAGAGAAAACCCCATTACAACTTTATTGCTGGCAAATTGGAACCAAAGCTCGTCTGTATTTCAATTACTCAGTTACCAAAGAGATAAATCCTTTCTTCTATTTTTTTTCGGCTCTCTCCCTTCTCTCTCTCTCCTTTTGCAGACGTTCAATCTCAGACTCCGTGATGAGAAATCCTCTTATTATACCCTACCGACAGCACGCGGTTTTTCTTAGCAATTTCGAGAAATTGTCCATTAAGTTCTTTTTATTACGTCCCAAAAGCTTCTAAGCTCACAAGACATTTATCATAGAGAAATGCTGGCCGAGGCGTTTCAAGGTCCCTCCTCCCCCGTCAGAGCATCGCCAATTCCTTAACGCGCATCGCGCCGTGTTGTTAACATGTGCCACCGCCAGCGCTCTATTCATTCCTTTCATGTACGTCATCCTTTACTAAAAAAAAAAAAAAGTTTGAAACAAGACAAATGAGAAGACGATGGGAGTTTTTTCGCCATTAATAACTTTTTCGAGTAACAAAATTCATAAGGGCCTATCAAACTACTTTACCCCTTCACATGGCTACAAGACGAAACCTCGTTGTAATTACGGGATACTTCCATTTTTCACAGATAGAGGTCTGAGGACAGGAGGTGACTCGCCAAACATTGGGGCAACTTTCTAGGGTGGCAAGATTTACATAAAAATGTTTGTTTTGCTCAATTTTTGATCTTTTAAAAAGTTGCTTGTGGACCACAAAATGCACATATTTTGGACATCTGTAAGACTTTGTACATTCACAAGGCAACTTTACAGAATTACTAAATAAAAACGCCATAAGTTTGTCAAGTGTTCCCAAAAGTTTTTTTTAATCTTTTTTAAAAAATTGATAGAATTAACGCACAAGGGTTCTTTAACAAATCAAAGTCATTAATATAATTATATAAAGAATTATTATTTATGGTTTCCAAGATAAGCTGTACACAATAACATGTTGCCCAAAAAGACTCCTTTCATAATATAACTTCCTATAATGCAAAGTTAATAAAATGTAAATATTATGTGTTAACATAGTGTAAACACAGCATTTTGTAAATACAATGTAAGGCTAAATTCACACTGCCGTGAGCCCGCCGCACCGTAGTACGGCGGGCACACGGCAGCGCGGGGAGAGGAGGAGGAGGTGAGCGCAGCTCACCCCCGCCCCTCTCCATAGAAAGTAATGGCGCACGGCGCCGTAATACGGGGAAAGATAGGACATGTCCTATCTTTCCCCGGGCTACGGAGCGGTACGGTGCCGCACTTGTGCTGCACTGTACCGCTCCCGTACAGGGCCGTGAGCCCATAGAAGTGTATGGGGGACGTATATCGGCCGCATATACGTCGGCCGTATATACGTCTTCCATACTGTAGTGTGAATGTAGCCTTAATGTAATGCAATGCAATTTGGCAAATCTTATCTCCACAGCTGTTGAATTGAGTTTCCAAACTCGATGTAATCACAACGTGTGACTGTACCCTTACAGACCCAAAATGTTTTCAGCTTACAAGTTCTAATGCGAAACACTGAACAAATTATGGGCAGAGGAAAATGCCCCTAGGGTCAAATTGAATAAGAGTCAGAAATTGGCTCAACTTGTGCCACATGCAGAAAACCACATCAATTGATGGTTTTAGACACCCTTAAAACATGGCGGAAAAAGTTTCGGAAAAGGGTGTGTCAATGTGTAAAAGAAGTGTGGTTAACTTTGCGGCATTTTTCTGATGAAAACTAAGCCACCAAATAGATGGTGGTAAATAGGATACAAAGGCTACATGCCCACAACCGTATACTGCTCCTGGCCAAAGACAAACGGGTCTGTTTTTCTGGTCCAAGTGTCACCGGCTTGTGGCGGTCCGTTAACGCACCGAAGACAATCAATGGGCAGAGACAGGATCTGCTCCGAGTTTTGCGATTTACTAAGATCGTGCACCCTGCATGTGTCGCTTCCCCGCTCAGGTTCCATAGTTCACCTTCTTCTTCCCGGTGCATGTAATTGCTTGGTCTTGCAACACAATTTGAAAGTTAAATCCCGCGCTCAGTCCGAATCAGTTGGATCGTTCACGGCACTTCCCCCCCAATTCTGTCGCATGAAAACCAACGCAGCTGCACCACAATCCGGTCGCATTCGACAGAATCCCCTGTTAAATACCTGTCATAGCCGTGCAATCCTCAAAATCGGCGGAAAATCCAACCAAAGTGCATTCGCAGACCCTTAGTAAATAAGCCCCTATATGTCAAATTTTATGCATTCTTTATGAACATTACCCAAACTTTCCAAAAAAACGCTTTGACTCTAAAGTATATGGTATTTAGCCTCTCCTTTATTGCTCCGAATATACCCAATGAAGCTTATAGGGCTTTGTGTCCAAGTCCCCATCTCCAATATGGGAATATACCAAACCAGAATTTGCATTTTTTCATTAAAACATAAGGAATTTAAATTAGCCCGGAGCTCACGGAAAGATAATTTTCCTTATTACTGCAGGGAAATGGTTAAAGGTTACCTGTCTCTTTTTGCTGCAATTTCTGATTATTAGAATAAGAATCGCTGATATGTTGATTAGACAACCCCCTCCCCTTTCTTCATTTTGACCCTCTAAGCCCCGCTTCTCGCTGTATCACCAGAGAGGTGAAGCATGTGGCATAAAATCTATAATTGTAATCAAGTGTGTCTAAAAGCTGTCATTACCAGGAGCCACTCCAAAGTCAAGACGGCAATAAGGCACCCGGCAGCAGCACACAAGTCATCTCCGCTGGGGTTAGTATAGAGATATAGCGACATCACCATGGTGCATTCTTCCTGATGAGACTGGAGAAGTATTTATCTTTCTTTGTATCCCAGGGAGAAGGAATTATACACAGCATTGGACCTATTCTCCAGCATATGGCTCTGACCTTTACATTAAACCCTAGAACGATCTCAGGGGATCAGGTGAAAGGTCACAAATCAAGATGTCACCAGTCCAGAAACAAGTGTAAGAAGAAAACGTATTGGACATCTGTAGGAATATTCTAGGAATACATCACAGCATTCCAAATTCTATCCCCACATCCTTTTATAGTAGTAGCCTAAGGGCGTGCTCACACAACCATTTATTATATAAGCGCTGCTCCCTACTCGAAAATGCCGAAAATACTCCCTGCATGTGACCTTATAGTAACGAATGCTCCCGTTCACATGAGTAGGATGTCGTAACAATAAAAATGCAGCATGCATCAACGGAGGCGGATTTGCATCCGAGAATTCCCCATAAAAGTCAATGAAGACTATAAACAATCACATCCGTTATAAAGTGTAGAAAAACCATCTGTTTTAGAGCCGTACGCAAATCAGTAGTCGGCGCATGAAAATAAAAACTAAAATATTGGTTGTCAAAAAAAAAAAAAGAATAGATTATTATAAATTTATAGGGCAGTATTAATTCCATGTCACTTCCATGTGACCCCCATACATAAAAAAAAACACAGATAAGTGCAAAAGACTAGAAAAGCGAAAGGTGGACCCTGCAGGTCTCACATTCTATACAGGAGGGTAGATGGAGGAACAGAGCAGCGATTCTCTATGAAGCGTAAAAGGAGTCTTCCACCTCTAACAAGTGATATATATACTCGAGTATAAGCCTAGTTTTTCAGCACAAAAAAATGTGCTGAAAACCCAAACTCGGCTTATACTCGAGTAAAAAAAATATAGGTTTTACCAGGTTTTTGTGGTAAAATTAGGGGCCTCGGCTTATACTTGTGTCGGCTTATACTCGAGTATATACGGGTAATCTGTTGGCCGCATGTTGTCGAGAAATACACTGTGATTTACAACAAACCTTTATTAATTTTGCCCATTATGTGGTTTCTAAGAAATTCCCAGTTTAATCCATATGCTAATGAGGCAGTTGATGCACCCAGGTGGGTCCTTAGCACCTTGCGCGTTACTATTCCCCCCTAAAACACAACCATCTCCTCCCAGTGGGTCCCCATCCCTCCCACTAGACAAATCTTTAACTTATCTGACAGAGGCAGGAGTGGTAGAGGCAGGGATAGTAGTGCTTAGGGTGCTGAGGAGAGCCCGAGTGCACCAACTGCCTCCTTTAAAACTGATTAAAATGGGAATTTCTCAGAAATGGACAGAATGGACAGAAATAATAAAGATATTATGAAAATGACTCAACAATATGCTTCCAGTAGATTAAACCGCTTGGTAGTAGACTCTGTTTAAAGGGAACGTTTCACCGAAACCACCTCTCTGGACATCCTTAAATATGTATAGATGCCCCTCCATTGAAGATTACATTTTTTCTCTAGTTACCAACATTCCCCAGCAATCATCACAATTAATTTCAGCAACAGATGTGCTAATTTACCTTTAGGTGGGTGGTGCCAGTATATCTGCTCAGGACCACCCACCTGACAGTAAAGCACATAATTAGCATCTCAGGTAGTTATTGCTTAGCGTGGGTTAGAGAAAAAAATTCCAACTGTACCGAAATCAGTGGTGCGACACGTTTTAAAGGATGCAAAGAGTTGGCGTTAGTAGCAATGGTCCAAATGTCAACTTTAAAAGAGTGAAATGGATAAAGATAGACTAGTCCTGATGAAATTTGCTGTCATGGTAGACTTTAAGAAGGGTGGGGGCTTTAGGAAGCTTACATATCTCTATGTTAACAGACAGTAAAGAAATGCTAGCTCTTTCATAAGGTATATACGCCCGCAATACATCTACATTGTCACGGCCAGTACCAAGAGCAGATTAAGGCTGCCATGTGTCCTGGGCTGAATGAATATTATAGCCCAGTGGTGGCGAACCTATGGCACGGGTGCCAGAGGCGGCACTCGGAGCCCTTTCTGTGGGCACCCGGGCCATCTCCCCAGCGCTCCAGACAGGACTCAAAGAATCTTTCTGCAGTTCCATGCAACTTAAAAGATGCTGCTTTTAGTC
Organism: Engystomops pustulosus; assembly: GCF_040894005.1. Lineage (NCBI taxonomy): Eukaryota > Metazoa > Chordata > Amphibia > Anura > Leptodactylidae > Engystomops > Engystomops pustulosus. Next base: position 32,377,026 of record NC_092417.1, read on the forward strand.
ATATATTAAAGTGATTCTTCGCCACTTGGGACTTTAGGGAGGGAGAATGAGTGGACAGGGCCGAATAATCTTTAGAGGACCTCCTGCCGGCCCCACAAATTTCTGTGTACAGAGGGACATTGGAAATTTTCCATATTTATTCTGTGTTGCTGTCCTCTGGAGGCCAATATGATTGAAAGTTGTTAAAAACAGGGAGCAATAAGTTACTGCTTTAATTTTTGGTTGGCACCTCGCGATAAGTAAGGGGGGTTTTGGGTTGCAGTTTGGGCACTCGGCTGCTAAAAGGTTCGCCAAAACACTGTTATAGCCCCTACAAGTATGGAGTCACTTCCTACATATGGAACTAGAATGAAGCTTCTTGGGGAATGGAGGATGTGTCCCTTCTGCCTGCTTTCAATGTGTGGTTTCAGGACCTTTGGGGGACCTTCAAAGGTCCTGAAATGGCTGTTGTGTACATGTGTATTGAAAGCAAGAACAGATGTACAAAGATTTCATAGGTGAAGGTCTTTCTCAGTATAAAATTTGGTGGGTGGTTTTTAAGTCCTAAGGGCCTCCTAGCAGGCTTGGGCCCCGAGCAACCACCCAAACCACCTATATTATAATCCACTACTGGTCAGTACAAGGCTCTATAGTCCTGTGTTTGCTGGATTCTGCTACAGTGTTGCAGCTAAGAAGCTTCTTTTCTACTATTTGAAGTGGCGGTGCCTTTCACATCACACGGCGCGCCTCACTCGAGTGTCTGTCTCCGAATAGAAGACGAGAGATGCTGAATGTGTTACAAAACTTGAAACTGCACCAAATCAAAGAATTCTCTTTCTTTTCTTTTTTTTTTTTCCCTGACATTTGAATTCATGCAAACTCAAAGGGCTGGAAGACAACACAGTTTAATTATAATATACATTTCTCCTGCCTAAGTCATGCCAATTACATCTGATTGGATATTTTCTTTATTCAACAAACCCCTTTCATGTCATTTTAATTTACTGTCAAAGCAGCCGGAATATTGGAAACTAAATTATTTACTTCAACCCATAAACCAATAATGTTCCATTTGTCTCGTACGGGGAGAGTCTGGGCTAACAAGATTATTAAGGACATTGCTTGTAATAGTGAATGTCCTTCACCGCATGTCTGCTCCCGCTGCGCTCTCAGAAAGCAGACTTCAAAGCCCCTTGTGCCATTCCGTCACACCGCCTCTGATTTCAATTACTGCCTCTCTGGGCTCCGAGAGAGTGGATCAGACGCTCTCCCTGCCCGCTCCTGTCAGACACACCGAGAGCTGTGCGCTCACAGGGGACCGCAATTCCCAACTCTCTAGGAGAGGTATAGCCAAGACTCCATGTACACAGAGAACTTCTCAGCCCTCTATAGTTTAACAATGGCAACATAAAAGTGAACAGAGGGCGCGGCAGAAGGTCAGACGGATCTGGGTTGTTTTTTTTTGTGCAAAAACCTAAAACAGTAAAAAAAAAGAATTATGGCAAAATAAAGAAAACATCTTCAACATTAAAGGGGTTATCCGAGAGTTGTGAAAAAAACTAAAGGTGGCCGGAGGGGACTACTTAAAAAAATAAAGATGTACTTACCCTCCGGCGCCCTTTGGTGTCCCGTTCTGCTGTCGCTCCGGTCCGGGCGCCATGTAAACAAACATGGCCGCCGGAGCAGTGCTGGAATCAGCTTCCGGCCGGACCCGACAACCTTCCAGCCCCCATACACAGTGCTGTGAATAGGGACGGATGGGCGTGGCCGGCCACAGACTGAATCCAGCACTGCTCCGGTGGCCATGTTTGTTTACATGGCGCCCGGACAGGAGCGAAAGCAGTGGGGGACACCGGAGGGCGCCAGAAGGTAAGTAGATCTTTATTTTTTTTAACAGCCCCCTCCGGCCACCTTTAGTTTTTTTTCACAACTCTCGGACAACCCCTTTAAATGTAGCTCAGTGGCCCGCAACGTTTTGGCACCACATTCGGAACACGGATTTGGCCTTCTTTCATTGTATCCATATTAGACACAAGATGAGATCCTTGATGTACACAGTCTTAGACAATTCTTCCCCGTGTCGAGAATCGGAACGTGTGTTCTAGAATCATTCCACTGTAATGGGGAATCGGTTGGTGAAAACGGATCCGGTAGACCGATACTGCTAATTATTTTTGGGGGGCAGAAACATGGACCACACATGGCTGAGGGTAACAAGTATATTTTCCCTGTTGGAAAGATGGTTGGTTAAAGGGGTACTTCATATGTAATGATCTAGCCTTAGATTGTTCAGCATCTAAGGCCCGTTCCACACTTGCGAGTGTGATGCGATGAACTCGCATCACACTCGCAACGCATGCTGCAGGGAACGCACGGCCCGAACGCTGCACACCGGGAGTGAACTCAGCATGCCAGTTCACTCCCGCGGAGCAGCGTTCGGGCTGTGCGTTCCCTGCAGCATGCGTTGCGAGTGTGATGCGAGTTAATCGCATCACACTCGCAAGTGTGGAACGGGCCTAACTCTCAGCACATAAGCCAAGCTATATGAATGTGGTTCTACAGTCCCCTACTTAAGAACACCCGACTTACAGATGACCCCTAGTTATAGTTGGACCTCTGGATGTTGGTAATTTAATGTACTTTAGTCCTAGGCTACAATAATCAGCTGTAACAGTTATCACAGGTGTCTGTAATGAAGCTTTATTGTTAATCCTGATTCTTATGACAATCCAACATTTTTTAAATCCAATTGTCACAGAAACCAAAAAAACTCTGTCTGGGGTTACAATTATAAAATATACAGTTCCGACTTACATACAAATTTAACTTAAGAACATAACTACAGAACCTATCCTTTACATAACTGCCTGTATATGAAGGACTCACTCAATGTTTACCAGGAATAGGAGTACCAGTACTTTTCAGGTAGTAGTCAGGTATTTGGTATAACATCTCAGTAATAATTGCTTAAATTCAGGCAAATGCGACTCTTCTCATCCTATTTTCACATGAGACGAGTCAAGTTTAGTTGTTCACTTCAGAAGCCTTATCTTTGGTTCTATAGCACCTAGAAATATGCTTGTGTGTCATATTAAAGATGAGAATCCTATCTTTCAGATCCCATCAAGCTTACGGTTTTTATTCCCTACCTGAGAGGGCTAGTAGTGGGGTAAAACCTGCTGATAGGTTCTCCTCAAATAATGTAAAAGATGTAGTGAATTGTAATACCACTCACTACTAACAGTACGGAGCTGTGGCTGGTAAACAATAAAACCCCTTTAAATGGAATCCTTTAAAATAGGATTTTTACTTCTGTTGTAATGGTGAAGGTTTAGTAACAGTGAAAGCATTTTCACTTGATAGTGAAGCTGCTCTGTTTTACATTCACATGATCTATACTGAAACACTAAGATTTGATGGGAATTAGTCATATATGACCATCCATCCGCATTGAGGATTCTTATATGCATTATGCTTGTTTTATTTTAGGGTATGACCACCTGCATGGGGTTTGCATATTGGACATTTTTAATGATGCCTATGTGTTTTAAAGGAAACCTGACACATTTTGCACAAATAAAGGTAGTGTCAGGTTCCTATAAAGCCCTAGTGACCCCCTTCTTTTAGCCCTCAGATCCCCATAAAATGTGCTCACTGTACCGAGCCAGGGAACTATAACTGTCTATGGGGGGCATATGTACGGCCACAAGCTTGCGACTGTACATACGTCCATCCAGACAGTCGTGCGTATGGAGCCTTATACACTTTCTTTGTATCTAGGGATCTATAGAGCGAGTCGAGGGGCATGGCCTAATGTCATGTGACCAGGTTGACATAATCACAGGTCCTTTAGCCTCTTAACATGAGAAAACTGCACATATTTGACCAGCTAAAAAAATCACACTTCTACTCCTGTCCATGCAGGCTGCTGTGATTTCATGTGACATGATATGCTGTGATTTAATAAGATATACTTGGTGTATATATGCTTGGTGTACCATTTGCTAGTGTTAGAAGGCTAAAGGACCTGCAATGATGTCACCCTGGTCACATGACATTACTACTGTATAATAAAAAAGCATAGTGAGGAGCTGCTGGATACAGCCAGAGGAGGCCACACCCACCTCGACTCGCTCTATATATCCTTGGATACCAGGTAAAATTATAAAGTTGAATATATGGGAATCTGAGGGGAACAATTTTAAGATAAAAGAAGGGTGTCAGTTAGTTACTAGGGTTCTATGGGAACCTGCCACTAGCTGTATTTGTGAAAAATTAGGTGACAGGTTCCCTTCAAGCATGAAGCCCAGGCAATTTCACCACCTCTTTGCGCATGCGTATGAACTGGAAGTGGATGGGACTTGTATGGGATTTTGAATGACTTATGATGACATAACCATGCTTCGTAGACATCGAATATCTTTGATAACTTACCACGATTACTATTCAGTCCATATCTCTAAGAAAACAACTTGCATGTGGCGCATGCACCGACAAAAGTTCATCTTTAATATAACCTTATTACTGATTATAAGTATGAAAAGATGGTTAGAAAGCTATTTATCCACACTAGGCAGGCGATTGTTACGGACAAGTTCCTTTTAAGAGAGAAAATCATTGTGATCAAATAAAGACGAATCTTTTACCATTCCCCATAACATGGCCTATCAATTCTAGGCTGGAAACAGCTGTCAAATGCTCCAAACACCTCTGTGATGTCACCGGGTCTATAATAGACGCTTTTCCTGTTTGGGTACGTGGTTGATCAATTTTATTGGTGACATTGTATCTCATTACAGGGTAAAATTTGCCATTACACTGTCACATATGGCAAAGCCCCCAGCACCGCACACTTCACTGTTATCGACTACCGCGCGGGGAGATGACAGGTGGGTGCCTGCTACGCCGACATGAGCATACAGATGTGCTACCTGCAGTGTCGTCCAGCACATCTATGCGCTCTGCATGATTTATTCTCATCATTAGCCGCACGTTTCCACAAGGAAAATAGATGCAGTTGGGGATCCCAGCAAGACGTAGACGCCTCCACTTCCATCCAGACCCCCACAGATGCTGCACAGATCTGCCTCTACAGCTATGAAACACTGTATTTCCACATATCTGCTTCTTCTAGTGTGGAACAAAACGGAAGGATTTTGGGAAGTCCGGGCACAGACGTACATGTGGCACTAATTGGCACTTTTATGTAGGTGGTCATTGGATACTATATGGTGGTATTATGTGACGCAGAAAAGTAGAAAGTTGAAGTTCACTATTAAAAGTTTGTAAATAGGGCTTGGCATAGAAATCTACGCCGTACAGCCGCCCTGCCAGATACTTCAGAAGGCCTAAGCCTGTGATGTATCCAGTGGCATTGGAAGGACAGGGATTTCATCATACGCCAACACTCGCTGATAAATGTCCCCCTTAGTTTCTATTTTACTTTCACAAAACTGAGAATCTAATGGAAACCCCAGACTAAGGCTACATGATGTTGTGCCCGCCGTACCGTAGCACAGTGGGCATCCCAGCCCCTCTCCATAGAGAAACATGACGCATGGTGCCGTATTCCGGAAAAAGATAGGGCATGTCCACACATGTGCTGTACCGTACGGCTCCATACGGCGCTGTGCGCCCATTGCCTTCTATGGGGGATGTATACAGGGCGTATATACAGAGGATATATAGAGGATTCTCATTATTACAGGACTTGGTATATAAAGATTTTTTGTGTCTAGGAATACTACAACGTTGGATTACTAAATGGGCAGACTTCCTCCTCTCATGTCATATGCAGATCTAAACAAAAATTATTTTAGGAGCTGTAGTTCAGAAGTAATTTAAAGGGAACCTGTCATCAGGAGCCCCTTTTTTGGCTCCCCCATGTCCCCATAGAGAATAGTGTGCACATTGCCAAAGAGTTTTTATTGTAAAACTGGCTTTTTATGAAAAAAAAGATAATTCAGATGAAAATTTACCTTCCGGTATGCAGAGTTGTCCCATGGGGGTGGCCACTGATGAGTGGTTTCGCCCACCTCACCATCGGAAAACTGCTCCGTAATGCATCAATTCCAAATCTCCTCCCCCCGTTGCTTCCCCCCTGAGGACGTCATCCATGTCTGCCCCGCTCCACACTGGCCACTCCCATGGGACACGGGACACAGCTCTGCATACAGAAAGGTAAGCTTTCATCTACAGTTTTACTATAAAAACTCTTTGGCAATGTGTACACTATTCTCTATGGGGACATAGGGGCGCCAGAAAAGGGGCTCATGATGACAGGTTCTCTTTAACTACATTTAAAGTTGAGATATCCAAATTTCATGGGAATGCACACCATTGTGTCTTCTTCAGGTTCTCGTATAACTTTTATGTGATAGGCGATACTATCCTGGATATAACGGATAAACACTGGTGAATTTGTCACGTAAAGTACATGTCTAAAACGCAAGCATTAATCCAATAATATATCCCTTCCAGGCATAAAATCATTGATTTGTCAGCGTTTCAATTAACAGGTCAAGCATTCCTATGATAGAGCTGCTAGTTAGGGTCATATTTTCACACCAATTAACCATCACTTACATACTGGGAGAGCTGTATCAATCTGTCTACGCCAGAATACTAGAAGAATTTGCACCTAAAATGCCCCTCACCACATATTTTGAAAGTTTTACACCATTTTTTAGGCAGTTTTCCCGATTTTGCCCAAAAAGGGGTGTGTCCACAGTATAAAAGTGGGCGTGGTCTCATAGGAAGTGTGGCATAAAATTCAATATTGTGGTGCATTCACACGGACATGTATTTCTCCAGTCCTGTATCTACAGGCTGTATTTCTGTATAAATACGTGACGTTTTTCATCCGTATGCAGCACGTATTTAACCCGTATTTTATACATGCCCATAGACTTTTAGGGCATACAGAACTGAAATACGGGAGAAAATAGGACATGCTCTATATTTTTATACGGCCAGTATACGGTACGTACACTCCAGTGTCAAAAACGGCAATATGAATGGTTGAACGTATTGTCCATTGAAATGAATGTGGCCGTATGTAACCTGTAAAAAAACGGTACGTATACGGCCGTTTTTATACGTCCGTGTGAATGTAGCCTTATACTGCACCAGATTAATCATCCAGCATCAGACACAATGATCAATCAGAGAACTGTCTAGTCCTACTCGACAGATTAATACATCTCCCCCCCGCAATCTTTCATCATTGATATCACGATCAGCACAATAATGAAGGGGAATCTAAACCTAAGGGTTCCTAACCTTTCAGCAAACTTTACAGCAATTAGTAGTCAAGGAGGTTTTGGTTTGTTTCTGTCTTTTTGTGACATCTAATCTTCATGTGAGTCCTAGGGACTGTGACTTATTATTCCAGCCCTCTGCATAGCACTTCTATATAACCTCAGTCAGGGGCGTAACTAGGGGAGGAGGGGCCCCATACCAGACTTTTGAATGTTATGTACTGTGGATGATGTGCATTGTGCACATATTCCATTCTTTTGTGTATAAATTCAAATGCCAGGGCCCCCTGACACTGCAGGCCCCATAGAAGTGCCATGGCTGCTACCACTGTAAATACGCCCCTGACCTCAGTGACATTCTGTCCGTCTTACCAGCAAGATGGATTCAACACGGCATTCACAGTGAGATTAGGAAAGATGGAGGGAGGATGATAAGAATCAAAGTAAGTGGAGAAGGAAGAACTTTCCTCTGATAAGATATATGTTACTTGTAGTCACTTATACTTTATATTATTTATTCAAAGCTTCTTCAAAAGTTACAGACAATCATTTTTAAAATGTCAGAAGTTCTGATCCGTTGTTGTTTGTTGTGGGCTCTTCTCAGAGAGTTGCACAAAGTTATGTATAAACCTACAGGAAGTATCCCCAAAGGGGCACTGCAATAAGGTTATAATTTTCTAGTGTATTTTAAGAATTAAGAGCTGAGTTACATTTTTTTTTTACCAGCAAATGTTCCTGGTACAAATCCTACTTACATGGAAGAACAAAAGAAATGTATCAGGCAAACAAAAACCTTCTGGACTACTGATTTCTGTAAGGTGTAACAGCCTTGGAATGCCCCCAGAGCCCTTCTGGTTCATTAGCATAATTTTAAAAGCTGATTTTAGAAGAAAGGAGGCCATGGATAACAAATATAAGAAGATTACCCCAGTAACGATTCCTGGATCTATGATGGATATTGATGGTAGATTTCCTTGAAGTCAGAGGCATTGTCTAAGCTGCCATTCCTACACACAACAAAGCCATAGTTCTAGCTCTGTTTTCTATGTGCTGATTGTCAAGGGTTCTGACTGTCGGACCCCTCCCTTCATATGTTGATGGCTTATCCTATGGATGGCTCATCAATTTTATTGATAGCAGGACACCTCTTTATAGGATCAGATATCAACGAAAATTTTAAGAATTTTAAATTGGAAAGATATAACTAAATTAGTTAATACCAGCAGATTTATATATAACAAGTACCACTGTACTCCTTTAAAGGGCCTCTACCACCAGGATGAAGGATTGTAACCCAAGCACACTGACATACTGCTGTGTGCCTCCTCTGCCAGGATCAGCTCTTCTTTTAGATTCTTATGCCCTAGTTTTTACAAAAAATACTTTTTAATTATGCAAATGAGCCTGAGGGGTTCCAGACTCTGGTGGTGGGCTCAGGTAGGTCCACCTCCACCTGAGCCCAGATCTTACTACTCTAACTTTTCATATCATGCTTGACAAAGGTCGATTTAGACCGAAACGTCACAGAAAGTTACCCTGTGATCTGTTGTTACAATTTATGATTTTTTTCAAACGTTTGGTGGAGCTGTAAATATAAACTATATGATATGAATTAAAAGAAAATCCAAAAAAATCAACATAGGATGTGTGCTACGTTTTTCTCTGCTATGTATTGGGGCTGTGTGCCCGACGCAAGCACCATCCACATTTCATTAGGAGTGCGGTACCCCTGTTTCCTGGTCTGGTGTTAATGCAGCCTGGAGCTCCTTGAGCTCATTTGCATGATTTTTAAAGCTCAAAGAAGTTCAAAGATGAGCATATCTTGCCAGAGGGGGTGCACACCAGTAGGTCAGTGTGCTTGGTTTACAGTCCTTCATCCTGGTGGTAGATGTCCTTTAACCAGTGCCGCAGCCACACCACTCAGATGCTATACCCAGGTATCTGTAATAAAGTGTTATGAAGCCGTAGGAACGGATTAATTAAAGAGAAAAGAAATGTGATGAAGCACCAGGAGACTGCAGAAAGACCCGAGGCTGATCTCTAAGCCTCGATGTGACATGTGGATGAGGACTGCAGTCACATCATATACTCTATAACAGGACGAATGAAGGAAACAAACCTACCGCTTACCGTACCCTTATAAAAACCCGCAAGGATCTATTTACAACAAATAATATGCATCAGCAGTCCGTTCAGGCCACACAGCAATTTTTATCATTACTAAAGTCATCCTTAATTTATCGTACTGCTCGGAAACCATAATATTTCATTGGTCAGGCTACAACATTGATTTTTAATAGGGGAACCGCTCACCCCAGACAGCAGAAGCCGGAATACATTGTCAGCTGCAGATGTCTATTTTAGCTGATTTTCTACCCCGTGCTCCTTCACAATGGCTCAGTATTTCAATAATAGTCCACAATTGATGCAAGAACTATTTCATAGCAAATATATAAAGATACAACAAAGAGCTAAAAGGAGGAATTGCAGACACAGTGTACAAAGCAATCTATGGATCTCACTATTGGGTATGTGATTGACAATGATTTGCAGTGTTTATGTGTCTTTTAGGACCTTATATGAAACATTTCCATACTGGAAGCTGCTTTTCTCACCCTCTGGAAGGGACAGCTTGATTACTGTAATTTACTGAACTTCAATATTTTGTAACAAAAGATGATTTTTTTAAATCTAATTGGCCAATGAACCACTGCCAAAGTAGGATATAGTCTAATGCAACATGAGACACATGTGCGGAAAAGTGAATGTGTGTGTGTGTGCACTATGTATGTGTGTATATAGCATGCACGTCTGAAGCTGCATGTATTTAATAACCTATCTATAAGCGTGTCTATGTTTGTGTGTATCGTAGAACAGGGCCGGCCTTAGGGGGAGGCAAACTGGGCAATAGCCCATGGTCCCCTGTCCTAAAGGGGCCCCTTGCATGTGGACTTTTGTGGGCAGAGGACGTATTATTAACCGACTATTATAATATTTTTAATACCTCTTGGTTGAATGCCCAGGTGGAGATGCTTATCATCTATCTCCTGTCTATATATCTATCATCTATCTGTCTAGTTATCTATCTCCAATCATTTGTCTATTTCCTATCTACAGGCAGTTTGTTCTTAAGTTGAATCTGTATGTAAGTCGGAACTGTATACTTTATCATTGTAATCCCAGCCAGAACTTTTTTGGTCTCTGTGACAATTGGTTTTTAAAAATGCTGGGTTTTCATTAGAATCAGGATTAACAATAAACCTTCATTACAGACACCTGTGATAACTGTTATAGCTGATAATTGTAGCCTGGGACTAAAGTAAAATAAATTACCAATATCCAGGGGTCGTATGTAAGTCGAGTGTTCTTAAGTAGGGGACCGCCTGTATATATCTGTCTATCTAACCATTTATCTTTTTGTCTATTTATGTATAGATCTTCTATCTACCTATCTATCTCTTATCTATTATCTATCAATCAATCTTCTATCTCTCTTCTACTGTATCTATCTCTCATATCCATCATCTATCTCTATCTAATCTACTTTATATTTCTGCATCTATAATCATCTATCTATAAATGTGCTGAAAAACCTAATCTCGGCTTATACACGAGTTAATTAAAAAAAAAATACACAAGTTAATAAAAAAAAAAAATTAATACTCACCCTCCGGCTCCCAGTCCTCGGCGGCGGCTCCTGGTCCTCTGCGGCGGCTTCTCTCTTCTATCTTCACGTGCCTGCAGTCGCGTCTATGTGACTTGCCGGCGGGCGCACAATATGATGTAGCGGTGTCGCCGCTGATGATGTCATCAGCGGCGACACCGCCGCATCGCACTGTGCGCCCGCCGGCAAGTCACATAGACGCGACTGCAGGCACGTGAAGATAGAAGAGAGAAGCCGCCGCAATGGATCGGGAGCTGCCGCCGAGGACCAGGAGCCGCCGCCGAGGACCGGGAGCCGCCGCCGAGGACCGGGAGCCCGCGCCGAGGACCAGGAGCCGCCACTTAGCATCAAAGGTGAGTATCGTCGGACTGTGAGTATTAAGTTTATTTTTTTTATTATTCGCTAGGCATACTGAGGGCAGGCTGTATACTTTTTGGGGACAGGCTGTATACTTCATGGGGGCAGGCTGCATACTTCATGGGGGCAGGCTGATTGTATACTACTTGGGACAGGCTGTATACTACAGGGGCTGGCTGGTTGTATACTACAGGGGGCTAGCTGGCTGTATACTACACCCTCGGCTTATACTCAAGTCAATAGGTTTTCCCATTTTTTTTGTGGTAAAATTAGGGGTCTCGGCTTATACTCGGGTCGGCTTATACTCGAGTATATACGGTATATCATCTTCCATATTTATCTTCTCTCATCCATCTACCTCTGATCTGTCTCTCTCCTATACAATTCTCCTGTAGCCCGATATTACATATTAGGGCTCATTTACTAAGGGTCCGAATCGCACACTTTCGTCGGGTTTCCTGACGATTTCCGATTTGCCCTGAATTGCCCCGGGATTTTGCCGCAAGCGATCGGATGTTGGCGCATCGGCAACGGCTTTCACGCGACAGAATTGCGGGGCGTGGCCGACTGACAACCCGACCGATTTGGAAAAACGTTGGAATTTAAAAAATAATTTGTGTTGCAAGATCACGCACTTACATGCACCGGGAAGAAGCAGGTGAGCTCCGGCGGACCTCGGCGCATCAGCGACACCTGGTGGACATCGGGCGCACGGACCTTAGTTAATCCCGGCAGATCCGAATCCACGTTGGAGAACGTGCCGCTGAATCGCGAATGGACCGGGTAAGTAAATGTGCCCCATTGTCTTACCTACTACTGGGTGTAACTACAAAGTGTTATTATTGTGCAGGGATAAAGGAGCCTCTTACTGACTGTGACTGGTCATAAAATAGTTTTACTTTGGGGACGCACTTTTAGTTTTGCCCGGGGCCCCACTTTGTGTAAAACCGGCCCTGGCTATGAAGTAAGTTGATATGTGTGTAATTACAAATGTGTACATGTATTTACACCTTCACATGCTGACTATGGGATGGATAACATGCCTATTTTTTTGCATAGAAATATTGTGCATGTATATTATATTGTAATATTTAAGGTGTAGCATATATACAGATTATGTATTTTATATATTCTTTTAGTTAGATAACTATATACCTATTTAGGTAGGACAGTCTTCTCTATGTGTGGAATAGGGTAGCACTGCAATGGCCTAGTTTGGGCTTGTGATATACATATTATTTCTGAATAGCAATTGTATGTGTGTGCATCCATGTGTATACGTATTTGCATAATAATGGATGTGCAAATCTGCGTACTCTGATGGTCATAATACCAGAAGGCATGTGGGGAAAATATCTTATCTGAAAATTTTATAAGGCATTATTACTAATATTTCCTACTAGTATAAAAATATTCTACTGAGCATGAAATCAGATATAGAGTATTTGAGTGTGTGTGAACTTTGCAATGAGAGAAGAAGGAATTGGCAGATCGGTTTTAAGATGTTCAATCATTTTTGCCGTCAGGGTAAAAAAAAAACATTGGCAAAGTTGCCCGGCCACATATGACATATATTACAGATGGGGAAGGCGAGAGTTGTTGCATCATACAGAAATATGATGCAAGGACTCCCTGTCTTCCAAATGAACTGTAGCGCAGGTACATTAATGGTGCAGTTGTTTGTCTGAAAGTCAGGCAGTGCTTGCACCTTATTTCTGTATGATGAAATAACTGCAGTCCTGTGCCATGTGTTCAGTATGTGGGATCAGACTGAACATGTTTTTGAACAGCCAGCCAAACACAGCAAACATTACATTCATACCAACAATGTCTAACTGGGGTCCCCTCCAGATAAGGCCAACCCTTCCCTAACTCTTAGAATATGAACCCTAGTTCCTTCAAACTGGGTCGATCTAGTTATTGGTTTTCTGAGTAAAATTATTGGGTTGAAGTGTGGGCCCACCAGAGTCTCCGCTGATCCCCTGATGGGCCAGTCCAGTCCTGCTTACCAATGCTATTATCTTATTAATATCAAGTACGTGCTAAATGCCCAATGACTCCTTAGGCAAACTGTTAACCACAAAGACTATAAATGTGTGAAAAGTGTTTAAACATATGAAAGATTTCCATCATGTAGTAGTAGTGTGATGGTTCTTAGTTGTACGCTAATTTTACATAGGAGCATTGGAGCTAGATCACCTCCAGCAAGAAGTGCTAAGACAGCCAGTCACGGACCTGGAAAAATATAGACATGCTCAAGCTCCAAGGCCTCATATCCAAAATGTTTTTTAAAGCTGGAAGGGAAAAGTCCAGAGCGCGGAACACTGTAAGGTCCTTATCTGCTCTCACATTCTGCATGAGAAAAAAAAAAATTATTTGTCATTATTTCGGAGGGATTTGAACCCATGCTGCTAAACACACCGCCCCTGATTTGAAAACGGATGCGTTATGGGAGCAGCGACCAAAACAGCTCTCCTCCTCCTCCTCAGCCAAAAGCAATTTCTTTTTCTAATTTTAGTTATGCACAAGCCTGCGGGCATCATGAGCGTTTAGTAATTAGTTTTATAATTACTGCTGTTTTGCTCGCTGTCATTCAATTTTTCTTACAGCCCGGCCCGGGAATGCAATGTCTCTTGCCCACAGCTGTGGAAATTGCTCTACGATTAGAAAGGCAAAAAAAAAATAAATAAAAAGAAAGAAACGGGGAGATAACGAACGGCAACAGTTTTTGTTGGGTGAGATGTGATGCCAAATTTTTGCCTGTTCCAGTTAACCCCTGAAACAACAAAAGAAATGATTCGCCTCTGGCTGGGAAACAAATACATGGAGAGATTCTTCCGGCCCGAGCCTTGGAGACGCTTCTTACTTTCATGCTCCAATCTGATAGAATTTGATGACTCGAGGTGAGTTTGTAACAAGGCATAGGTCCACAACAAAGGATTTAACATCCTAAAATCGGGTTGTCCCATTGGCACTTTGTCCTTAGAGGTGCTGCAAGAACTGAGGTCCACAAGCGCCTCATGTAAATGGAGCGGAGACGCATATGTATAACACCAGAGTCAACGGATAGACACTAATCCCCTGTCTTACATTATAACTGCAGCGTACTGAATGAGGGATAAGAAGAAGAAAAGGAAATCTACCATCACAATCCATCAGGATAAACCAGGGACACTTACTCATAGATCCAGGCACCGTGACTGTGGGAATCTTCTTATATTTATGATCCATGGCCTCCTTCCTCCTAATATTAACTTTAAAAATTAAGCTAATGATCCAGAAGGGCTTTGGGGGACGTTACCAGAGCCCTTCTGTGCTGTTGCTTTATGAGATGTTACACTGTCCCACCCTGCTCCCTCAGCACTTTCCCCCTTCTTCCGCTTGATGTAAACTCACACAGTGGGAGAGGGGTAAGTGCTCCTGCACAGTGTAACAGCCTGTGAAGCTACAGCAGCGATGGGCTCTGGTAACATCCGCTAAGAACAATTCGGTCTCATTACCATGTTAGAAGTTGTCCATGGATTTAACTAGCTGTGCACCTGTGTGACATCACATGACCAGGGATATAACAAGCAGTGCACCTGTGTGACATCACATGACCAGGGATATAACAAGCAGTGCACCTGTGTGACATCACTTGACCAGGCAAATAAAGAGCCATTCCCTTGTGTGAAATCACATGACCAGGGATATAACAAGCAGTGCACCTGTGTGACATCACATAACCAGGAATATAACAAGTCACGCACCTGTGTGACATCACATGACCAGGGATATAATGAGTCAAGCACCTGTGTGATATCACATGAGCAGGGATATAATGAGCCGCGCACCTGTGTGACATCACATGACCAGGGATATAACAAGCAGTGCACCTGTGTGACATCACATAACCAGGAATATAACAAGTCACGCACCTGTGTGACATCACATGACCAGGGATATAACAAGCAGTGCACCTGTGTGATATCACATGACCAGGGATATAATGAGTCATGCACCTGTGTGACATCACATGACCAGGGATATAATGAGTCATGCACCTGTGTGATATCACATGACCAGGGATATAATGAGTCATGCACCTGTGTGATATCACATGACCAGGGATATAATGAGCTGTGCACCTGTGTGACATCACATGACCAAGGACCGTTTCTATGCACAGGAAGTAAACAATGAAGCTTCCTGTGGAATGATAGCAAGCAGAGATCTAAAAACCTGTGAGGAACTAATATGGAAATGATATTGGAAAATTGTAAAACTTTTTATTATTATATTTACAGTATATATATGAGGAATTCAAGAAGTTTCACAAAATCTTTATTATGTGTCGCCAATGTATAAAAAAACAGGCTACTGACCACAGCACCCTATACCGTACACCAAATCCTCAAGGGATACGTCTATAATGTATCAAAGTAGTCTAAAAAAAACAAGACCCTCTAAGGCGCCAATATTCAGCGTTTCCAGCTGCAATACCAAAGATGGCCATGGATAAGAGTGGCGCTGGTCCAATTGTAAAAATTCACACTATGTTTTCTCCCACTTATTTCACTTTCCCATACAGATAAGCGTAAGGAAATCTAACAGCGGAGAGAAACAACGTATAATACTGCATTGCAGTCTATTTAAATATCCAATTATCGCTTGTATCTGGTGTAGGGCGCCGCTGCGGAGGATTATGGGATCCCCTCTGATTTGGTGGAGCGTGGCCAGGCGAGGGTTAATAGCAGACAGCCCATGTTTGCGGCGCTGTCAGTCAGTAAGCGCGCCGGACTCATTAATCTGCCATCTTTGTTTACCTCATTGCACAGGCTGATTAAATGAATGATTGCTGACAGCTCTATGCATTTTTATTGTGCATATACCCCGACAGCACAGAACCGTTTAATGTCAGCAAGTATGGAGGCTGCGACGCCCAGACGCCGCCACTAGGATGGGAGCTGTACACATTACAGTCTGGGGAAGAACATCCTAATATTTACAGGGAAACACAGCTATACGTCTGCTACTATCCAGAGAGGAGGAGGATCTCTATGCAAACCAGGCAAAAGAATCCAAAAAGAACTGAACGGATCGTGGCCTCTGTTATTGGGACATTCCAATATGCACCTCTAATAATGATCTGCAGGCAGCATGTTATAGAGCAGGAGGAGCTGAGCAGATTGTACATAGTGCCCTACCTGCAGGCAGCATGTTATAGAACAGGAAGGGCTGAGCAGCTTGTACATAGTGTCCTATCTGCAGGCAGCATGTTATAGAGCAGGAGGAGCTGAGCAGATTGTATATAGTGTCCTATCTGCAGGCAGCATGTTATAGTGCAGGAAGGGCTGAGTAGCTTGTACAAAGTGTCCTATCTGCAGGCAGCATGTTATAGAGCCGGAGGAGCTGAGCAGATTGTATATAGTGTCCTATCTGCAGGCAGTATGTTATAGAGCAGGAAGAGCTGAGCAGATTGTATATTGTGTACTATCTGAAGGCAGAATGTAAGAGTAAGAGGAGCTGAGCAGATTGGGCGTACTATCTGCAGGCAGCATGTAATAGAGCAGAAGGGGCTAAGCAGATTGTAGGTAGTGTCCTATCTGCAGGCAGCAGGGTATAGAGCAGGAAGGGCTGAGCAGATTGTACAAAGTGTCCTATCTGTAGGCAGCATGTTATAGAGCAGGAAGAGCTGAGCAGATTGTATATTGTATCCTATCTGTAGGCAGAATGTTATAGAGTAAGAGGAGCTGAGCAGATTGGGCGTACTATCTGTAGGCAGCATGTAATAGAGCAGAAGGGGCTAAGCAGATTGTACGTAGTGTCCTATCTGCAGGCAGCATGATATATATGAACGGAGTAAAGTGAGTGGATCTACACTCACAAATACCTCTGTATGCATTCCATACTGCTGCTTCTGCTCTGTAATATTTTGTCTGCAGAATGGAAAAACTGTTTAATATAATATTTAGGGATGTATGATATGATGCTGTATCCTTAGGGCAAACCATGATCAGCACAACAGCGTTGGTCCAACATCTGGTACCTCCACCAAACAGGTGATATTAAGAGTAGTATATAGAGCAGACAGGACCACACTCTGTGTAATTCTGCTAGCACTCAGGGGTGGGTTGCAGTAACTAGTCATGGATTTGTTGGCTACTTAAAGTTCCTATTATAATAGTATAAAGTAAAAACAGTAGTGAAGTATAGTCAGTATAAAATGATCATTTCTGACAGTGCCGCACCTTTGACCGAGGTGTTGGGCGGCGGGCCTTCCATGCGTAGGTTCCATGGCGGGTCTCCCTGGTTGGCAAAATCTCTCATCTTCAGGTAGCTGATGGTCAGCCGAATGATGGAGGCCTTATCCAGCTGACTGGTGATGGCTGCGGGGAGCGGAAGCAGTTTGGCAAGTTCATAAAACTCAAAATTTTCCTTTCCACGTCGAGAGCGAGCAGCATCCCGGGATTTCTCTTTCCGCAGGGCTTGTAAACTGTTGATAAGAGAAAAAAATAAGTTACAGATCTATTATACACATAAAAATAAAAACAACATTTTTTCTTCACCCAGTAAAAGTTGTAACAGCAAAGCATAAAAAATACAATTCAAAACGCTGATTTTATCCATGGATTATTTGGTATCTTGTAGAGGAAACCTACCTTTCAAAATAATGCTAGTGAGCCATAAGGGTGTTACCAGAGCCCCTCTGTGCTGCAGCTTCACAGGCTGTTACACTATGCAGGAGCACTTCACTTCTCCCACCTTTGAGATTACATCACAGTCAAGTGGGGTGAGACAGTGTAACAGCCTTTTAATGCCCCCTAAAGCTCTTCTGGCTTTTTAGCATAATTTTAAAGGTTGATTTTAGAAGTAAGGAGGCCATGGGTAACACATATAAGAACATTACCACAGTCACGGAGCCTGGATTTATGAATACGTGTCCCTGGTGGATTTTGATGGTAGATTTCCTTTAGAGGGGATTGATCACTAGGTTTAAATTACCCCAAGTCACTTTTTTTTCTGGCACTACTGTTCATGAAATCAAAACTTTATTAGCAACAGACAAGCACTGTAGTCATGATATCACTGCTTTCTTTTAGCTGATTGACAGCTTTTTCCCTAGACTGTGTATAGGGAGAAGGAGGTCGATCAACAACCGGAGGACATGAATATCGGAGACTTCACATTGTAAAAGGGATCCGAGGGCTTCTAATAAAGTATATGATCACTGGAATAAGGGTAGCCTGTGGTAGAGCAGCATAAATTTGGCAAGACATTTTTAAATCTTGACACCCCACCTAAAAATTGCCTGTTTTAACAATTTAGTTACATGTTGAGTAAATAAAGTGCACAAAAAGTTTCCAAAAAGAAAGTTGCAAACATAAGATTGAACGTAATCTGCCATTGCACGGCAGTGATTTAGGGTTAACTTTCTATAAAACCACATGCATCCGTCTCTTTACATGTAGAGTGTCAGGCGTGCACCAGGTTATGGATTTTCCTGAGCACACCTTCTATTAATCAATTACTCCAGCCTGGGAGACGGAGAGGCTGCTCAGCATCCCCAACTCTCCCATCAAAAATTCATCAAAGGCCGGAGTTCTGTAGCTTTGAAGCCTCCCTGCACCTCTCGTGTTTCGATGTCTAGCGATCAGAGGCACCACCCGTCGCTCCCTACCCTGGCCTCTGTAATGGGAACGCTTGTTCTAACATGCTGAGCTTTCGCAGCATCTAACGGGAGAACAAGTGCAAAGGAGCCACTGCTGGGACTCCTTAGGAAACCATGGTGCTACTGATATTAACCAACTCACAGCCAAAGTTACCCGACGCACAATGTTATGGAGGCTGGTGCTGTCCTAGAGTCCCACACCGACTTTTATGTAAAATGCACCAAAATTATGGTCATTTTATTTTTGGGAAAATAACCACCTCATAGAAATCAGTGGGAAGTCATGGCAGGGTAGCAAGAAAAAGCCTTCCTAACCCGCTCTTGCCCCAGCAACTGGTTTCATGTTGCTCCAGTACTTCTTGTTTCCAGCTAAAAGTTTCAGGGGCCATCTTTTCTGCTCTGGCCAATGAATGGTCTCCTCAGACCACAGGACATCACTTCCTCTGACAACTGGATATCACTTCCTCTAACCACAGAACATCACTTTCACTTATATCAGGACAACACTTCCTCTGACCACAGGGCATCACTTCCTCTGACCACAGGGCATCACTTCCTCTGACCACAGGGCATCACTTCCTCTGACCACAGGACATAACTTTTTCTGACCACAGGACATCACTTTTTCTGACTACAGGACATCACTTCCTCTGACCACAGGGCATCACTTCCTCTGACCACAGGGCATCACTTCCTCTGACCACAGGACATAACTTTTTCTGACCACAGGACATAACTTCCTCTGACCACAGGACATCACTTATTTTGACCACAAGATAATCACTTCCTCTGACCACAAGAAAATCACTTCCTCTGTCCACAGGACATCACTTCCTCTGACCTCAAGACGTCTCTTCCTCTGACCTCAAGACGTCTCTTCCTCTGACCTCAAGAAGTCACTTCCTCTGACCTCAAGACATCACATCCTCAGTCGATAGGGCATCACTTCCTTAAGCCACAGGGAATCATTCCTCAGGTCACAGGGCATCACTTCCTCTGACACAGAACACCACTTCTTCAGACCACGGGAGATCACTTTCTCTGCCCACAGGGCATCACTTCCTTATGCCACAGGACTGCACTTTTATTTGACCACAAGATGTTGCTTCCTCTGACATCACTTCTACTGACCACAGGACATCACTTTCACTGATCTAAGGACATCTATTCCCTGATCACTTCCTTTGTTGTCCCCATGTCTAAGGAGGCCACTCATTGGATGGAGCAGGTCCTGATACCCCACAAAACTTCCTGCCAAATGCAGAGCCTAAAACCAGAAGAACATGGGTGTTGTGGGAACCAGGAGCTGGAGCAGAATAAGTAAAGTATTTTTATTGTTTGTCATCTATGCCATCTACATAAACTTAAAGACAACTAGAGGTTTTTCAAAAATCTCTTAAGGTGGCAGGTTTTGAAACAAAATAGAAATAAAATATACTTACCTCTTGGAAGGGCTCTCCACGGTCTCTGATGCTTCTGGTCCAGTCTTTGCATTTATTGTGACACCAGAGCAATATCATGGCAATGATACGGCACAGGAAGGCTTTGCTGTATGTTAACATCAACTGGGCTTTAGAGGTTTTCTACAGACACGTCAACAGCAGAGGTCCCCTTTATGATTTTTTTCTTCTTAAAGGGGTTGTCCAACTCAACTTTTTCAAAGCTTGTAGCCCTTGACCGACTTCTGCAGCTTCCATTCAGCTGACATTTATGTAGAGGACTTCCCCAAATAGAACATTGACTGACAATAGTTGAATTGGCGCCAACAATATATAAAATGATTACACAGAGCGCCACATTCAGGAGTTGGATGTTGAACGGGTGACGATAAGAAACAAGTAGGTGTTCTCCTGGTTCTCCTGCATCAGATACAACACCATTGAGTGCTTTGATTAGAAAGACTGTAAGAACTCCTGCTGGACCCAGTCTGGTAGGGTAAGTGAAAACGGACAACATAGGAGGAGAAAATTTGGGCTATAAGACGTGTTGTTTCCAGGGATGAAACATAGAAGGAAAGTTTACACATAAATCTTTTCATTGGGACAACGTGTTTCGAAAGCACACCAATATAATAAAGTAGTATCTGTGGCCGGACAGCTAGTGAACATCGAGCTGGTACTACCACTGATACTACCAAATATAAAAGATTTATATTAAAACTTTACTTCTATGTTTCATCCTTATAGACAGCACATGGAATAACCTGGAGTTTCTCCTCCTGTACATGCACTCTCCCGGGTTACATACAAGATAGGTTCTGTAGGTAAGTTCTTAAAAGTTGAATTTGTACGTAGGTTGGAACTGGTATTTTTAGTAAGAGTAACTCCAGACAAATTATTTTTTGTTTCATGTGACACCTAATTACAGACACCCTACAGCTGATCATTGCAAGCTGTGACTGAAGCTTAGTATTCAGAGGTTTCACCAGAGGTCACAGTGGGCAGAAAGGTCAGTCTGTAACTAAGGGCCGTCTGTGGAAGTCAGGTGTCCTTGAGTCGCATAGTACCTGTATTGTCCAGAAACACTAATGGACAGCTAACACTGGACTGGAGGGATCAGGTAAGTTCATCTGCCAGTCTAAGTCGGGTTTCCTTGAGTCGGATAGTGCCTATGTTGTCCAGAAACACTAATGGGCAGCCAGCGCTGGCCCAGAGGGATCAGGTAAGTTCATCTCCCAGTCTAATTTGGGTTTCTTTGAGTCTGGTAGTGCCTGTATTGTCCAGAAACACTAATGGGCAGCCAGCGCTGGCCCGGAGGGATCAGGTAAGTTCATCTCCCAGTCTAATTTGGGTTTCTTTGAGTCTGGTAGTGCCTGTATTGTCCAGAAACAGTAATGGGCAGCCAGCGCTGGACCGGAGGGATCATGTAAGTCAGTGGTGGCGAACCTATGGCACGGGTGCCGGAGGTGGCACTCGGAGCCCTCTCTGTGGGCACCCAGGTCACCATGCCTTCTCCTGCACAGGCAGCCCAGTATGTGCCTCGTTTGGCACTATTTTAAAGTGACTAGAAGTGCAGGAGGAGCAAGGAGGTGCTGACAGAGCTGGATTATCATTATAGACTCTTCTCCGGACCTGTGATTCGTCCTGTTAAGGGACTTTAGAGGTAAACTACATTAATAATCAGAATTTCTCCTTTCTACTGTATTGGTGTCCTCAGGATGCCAATACGTTTGAAACCTGTGAGTTACTTTAGTTACTGTAAATTGGCATTTGGCACTTTGTGAAAAGTATGTGGCTTTTGCTTGTAGTTTTGGCACTCACTTCCCAAAAGGTTCGCCATCACTGATGTAAGTTCATCTCCCAGTCTAAGTCCGGTGTCCTTGAGTCGGGTAGTGCCTGTATTGTCCAGAAACAGAAATGGCCAGCCAGCGCTGGACCGGAGGGATCAGGTAGGTTTATCTACAATACAGCTTTATGTTTGAACCCGTTTACCGTATTCTATTCCTCAAAAAGTAAACAACAGGAGAACAGAGGAATTTGCTGCAGAAATTTCCACGACTTGATTTCTGCATCATTTTCATGCCTTTCTGAAAACCAGATTTACATAAAACGCAACTGCAAATGTGAACAAACTCTTCATAAAATGATTTAATCTGGGTGTTATAAGAGGTTTCACATTGACCTTCAACACCATAAATCAACACACGGAAATGGCGCAGTGACCACGTCTATCGGAACACGCAACAGTCCCAGTACATTGTAACCAACCCACTTGGTTCTGGTTGGCCGTGGGCCCATGACTTGTGATATACTGCTTGATTTTCATATTGCAGGAACGCGCACAGGTCGTAAGATTTCCCTCTACCTTGGAGCCGTGTATCACCGGGACGCTCAGCCTGTCGTGTTCTACAGCAGTGATCTGCCATTTATATCAGGCCAAAATACGCTGCTATATTTAGTTGTGAAATTGGCCTTTTATGTTCCTGATGTTTACAGAGTCGGGAAGAAATTAATGTTGACAGCCGCAGGCGGCTCGTCTTAACCCTTTCAGTCCTGCAGCACTAGACGCCGCACACCTCTCCTACTTACTGCCGTCCTTATGGTGGATACAAAGAAGAGGTATATGGGGCGGCTCATCAGTGCCATCATTACACTGCTATCAGATTAATAGCGTCATCTAGTGCACATAAATAATCCAACCCTAACAATGTACGAGGAATTTTTTCACGAAGAACAAAAAATTTTTGTATCTGGTAATAAGAAAATGATTGCAATGTGGAAACATAATGCAAACGCGTTCTGCAAAACTGCGCCATGTCCCTTATAGTAATATGAATATATGGTCAGCAGGGTGTTACCAATGTGATAGGGGTGTGTCTGATGATCCAATCAGATACAAGAACACAAGAGGGATACACCCACTTGACAAGAGGAATGGTAATGTCCCGTTTATTCATAAATTTCTAGAACAAACAATGGAGGAATGGTACAAGTAATTGATATAAGAAATGATGCACCAGAATCGTTCATGAAAAGTATTTACTTATTTTTACGATAAAAGAGGAATTTTCACCCCTCCCATCAGTTCCAGTAGTGAGGCATCCACTGATTCTGATGTAGTTGGAAATTTATCGCTAGCCCCAAACCATTCCCAGGTAATTGTTATGATTATTTTCAGATCTCTACTGTCAGATGGGTGGGGCAAGGCTGTCTGCTCCAGACTAGAACCTCCCATCTGACTGTAGGATGTATAAATAACATATTGGATACAGAAACAATGCTAAATAGGTTCTACGCAGTCAAATGGGTGGTCCTGGGCAGGAACACATTGCATGGCTCCACCCATCTGAGAAAAGTCTGTTCTCCAGATTGCTAAGGGTCCTGTTCCGGTGATCAGTGGGGGTCCCAACAATCAGACCCTCAGCAATCAGCTTTATATCCTGAATCTAAAGGATAGGGGATGACTTAAATAGTTTTAAACAGCAGAAAATTCCAGCAATACAAAGGCTTAACAGAATTCTATTCTCTATTGTAGTTCAGTATAAAACTGTGACAACACAAAGGTACACGAAGGAACAGCGTCCGGCCAACGTGTTTCAGCTAAGTCTTTGTCAAGGTCCTGTTACACTGTTAGTAAGTGATGATAAACCAGGCACAGTGATTGTGGAAATCTTCTTACATCTGTTATTCATGGCCTTCTTCCTTCTAAAATCAACTTTTATAATTATGCTAATGAGCCTGAAAGGCTAATTTGGCAGTGCCCAGAGCCCCTCCATGCTGTAGCTTCAAAGGGTCTTACAATGTCCCTCCCTTTCTGTTAACTCAGCACTCCCCCCTGCCTGCTGTAATCTCACTGCAGCACAGGAAGTTTTGGCACATAGTGGCAGGGGGAAGTGTTCCTGCACAGTGTAACAGCCTGTGAATCTGAAACACAGAGGGGCTCTGGGAACCATTTCAGTGGCTTTTCAGGCTCATTAGCATAATTTTAACGTTGATTTTAGAAAGAAGGAAGGAAGGCCATGGATAACAAATATAAGAAGATTACCACAGTCCCGGTGCCTGGATCTATGAGTACGTTTTGATGGTTTATCATGATGGATTCTAATGGTGGATTTCCTTATTTCCTATCTTATTGTGACATCTGTGGGGTGGACCGATCAGTGGCGTGCATGTCCTTATTATGTTATTCATAAAAACCCCATAACAATATACTTGATATTAGGAAGACTTCTGTATTATTATGTATTACAGCCGCCCCCGCCCGTGTCTCTATGTCAGGGGTGTGCCCAATAAAAGCGAGGTCCTGACACACATTTAATGCTATCAGCTATTTGCTAAACAGACAAATAGGTAAAAAACTGCAAATAAATGCAATTATGGCCAGCCAGGTCTGAGATACAAGATGGGCAGAATAGAGGTGTCACGTCCCATTACTGCGCCGACACCTGATGTACTAGGCGACCCCCACTCAGGTCAGGTGCCCCCCTCCTTCCACAGCTTCACATGTCAAATCCAATCAGCGACAACAAAGCGCGGGGCGAGAGAACACAGCTGTACGGTGCTAAGACCTGACAGCAACTACCGCACAGCGTCAGCCCGCAACATGGAGTGTAAGCTCATCTGCCAAGCAAAGGCAGCAATAGCAAAATATTCTCAGGGTGCAAACCTCATGGCCAATGTGGGGCTATAAGAATTCACTTCTACAAGTAATGTAATTCCAGATCTTCTAATTTTACAAGTACCAATATATCACCTGTGCTAGTAGATTGTCCCTAGTGCTCTATATGGAGGTATCAGACACTGGGGCACATTCACTAAGAATGTAGGAAACTGCAATAAAAGTTCTCTGCCCGTGTATAATGACAGATTCACTAAGATTGTTTGCCAGAAATCATGAATCTGGTGCTTCCCTGCACTGGCCCCGACAGAGTTCACCAACTTTTTTGTGATGCACCTTTAACATAATGCTATGGGTAGCACGGTGCCTCTGGGTTGTTAGCATTACAGCCTTGCAGCGCTGGAGACCTGGGTTCAAGTCCCATGCAGGTGAACATCTGCAAAGAGTTTGTATGTTCTCTCCGTGTTTGTGTGGGTTTCCTCCGGGTTCTCCGGTTTCCTCCCACACTCCAAAACATACTGGTAGGTTGATTAGATTGTGAGCCGCATTGGGGACAGGGAAAGATTTGACAAGCTCTGTGCAGCGCTGCATAATCTGTGTGCTCTATATAAATAAAGAATTATTATTATTATTAACATAGGGCGTGCAACAGACTTTGCATGTTAAATCTGGCGCATGCTTGAACGCCCCCTAATTTGTGTCGCACGGTGGCTAGCGCAACACAATTTTAGTGCAGACATTTCTTAAATACCTGTGCAGCCAGAAAAGAAAAGAAAGTACAAAGGCCATCAGTAAACCGGCACAAAGCGCTTAGTAAATGTGCCCAAACATGCTGCCCAAACAGACAGGACACTTTGTACAATCTGATCAGCTCATCCTGCTCTATAATGTGCCACCTGCAGATAGGATACTATGTACAATCTACTAAGCTCCTCCTGCTCTATAATGTGCTGCCTTGAGATAGGACACGATATACAATGTGCTCAGCTTTTCCTGCTCTATAACATGTTGACTGCAGATAGGACATTGTGTACAATGTGCTCAGCTCCCCCTGCTCTACAACATGCCACCTGAATATAGGACACTATTTACAACATGTTCAGCTTCTTGTGCTCTATAACCTGCTTACTGCCCATGAGACACTTTGTACAATCTACTCAACTACTGCTGGCTGCTCTATAACATACTACCTACATATAGGACACTATGTGCAATCTGCTCAGCTCCTCCTGCTCTATATTACATGGTGCCTGCAGATAGGACACTATGCACAGTAGGCTAGCATAAGACACTATTCTGCATAGCGCCTTCTGCTCTATAACATGCTGTCTTAACATTATTGGCGACAGCTTTACATCAAGTGAATATAAGCAATACCTGTCCCAGGATTTTAGAAAATATACGCTCATTTATATTCTTTATAGATCGCAACACACAAAAAAAAAATGGGATGCTCTGAATTCCCTCTGCCTTCACCACTTCCACTGGGAGATAATTCCATGAGTCAAAGCATTTTCTGCGAGGGAGAAACGTATTTTTCGCAGAATCTCAATCCAAACAATATTAATGTGTTACACCCCCTCTGGGGTTAAGAGCATTTTATCTGTGAATTCATTATTTTGCCAACAACGGATAAAAGAATCTCCGGGCTCTAATGACGGAACCTACAGCTGATTCCCACGTAACTACTGCAATTTCAGCAATTCTTCCTCCAAATCATACAGGCGGATGTCTCCCCTGACCAACCCATATCACACTTGACTGGCAAAATGATGGCCTGGCGTTTGGTTAAATTGTTCTCCCTGTCAATAGAAGGGAAAAAAAAAAAGCTGAGAAAAAGCGTCAGCGTCAGCCACCCCCTTCTTCCCATCTCTTCAGCCTCTGTGAAGCTAAAAGGAGATTTTTCGGTGCATTCATTCAGAATATATGTGGATTGGATTTTGTCCTTAAAGGGACGTGGTCACCCGACAAGAAAGACTACAAAATATATTAAAGGAAATTTGCCATCAAAATCCAAGGACACTTGCTTATAGATCCAGGCACCGTGACTGTGGTAATCTTCTTATATTTGTTATCCATGGTCTCCTTCCTTCTAACATCAACTTTTAAAATTATGCTAATGAGTCAGAAGTGCTAAGGAGAAAGTATCAGAGCCACTTTCCACTACCAGTGTGTCAAGGGAGCAAAGGGAGGTGATTCTGTACAGCTATACGCTATATAGCTATAAAGCTAACGCACAGCAGGGCCTCTGGTAACACCCCCATAGTACTTCAAGCTCAATAGCATTTTAAATGTTGATATTAGAAGGAAGGAAGCCATGGATAACAGATATAAGAAGATTACCACAGTCCCGGTGCCTGGATCTATTAGTAATGTCCCTGGTTTATCATGATGGACTTTGATGGCAAATTTCCTTTAAAGGGAACCTACCACCACGATTCTACCTATAGATCGGGTGGTAGGTGGATGAATGAGACGTGAGGATAGCCCTTTTTGGGCTAATCCTTATGTCCCGGCTATCCTTTTGTAAACTTTAATGTCTTTATATGCTAATTTTTTTAAGCGGCTACTGGGGCGTGGAGTAGCCGGACATGAGGCTACTAGTCGCGGCTACTCCACGCCCCAAGATTTATCGATACTTAAATTTGATGGTAGATTTGATGGTAGATTTCCTTTAAATATATCATACAAAGAGGCGGAGCTCGCTCAGCTAAAAAACAGTAAGCAAATAAAAGTAAAAAAATGAAGGCAAAATTTGCAGAAATTTTTTCTTTATTTTGTGAATTTTTCTAAAGTCTAAAATTGGATAACAGGAAAATTCAGAAAATATCTATCTCCCTCTTGCTTCATACTTTGTTCGATATTTCCGTTCTGAAAACCGGAAAAAAAATATTTATATACAAACATGCAAATTTTCATCTCAGTGCACAAAGAGTGTGGCCATCTCTGCCATTTTCTGCTGTCATTTTCATTACCTACTGTCTCTTTTCACAATGATTGACCTCCTCTAAACAAAAAAGAAGTAGAAAAGAAGAAAAACAGGAGCACTTGCCGGAGTGGCTCCGCCCCTAATGCACAGAGGAGCTTGATTGCATGAAGAGAAAAACAGACTTTTCTCTAACAAAAACAAAACATCCAAGTCATATCTGGTGAGCTTAGAAAGTTTCCTACACAATATTGTGTTTTAGTTACTGGGTAATTTTGGACCTGCACGCCAAGAACAAATAACTAGGCCATTAGGTCGCATTGACGTCTAATAGGTACATCCGTTTTTTATCCTGGTCTCATAATCAAAAGACTGTATACATGAGGTGAAAGCAATGCAACATCGCCATGCCATCATATAAAATTGGAGATATAATGTGGTACGGTAATACTGCATAAAGTGTGGCAATTCCGTTCCTTGGAATTTTCTCGTCATAGTTTTTTAAAACTCATTCTTAGTTCTGAAGAGCATCTTACATAAATATTCTCAAAACTTCAGCATAGACGAGCCCGTGCTTTATTTCAGATCATCCACCTGGCGGCTACCGTCTTACTTTAACTTAGCTAAGAGAATGTATAGAAGAAAAGGGGTAAATTATTCCTAATTTTTCCTTCAGATCCCATGAAATTAACCCTTAAAAGGGAACCTGTCATCAGGAACAGGCACAATCAACTCTACTCATCCCTCCACTATGCCTTTGTTAAAGTGCTGTTGTCCGGGCTTAAATCCTCCTCCACCCATATGTAAAATCCTTCCCTAAATGTTTCCCACTTTGTGTGAGATGGCCCCGCCCACTGCCACATGGCCCCACCCATCATGGCTGGGTGAAATCGTCTGCAGTTTCCTGCTCAGTGATCACTGCTAATAGAACCTGCAGTGAAAGGGACAACATTATGGTAAGGACAGGAATAGGACTTCCTGTCTGCTCAAGCAGAGATTTAAAGAGCTGTCATTCAAAAGAAGGAGTGGGAGAAAACTTGACTCTTCTGTTCAGAAGATGACTCATCTCTAATCATTTGCATATCAGAAAAAAAGGGTGCCTCATTGGCAGATAATATGAGGAGGATTTGAACCTTTTACCAGTGGTATTACAGGTGTGAGGGGTACAATTCTGGTGACAGCTCCTATTTAAAGGGCGTTTTCAGCTTTTCAGTGATATTGATTACATGTTCATAGTCATAGGAAAAATCATAAAACCAGGATAGTAATGGTCCGACACCTGACAACCTTTCCTGATCAATTGATTGCTCCAGCACCTCAACCACCACACAGAGTACAGCTCCAATAGTGGCCAACCCCTGGTACTGCAACTTAATTAATTTTTTAAATCATGTGCATGGGGGTCTACCTGCGCCTATTTGTTGAGAAGTGCCTAATTTTGTCAATAGATGGTAGAACGGTATCATGAACATTGGATGGAAATCTGAGGGGGCACACTACATTAGGGACCGTAGAGATTTGTCAACATATGAAAGAACAAAATGGTCACGCCTGCCGGCCGGAGGGCGTTTCCTGCCAAGTCTTTCATTGAAAATCAAACATATTATAGGAAAGCTGGCACAACCTTAACTTAAAGAAAGCGAGATTTATGATAATGATACTGCACAAGTACAAACTGCCTATGGTGTGATCACGTATATAAATATATGAATTTTAGTAAAGGAATATCATTCCCCCATTGGCCATAAGTTTCACCTTAAGCGAGAATTACAGGTAGCCAATTTTATTCTTTATAAGCAGACTACATGTGTTTGTAATATTTTTTTAACTTTGTATTCCTGTTATATGTTTTTTATGACTTTATGGTCTTCAATATCCATCGGCAAGTACTAGCCATAATTTCATAGGATTGAAGTAGCCAACCAACCAGTCTGGACTATGGTAACTAGCCTTTAGGAATCGATTTTGATTTGTTCTTCCACCTCACAATCTGTTCCGAAATAGAAATGACTAGTCTGCGCTACATCTCTTCTAAGGATGACAATTAATTACTAGAAATTCTTAAAAATTTTATAGATTTCAATATAACATACAAAAAACAGAGCCTTCAATGTGAGTAAAATATATAATCATTTGTGATCGTAAAATTGGGTATGGAGGGGGTGCAAGAAAACTAAAGTGTAACCCCCATCCCAACATTTCATCAGAATTATGTACCTTAAGTTGAGGTCTGGTGGACAAGGGATGGGACATGCGGTCATAGGCCTGGAGGCTCCCCTGCCATGAGAAAAAAACAAATTACACACATGAGGCAGGTAAGCACCCACTATAACCATGCACCTCTTTATGTCCCTAGTCCTCAAATACAAATACCCCCCAGGGATTATAGGGTTCATAATAAAATTAGTAAAAATATAGTATTCATTAAAAAAAAGCAAATGAAGGGTTTATTAAGTAATATTTTATTAAATTAGTTATGCATATACCTGCCTCCACTCTACTGCTTGTACTCTGCTCTAAGTGAAAGCTGCTGGAGCCTGCTGCAGCTTTTACTTTCACCTTATGGGAGGAGCTGAGGATCAAATGGGAAGGGATAAAGGCAGAGAGGACCTTCCTCAGATTACTTGTAGTACCTACAGCCAAAATTTGCTAAACTTTATACAATGGCTCTACCACATGTTATTTCGCCTATTTGGCCAAAGATCACCAGTATGACCATATTTTGGTCATTCTCCTCTGCCTGTAACCATCTCATTTGTATTTGATGTCCACCTGATGTTTTCTGACCTGTATATAAAAAAAAAAAAAAACGGCTATGTTGACATTCAGCATGCCGATCCCTTGTACTCAAAAAGGAGAAAAGCCACCACCAAAGGTGTCTGGGAGTGGTCTACTCCCCTCTAGACTCCTCCCTACTCTGTTCAAACACATTGGGGGTCATTTATTAAGGGCCCGATTCGCGTTTTCCCGACGTGTTACCCGAATATTTCCGATTTGCGCCGCTTGTACTTAAATTGCCCCGGGATTTTGGCGCACGCGATCGGATTGTGGCGCATCGGCGCTGGCATGCGCGCGACGGAAATCGGGGGGCGTGGCCGAACGAAAACCCGACGTATTCGGAAAAACCGCCGCATTTAAAAACCGAAAATGTGTCGCATAAGGACCGCTTACCTTCACCTGGTCCAGCTCGGTGCATTCCGGCGCGATGAGTTTACTTTCAGCGCAGCAGCGCCACCTGGTGGACGGCGGAAGAACTACCTTATTAAATCCCGGCCGGACCCGAATCCAGAGCGGAGAAGCCGCCGCTGGAACGCGAATGGACCGGGTAAGTAAATTTGCCCCATTAACTTTTTACTAAAATGAGCAGAACTACATAAAAGAGGTGAAGTACCTAAGACAGTGATGGCGAACCTTTTTGAGGCAGAGTGCCCAAACTACAACCAAACCCACTTGTATAAATAGGAAGTGCCAACATGGCAATTTAGGCAGTAACATGTTACTACCTGTTTTGTCACTGTTTTTAATTGTATTGGCATCCTGAGGACACCAATAAAGTTGAAATAAAGAGGAGAAATTCAGAATTCAGATTATCATTGTAGCTTCCTTCCAGGGTCCCCTGAAGAGGAAGAACTTCGGGGCCCAGAGCAGGAGCTCCAATAATAACGTAACCTTGTCTGCACCTCCTGTAGTCCTGGGCAGCTAACAATGTGTAGCTTTAAAATAGCACTGATCACAGCACATCCTGTGGCCCGGGACTGCAGGAGGAGGTTTTGAGTCTTGTCTGGAAGCACTGTGCTGGGGTGATGGCCCGGGTGCCCACAGAGAGTGCTCCGAGTGCCACCTCTGGCACCAGTGCTTTAGGTTCGCCACCACTGGCCTAAGAGATAACTACCTAATCTGTGAGGACCCAACAGGTAGGATTCCACCGATCCCGTTCTCACTAATTTTTGGAGCGAAGGGTGAGCATGCATCCTGCCACTCCATTCATTTCTGTGGGAACGGCCAGAGATAACTTCCTAAATTGGGACAACCCCTTTAAGAGTATACGGTCAACTTCGGAGCTGCATTCACAATTCTGTGAGTTGATAAACTAATAGTTTAGCGAGGCCTCTGAATACAGTATAGGAAGAAGCTACAGCAGCTTCACCTAAAACCTTTTTGTGAATTCAGTGATTAAAAATTTAGGTGGAGACACTGGTTGAGAAGCAGATCCAATAATATCTCAGAAAGTATCAGGATATGAGATGCTTTTGTTGTTCTACAAATTGGGGAGATCACATTTCTTATGACTATAGTTTAAAGGGAACCTACCACCACAAATTTACCTATAAAGGTAGATTGGGTGGTAGGTGGATCAATGGGACGTGAGGATAGCCCTTTTAAGGGCTAATCCTCACGTCCCCACACTTTTTTGATAACTTTTATTATCCCTATATTCAAATTTACTTATGCGGCTACTGGGGCGTGGAGTAGCTGCATCTGAGGTTACACGAGGCGGCTACTCCACGCCCCGGTAGCCACTTTACCCCTCCTACTCACCCATCTTCGGCGCGCAGCTGCGCGCCCTCGTCCGGCGCTCCTGCCGTCTGCGCATGCGCAGAAGAGCAGGCCCGCGCCTGCGCGCTCACTGCTCCGAAACAGGCGCGGCCCTGCTCTTCTGCGCATGCGCAGACGGCAGGATCGCCGGACGAGGGTGAGTAGGAGGGGTAAAGTGGCTACTGGGGCGTGGAGTAGCCGCCTCGTGTAACCTCAGATGCGGCTACTCCACGCCCCAGTAGCCGCATAAGTAAATTTGAATATAGGGATAATAAAAGTTATCAAAAAAGTGTGGGGACGTGAGGATTAGCCCTTAAAAGGGCTATCCTCACGTCCCATTGATCCACCTACCACCCAATCTACCTTTTATAGGTAGATTTGTGGTGGTAGGTGCCCTTTAATGGGGGAGATTCATTGGGAGACATTTATCATTAGTTTCTGAGGTAAAACTGTTCTAGTTCCCCATGGAAACCAATCAGAGCTCAGCTTTAATTTTATAAACAGCTTTGGGAAAATGAAAGCTGAGCTCTGATTGGTTGCCATGGGCAACTAGAAAGGTTCTGCTCTCAGAAACTTCTGATAACTCTCCCCCATTATGTCTTCTCCAGCAGTTTTGTGGCAGAGAAGGCACATGAATCTTCCCCTTCCTGCCAGTTTTCAGGCTTCTTCCACTTCCATGCCATTTTGGGTGTGTCGAGGCAGGGAGAGGGGGCAGTAAGGAATTTGAACCAGTGGAGACTATGGCAAAATAACTTTGCCAGTACAGTCTTTGTTTACATGTCCAAACTGGATAGGTGTGCCAGAGCTGCCAGTCTTAATGGATTCCCCCTTAGATTTTTACTTGTACTGATTGAAGTTTTTTTAAGAAAAATCTAAAATCTAGGTGATTTCTGAACTGGAGGCTATAGAATTATGCACATATGGATTGATAATACAGGCAATAACCCTTTACAACTCATTCAATCAGTATAGTGTAGGGAACTGGAGTTTATTTTCTTTCCTGACCCAAGTCGATGACCCCCCACCAAGCCAAAACAGTTCCCTACACTGTACTCACACACAAAATACAAGTACAATTACAAGTACAACTGCTGTCTACTCATATTCCATTTGGAAAAGACTCACTAGTTTGGATATAATCCTATGTCATGTGATTGTAAAACTTATTTGCCTATTCCTTTCCCAGAATCCCAGGTGGAACATCAAGGGTAAACCTGTAAAGATGGCCTGCATAGGCAATCTCCATAAAGAAATTAGATGGTTCCCTGTCCCAGGTAAAGGTGTCAGAGTATCTTTGTAAATTATAACTACCGTATATACTCGAGTATAAGCCGACCCGAGTATAAGCCGAGGCCCCCAATTTTACCACAAAATACTGGGAAAACCTATTGACTCGAGTATAAGCCGAGGGTGGGATATGCATTGGTCACAGCCGCCCCAGTGTATATAGCCAGCCAGCCCCTGCCCCAGTGTATATAGCCAGCCAGCCCCTGCCCCAGTGTATATAGCCTGCCAGCCCCTGCCCCAGTGTATATAGCCTGCCAGCCCCTGCCCCAGTGTATATAGCCAGCCAGCCCCTGCCCCAGTGTATATAGCCAGCCAGCCCCTGTCCCAGTGTATATAGCCTGCCAGACCCTGCCCCAGTGTATATAGCCTGCCAGACCCTGCCCCAGTGTATATAGCCTGCCAGACCCTGCCCCAGTGTATATAGCCTGCCGCCGCTGCCGGACAGATCGCTCAGAAGATATAGAGGGGTTGCCGGAAAGGTGAGTTTAGATATATTTATTTTTTTGACTCGAGTATAAGCCGAGTTTGGGGTTTTCAGCACATTTTTTGTGCTGAAAAACTAGGCTTATACTCGAGTATATAAGGTATATAGGTAAATTATAACTATATAGGTAACCTTCTACTGCCTCCACCAACAAGAACCCTGTGCATCCCCTTTATTGGTTCTGCATCCAAAATTCTTATACTGTCAAATGGGCGTGCTTAATGTGTAACAAACAGCCCCAGGTCCACCCCTAATTAGCATCTTGGGTGTAATGACTAAAAGCATTGATTGATCGGGAATGGTGAGGACTACAGAAAACATTCCAATTGTGACAGAATCGGAGGAGTTACAACTGGTGTAGATGGAAGTGATTCCAAAGGTTTTCCTCAATTTGCAAATGGTGATCGCAACTGATTAACACTTCGTTAGCAAGTACTTGGCGCTCTAGCTGGGTGGTACTTTTAGTTCTCATTGGTTAAAGGAAATCTTACCAGGGACACTAACTCATAGATCCAGGCACTGTGACTGTGGTAATCTACTCTGTTATCCATGGCCTTTTTCCTTCTAAAATCAACCTTTAAAATTATGCCTCTGTGCCGGAAGGGCTCTTGGGGGTTTTACAAGAGCCCCTTTGTGCTGTAGCTTCACAGACTACATTGTGAAGGAGCACTTCCTACCTCCCACTCATGCAGAGCGAGGTAGAAGGGCTGAGGGAGCGAGGCAAAGGGGTGAGCTGCAAAATAGAGGGGCTCTGGTTATGCCCTCACTAGCACTTCTGGCTCATTAGCATAACTTTACAAGTTGATTTTAGAAGAAAGGAAGCCATGGGTCACAAATATAAGAAGATCACCGCAGTCACGGGGCCTGGATCTATGAGTAAGTGTCCCTGGTTTTTGATGGTATTATATAGTTACTTATTTGTAGTCTTTATATGATTCAGTGCTCTGACTGCACGGCATGACTGAACATTGGACAAGAAGATATGGATTTCTCCCCGTAATTGTAAAATCTGGCTCCTTAAACTCTAAAACTTTACACTTATTATGCAGCTAAAATAAGATAAAACTCAAAGCAAACCAGCAAAAAAGAGAGACTACACATGAATGTAACCGGACTCACTGGTGACTCCCGGAGTGAGCACCCCAGTGCATTGTGGGGCTTGTAGTGTCAGTTCGCAGGTTACGGCTCAAGTTGTAATGCCTCAGCGCCCTCATAATCCCTGTGTCTTCTGTCTTTCAAAGAATTTCTCTGGCATTATGAGTGCAAAGTCATCAAAAGCAGCCTGGAGTCTTCTCATATTAATCCCCAGTGTGCACACTAATGTAATGTATTCTGCTCCTGTATCCGGCCTAAACCCTAAATAATCCTTATTACTGGCTCTGGAATACATTGAGAGGAAAGTGAGACGAGGAGGACGGCCTCCCTGTAACTCGCCCCATCCATTCTTACATCAGTAGGAGCTTGGAATCTACTGGAAGATTTTCCTGGCAACCAGCCGCTAAGGATAGCAAATTATACCCTATATTAAGAGACAACTTAATGGCTACTTAAAGTAGAAATACACTGTGTTTTTATGTTTTTACACATTTGTGAGTCCAGTGTATTCATGAGCTGCAGTTATTTTTTAACATCCACAAGCCACTGATTGACAGCTTTCTCCCTATGCAGAGTAACTTCCCCATAGATGTTCTGTATCCTCATCGCAAACAGAACCAACTTATGATGTCTTTAGGCTACTTAGGTTTTTCTGTGTTTTAGCTACCTACAGACATTTGTGAGTCCAGTGTATTCATGAGCTGCAGACTCTTTTGGTCCACAAGCCACTGAATTGACAGCTTTCTCCCTATGCAGAGTAACTTTCCCATAGATGTTCTGTATCCTCATCGCAAACCAGAATCAACTTATGATGTTTTAAGGCTACTTAGGTTTTTTACAATATGCTGTATATTAACTACCTACAGACATTTGTGAGTCCAGTGTATTCATGAGCTGCAGACTCTTTCAGTCCACAAGCCACTGATTGACAGCTTTCTCCCTAGCAGAGTGACTTCACCATAGATAATCTATATCCTCATTACAGCCAGAACCAACTCAAGATGACTTAAAGGCGTTTGCCCATGGAAGAAAGTTCGCAAATTGTAATCCCCTAGTGATATTTACACACTAAAGATCCTTTTAACTCCTTACTTTGCAATTTTACTTAGTTTTATTGTTGTTTTAGCTTCTATCTCTCAGTGCAAGATTCCACAGTGTGGGCGGGGACTCTCTAAGCAGACGCTTCATGATCCCTCTGTGCTGTGAGATGCTGTGTACTGACAATGTGCTTAGATTATCAGGGTAGAGGTTTATCTACACTTTTATTTAGCTTCTGAAGATTCTTCTAGTATCTGACACATAGAAAAAGAGAAATGAGATATAAAACACAATGACACTCTCAGCTCTGCTAACTCAACTAATCAATAAAACACACAGTGAGCTCTGCTATAAAGACCTTATCTGTCTGTAGCTTGTAGAGCAAGTCTCTGCACACTGTTGCTTGTCAGCCGGAAATGCCTGTGTTTGAGCTGGTCTTTTAATGCATGGAGGCAGAGCACACTGCAGTGTGCAGACAAGAGAAGCTATTCATGAGAAGAATCGACCATAGTCAGAAGATTTACGGTTGTATCCAGAGAAAAACCGAAATTGTAAACACCAGGAATGATAAAGACAGATATTTATGATAAAGTGCTGTATTTTTGTTATGTGATTTAGAGAATTTTTTGATATTTTATTATCCTGAGTATATTTATGAATCTTGCCTTTGTGTGAATACTAATTTAAGGCTTTTTTTTGCAATATGCAATGTTTTAGCTGCTTACAGCTAATTAATTTTACTGACATTTGTTAGTCCACTGTATTCACGAGTTTCAGACTCTTTCACTTTACAAGCCACTGATTGATGACTTCTCACCATGCACCATGTTAAGTAAGTGGCTGAAAGAGCGGCTTGTTGGTGAAAGAGCTTACAGCCCATTAATACACTGGACTCAACACTTCCAGCAACTATTTTTATATAAAAAACACAAAATACAATCTGGTTACAAATAATGAACAAATGGCTAATATCCGATCACAGAGAGGGTAGTGTGTGTTGCATACAACAGCAGAAGTTTTCTACGTACTCTCTATATAGAGAGTATAGAGGTATTCATCTCATGACTGGGCTCTTCTGTCTCCGATGTAGAAGCAGGATATTAATTTCTATTTGAGGGGGTCAGGATGGCACTGGAGGGATATTTTTTGACTAAGGAAGTAATAGATGTAATAGACCTCCTGCCATCGTATGGTCTATTCTTCAGCTTAGGCTGTAGATGGCGGCTGGTAGCTAGCTGTTGTGGCTAGCTCATGCCCGCCATTGACTTCTATTTTGCATGGTCATGGTGTACCGTGACCAAGCCGAATGGGTTTTCCGTAAATTATAGAGCAGGTCCTATTTCTGCCCACATTTCAGGACAGCTGCCCAGTTCCATCTGCCCGAAACGGGATGGAAACACTCCCCATTTTGCGACCCATATCAGCATATGTTCGTGCGTGTGTGGCCTTAGTCCGATCAAACTTGGCTATACCAAGCAAAACCTGTGGGTGCCACCTACCGGATACTGAGGACATATCCTTTTTACAGGCGGTCCCCTACATAAGAACACCCGACTTACACACAACCCCTAGTTACAAACGGACCTCTGGTAATCGGTAACTTACCGTACTTTAGCCCTAGGCTACAATAAACAGCTATAACAGAGGTCAC
Organism: Engystomops pustulosus; assembly: GCF_040894005.1. Classification (NCBI taxonomy): domain Eukaryota; kingdom Metazoa; phylum Chordata; class Amphibia; order Anura; family Leptodactylidae; genus Engystomops; species Engystomops pustulosus. The sequence continues at coordinate 32,415,010 of NC_092417.1, forward strand.
AGAGACCAAAAAAAATTGTCTACAATTATAAAATATACAGTTTCGAATTACATACAAATTCAACTTAAGAACAAACCTAAAGAACCTATCCTGTACGTAACCCGGGGACCGACTGTATTAAATTCTGGATACTCCATTTAAGTTAGACCTGATGGCAATCATTTATTAAGTTGGTCATTAACAAAGACCAATATCAAAGTTGAGACTTTTGGGGGGGGGGATTATGGCAAATATATGGGGTTATCTGGAAAGTATTTGTGATATTTCCACATTTATGTATGGATCAAAAACTACAATAAGAGTAAAGAAAATTGGGTACAACTACTAGAGCAGATGTGCTGCAATATAATCTCACATAGTGAACGACAGGGCACCTAGAGCCGAAACGCTTTTGGCCGTAGCATGCAGAGGGACTACATCGCTACTACTCTTATAGCCCCCCTCCTATCCCATATCACTGCCGGGGAACTCACACCTATGCAAATACACTGAGCTGTGCATGGATTAGCATATGCAAATAGCTCTTATGCATATGTATTTTCAGATGTGTTGGCTGCAGGGTGAGGGTGGAAAAGGCCAGCAGAGAATAACTCTATCCTGAGGGAGGAGAAGAAGATGAGAGACTGACCCTGGTATTAACTCTCTCACTGATACAAACATGCTAAAAGGATTATATATGGGCACCATGTAAAATGTACAGGTCCACCTACGTCAATAGTTCTAAAATCATCCGACATAGAGGATGCAAGATTAATCTACAAGCTTTTCAACTGGCCGAGGTTTAGGTCTTGCTACATGGTGGATCTTAGGTGCTGACTTGTACATTATTCATACACCCCTGACATCCACAATATATAGGATAAAGTGCAATTTGCATGCCCTGCAAGAAGATTTTAACTCATAACAAGTCACTTTGTCATGTCCCAGGTCAACCGTAGGAACAATGATCAGAACTGACAGAACCATTGACCATTGGAACTTTGTTGAGACTCGTAGACTAAATAGGATCGCAAAAATATGGCCATAATGTATATGATACCGAGACAAAATGGCTCTCTTATGGGTAGGGTATTGATATATAGGAACTAGGGGGAATTAGGAAAACAGTTTGCTGCTTTGTAATGATGAGGAACAAAAAACCCAAAACCAAGTTCCTACACAGCATCTAAAAAATCCTATAGCTATGGTTTGACTGCTCTTTTACGAGCCCGATATTGACTTTCATGGTCTATAACTGGCAGAATATAGAAAGCTCTTCCTTATGGAGGAGAACTCGTTCATACTTTCCTCCTATCGAATAGTGCTTGAGAAAAAATCACTGTTAACCTAATGGAACTGGAATATCATACAGGAGCTCGTGAAGTCCTCACCCTTATTGGATGTTGGAGTTCTCCTTACTTTTAACTTAGCATTTAAGGTACTAGAGAGAGAGTTTTCTTCCTTCTGGAGGAGAGCTAATGTGCATTTGTTTCTTCTTACGGCACATTGCTTGTAAAAGTCTTTGGTATTGGAAATCAGACAATGACTTGTAAATTCACTCCATTTTTGGATTTTGCAGTCTCCCTTACTTTACATAGGTGGCACAAGAATACGTTTTCTTCCTTCTGGAGGAGAGCTAATGTGCATTTTCTTGCAAAAGGTCTGTGTTTTTGGGACTGGAACCGTTTTTGGATTTTGGAGTGCTGCTTACTTTGTCACTTTCCATAAGGGACACTAGAGTTTTCTTCCTTCTGGAGGAGAGCTGAAGTGCATTTTTTTTTCCACGGAGCAATGTTGAGAAATCTCTATACATTACTTGGATCGTCCCAGTGAAAACACATACCTTGTAGGCAACAACTAGGTCTTCCTATATTTTCCATATATCGGTGTCAGGTACAACTAAAGGAAAGCGATTCAGGTAGAGAACATTTCTAAATGATCAATCTATATATCTTACTTCCTGACCCTAATCAAAAGCCTCTCCCTCAGCTAAACCAGTTCCCTATACTGTGCTGAAGAGATACAATCATCATCGAAACAGTGCTGCCTAAAGTTTTTGAATCTGTTCTAGAACAGATAGACTGGTTTGGCTTGAATCCCGTATCACATCATTAGGGTTAGTGAAACTCATACTTGATGTTAAAGGAAACCTACCACCACAAATCTACCTATAAAGGTAGATCGGGTGGTAGGTGAATCAATGGGACGTGAGGATAGCCCTTTTAAGGGCTAATCCTCACGTCCCCGCACTGTTTTATAAACTTTTATTACATCAATATGTTAATTTACTTATGCGGCTACTGGGGCGTGGAGTAGCCGCATCTGAGGTTACACGAGGCGGCTACTCCACGCCCCGGTAGCCACATTACCCCTCCTACTCACAATGTTCGGCGCGCAGCTGCTCGTAGCTGCGCGCCCTCGTCCGCCGATCCTGCCGTCTGCGCATGCGCAGAACAGCAGGCCCGCGCCTGCGCGGTCACTGCTCTGAAGCCGGGGCTGCGCAGGCGCGGGCCTGCTGTTCTGCGCATGCGCAGACGGCAGGATCGGCGGACGAGGGCGCGCAGCTACGAGCAGCTGCGCGCCGAACATGGTGAGTAGGAGGGGTAATGTGGCTACCGGGGCGTGGAGTAGCCGCCTCGTGTAACCTCAGATGCGGCTACTCCACGCCCCAGTAGCCGCATAAGTAAATTAACATATTAGGGTAATAAAAGTTTATAAAACAGTGCGGGGACGTGAGGATTAGCCCTTAAAAGGGCTATCCTCACGTCCCATTGATTCACCTACCACCCGATCTACCTTTATAGGTAGATTTGTGGTGGTAGGTGCCCTTTAAAGGGAACCTGACATCAGCAATTTGCCTAATAAACCACTACCAGTATATCGTCAAGCAATGTAAGACCTTCTAGTTTTTGTTTCTTTCATGGTCCAGTGTGATGGAATCATCCAGAAAATCAACTTTGAAGTAAATTGATGTAAATTGGTTGTATAAAGTCAAGGAGGAGTAGATTTGAACACTAAAGTCAAGGTGAGGAGCTCTGATGCCTCCTCCTCTATGGTTGACATCATGCTTTGGACTCCAGAAGATCTGGTTAGAGATGTCTCTTGACTCAGGACCATCAATTACAGTGAAAAGGGCTTTCTGAGGAAGAGAGAGCTTGACTTCAGTGTTAAAATCTCTGCCTCCCTGAGTTCATACAACCAATTTTCACAATGTCACTTCAAAGTAGAGTTTCTGGATGATGCCACCACAATGGGTCATAGATGAAACATGATTTAGAAGGTGTTCAGCTACTTCACAACACACTGGTAGTGGTTTATTAGGTTCATTTCTCCTGACAGGTTCCCTTTAAGGGGGCTGCCTTAAAAGGTAGCTAAGAGGCAATGTTTCTCTTATCCAATCCTGGATAACGGATTTACACAATATACCATGATGCGGTCATTTCTCATTTATGGTTTTTGTATAAAGAACATGGATTCCGGATAAATATATGGATGAGATAATAATGACATCTCCATTAGACATACACTCACCGGCCACTTTATTAGTTACACCTGTCCAACTGCTCGTTAACACTTAATTTCTAATCAGCCAATCACATGTCGGCAACTCAGTGCATTTAGGCATGTAGACATGGTCAAGACAATCTCCTGCAGTTCAAACCGAGCATCAGTATGGGGAAGAAAGGTGATTTGGTGCCTTTGAACGTGGCATGGTTGTTGCTGCCAGAAGGGCTGGTCTGAGTATTTCAGAAACTGCTGATCTACTGGGATTTTCACGCACAACCATCTCTAGGGTTTACAGAGAATGGTCCGAAAAAGAAAAAACATCCAGTGAGCGGCAGTTCTGTGGGCGGAAATGCCTTGTTGATGCCAGAGGTCAGAGGAGAATGGGCAGACTGGTTCGAGCTGATAGAAAGGCAAAAGTGACTCAAATCGCCACCCGTTACAACCAAGGTAGGCAGAAAAGCATCTCTGAACGCACAGTACGTCGAACTTTGAGGTAGATGGGCTACAGCAGCAGAAGACCACACCGGGTGCCACTCCTTTCAGCTAAGAACAGGAAACTGAGGCTACAATTTGCACAAGCTCATCGAAATTGGACTGTAGAAGATTGGAAAAACGTTGCCTGGTCTGAGGAGTCTCGATTTCTGCTGCGACATTCGGATGGTAGGGTCAGAATTTGGCGTCAACAACATGAAAGCATGGATTTATCCTGCCTTGTATCAACGGTTCAGGCTGGTGGTGGTGGTGTCATGGTGTGGGGAATATTTTCTTGGCACTCTTTGGGCCCCTTGGTACCAATTGAGCATCGTTGCAATGCCACAGCCTACCTGAGTATTGTTGCTGACCATGTCCATCCCTTTATGACCACAATGTACCCTGTAACATCTGATGGCTACTTTCAGCAGGATAATGCGCCATGTAATAAAGCTGGAATCATCTCAGACTGGTTTCTTGAACATGACAATGAGGTCACTGTACTCAAATGGCCTCCACAGTCACCAGATCTCAATCCAATAGAGCATCTTTGGGATGTGGTGGAACGGGAGATTCGCATCATGGATGTGCAGCCGACAAATCTGCGGCAACTGTGTGATGCCATCATGTCAATATGGACCAAAATCTCTGAGGAATGCTTCCAGCACCTTGTTGAATCTATGCCACGAAGAATTGAGGTAGTTCTGAAGGCAAAAGGGGGTCCAACCCGTTACTAGCATGGTGTACCTAATAAAGTGGCCGGTAAGTGTATATATGTATAAAAACATGAATGTAAAGATTTACATAAGGCTGTATGCGGTGATAGTCATGTACATATTGTAATAAATCAAAGAGTCTGTGTATTGTATTTAGACTGTGGCGGTAAGTCCATTCCGTATTTCCCTGTCTTCCTGGTATGGCTGTGTTCCTTGTCCTCGCTACCCATATTATCTGACAGAATAATCAGTCAATTGAATCAGAGAATTCCTTTCCGAGCAGGGTAATTTTCTCCCTCTCTCTCCCTGCCCCTCCTCTTCTCTCTGCTCCATCGGACTCAGCCACCTGCTATAGTCAGCCATGTGGAACGGCTTGGAATTAGCCCTGAAATTAGCACCAGTCCCCAGTTAAAGAGCTGGCAGCAGCCGAACATGCCACCATAATAGCCAAGGAAGAATCGGCGGCTTAAATTCCATGGGCCAGACTGGAGATCACACATCCCAATGTCATCTGCCTCCTGGTGCCGACTACTGACAGCCCCTTCCATCGTGCACCGAAACAGACCAAACAAACTATTACTCGAAATAACCGATTTACGACAGCTACTAGTCAATACCTTGCTAACTTTATTAAAAATGTGTCCAAAAAAGTGTATTTCTTTCTTTTTATACAAAAAATAAGACGTGTGTGTCATAAGGATGCACCAGGATGTGCCATCAACTAGCAATGGAGCCTAGATGGTTGATCGATGATGGAGGATAGTAAAAGGATAATGAGCCGCTATAATAGGATTCTAGAATATTATCCGCGTACGTGTATAACATTTGCATCGTGTAGGATTCTTAAATCCAGACTAAAAGCGAAGAGCAATGTTCATTTCGATGTACAGACTTGACAATCGCGCTTTCGTTGTCCAAGGACAGCTCTGTCACCTTCCCATCTGTCTTGTGAAACATTTCATGTGGCAGACAGGTGGCCGGACGGAAACCCAGCTCCTCCGGGGCCCAGATCAGATTAAATCTGAGAGTGGGCTGTCTGCAAAACCAGGTACTGGCTGCACTTCTCTGTCTGACCTACCCATCAGATATGTGAGCATGTGAGGCGCTCACCGCTGACAGCCAAAATGAAAGATCGCTTTTCCTAAAGCTCCTTCATCTACGGAGGAGCGGCGCCTCATCTGTGATATAGACAGCTCAAAAACACATATTTGGGAGGGGAAAAAAGCAGTAGAGTTTTATAGTCATATAGAATCTGGACAGAATAATGACTGCATCACCATCCCTGGACATGGACGGGTTTGATACGCATATCCCATTTCTACGCTTTTAGATACATGGTCGACATATGTGACCAAACGCGACCTATCATATGTTGTAAAACAATAAAATCCATTTTTATTTGGGATAGTACCTTCTAAGTGGATAATTTTGTCAAGATACTAATCTTTTCCCATTACTTCTGGTTTGTTTCATCTTTTTTAACCAGGGCTCCCTCCATTGTTACTGCAAATCTGCTATATGTTGCCCTAATTGGCATAGCTACTGGGAGTTGGGAGTCTCATATAGGCTCCTTTGCCTGTGTGGCCCCATATACCACCTTTCGAATAAGACGACACCAGAATTATAAGGCACTGACTAAGGCCAAATTCACACCAACGTATGGGGAACGTATCTATGGCTGCAAGCTTGCGGCCGTACATACGTCGCTTATAGACAGCAATGGCCGCACATATCTACATCCCCCATAGACATGTCCTTTCTTTCCCTATGTGTACGGCCGTACATCATGCATCTCTATGGATAGGGGAAGGTCATCTCTACATCGTGGCAGACATATGCCCGCCTAAGGCTGCATCCACCCATCTAGTTAGAATTGCAACCCAACCGAAACGGCTAGGGGCTTGGCCTAATCACATACGCTTGCAAACCATGCAAAACACGTGGTACTCCTTATGAATCGTATGCGTTTCCTTTGTAACGCATATGGGATCAGGCCAAGCCCCTTCCTGATGGTTTGCGTTCCTTAATCCACCTGAAACTTGTGAATGTAACCTCACCAGCCATCTCTCAACCAATCGTCTGGCTCCCAAGTGGCCTTGTACATGTTCGAACAAGGAATGAATGTATAAATATGGGGTGAATGATGGTTTTGCACATACGTTAGCCCTTGTTGGCCACAACAGTTGCTCAGACTAGAATCTTTCCAGAAACCATCTGGGAACTTGCATTCATGGACAATAGATCTTCTGGTCTCATGAAACTTCTTCTGACATTTTCAATCTGTTTTTTAATAGATTGTGTTTTATAGTTTGGCTAAATCAAAACTTCCATTGTTAAATTTCAGCTTTCAAATGTTCCTTTGTCTTCTTATGGGCACCAGAGGTGGTAGAGGGTAGGTGGCGGACCAGAGATGTGCCTTTGACTGAAAGGTTAGGAGGATCAATCTTACTGTATTCCCAAGGAGAAATTTTTACAAGGATTGCAGCCTCTCTCCAAGGATTGTTAAGGATTTCAAAGCTCTCAAAGTGTCTTCAGAGAATCGATATATTGACAATATCATCAATACAGGAATTTATGTTAAGACCTTTGTCGTGCTTTACTGCGTTTTACCATGGTGAATATCACATAGATTGTTAGACGGGTCCTCCATTACCGCATTGGGACGGCAATGTCCTTCTAACCAAATGTGGCATTAGAGTTATGCCTAATACCTGCAAATCTACAAGGTCAGAGCCATACAGATGACATATAAGGTTTAAGGTTTCACCATATATAGGCACTAAGTTAGGCTAAAAGGAGTTTTCCCACAAAACAAGTTCGGCCCTATTCACAGGATAGGGTCTAACTTGTTGATCGGTGGATGAGACCCCCACAGATCACGAGAATGGGTGCTCCAATGCTGTCCGAGGTACCTCCGTCGGACCCCTTGACTCTCCCGGAGATGAATGGAGCAGACAGCCGCGCATGTCCGATCTGATCCATATTCTATGGAGCCGACAGAGATTGCCAGCGCCGCGGGATAGGGACTAATTTGTTTTGTGGTAAAACATCTTTGAAGGGAGTCTGTCACCAAATTGTACCCCATTAAACTACTAGTCCCTCAGGTAGGGTATGAAATGTTGTTTCCAGAATTCCCTCTTTTATCTTTTACCTATAAGAAATCTCCTCCAAAGTCATGTGAAAATGAGCAGAGGAGACCCGCTTACACTACTCCGGATCCAAGGGAGACTTGGAATTAGTTTTTTGGATAATTTGTATTAGCCAATGAGTAGCCTCCTAGGACACAGGATTTTCACTTCCTGTGTTTTCCCCTGGTCCAAGGAGGACACTCATTAGATGAAGTTCTGTGGAGGTCACACCCCAAGAACAAGTACGGTATGTTTTCTTTTTTCCACCACTAACAAACCCTCTATTCAGAACAAATGGCCAAACTTAGTATTCGTGTATATGGGGAGGTCTGAGGGAATGGCTCGTGCTAATAGCTACTAAAGGTGTATGGGAAACTTAAAGGAAACCTGTCACCAGGTTTAACCCCATAAAACTACTAGTCCCCTCAGGTAGGGGATGAAACGTCCTTTCTAGAATTCCCACTTTTATGTCAAATCTCACACGTTTACCTATAAAAAAATCTCCCCCAAAGTGATGAAAATATGACTCTGCTCACCTCTTTTTACATGAGATGAATACAGATTTAGTGGTTGCAGGGGTAGTGTCAATTCAGGAGCCTCTATCTTCTGTTCTGTAGCACCTAGAAACATGCTGCTGGTGCTGTCATATTAAAGATATTCTCATCTTTCAGATCACATCAGGTTCTGTGAGCTACAGAACTGAACATACCGGCAGTTACAAAACACGCAGGAACTGGATCCTTATCTGCCTCTCACTTTAGCTGTCTGTATAAAAAAATGTAGCTCCCAGATGTGATCTGAAAGATGAGATTCTTAATTTAGATATAACACAACCTTGTTATGATGTGGCACCACCCCTGCAACCGCTAAACTTGACTCATCTCATGTGAAAGTGGAATGAGAAGAGTCATATTCTCCTGAGATTTTTTTCATAGGTAAACAGAGTTTTTACATAAAAGAGGGAATTCTAGAAACAACATTTCAACCTCAATATCATAGAGCTAATAGTTTAATGGGGTAAAACCCGCTGACAAGTCCTCTTTAAAACCTACCGTATACTCGAGTATAAGCCGAGGCCCCTAATTTTACAAAAAAAAAAAATATATGGGAAAAATCGATTGACTCATTGACTCGAGTATAAGCCGGGGGTGGGAAATGCATTGGTCACAGCCTCCCCAGTGTATATAGCCCGATAGGCCCTGCCCCAGTGTATATAACACCCCCCCCCCCCCCGTTGTGCAGCACAACAATACCATTGTAGCGGATGGATCGCACAGAAGATCTACAGGGGCTGCCAGAAAGGCGAGTTTTGATTTATTTTTTTGACTCTAGTATAAGCCGAGTTTGGGTTTTTCAGCACATTTTTTGTGCTGAAAAACTAGGCTTATACTCGAGTATATAAGGTAGTCAAATCTAATATGAACACTTTCTACAATAATCTGCATGGTACCCATAAGGCAAGCTATGAATTCCCCCCACCGCAAAAAAATAGGCAATTCGATTATCAATCATGCTTGGTTGGAAAGAACGACCTATACAACATTGATTGTTTGGATGGACTACTCATGTAGAGGTAAGTTGTGATCTCATCCCATATTATTATGACTTTTTTAATGTATTCTATGTTGCTACAGCTCAATATCCCTTCCATGTCCTTGTAATGGTGATTTATAGTGCCAAGTACGTTACCTAATTTTTTTGATAGCAACAAAAAGTCAAAAACATGCAAAGAACTTGGTGTTAACCCCTTAGATTACCTATTTTTATTGCACTGAATCCCTTTCCATACGGAGACATTGCACGTCTTCTCCTCCGCTCATGGAGACATGAATAAACCTGCTGAAGGATAGGACGGCGGCGTCTGTACAGCAGCGGTGAAGGGCTGTAATTAATATGCATCTCCCTCCATAACCGGGTGATTTACAAGGGACACCTTCTCAGAAAGTGAGGATGGCAGCATGTGACGGAAAAAAAGCTCCATAAAAAGAACTCATTAAACAGAGGTAAAGTAATTATGGATTGCAAAATCAATGAAGTTAATTTGTTTAAACAACAAAAGACATTTTATGATACTGTCCGGTCCAGCGTATAGCACTGAAAGTGTAAGATTATTCTCTCCTTTAAGGTTTGTTAAGGGCAGATTGCACATATGTGCAGGCAGCATGTTATAGAGCAGGAAGAGCTAAACAGATTGCACATAGTATTCAATGTGTAGGTAGCATGTAATAGAGAAGGAAGAGCTGAGCAGATTGTATATAGTGTCCTTTCTGCAGGCAGCATGCTACAGAGCAGGAGGAGCTGAGTAGATTGTACATAGTGTCCTATCTGCAGGCAGCATGCTACAGATCAGGAGGAACTGAGTAGATTGTACATAGTGTCCTATCTGCAGGCAGTATGTTATAGAGCAGGAGGAGCGGAGCAGAATGTGCATAGTGTCCTATCAGCAGGCAGAATATTATAGAGCAGGAGGAGCTGATCAGATTGCACACAGTGTCCTATCTGCAGGCAGCATGTTATAGAGCAGGAGGAGGTGCGAAGATTATACATTGGGGCTTATATACTAAGGGTCCCGCAGCCACATTTCTGTCGGGTTTTCCGATTTTTCGGGGATCGTGCCGCCAGGACAGGTACTTAGAAGCGCATTGTGTCGCATGCAATCAGATTGTGTTGCAATCGCATCGACTTTCATGCGACACAAATTGGTGGACGGCCGCCGGACGATCCGTCGGATTCGGACATACCACGGTATTTAACTTTAAATTTGTGTCGCAAGATCAAGCACTTACATGCACCAGGAAGAAGAAGGTGAACTCCGGCTGACCTGAGCGGGGAAGCGACACATGCAGGATATCGGGCGCCCGATCTGCGTGAATCGCGGCAGAGTTCATTCTCGTCGGACACTCCGGGTCGGGGAGCACGTAGGACCGGGTAAGTAAATGTGCCCCATTGTGTCCTATCTGTAGGCAGCATGTTATAGAGCAGGAGAAGCTGAGCAGATTGTGCGTAATGTCCAGGTGTTATAGAGCAGAAAGAACTAGTAGTTTGCGATATGGACTACACAGATAGAAGTCACATATTTGTGACACCCTTCCATCATGGAAGAAGGATCCTCAAGTAGAGAACAGTCACCTATATTGTTGCTACTGAAATACTGTTCTACGCTGTTTCTGTAACTCCTAGTCACTTTCCCGGGAGTTACGGAAACAGTGCAACTCAGAAAGGTCACCTCTTTCTGTAATCCACCCACAGTCTGGAGCTAAGGGATGGGACCCAATGTTTCGGCGTTGTACGGTCCTGTAATCAAGCCACGCCCTAAGTATGGCCCATAAAGCCTCCGTCCGGCTACAATTTACAGTATTGACACCCGAATACTGACCTTACAGGAATGAATATTCAGTCCAGCATTTGGCAGATGTTTGTGTAAGTTTCTAGAGACTGTAGGTAACTAAAAGTTTAAAAGAGCAGGTAAATTATTGCACAGAGGAGTTAAAGGGGCAGAAGGAGACAAAAAACAAGCGCCGACACATAAGGGGAAGAGTTCCAGCTCAGCGCACAAGGAAGCCCAAGCACACAGCTGCGGGGAATAGGGAGCTCTTCCTTATGCAGACGTGCATGAGGTATGATTAGAATTCCACTTAAAAGTTAGATATGTAAATTAAAAAAAAATAATTACAAAAACTCCCCAGCCATCAGAGTGTGTTTGTTCAAATACAAATTACGCTCCCACATCTGCCACTTATTAATTTTGAACTTTTTACTGCGCCGATTCCTCAGTTCAATCTGTTTATTACCATGAATCCATTTCCAAAGATTGTCGCTAATTAAGCTATAATTTGGATCAGCCAGGTAAAGCACAGAAACCCAGACACATGTTATATATACACATGTACATAGCTCACAGCAAATTGCAGGGGACCATTTAACATCTTATTTGGCTTCGGGTTTTTTTTTAGTTCGCAATTTGGTAACCCTTTAAATGCTAAAAAAGGTCAATAGAAAAGGGGAATGGAGTGTGCGGCTTATGCTTCTGGCTTAACGTTACAGATTAGAGGGGCCCTTATCATACAACGTCTCTCAGGGTACAACAGGAAGTATCCAGACGGAGGCTGCACAATTGTAGGGAAGGTCCTGGCTGACGTAGAATTGCGCTATTACCTGTGACCATAAGAATAGGAGGCAATAGTAAGTGCGCAACTGCAGGACAGCAAAGCCCCGTGGCAGCCCATTCCGTCCTTCGGAAACCCCTCCTTCACACCTGTCCAACTCAACGTAGCATGAAAGTGGCAATAATCTCAATTCTTGGTGGTTCGTAAAGGAACTGCAATTATTTTAAGGGTTGTACACCAGAAAAATGCCATAAGGGCTTGATAAATGTTCCCCATACTCCCCAGCATATACACTCACTAAACCATTGTTGGACTGTCCCACCAGAGAATCGGAGGATCCTCCGGTGGGCCCAGAATATACCCAATTACTGGACTCAAGAGGTACAGCAAAAGACAACCCAATTAGCAGGTTACTAGGATCTGTTTTCTATTTTTTTGGGCTCCTACAAATAATTTTACCTAATGGACCCATGGAGCCCCAGTCCGACACTGTAATAAACCCAGAGTAACACCAGGAAGAACACTAAAGCTAAATAAAAGCACCAAACTAAGATTATCATCTTTAAAATGACACTGGAAATATAGGTCTGGGCGCTATAGAGCCTGACTTATCTAATCTTTTGGGCAAGAAGTGACTTTTTTTCATTTGCAAAAACTTTAGAGATTTTTTTTTTACTAGGAAAAATGACAATATTTAATATGAAAGAGGGCATGCGAGAAAGGATATTTCATACCCTACCTGCCAGTGCTGCTTGTTTTGTGGTTACGGTAGGTGCTACAGGTATACGTATACCTCTAATAAAGTTCAGACCACGCACCCATTGAAAACAGGCCAGGAGGTTGAAGACACTTTGTACCAGCCTAGACAATCTGGTGATGATAGAGTTGACTATGAAGGTAACATATGAATTATTTGTAGAGGGAAAAAATAAGTTCCTGTTAAGGTAAGTCGAGCTCACATATGGACCACCATTCATCTAAATAGCCTCCATTTAAGGCTGCTTTCCTTTTGATAACAGATTCTAGCCCCAGCTGGCGAACACTATGGAACCTGTGTGCTAGAACTTAACATGAATGTCCAACATTATTAAAAATAATGGGAGGTGGGACTGGTGACTGTTAAAAACAAAACAAACCTGTACTTACCTTCTTCGGCACTCCAGTTCTCCTTTGCCACCGTTCGTCGGAGCCGTGTCCCTGTTTGTTTACAGGTAGACTCCCCCTATGCTCCGACTACTTCTGCCCACCTGGAACTCCCACCTGTCCTAGCTGTATCAGACGCTGGGACCAGGGACGAGTGGGCGTGCCCTTTAAAAGGGTTTCCCCACAAAAAAGTTAGGCCCTATCCAGTTCACGAGAATAAAGGTTCCGAAGGGATTGGACCCATTGTTGCTCCCGGAGATGACCGAAGTAGCTGGTCGTGCATAGTGTGACTGCCCCATTCACCATCTCTTCAGAGGTGCATAGAGATGAACGGGGCAGTCCGACCATGCCGCTGCAGGGATCGATGAGGGGTCGTCATCGGACCCCCATTCTCATGATCTGTGGGGTTCCATTGCTGAGACCCCCATCAATCAGCAAGTTAGGCCCCCTCTTGTGTTTCATAGGAAAACTTGGGTACAGTATATACAGGCGGTCCCCTACTTAAGGACACCCGACTTACAGACAACCCATAGTTACAGACAGACCCCTCTGCCCACTGTGACCTCTGTTGAAGCTCTCTGGATGCTTTACTATAGTCCCAAGCTGCAATAATCAGCTGTAAGATGTCTGTAATGAAGATTTATTGATAATTCTTGGTCCAATTGCACCAAAAATTTGGAAACTCCAATTGTCACTGGGGCAAAAGAAAAAAAATTGTCTAGAACTTCCATTATAAAATATACAGTTTCGACTTACATACAAATTCAACTTAAGAACAAACCTCCAGACCCTATCTTGTATGTAACCCGGGGACTGCCTGTATAAGGTCATATGGACCTAACCTATACAACTTTGTGGAATTTATGCAGTGTCTTAACAATATTCCGATGAATATGTTCTATTTTGGCCATTTTGACAAACAGGTCTGAATTGAGGGCATTACAGTGACTACCCACCAAATGAAAGAATTGATTTTAGGTATCTGGAAAGGATCCTTAAGTTGATCAAGCAGTAACACAAAATAGAATCATGGTTGGACTATGAGTTCTGAAGGAACATCTTGACTTCCATGTTCTAGATTAAAGGACCAGAATAAGACAGTCATCCCAATCAATAAAACCGCATATCAGCACTTGTCCAAGGAGATCAGGCTCCATGGAAAGGGGTAGAGAATTGACATGTCCTAGACAAAAGGAGAATATCTCCGCGAGCCCCATTGATGGCGTCATTTGAATATTGCTCGTATAGACGTGTGATGTCCATTGTACTTGACGGCTGAAATGACATGTCTGGTAATTGTGAAATAGAAAGAAAGAAAAAAAAGATAATGAACTCCTCCTACGACCGCTCGAGAATTAATCATGTGAAAAAATTAATCTGCCACTTTTCAACACTGTTTAAAGGTTTTATTTCGAGTTACGGTATTTATTAAAGCTCGCAAAATTATTCTCGCTCAAAAGCGTCCGCTGAAGGAAAAACCATCTCAATGATTAGATTAGAAGAGTTCACATTCCGAGATGTGAAAACTTTCCGAAAGTTATGGACACTTTTCCGCCATATTCCCATCTATGTTGATTCATATTTAAAGGGATGGGCAACATTGTGCATGAAAAAAAGTTGTCATAATTATAGGTTCAGCCTAGCAGGACCTTGGCACAAAGATGTTCTCTGCTTAAAGGCCTCTAGTGTGACATCAAGGATTGCGGGAGGGGAGGGGGGGGGGGGGTGATTAAGAATGCAATTCTCCAAAGCTGAGCAATTCATTAACAGGCTGGGATCAATACTCTTCCATTACTTTCTCATGGCTGGGGTGTGAGGGCAGGATGTAGGGGAGATGCACAGGAGAAGCTCAGGCCTCCCTCCTCTTATACATTTGGCTGAGGACTTTAACCCTTTGCAGTCAGGCACATGACTTCAAAGGAAAAACCTGAGCAGAATGATATGCAGTGTATGAAGAAATGAATAACTTGTCACTTATTTATTTCCTCTTATTTATGACGTTAGTCCAATAGAAGGTGCTACTTAGATATTAACAGCCATCTAAGTATGAGTGTGCATAGAGGGATAGCTTTTCAGCAATTAGGACTGTCCCTGTGTTCATCTCCTCCTGCTCTATAACATGCTACCTACGGATGGGACACTATGTACAGTACAATCTTCTCAGCTCCTTCTGCTCTATAACACAGTCTATTAAATCTGCTCAGCTTCTCCTGCTTTGTGACATGCTGCATGCAGATAGGAAACTATGAACAATCTTTTTAGCTCTGCCTGCTCTATAACATGCTCTTTACAATCTGCTCAGCTTTTCCTACTGTAGCACATGCTGCCTACAAATATTACACTAGACTCTTCCTGCTCTATAACATGCTGCCTGCAGATAGGATACTATATTTAATCTGCTGAGCTCCTCCTGCTCTATAGAATGTCGCGTGCAGATAGGACACTATGTACAATCTACTCAGCTCCTCCTGCTCTATTATATGTTGCCTGCAGATGGGACACTATAAACAATCTGCTCAGTTCTTCCTGCTCTATAACATGCTGCCTGCAGATAGGACACTATGTACAATCTACTCAGCTCCTACTGCTCTATTATATGTTGCCTGCAGATAGGACACTATAAACCAGGGGTCCCCAAACTTTTTACATAGGGGGCCGTTCACTCCCCCCTCAGACCGTTGGAGGGCCGGACTAAAGTTTAAAAATAAATAGCGGTACATGTGACCGCATCCATAATACACTGGTACCCCCTCAATTAATTAGTTCACAAGGGGGTGCAGTATATTAAATATTTTATATATTGGCCCAATTAATTGATTAATTGGGCTAATTAATTATTAAATATACTGGGATCCCTCTCCATTAATTATTGAATATGCCTCCCCCCCATTAATTACTAGACTGCCTCTCATAATTAATTATTTCCTATACCCCCACCATTAATTGTTTCCTATGCTGCCCCTCATAATTAATTATTTCCTGTGCTGCACCTCATAATTAATTATTTCCTATACTCCCCCTCATAATTAAATATTTCCTATGCTGCCCCTCATAATTAATTATTTCCTGTGCTGCACCTCATAATTAATTATTTCCTACGCTGCCCCTCATAATTAATTATTTCCTATACTCCCCCTCATAATTAATTATTTCCTATACTCCCCCTCATAATTAATTATTTCCTATACTGCCCCTCATAATTAATTATTTCCTATACTGCCCCTCATAATTAATTATTTCCTATACTCCCCCTCATAATTAATTATTTCCTATGCTGCCCCTCATAATTAATTATTTCCTATACTCCCCCTCATAATTAATTATTTCCTGTGCTGCCCCTCATAATTAATTATTTCCTATACTCCCCCTCATAATTAATTATTTCCTATGCTGCCCCTCATAATTAATTATTTCCTATACTCCCCCTCATAATTAATTATTTCCTATACTCCCCCTCATAATTAATTATTTCCTATGCTGCCCCTCATAATTAATTATTTCCTATACTCCCCCTCATAATTAATTATTTCCTGTGCTGCCCCTCATAATTAATTATTTCCTATACTCCCCCTCATAATTAATTATTTCCTATGCTGCCCCTCATAATTAATTATTTCCTATACTCCCCCTCATAATTAATTATTTCCTATACTCCCCCTCATAATTAATTATTTCCTATACTCCCCCTCATAATTAATTATTTCCTATGCTGCCCCTCATAATTAATTATTTCCTATACTCCCCCTCATAATTAATTATTTCCTACACTCCCCCTCATAATTAATTATTTCCTATGCTGCCCCTCATAATTAATTATTTCCTATACTCCCCCTCATAATTAATTATTTCCTGTGCTGCCCCTCATAATTAATTATTTCCTATACTCCCCCTCATAATTAATTATTTCCTATGCTGCCCCTCATAATTAATTATTTCCTATACTCCCCCTCATAATTAATTATTTCCTATACTGCCCCTCATAATTAATTATTTCCTGTGCTGCCCCTCATAATTAATTATTTCCTATACTCCCCCTCATAATTAATTATTTCCTATGCTGCCCCTCATAATTAATTATTTCCTAAGCTGCCCCTCATAATTAATTATTTTCTAAGCTGCCCCTCATAACTAACTATTGGCACCGGCCACCACAATCTTTTTACTGCCCTTTTTGATATAAAAATAAAAAACCCTGCACTCACCTAACTTGTTGCCGCGTCCGGACAGGAAGGGGTGCGCGGCCGCGTGATGACGTCATCACGCGGCCGCGCAGCCTAGTTCATGGAGCGATGTGCGCCGGGGTTGTATTCCGGCCACATCGCTCCAGTTATAGTGCTCGAGCGGCCGTTTCCGGCCGCACCGAGCACTATACAGTGACGGGCAGGAGCTTCCTGTCCGGACGGACGGAGGCTCCTGCCCGACTGTGGAGCGCCGTGGGGGCCCAGGTTTGGCGCGGCAAGCGTCGGGGGCCGGATCAAAACGGTCCGCGGGCCGCATGTGGCCCGCGGGCCGTAGTTTGGGGAACCCTGCTATAAACAATCTGCTGAGCTCCTCCTGCTCTATAACATGCTGCCTGCTGATAGTATCCTATGTAGAATCTGCTGAGCTCCTCTTTCTCTATAACATGCTGCTTGCAGATAGGGCAATATGTACAATATACTCATCTCCTTCTGCTCTATAACATCAGTATGTTTTAGGGGGAAAAAATTGGACTTTTGACTCCTTATCAGACAGTTCTCCTTGTCCTTCTGCCTCCTGCACTATGTGTTCACTCTAAAAATACATTTTAGCAGTGAGTAGAGAGAGATTATTAGCCTCACTGAGGGATCAGGTTAAAACTGGTATCCATAGAAGTCTATGAAAAGGGCAGAAGCAGAGTTCAGCTGCAGAGGAACTAACAGAGATTTGCAGCTGCTGCTGCTTCCAGTAAGTGATCTACTACCTAACTGCTTAATGCTGGATTCAGAACAACAACACTCATTAGTGCTGTATAATGTTCTCCACGCTGCTTCTGTGTGTGAAATATGTAGAAATGTTGGAGCAAGATCTTAGGATCCTTTCTATGTGTGCTACGATAGGGAGATATTATAGCTATTATTGAGCTCAAAGAAATCTCACAACTTGATGCCGAAAACTGCTGATAAATGTAGTCATCACCGATTGACATGCTTTGTGCAGCGCTGCGTAATCTGTGTGCGCTATAGAAATAAAGAAGTATTATTTATTATGTATTTACAGAGAAAACATGGAACGGAAGCTCAGTTATTGGTCTTAGTCAGAATTTATCCTGGGACTCCAGCATCAGTCTAGTGACTGATCCACTACGATATAATACACATATAGAAGTTATTTGCTCAATTTTTCAATTTGTTTTGACTGAACAGAACCCTACAACAAGTATAAACAGAATTTCATGTAAATGTAATGCAAAGATCACCCATGTGTGCTTCAGAATATCTAAAATTTATAGGGAAATAAAAAATAACCAAATAAAGCTATTTTTTTTTACATTTTACTATCAAAAAATATATTCCAATAACAAAAAAGGGCATAAAAAAGCAGGTTATCCGAGACGCAGGAGGTACGGAACCAGCTGCTAGCAACTTCGCTGCCATTTGATTGCTGTTGGACATGATTGGCCAACGATAGATATGACAAATGCAGTTTATATTTCAATGTGTCAGAGCGTGTCAGAGCCCCGGAGCGTGTTAGAAGCGGCACACTTTATTACTTTTCTTTCGTTTTTTCCCCCCACTCCCTCCTCCTGGAATCAACTTCAATTCTTCAGTGAATTACAGGAATCCTACTGACCCACAGCTTGTCAGAAGTCATACGCCAGATGATGATTTCAAGGCGTTCTATACGTTTTCCCTGCATGTGAGTATATATATATATTTGCTTTCAGAGTGAGGGTAGTACAATTTTGGCTGTATTCACCTAGAAATATTGGTCTACCTGACCCTAGCCAAATCACGGGTGTCAATCGGGTGGCCTAACTTGCTGATAGGTGGGGGTCCCAGTGATGGGATCATGAGAGCGGGGGGTACATTGTATCCCCATTGCACCAGAGATGGCCAGAGCAGACGGTCATGCATGCGCCGACTGCCCTTGACTGCTCCATAGAGATGAATGGAGCAGCCAGCTCTTGTACGACTGGCTGCGATGGTCATCTCAGGTGCAACGGGGTACAACAGACCCCCCCCCCCATTCTTATGATTCATGGGGGCCCCATCACTGAGACCCCCACTGATCCTTTGGATAGCCCCTAACTTGCTATCACTGGACAACCTCGATAAAAATCCTTGTCTGAAAACCTTTAAAATGGGTTATCCCAAGATAAGCCCCTTTCTTCTATTGACAAGATCCGTGATAGTTGTATGGACCAAGATTGTTCAATCAGTGGAAGCCCCCTCAAAATGATAATGAGAACCAGGGTTCTTGATTAAAGGGGTGGGACACTTTTTGTACATTTTTTTATTATGTATTGGAGACATGATACTAAGAAACTTACCAAAGTTCAGAAAAGGTTTAAAGGGGTTATCCGGGTTTAAACATTTTTTTATGGCCAGGCTGGGGAGGGCTATTTAAACACAATAAATATGTACTTACCTCCTCCGGTGCTGCCAATGTCCCGCGCCGCGGCCGGTCTTCTCTGTGCGCCGGTTTCATTACAAGTGCGCACAGGGAGCTTCCGGCCGGCCGGATGCTCCCATGCACACCATCTCCCAGCGCTTACAACGCTGAGAGATAGGGACGGATGGGAGGAGCCGTCCACAACGCGGACCGGAAGCTCCCTGTGCGCGGCTTCCGTGCCCCTTTAAACAAACAGGGGCATGGATCGAAGGGACCGCGGCGCGGGACATCAGCGGCGCCGGAGGAGGTAAGTCCATGTTTATTATGTTTAACTAGCCCTCCCCAGCCCGGCCATAAGAAATTTTTTAAACCCGGATAACCCCTTTAAGGCTCAGAAGCCTGCTGCTCCCATAAAGGAGAATCATGTGACCATATACTCCAATGAGCACTCACTCCTCTACAGCGTCCTGTGAGCTACCTGTGCAGGGATCTCCCTGTTACATAGCCTGTCACTGCCATGTCAAAGGGGGCTGTTATGAGAAGCCGCGTGCAGCTCCCAATTGAGGAAACTGCTTCAGATTTGATAAACAGAGGAAGGAGTAACAGCCAACTGTAACAGCTAACTGCGGGGAAAGAGAACATCCCATGTCTGGAGGATAGATCAGACTGCTGATGCAGTGCAATGTCTGCCTGCTGACCACAGTGGAAGTAACAGGCTGTGTAACGGGGAAAGGAGACCACTGCACAGGTAACTCACAGGACGCCATAGAGGAGTGAGTGATCATTGGAGTGTATGGTCAAGTGACCCTCCATCGCCTGACATCCAGGCTGCATGATGACAATCTTGACCTAGGGAAATTGCTAAATATCATGTCCCCAATACATAATAAAAGAATAATCATAAAGTGGCCAACCCCTTTAAGCATGATTTGAATTGCTGGAGTGCATGCACAATCACCACTAGTAGTTCTATGGAAGTTATAGGTAAAGGGTATCTCCATTACTATGAATTATTGCCATTTTCGTGACCTCTACACATACAAGTTTTCTAGGGCAACTGTTCTGCAGCAATTGGTTATGTAGCCCCCTACCCTCTCCCAAAATACATAGAAGCACTACGTGGCTTAGGATGCTAATTTTCAAAAAAGGCAGAGTGGATGTGACTTATCCCCTTTAAGAACTGAGCATGTTCCAAATCTAATGCAAATGTACTTTTTCTTTCTTCTACCTTCATATACATTAGACCAGTGGTGGCGAACCTATGGCACGGGTGCCACAGGTGGCACTCAGTGCCCTCTCTGTGGGCACCCAGGCCATCACCAAAGAGGACGCAAGGTATCTTAGTGGATTCTTAGACAGCCCAGGACTTGTCGTGCTCAGTGCTATGTTGAAGCAACAGCGCTGCCAGAGACTACAGGAGGAGTTGGAAGGGGTGGGCAGATCTGCATTATCATTGTAGCTTCAGCCCTGACAATTCTTCAATTTTAGGGGAACCTGAATTTGTCCTCTTTCTTTCTACTGTATTGGTGTTCTCAGGATACTGATATGGTTGAAAGCTATGACAGAGAAGGGAGAAATAAGTTTACTGCTTAAATTTCCATGTTGGCACTTTGTTATAAATAAGTGGGTTTTGGTTATAATTTGGGCACTCAGTCTATAAAAGGTTCGCCATCACTGCATTAGACATTCAACTAATATGCATGGCCACCATATGGAAGTCTTCCAATTCTAAAATTGGTTACAGCAATTGAGGCTTTTCTATATTCACATAGATATATTCTCCTAAGTATACTCAATAGTCGATTATAATACAGGTGGTTTGGGCGGTAGCCTGGGGCCCAAAACTTTTAGGGGGCCCATGGTCATCCAAACCACCCACCAAATTTTATACTGGAAAGGACCATCACCCATGAAATCCTCGTCCGTCTGTTCCTGCTCTCAATACACACATACACAAGAGCCTTTTCAGGACCTTTGAAGGACCAAAAAGGTCCTGAAACCGCAGATTGAAAGCAGGCATAAGGGACACATGCTTCTCCAAGACGCTTGATTCTAGTAGGAAGTGACTCCAGACTTGTAGGCGGTATAATATTCACACAGCCCATGGTCCATGGCAGTCCTAATCCACACCATAGTATACTCTGTTTTTACTGGACCACCAACAATAACCTAATGGAGCCAATTGTCCATAGGGTCAATCCTGATTCAGTTATGCCTGTGGAGGTTATATATTTTCTAGCAGTATAGTTGCAGTAGCTAGTTGTCTACATGATTGTAGCTGCAGTCAATGAAGAAATGGCTGGGAATAAGAAGTGGGTTCCGCATGATGCTGCCCGCATTCTCCACCAGCTGCTAAATGATCTGCCAGCTCCATATTGCACTGATCAGCTAATCAGTTCAACAAATCCACCGTCACTTTTTGTGATATTACATAGTAAAGCTTTTAATATGTTTTGACATGTGTAGCGGCAATTGAAAAGGTTGATATTTCCAGTTCCGTAGTCACAATTTGCTCCAAGTTATTGCATAAGCCTTCTGAAAAAAAAAAAGCATTTCACCTTCTGTTTCATAATGGAGTTTTCTAGACTTAATCACAAGGTGTAGGCTTTGTTCACACTGGTCTTTTCCTCTTTACATCAGGGTTCCATTGCTTTTTAACAACATAGTCTAATAGCATTATCCTTTCCGGCAACCCTGACAGACTACATGGAGCGGTCGGATTGCTAATGGTCCGACTCCCCCCCCAAAAAATCAAGAGATGAAGGAAGTACTGATGTCCAGGGGTGTAACATGAAGTGCAAAGTCTTATAAACCATACATTATAGTCCCTGTGTCAGGACCCCAACTATAATGTATGCTTTATATTATATTTATAGTCTTCTCATATGGGAAAGTGACACCTTATGGACCCCTTAAAGGAACCCTACCTTAGGAATGTATCAGAGGTAGATATGATTGTAGATTCCTCCTGCCTCTACCCTAATCTTTAATTTAATAATCCTTGAACTGAACTTGTTAAAAACTTTATTTTCGTAATATGTAAATGAACAGCAGAGGCTACTGTGGCGTGTACTAGCCTGGCCGGGCACTGGGAGCTAAGCCTACTCCACGCCCCAGTAGCCTCTGCAGTTAATTTACATATTACTAAAATAAAGTTTTTGACAAGTTTGGTTAGATTGCAGGATTATTAAATTATAGATTAGGGCAGAGGCAGGAGGAATCTTCTACCATCACATCTACTTTTGATGGTATATTCCTCATAGTAGGTTTACTGTAAAGGACATCTACCACCAGAACAAAGGCTTGTACACCAAGCACACTTACACACACACAAAAAAAGATTTTAAACATTATGCAAACGAGCCTGAGATTGACATAGAGACCGGAGCCCCTCAGGCTAATTTGCATAATTTTTAAAACCTTTTTTTCATAAAAACAAGACCCTTCGAAGCTAGAAGAGCGGATCAAAGAGAGCCCACACCTGCATGTAAGTGTGCTTGGTTTCCATCCTGGTGGTAGATGTCCTTTAAGCCTCCTGGGCCCGGTTGTGACCGCACCCTCTGCAACCTCTCAAGTTATGCCCCTGCTAATGTCTATACTTGACCTGTGCTCCATGTACTAAGGGACTAAATGAGACAATTGTCCCAGACTTCTCCTGGTAGTTGATGGATTGCTGCTACATTGATATTTGCTGCTAATGAATGAGGTTGTCCTCTTCTAGGAATGTCAATGGTTTTTTTCATGGTACTACAAAAATCTGACCCAAAAGGGTTTGAAAAAACCTAGAAAACAAACACCTTACCGAAAGCATTTTTTCATCCATCATACTTCACCAAAAGCCCAAACTGATGGTCTGAAGAAGGTCTAATTCCGAAAACGCCAACTTTTCTTGATGGCCATATCCTGGATTACAATTAAAGCATTACAATCATGTAACGTTAAGCCTGTGTACACATTCATGATGCAGACCATCACATCATTTGGGAAGCCGGATCTGTAATTTCTTCATTCAGCCCAAGTCTGATCATCAGAGGACAAAGTGAACCCCTTCACAGGGGAGAGTGTGAAATTGCCTTCAAGCTAGCGTCTTGAACAGAAGGGATTGAAAGGATTACGACAGGTCTCTGCGGCACTCAGCCACCAGCAGACAATACCGCAGGGTCACGGCAAGATGCTGTGGGGCAGAGAAGAAAGTAAAATTGAATTGCTTACCCTTTCTGAACCATGACCCCAGCTCTATAAAGGAGATGGAAGCCTGACAGTACCACTGAGATTTTGGTTGAAATATGCAGAGATATCGAGGCTACCCCTTACTCCTATTTGTGGCAAATTTAATGAAACCCGTGCACGGCCAGGCTCTAATCCATTTTATATAACTCTTCGTCCTGGTAGGAAACATGTAACACAACCTTCATGGCTGTGATAAAGAGAAAACCAGGACAGCAGGAGTCCGACAATCTAACAACAAGTAAAGGATACAGCCTGAAGTCTACTCCTTGTAAATAAGGTCACCTTACATTGTTTTTTTCAACAAAAATAAAACATTAAAAAATTGTTAATCCCGGAATGATAAAAATGATAAAATTAATAACAGGGACCAGGAAGCAGTATCTTTACAATGCACTCAGGCACAGTAGCTTCCAGCCATCACATGCGTCTGCTGTGACTGAGGGGGCTGGATGTCTTCAGTAAAGCACCATGAATCCAGTCTCTGGTCAAATGATACAATGACTCTCACAATTCTAGGGAGGGGAGACTATGTGATCTAAAGCCAGAGCATCATTGTAAAGGCACTGCATCCTGGTCCCACAGACCAGATGAATCATTTCAAATGGAGAAACCCGGAAGAGGGGAAACAAATTAGTAAATAACAACACAAATTTTTTATATTCCCTGGACAACATCTTAATTGACCAGCCCTGGAAGACCTTTTAGCAATTTCACATGTCCGGTGGCCCTACATTTTTATTTATTGAGCTACACACTAAATGTTCGCATCATTCTCTTCAGGGCAAATAGGACCAGGGTCGGCTCCAGGTTTCATTAGGCCCCTGGGTGACAGGGCCTCAGTAGGCTCCTTCGCAGTGAACTCATGTGGCAGAGTTAAAAAACTGTCCTGTTCCCTAAAATATTCACCAAGTTTACCATCCCAAACAGCCTCCTCATGGTTATTTAATATACAGCCCCCTCATGGTTACTTTATATAAGCCCGCTTCACCCCATATGGATTCATTAGATAGAGTCCTCCTCGCCCCCATGGGTTCCTTATGTCCAGCCTTATGTGGGCCCCCAGCAGCTCTGGGCCCCGGCACTTGCCCAGGTATGCCCAGTGCTGGCGCCGGCCCTGAATAGGACTGTATGTTTATATCTTTTTAAATAAAGTTTTTTCGTTTTATTATGGATAAACTGTGAAAAAAATTATATACAGTACTGTATATGTTTTTCTGTTAACCTTTTTACTTCTAAAACTTGCAAAATTATACCAAAATTGTCTGCATTCTCTACTAGGCCCTCAGTTTTACCATACGGCTTTAAAGTGTCTTATATTTATGGCGCTTAATCAGGTTAAAGAGTTAATCTCATCTCAGCAAACCTTGCATGGCTTAATAATAAAAGAGAAGATAGAAATCTACAATATATATCACTGAATATAACTTACCCCACTTATCTGTCACTTTTTCTCCTCCTCCTAATTCCTACTGTGATCATTGGCTCAATGACTAAAATCAGGTTAAAGCCACTGCTCATAGAACACTAAGGAGAGAAGGGGAGCAGGATGGAGCAGCAGCAGACAGCAATGAGGTGCTGCTGCATTAAGTAAGTATTCTACATGGTAATCTATTCACAACTAACTACACTGTTCAGCAAATCTGTGTAAGGTCTTTCCTATTACAACAGCTCCTAGTGTGTTTTAGTAACTGCAATGGAGAGCTATATCCAATCCCTAAAAGCCCAACCTGCCCCCCCCCCCCCCCCCATACCGAAGTCTGTAGTACCCAGCAAAGTAATGTTTGTTATGTTATGTAATGTATGGAGCAGTGATGCACAAAACAATTTCCCAACGGGATTAATAAAGTTTTATTCTATTCTATATGTATGTTATAGATGGGTTGCAGAAGAGCATAATCTGATTTTCGGTATATGCTGTGTAAGGGATACGTGGTTGCTGCTAGTCGCTACAGTCTTTGGATCAAAGTTCAGTGAAATAGAGTGATGGAGCCTGCGGTACTGCTGATAAATGAAGAATACAATACTGATAGAATCTGCTGTTACCAAGTGACAGTCACACATATGGGCAGTGACACGTCATCCGAAATTCTCTGAAGGTTTGATAGAGCCTGGATGTACAGTATGTATAGGTATTTGTTATGATACAAATCATGATGTAATTTTAACCAGGAACAAGCACGAGGCCGTACACATCTGCCTATGGCACACATTGGGGAAACAATATAAAAAACAAGCATATGGTATAAAAAAATAACTGAGAATAACTGCATGTAACCAATTATGTCAATAATAAAAAATATATAACCCATGTAATCTCTTCCAAATCAAAATAAAATCTGTAACAGCCATCAGAATACAGGAGAAACCATAAGTCTCTGCATCATTCACCGGTGACAAAGTCAGAATAATATAACACAACTTGTGCTGGATCTCTCTTTCATTATAGTAATGATAGTTTAGCATGTTACTAGCCGCCTACCATCAGATCTACCTTAATAGGTAGATTTCATTTAACTCCTTGTAGCAGGCAAAAATGACTGGACTCCTGCCATTTGTGACGGAGATAAGGAATTACTACCTATTAAGGTAGATCTGACGGTAGGTGATAGTGCTAAACCCTAATATATCTTTACCTAATCCTAAAATACTTTATAAACTAAACTACACTTTAGTTAGCTAATATGCTAATTTTCGGCAGAGGCTCCTGGGGCGTGGAGTAGCCCCTCCGGGCAGTGGGAGAAGAGGCTAAGCCACGCCCCAGTAGCCTCTGCCAATAATTAGCATATTAGCTAGATAGAGTGTAGTTTCGTTTAGTAAGTATTTTAGGACCAGGTAAAGATAGATGAAGGTTTAGCATGTTACTTGCCACCTGTCATCAGATCTACCTTAATAGGTAGATTTCCTTTAACTTCTTGTAGCAGGTAAAAATGGCTGGACTCCTGCCATTTGTGACGGTGATAGGGAATTACTACCATAACATATGTGTGTTTTGATATGAAGGGCAATTTAATGCAATGGAATATGGACTGGTGAAAAAAATCATTTGCAACAGTTTTTTTATGCAAGTTGTAGTCACAGAAAGTAGAACCTCATTCATCAATGGGAGTAAACATCTTCCATGTAAATGGGGCCTTGGAGAAATAAGTGTATGAGTCTACTAGACAGTAGTAGATTATGATATGAGAGGTTTGAGTGATAGCACAATCCCTTACAAGGTCCCTTAAATTGCCTTGTCTTCCTTTCCCAAGAAAATTGGTTCTGGAACCATTTCTAAGGAGACATGAGATATATCTAGGGCCAACAATTTTCTTACAAGCCCATGGCGTTCTTAATCCGCCCCGATACTAGATCTAAATATAAGTACAGACAGTCCTCAACTTACAGACAGCCCCTACAATGGGGTCCTCGACCGCATTTCTATCTAGGGGCCATCCATAACTCGGATGACTTGTACCGTGCTTCTGTGCGCATGAATAATATAAAGCGATCCCGGCAGCTTGTTCTTCTTCATGCACATGGAAGCACTTTACAAGCTGCTGGTATCGCTTGTCCTTACTGATATCTGCGGAGGTAGCAGAGGGTAGAGGTAACTAAAGACGCGTTAGCCTGATACCAGCGTTTTCCCAATACCAGTTAGACTTACGCACAAATCAGGGTCGGCTCCAGGTTTCAGTAGGCCCCTGGGCGACAGAGCTTCAGTGGGCCCCTTTGCAGTGAACTCACATGGTGCCATTAAAAAATCAGAAACTAAAACAGTCTTCTGTTCCCCAAAATATTCCCTAGTTTATTATACAAAACAGCCCCCTCATTGTTATTTTATATAAAGCCCCCCTCGCCCACCCTTATGGATTCATTAGATACAGCCCCCTTCACCCCCATGGATTCCTTATGTACAGCCTTATGTGGGCCCCCCAGCAGCTCTGGGTCCCCTGCACCTTCCCAAGTAAGCCAGCCCTGAAACCTATGTTCCCTATCTTGAATGTAACTCAGGGACTTCCTTTATACTAGAAATAGAGTCTATAGTTTAAAAAAATATTTGCGTTCCATAAAGCCATAATTTTGTAAAGAAGCTTGTCGGAAAACAAAAATCAGGACTATCCAACACAAGATATACTGACTACCAGAACTTTGCTTTGACTCACTCACATGCTTAAAAATTCCCAAGACCGTCCATAAAATCACATGTGAATATTTAACACGGTGACTGATCCCGGTTTATTCGGAGGTAAGTAGATAATATCGAATCTTAGGGCCGATCTGGGAACACAAGGGTTATTAAACAAAGCTCTAGGGTAACAAAATGTAGATTTTTTTTCTTCATGTTTTTATGACACCTTTAAAATTATTTGCGCTTTTTAGCACTGGGGCTAATTACAGCTACAGCTCCAGGTGCCAGAAGAGTGTTAATTAGGAGATTAATTAAAACATACTTTTTTTTCTTTTCTTTTTTTTTAGAAGACGATAAATCGAAAGGTGAAAAAACTAAAGCGGGAAGCGGGACGTGAGTGATCATCCGGTCCTATATCATGACGGGCCACCTATAGTATGTAGATGTGAAATACAGAAATGATTCCAGCTCTGGATTTCCCGGCAAGTGATCAGCGATTTCTAAACATATGCATTGTATCTCCAACAAACAAGACAAAACCTAAATTAATCTGCCTGCTAATCCCCTCTCACATAGTGACATTAGTAGACCTCAGAGAACCTTATCTGAAAAAGATTAGGATAAAACCCTTTTTTTTCAGTAATAAGTTCCTGTGATCTGCATGGAAAACAGCTCCGTGATATCTGGAGAAGAAGAGGAGGTGAGGACACAAAGTAAGGAGAAGAAACAAAGTACAAGAAAACTTAGTGGAAAGAACATAGAATGGAAAAAATAAACTTATCTACTGTAGATACCGGTGGGGAAGAAGGTTACACATAGTGTACCTGAAAAGGGATGTATGGTTTAGGGTACAATCACATCAGTTAGGAGTCCACTTAAAGGAAATTACCATCAAAATCAGGTTTCATAAACCAGGGACACTTACTCATAGATCCAGGCACCGTGACTTGTTATCCATGGCATCCTTACTTCTAAAATCAACTAATAAAATGATGCTCTACCTGAGCTCTATTGCCTTTACAGGCTGTAACACGGTCTCATCCTTCCCCCTGCTCCTTCAGCACTTCCCCAACCTTCTGTATTCTTAGAACACAGTTGTAGAAGGGAGGTGCTGAGGGAACAGGGGGAGAGTGAGACAGTGTAACAGCACGTAAAGACAGACAATGGAATGTCCGGAGCCCTGGATCATTATCATATTTATAAAAGTTGATGTTAGAAGGTAGTTGGCCATGGATAACAAATATAAGAAGATTACCACAGTTACCGTGCCCCTGGTTTATCAGGATGGATTTTAATGGTAGATTTCCGTTAACATTACTGATACATTACTGATGCCAAAACATGGCATTCCTGCAAAGCGTAGAAGGTCCCCAATTAGGCTAGACAGTGTCAGGCTATCAGTGGCATTGTCTGTACCAGGTCCTTTTGGACTTGTAGCTTAGTGTCCTGTAGTCCATTACCACACACTATACTATATTAAAAATCCTTTACACTTACCCGCTCATGTATAAATCTTTACTGGAGCCGAAATAGCACCAGGATTCAATAAGCATACAATGAACCTTGGGTGCACGCCGGCCCCGGCCAAGCCCGCTATTTGCGATTGATAACAATTGAGGTTTTGTAATGGGGAAAATAGACACAATTCATGGCCCTGCACCAGGAATTGCGACAATGTGATGGCTTGGTGGCTAGATTTCAGCCGTAAACGTACCAATAAGATAAAGGTTTTTTTATTTTAAGTGCAACAAAGTAACCTGGGCGATAATACAGCCGGGTATAAGAGGGAAGAAAGTTGTGCACTTCTCACCCCTCCTCTTTCCGAGTGGCCACTAGCGTAAAACAGCAAAATATAGGACATGTCCCAAATTTTGCATGGCGGCCACCTGGCTCGGTTGCGGTGCGATGAGACACTGAACTGTGACCATGTGGCATAGACCTCTATGTCCCCCACCCATAACTGTTGTGTCCATGAGGCTTAGTGGTACCAGTCCATAAAGACCTGTGGGTGGCCTTGACTTTATACCATTAACACGTTCCCTTTAAGGATTGCAAAGCCGGAACGACTCCCATACATTTCTTACATAAAGACAAGATCTGAAGACAGAACATTCACAATACACAAGACATTATGCAGGTAATGGAAGGATGTTCTGAAAAATCACTGTCAGAATAGATTCACAGCGTGACTCGCCAACATCTACCTCCGCGGTCAGCGTACTGCTAGTGCTGTACTATTCTTCTTCTACCACTCCATGGAAAACACATTCCAAAATGAATGGCAGCTTCAATAAGCCCCTCAAACAAGACGAAGTCTAAAAAAAAATTAAAAAAGGGTCATACATGCCAGCATTACATGACTTGATGTACCCATGATTAGCATCCAGTGCCCGATGCCAAGGTGGGTTATCAGAAAGCGGGGACCCTGTATCCCTCCTCTCCCTCCCTCATCCGTCTACTCCGTGTTGTCTTCCTGGGGAGTTGGAGAAATTGTGCGATTATGTTTTGAGGAGAGAGACACGCGCGCACATCATGCTCTCGGATAAACAGCGTCAGGTTCCTGTGCCTCCCCAGGCCCCGTTCATCCTCCCTCCTCCCTGCGCCAGAAAATGGAATCAATTGCTTGCAATTGGCAGCTCTGTGTTTTTAGCAGCACGTCGGGCGAGATGTTCAGGTGCTCTGATGGGTTTGATCTCCTGCCGACTCTCTTTCTCTAGACTTCCCGCCGCTTCGCTTTCTGAGCTGAATTTTTTTTTTCCTGTGGGTTAAGAAGCTATTTTTGTTTAACCCCCTAAGTGCTAGGCGGGGGCCTACACCCATACGACGTGTGGCTCGTCTCCATAGTCATTACTACTCATCTATGATTGACTCCAGTGGTGCATGAGCTGATACGCTTTAGGTCACAGACAGACAAAGAAATGGATTTTGAGAAGACCTCTCACCACTTTGGACAAGAACCAAACTCGTATACATTTTCTGAACACGGTGTGTTATGCTATTCTTTCTCGATTTTTATGATAACTGGCAGTCACCAATTGGGGGTGTGGCTTTGCACAATTTTAAACTGTCCAATCAGTGTGAAGAGTGTTAAGAGACGACTGTGGTGAGTTGATAAATTACGGACCGCAGAGGTCAGACCTCATAGGGGCTCTCTGTGCACCGGTGATATGATGATGCCCAACAGGTCGAGCCGGATATATCAAGAGGATCCAGACTCCAGATATTTGTTCAATGGCGAGGTTGCCTCTGGACTCTGTTTATATCTTCGGTGAGGTTGGCGCACTTGTCAGACACATTGGGCCTCATTTATCAAAACTGTTTCTCATGGCAACCAATAAGAGTTCAGATTTAATTTTTTAAACTGCTGTGGGAAAATTTAAGTTGAGCTCTGATTGGTTGCCTTGAGCAACTAGAACAGTTTTACTCTAGACACTTTTGATAAATTAGGCCCATTGTAAGACCAGGTCAGTTGTACGCCAGGTACACCCTGGCGTTGAAATGCGCTATGGCCAGTGCCTGAACCTGGCGCAGTCTATGGTAAGTGTGCAGAAGTGGGGTGTCCCTGCCCCTCGCCGGCCCACTCCACAGCCTGGCACCTCCCCGTCCAAGTGGTGTAGAGGACGGAGTAGTCGCAATTCCTGGCATGTTTGGCGCTGTGGTCATTCGTGGTCATGACGTTTGTCCGAATTAGCCCTTAGACTCAGCAGGACACACCCTTATGACAAAAAAAAGCATGGTAACGCCCAGTTGATCAACAGAGAAACAGACCAACAAAGAGTTTAAAAGAAAGGTAATTCAGGATTGTAAATACATGGGGAATCCAAGAATTTATACAATCAAAATAGTCAGAAGTGGTAAGAGGTCCTCCCTAAAAGTGATGATTAAATCTACATTTTTGGGGTCATGTTCATCCAGTTGTTTCATTTCTGGCATTTTTGTGCTCACTCCAGGACAGAAAAAGATTGCATGTGTTGCGTATTTTCGTAGATGTGCATCATCGGAACTGATTCCAAAAATGATTCCAGAGAGCCCCAGGAAGGGTTAATGCTCTATGATTATACACTGTCCATTACAATGTGTTTTCAGGGCCTGGGAGAAGGAGGAGGGAGTGTTAACTACAGAAAGAAAAGCGTCCAAGAAGCCATTACAGGGTGACACTTTGCATTGCAGTGACAGATTTGGCCAGGCTCCAGCTTTCCATCTGCCAGGTCTTTGATGTCTCTACATTCCACTCCAAAAAAAAAAAGTAAAATCCATTTTGGATAGTAGAGCGCCCGTCATCTCCCAGCGCACCTTACAATGACTCCTGCTTATACAGAAACCATTAGATAGTTACCCCAGCACCCGAGCGCACCTAGAGGGAGGGACTACCCCGCACATAATGACTTCACACCTCATGCTGTGAGGAAAGTTTCAGCAGCTCTCAGTGTATGCACGAGGCAAGGTACATGACTGGTGTCTGCACAAATCTGTGCACAGGGGATGATGAGACAGAATACAATGTGATAATGCATGGAAAATTCAATCTGAAACATGTTACAGAGCAGGAAGAGCTGGGCAAACTGCACACTGTGTCCTATCTGCTGGCAGCATGTTATAGAGCAGGAAGAGATGAGCAGACTGCACATAGTGCCCTATCTGCATGCTGCATGTTATAGAGCAGGAAGAGATGAGCAGATTGTACATAGTGTCCGATCTGCAGGCAGCATGTTATAGAGCAGGAAGAGATGAGCAGACTGCACACAGTGTCCTATCTGCAGGCAGCATGTTATAGAGCAGGAAGAGCTGAGCAGATTTTACAGAGTGTACTATATGTAGACAGTATGTAGTAGAGCATGAAGAGCTCAGCAGACTGCACATGATATCCTATCTGTAGACCCTATGCTATAGAGCAGAATGGGCTGACCAGATTTTACATAGTGTACTATCTGTAGACACTATGTAATAGAGCAAGAGGAGCTGAGCAACTGTACATAGTGCACTATCTTTAGACAGTATGTTATAGAACAGGGGATGCTGACGAAATTGTACATAGTGTCCTATCTGCGGGCAGCATGTTATAGAGCAGGAGGAGCTGAGCAGATTGTATATAGTGTCATATCTGCAGGCAGCATATTATAAAGCAAGAGGTGCTGAGCAAATGAGATGGTAAGTAATTTATTTGGTAGATCAAATTGTTTTCAATAAACATACATAACATAATATATGTCAACCAATGCGTAGGAACATCCACTGGACTGCTAATCCCAGAATGGGAAAGAAATGAAATAAGTATGTTTTATTTTTTTCTCATAATTGTATATCAAGCTGCTCATCTCTGCCTTCTTTATATGTGTTCCTTTTGTAATATATATACTGGTTTGGATTAATCCCACATCATGTTTTTAGACTTCTTGTAGGTCATACTTGTTAAGGGGGCTGCCTTTCAAGGTAGCAAAATGAGGTATTGTTTTCCATTTAACACTTTGAAAACTTATTTGCATTCTTTATATCCCACAGACAGGATACGTTATACAATCTTCTCAGCTTCTCCTGCTCTATAACATGCAGAAATGTCACTAGGTATAATCTGCTCAGCTCCTCCTGCTCTATAACATACTGCCTGCAGATAGGACACTATGTACAATCTGCTCAGCTCCTCCTGCTCTACAACATACTGCCTGCAGATAGATCACCATGTACAATCTTCTCAGGTCCTCCTGCTCTATAACATGCTGCCTGCAGATAGGACACTATGTACAATCTGCTCAGCTCCTCCTGCTCTACAACATACTGCCTGCAGATAGATCACTATGTACAATCTTCTCAGGTCCTCCTGCTCTATAACATGCTGCCTGCAGATAGAACACTACGTACAATCTCATCAGCTCCTCCTGCTCTATAACATGCTGTCTGCAGATAGGACACTACGTACAATCTCATCAGCTCCCCTGCTCTATAACCTGCTGCCTGCAGACAAGACACTTTATACAATCTGCTCAACTCTTCCTGCTATATAACAAACTGCCTGTAAGTTTACAAGTTCCCTTTAGTAGTACAGTTGGACTGTATTATAGGGACAATTCCATTTTGCAGAGATTCCATTGTATAGTCCAAAGAACTGGAGCCCTCCTATGTATCATCTATAAGACACAATAGGAAGTTTTCTACAAATAAGTCGAGTAATTGGGGGATATTTATCATACGCTGGTGCTCGTGCGCCAGCGTATGATAGCCCTGCCGCTGCAAATTCGCAGCCCGATATATGAAGAGGCTTCTGCCTCTTCATGTATCGGGCTGCCAGTTGCGCAGCGTTTTTCCTACGCCAGGCAGGGCCTGGCGTAGAAAAGAGAACTTTTCATACGTGAAAAGTCGCCGGCAGCAGCGAGTGCGCAGGCGCGGGGACAGTAACGCCCCGCGCCGGCCCACTCCAGTCCGGCCGCGCCCCCGGCTCGGCCGGCCGCGCCCCCCCTTCCCGCCCCTTCACGCCCCACTGGCGTGATGGTGGCGGATTGTGAAAAATAATCGCAAAAGCTAGCAATAAGTTAGCATTTGCGATTATTTCAGGGCCTCTGCGCCACTGGCGGTGCGCAGAGGTCCTGATAAATATCCCCCACTGTGTCTATGGTTTAAAAATGAATTAAAAGCCTTAAAAAAAAAAAATCTCAATCAGCAATCGTAAAGACGTTACCTTTACTGAACTGGCAATGAACTAACAATCAGCATGTTCGGGTTCACAGGCTGATGAGACAGGGAGGAAGGCGCAGCCGCTGCCGGAGATGAGACTGGGTTTGTCTGGATGTAAGTGTCCTGCAAGGTACATTCTAATTAGGTGTGAGGCTCCGAGCGCCTCACTAGCATGTTAACTCTGCAACATGACAGCATAATTTGACTTCTTAAAGGATTATGCAAATTACCGCTCATCATTTCATTACAAGACTGGAAGGGAAAAACTGACAGGCAATTTATACATAACACACCTTTCAAATCCCCTACACGTGTAACACCTGGGCCATGTAACTGCGCTCCCGGGACGCCGCGTTCATTACACCGCTGCAATCCTAAAAACCAGAAATTGCTTTGAGCGCAAGAAGGAACTTGCACATACCAAAAGGCCCTCTATTAAGATCCCATTCATCAAGTCACTTATGTGGCAGATACACCTGCCAAAAGTCAATGGGGCACTTTTACTTACCCGGTCCTGTCGCGATCCCCGATCCGGACTGTCCGACGAGGACGAAGTCCGGCGTGATTCACTAAGATCGTGCGTCCGATATCCTGCATGTGTCGCTTCCTGAGGTCCGCCGGAGTTCACCTACTCACGTATGTGAGTACATTGTCTTGCGACACAATTTAAATTGTAAATCCTGCGCTCAGTCCGAATCTGTCGGGTTGTCCGACGGCCAGGCACCTCGGTTTGTGTCGCATGAAAGTCGGCGGGATTGCGCCAAAATCCCCTATTAAAAGCGGCGGAAATAGTAGGGAAACCCGATGGAAATGCGGTGTGCGAACACTTAGTAAATGTGCCCCAATGTGATCCAGCTGATGTGTACTGGATTGTAACCTAGGCAGTTTGGAGCGGTAGCCCTGATGCCAAACCTTCTAGAAGGCTCATGGCAACCCAAACCACCCACCAAATTTTATGCCGAGAAGGACCTTCACCCATGAAATACTCGTACATCCATTCCTGCTCTCACTACACAGCCACAACAGCCATTTCAGGACCTTTGAAGGTCCTGAAACCATAGATTGAAAGCAGCAGAAGGGACACATCCCCCAAGAAGCTTATTCTAGTACCAGATGTAGGAGGTGACTCCACAACTTGTAGGGGCTATAATATTCATACAGCCCAGGGCCCATGGCGGTCCTAATCCATCCTTGGTGGGGGCTGCTTAGACTTTCTACCGCCACCAATATGCCTTATTTGACTTAAGATTTTTACATAAATTTGTCCTGAACAATACAACTGCTCGCAGTTTGTAATAATCCTAAATACAAGATTTCGCCGACCGTCCGAGGTACTGCAAATCATAGATGCAGCTGAGGTCCCTAAATATTACACAAGGGAAGATTGTAAAGTGTTCTACAATTGTATCCTAATGTTGTGAATTTTGCAACATAAAATACAATAATGCAAATACTAAAAATTTGCCACACAACTCCGATCCCCGTCAACCATGATAACATATCCTCTCAATGTATATGACCAATGTGGCCACCACTGATGTGGACACGTCCTCACTGGAGGTCGGGATACAAAGAGGAACCAGACAAGTGTTGCCACAGGATCAGTAAGGAGACTATACTGCTTCATTTCAGGGATGAACCTAAACATTGTGCTCCCTGAGGCAAGCTATAGAAGCCGACCCCTTCTAACCCATCCAGTATAAATATATCAGGTAGGTTTTTTTTAGTAGGTGGGTTCTCCATGTAGTGTCTCACCCCCCTGCTATCAACAAGTCTATAGAGACACTCGGGGAGATTAATCAGGGGTGTCTGAGATCAGAACTGTCCTTGGCAACCAATCAGAGCTCAGATTTCATTTTCCTAAAATTTAAGCTGAGCTCTGATTGGCTGCCATGGGCAACTAGAACAATTTTACCTCAGACGCTTCTGATAAATCTCCCCCACTATTTTTAAGTGTCCGTCCTACAATGTAGCAGCTGAATGCTCCACTCCACCCATCCTGCTGGAGGCGCTGCTGAGGCAAAAGGCTCAACTTGCCTCATGCCTATACTGCTTTATTTGTACAAACTGACCCAAAATTCACAGATTGTGGTACGGTTTTACTGCTGTAAATTTACTTATAGATCTCTACTTAGCAATTTATTCAATTGGTGTTCTTAGATTTTTTTCTGGATTGTACCTACAGATCTCAAATTTGATTTGGAAAATGTTCTCCAGCGTGTGTGAACTTACCTTAATACTGTCGTATTTGAATGTTAAAAATCCTACTTATTATGAAGTTAAAAACCTTACATTTTATAGACATGCTACAACATAATATACATCTTGTCCTGATGCTAGTTGCGATACAGAGCAAGATGTGTTTAAATAAATAATATTATTTCAGAAATGAACAGAACAGATTATAATATATTATATTACACTGTTTACTATTAAGTAAAACAGCTTCTGTGTCATATTTTTTGCTTCTTTCTTCTCCTGCAGTGAGCAATGTTTCTAAAAGTCTACTGTACACAGCATAAAGATAAGGAGAGAAGGCTAGGGATTATCTCATTACATAACTAAAGATTCAGTTCTGTAAGGATATCAAACTATCCACTGACTGTAAGGAGTTAAGACATTGGACATTTTATGAGCTTCTCCTTATCTAGCTGCTGTCAGTGTGAGTACAGGAGGGAATTACATTTATACACACTGCTAAAAGCAGAAAGAAAGGCAGTAAAAAAAAATCTGGAAAAATAAACAATATGTTTCACTTAATAAAGGTTATTACAGAGTTTAATATTATCTTCTTCACTAGTGATCTCTTTGCATACCTAAAGAATACTTTACCTGATGATTCAGTTCTGTATGGAGATTATACTACCCAAAGACTGTCTATAAGAAGTTAAGACATTAGACACTTTATCAGCTCCTCCTTATCTATCAGCTGTCATTGCGAGTACAGGAGGGAACGCTGATTTATACACACTGCTA
Organism: Engystomops pustulosus; assembly: GCF_040894005.1. NCBI lineage: Eukaryota > Metazoa > Chordata > Amphibia > Anura > Leptodactylidae > Engystomops > Engystomops pustulosus. The sequence goes on from NC_092417.1 coordinate 32,452,613, forward strand.
AAAGCAGAAAAAAAGAGCAGGAAAAAAACAGGACAAAGAAACATTTTTCCCTTAGTAAAGTATATTGCAAAGTTTACTATTATCATCTGCAAAACTTAAACTAGACTTTTATATGTCAAAATGGCAAACAATGCTAACTATTAAGCAGTTACTTCATGTTATAAGAACATGTGGGTTCAGGTACATACTCTGGTCTTTATGGTACGTGGCTTCTATATATACCCTTACTGTGTATCTATCTAACATTCGCATATGTATCTCTACCTATCCCATATGTATCTCTCTGCCCATCTCATATGTATATCTACTTATCCCATATGTATCTATCTACCCATCTCATATGTATATCTACCTATCACATATGTATCTATCTACCCATCTCATATGTATATCTACCTATCCCATATGTATCTATCTACCCATCTCATATGTATCTATCTACCCATCTCATATGTATCTATCTACCCATCTCATATGTATATCTACCTATCCCATATGTATCTATCTACCCATCTCATATGTATATCTACCTATCACATATGTATCTCTCTGCCCATCTCATATGTATATCTACCTATCCCATATGTATCTATCTACCCATCTCATATGTATATCTACCTATCACATATGTATCTATCTACCCATCTCATATGTATATCTACCTATCCCATATGTATCTATCTACCCATCTCATATGTATCTATCTACCCATCTCATATGTATCTATCTACCCATCTCATATGTATATCTACCTATCCCATATGTATCTATCTACCCATCTCATATGTATCTCTACCTATCCCATATGTATCTATCTACCCATCTCATATGTATCTCTACCTATCCCATATGTATCTATCTACCCATCTCATATGTATCTCTACCTATCCCATATGTATCTATCTACCCATCTCATATGTATATCTACTTATCCCATATGTATCTATCTACCCATCTCATATGTATCTCTACCTATCCCATATGTATCTATCTACCCATCTCATATGTATATCTACTTATCCCATATGTATCTATCTACCCATCTCATATGTATATCTACCTATCCCATATGTATCTCTCTGCCCATCTCATATGTATCTCTACCTATCCCATATGTATCTATCTACCCATCTCATATGTATATCTACTTATCCCATATGTATCTATCTACCCATCTCATATGTATATCTACCTATCCCATATGTATCTATCTACCCATCTCATATGTATATCTACTTATCCCATATGTATCTATCTACCCATCTCATATGTATCTCTACCTATCCCATATGTATCTATCTACCCATCTCATATGTATATCTACTTATCCCATATGTATCTATCTACCCATCTCATATGTATCTCTACCTATCCCATATGTATCTATCTACCTATCCCATATGTATCTCTCTGCCCATGTCATGTGTATCTTCCTCATATGTATCTATCTTTCTCATATATTTCTACCCAAATATTGGATACATATCTCTATCTCTATCTCTCTTTTTCTCTTTCTCCATATATAATAGTCAATTTGTCAATGTCAAAAATTAACCACTTGTTTCCCACACTTCCATTGAACCCCAGGTCATTCCTACCCTGTATCATTACATGCGCTGAAACCAAACAAAAGCCGACTGATAGATAGGAATCGGAGGTAATAAAGTGCATTGTCGGTGCACAAATAACCATATGTATCTACCCATAAATCCATCCCTTTTGTTTTTTGATGTTCTGTATATATTTTTCAGACGGTAACCAAACTCATGAAGTTCCCCTATTAATCCACCACTGACTGATGAAGGGGGTTAGCTGGGAGGGCAGAATTTAAATAATTAGTCACGAGCAGTGGAGCTGGAAGGGTGAAAGAGGGGAGGACGAGAGGAGCAGGGAGATGCTTTGAGGCAGGGTAGTAAATTGCTCTATTTTCGCAGGTAATTTAAATGCAAACTAGCAGCAACTTATCACAAGAATGGATTTTCCACCATCTGGTCAAATAACAGGGGATTTGTTTAGTGCCATGCAAAGAATCGAGTGATGGGGAGAGAAGGCAGATTAGCAGGTAAGTCCTACAGTCGGGCAAAATGTATTTTGTGCAAACAAGAACAGACGAGGCTTTTAACAATTACACCTGTCAGAACCTCCAGAAAGCAATCCATCTCCGACGCCCGAGACCAAGCAAGTTCATAACCAAATGGGATTGAGCTGCGCGCTGCTTCCGAAGTTAAGGATGAAGTGGGCATGGAGGGGGGCGGAGGTGTGACTGAAGGACAGGGTGCACAGGATGCCTGAAGGTGATGTACGGGTGCTGGCATCAGCAATCTGTAGCAGATATAATAGAGTGCAAGCACCTTTCATACACGTGTAAGGCTACACATGACATCCAGGGTGTTACCGCAAGTGAGCGAAAATAAATCGCAATACAGCGTATGGGTAATTCTGCCAATGCCTCTGGCAGGGAACCTAAGTAAAAATGTATAAACAGCCGATGACGCTTCACTTGCTGCGTACTGGAACGTTGGGTTGTCAGGCCGGCCATTTATATTACACCGCCTCGCTGAAATCGCATTCTGCTGCCTGAATTGTTACCACATCGGAGCATGATCTACTCACGAATAAAGGGCATGAAAATACAACACATCGTGCCAAAGCGTAAAAATGCTGATACGTGGCACAAAGAAGTGCTGCAGAAAAGCATTCATCTAGATTTCCGTGATCAGCTAACGCTACGTGGCGACTTTGGTCACATGACACGTGGACCGCTTATTGACTTTCACAATGGTCATCACCAGGAAACCATGACACAACTTCCAGATTTATAGCTGCACATCACAGGTGACTTTCCCATGTTAATCGCCTGTGATTACGACTTTCTCGTAGCCCTTAAATTACACATTTTTTCTTTAGCAAAATCCCAAAACGTAAAAAAAAAAAACTACAGGGAAGTTGCTGCCGTAGTACAAAGCAGAGATCATAACTTATTTATATTCCAGGGTTGTAGCTGGACTTAGTGCATTGACGTAGGAGATCTCATCCCCTTCCACTCTGCTCTGAGTAAAAGTAGTAGCTGGCTTCTGGTTAGATATTACAGCAGAGGGGAGGGGATAAGGTAAAGTTTGAATGGAACAAAGATACAGCAGTGTGAGGAGACCCCCAGCTCCTGGAATATAACTCATAGGTACAATTAAATGAAATCTACCATCAAAATAAAGCATCCGGGACAGTTACTTATAGATCCAGGCACTGTGACTGTGGTAATCTTCTAATATTTCTTATCCATGGCCACCTTATCCATAATGAGCCAGGGTTCCTGGGGATGTTACCAGAGTCCCTCTGTGCTGCAGATTCACTATTAGCTCTGGCATCCATCCAGTGACCCTTACCCTGACACCCAATACCTGGTGGGAGTGCAGAGAGCCCTGGATACTACAATAGAAGGAAACCAACCAAGCACTAGCATCCGGCATAGAAGGCGAATTAAAACCGTTTTATTGGTCATGCCTGTAGCACCTATCAAACACTGTCAGACCTGCGCCTTTACTAGTCTTTTTTGTGATTTTTTTAACTGTATCACAGGGCAAACAGTGCTTTCGCAATACTATTTATGCCAAAACTCCAATATAAGCATAGTGGATCTGTTTTTTTTTATTAAAATGATCCCACATATGGAGAAAACAGTATATTTAGAGAATATTTAGCTCCACTTGCTTGATTGATAGTGGGCTCCATGCATGGGTGCCCTGCCAGTAATAAATAGGTGCTGCACCGTCTCCCTCCAGTCACCAGAGTGTGCTGATGTGCCCGGGCCTCTCCCGCTTTTAAAGGTCTCGGTGCGTACCTGTGCGTATGACAGTCGGGATGTATGGGTCTGGAGAAGACGGGAGTGATAAATGGAGCCGGCCTGTTCTTCCAGCATGCCACGCTGAAAGCAATAAGCCTGGCCCAGCTCCCGCTAAGGAGATAATGTCCTTGATTCCATCAATACAGATTACGAGGCAGGTGAGGGGGCCACGCAGCTTAATAACCTGCTGCCTGCCACAGAGAGCACTGACATGGAGCGCCTGCAAGGGAGAAGGAAAGGGAACGCAGAAAAAAAATGAGAAGGAGGGAGAACAGACGAGTTTCTGCATAAGAGGGAAAGCAAAGTTGCAGAAGAGGGATCAGTGACACCCCCCCCCCAAAAAAAAATTATGACATTAGCTGGAGACGTATAGAGCAAAGTATAAGGATTGATATATGTTTGAATACAACAAATTGCTCTGAAATGTAGATCCTGCCTGATCAGACGGCACACTGGCTGCGCGTGCCCGGAGTCTCCTTGCTACTTCCGCCAGCAAGGGCAATTAGGACATTCATTTAGCTAATTGTGTGCAGGTTCTCCTATAACAGACCGGGCTACCGCAGTGCCAATTTATCATTCATCACTTGGGTGGGGCTCCAGCCGGCATAGATTAAAAACATGGACAGGAATGACGGAATTGCCATGCCTCAGGTGACGGCTTCCCGATATTCCGGAGATTAAAAGGTGTCAAGGCCACGGATAGCGAGTAAACAAGGACGTTCCAAGTCTATAGAGGAGGAGACATCGCCGGTGGAGAACATGCAAAAGATGAAGATGATGGACAAGGACGATTCGCAGGGAAGAATATTGTGTCATGGCTGAAAATATCAAAAGAAAGAGACTAAGAAGAAAAATGAAGAAATTCTGATATCAAGGGGTCAGCTCAAGAGCTGAATGCGGGGACCCAGGAGAACTCAGGATGAAAAACGAGATGATGGACAGAGAGAAGACAGACCGTGCAGAGCGCCGTGCCCAAGGGAGAAGAGCCAGAGATGGAAGCCATATACAGACTTGTGTAGGATTCTGGCCAGGAAATGGCAATAAGACACTAAATAATAATAACCCTAGTAAAAATTGTTTTTAAAAATTGTTGACTGTAAATGAACAAGCTTTCCATGTGATACAGGAGTACAACTTAAAGGCAGTCCACTACCTCCACCAAGCGCTATAACCTGCTGGCATTATTTAGTTTACAAGATATTCCCAGTTTAATCCATATGCTAATGAGGCAGTTAGTGCACTGGATGCATCTTCCCAGCACCCAGAGCACTCCTATTCTTGCCTAAATTTCTTTGCTCTTCTTTCAGTGTGACCCCAGGCTCCTGTTTAACTGCCTGATTAGCATATGATTTAAAATGTGAATTTCTCAGAAACAGCATCATATTGCCAGAATCCTCTAAATGGACTTTGGGTGCTGAGTGCAGGGCTTCCTTGCTGGGAACTGATAGTATTGTTAAAGCACTGCCTTTCAGTACTAGATCCCTGGAAAGTTAAATTCTGGAGCTCTGTGTTAGACTCGGCTGTGGGTTCAATGATGCAGAAGCTAGTCAGTCAGCTGCTGGGGGTGGCATCCAGGGGCTTAGATAAATTCTCAGGGCTCAGTTCACACAGGGCTGGTAATACTTTCTCTTGTGACCTATAGTACTACTGTCTTTTTCGTTTTTGCTGGACTTTAAAACCCTGGATCTATACTATATCTTAGTTGGTATCCAGTTTGAGCCGGTACCCTGAACCCAAATCTGAGCTATTTCTTCCAATTTCCTTGACACAAATGAGCGCATTTGGGGCAATATAATATTGACTTATATAGACCCATATGACAGTTGACAAATATTTCTACCAAATGTCCCATATATAAAAATGTCCTTACATGAACCCATTTGGGACGATGTAACGATCCAATCTATAGGTTCATACGACACCGTCAACAACTATTCCTACCAATTCCCCAATACACAAACACCCATTTGGAACAACGTAACAATGCAAACCAAAGACCCATCTGACACAGTCGACAGCTATTCCTATCAATGCTCCAATACACATGAGCTCATTTGATGGCAATATACAATGCAATATATAGGCCCATCCAATGGTCAACAGCTCCTATACATAAGCATTCATGATACAATGGGGCACATTTACTAAAAACAGTGCGGTCTGTACTATGTCCATATGTAGTGTGCAGAGGGCGCCAGATTCAAGAATTGGGGCGCACGTTCTTCATCAATCTGCCGCCTGCACTGCCCCAACAGAGTGCATCACTTTTTTTTGGTGCACCTTTAACATGGGGTGTGTTACACCCTCCGTTTGAGCACAGTAACACCCCTTTCAATGCAGAAATTTGTGTCGCGTCAGGTATAGTACAGCCAAGCCACAAAGCCACAAGTCGGGTGCGACACACATGTGGCGCGGACACGTCTTAAATACCTGTACAAGCAGTTTGCACATAAAAGAACGTGCAAAGTCCGACAGAAAACTGGCGCAAGGACCTTAGTTAATGTGCCCCAATGTGTGTTTTGAATGTGAAGAGAGGAGTTGGCCATTGATAGATACCTCTGGCGGTGGCTTATTTAACCTTGAGGATCAGACAAGTTGAGGCGCAACATACATCACCTCCTATCCACCCAACATTCGCGGAAAAGACAACGCCTTAACCCTTCGTTCAGGTTTGCCGAAAATTCATGACCACCTTGACCTTGCTCACTTCATTATTCTTTGAGGTCAGATATGATCGAGGCAATGATAGCACGGATTGGCACGATATTGAGGTTTTGACTAAAATTTGCAGCTCTAAGTCTACAAGTCCCAGTAGGTGGTGAAGTCAGAGGTCGCACTAACATTTTTCCAGAAGGGTAAAAATACTCCTCTCACCATTTTTGAGGAGTATTTTTACCCGAGGAGGAGTATGAAAATTTCAGTAAAACACCACACACATAGCGCACGCACAACACTCCACTACACTACACACAGCACGCACAACACTACACTACACTACACACAGCACGCACAACACTCCACTACACTCCCACAGCACGCACAACACTACACTACACTACACACAGCACGCACAACACTACACTACACTACACACAGCACGCACAACACTCCACTACACTCCCACAGCACGCACAACACTCCACTACACTCCCACAGCACGCACAACACTACACTACACTACACACAGCACGCACAACACTACACTACACTACACACAGCACGCACAACACTACACTACACACAGCACGCACAACACTCCACTACACTACACACAGCACGCACAACACTACACTACACACAGCACGCACAACACTACACTACACACAGCACGCACAACACTACACTACACTCCCACAGCACGCACAACACTACACTACACTACACACAGCACGCACAACACTACACTACACTACACACAGCACGCACAACACTCCACTACACTCCCACAGCACGCACAACACTCCACTACACTCCCACAGCACGCACAACACTACACTACACTACACACAGCACGCACAACACTACACTACACTACACACAGCACGCACAACACTACACTACACACAGCACGCACAACACTCCACTACACTACACACAGCACGCACAACACTACACTACACACAGCACGCACAACACTACACTACACTACACACAGCACGCACAACACTACACTACACACAGCACGCACAACACTACACTACACTACACACAGCACGCACAACACTACACTACACTCCCACAGCACGCACAACACTACACTACACTCCCACAGCACGCACAACACTACACTACACACAGCACGCACAACACTCCACTACACTACACACAGCACGCACAACACTACACTACACTACACACAGCACGCACAACACTACACTACACTCCCACAGCACGCACAACACTCCACTACACTACACACAGCACGCACAACACTACACACAGCACGCACAACACTCCACTACACTCCCACAGCACGCACAACACTACACTACACTACACACAGCACGCACAACACTACACTACACTACACACAGCACGCACAACACTACACTACACTCCCACAGCACGCACAACACTACACTACACTCCCACAGCACGCACAACACTACACTACACTCCCACAGCACGCACAACACTACACTACACACAGCACGCACAACACTCCACTACACTACACACAGCACGCACAACACTACACTACACACAGCACGCACAACACTCCACTACACTACACACAGCACGCACAACACTACACTACACTACACACAGCACGCACAACACTACACTACACACAGCACGCACAACACTACACTACACTACACACAGCACGCACAACACTACACTACACTACACACAGCACGCACAACACTACACTACACTACACACAGCACGCACAACACTACACTACACTACACACAGCACGCACAACACTACACTACACTACACACAGCACGCACAACACTACACTACACTCCCACAGCACAACACTACACTACACACAGCACGCACAACACTACACTACACACAGCACGCACTACACTACACTACACTACACACAGCACGCACAACACTACACACAGCACGCACGCACAACAAACAGCACGCACAACACTACACACAGCACGCACTACACTACACTCACACAGCACGCACAACACTACACACAGCACGCACTACACTACACACAGCACGCACTACACTACACTCACGCAGCACGCACTACACTACACTCACGCAGCACGCACTACACTACACTCACGCAGCACGCACTACACTACACGCAGCACGCACGCACAACACTCCACTACACTACACACAGCACGCACAACACTCCACTACACACAGCACGCACTACACTACACACAGCGCGCACGCACTACACTACACTCACACAGCACGCACTACACTACACTCACACAGCACGCACTACACTACACTACACTACACACAGCACGCACTACACTACACTACACTACACACAGCACGCACAACACTCCACTACACACAGCACGCACAACACTCCACTACACACAGCACGCACTACACTACACACAGCACGCACAACACTACACACAGCGCGCACGCACTACACTACACTCACACAGCACGCACTACACTACACTACACTACACTCACACAGCACGCACTACACACAGCACGCACTACACACAGCACGCACTACACACAGCACGCACAACACTACACTACACACAGCACGCACAACACTACACACAGCACGCACAACACTACACTACACTCACACAGCACGCACAACACTACACACAGCAAGCACAACACTACACACAGCACGCACTACACTACACACAGCACGCACAACACTACACACAGCAAGCACAACACTACACACAGCAAGCACAACACTACACACAGCACGCACAACACTACACACAGCACGCACTACACTACACACAGCACGCACAACACTACACTACACTACACTACACTCACCCGGCACTGCTCTTAAGTCCCGTCGGCATAACATTAACACGCAGGCAGCTGCGGGCAGGCAGAGATGGAGCAGGACGGGGAGCAGCAGCCCCGCTGTCCACATGTCTCCCCTGTGGCCGGTGCTCTCACTCCGGGTCTCTCCGGCACGCCCCTTAGTCACGTGCCCCGCTGAGCGGCCCGGCGCGCGCTGTGTTCGCGCTAGTGACAGTTCCCTCTTTTGCAGCGCGCGCCGGGCCGCTCAGCCTGCGCGCTACACGGAATAATTGCCATGCGTAACTTTACGCATGGCGATTATTTTGGGGGGTAATGGCGCCTCATCACGCGTCTATGACGCGTGGTGAGGCGTTAATGCGACCTCTGGGTGAAGTGTTATACGAGAGATAAAGCAGATGTGCATGAGACGGGTAGGTACACATCACAGGTATCTCTCCAGACAGCTAAGTAAACATAGCCGCGCACGCACACACACTGTGCAGCCAGCCGCACTCTGCAGTATATTAAGCAGCTGTTTGCATGTGCCGGCCGTGTCCGGAGTGACAGCTGTATTTTCGCTTGCTTTGACATTGAGTCTGATCTGGGTGAATAGCTCATATCCATTAAAGTGCTATTACAGCAGTGACTGGCTGCCAGGCGGCTCCTGATCAATCCTAACAGCCAGTGAGCTGTCATACTGCGAGAAGCAAAGCTCAGCGCTCACAAGGGGGAAGGAGCCCAAAACCACGTCACCGGCAGAACGCACCGCCACATCCAGAGCAGGAGGGCGACTACCTCCCCGGGTGTCATCCATTTATTACACAGAAGGAAAAAAAATCACAACATTGGAGAGATCCGGCAGGTGATGTCTTTGGGGTTGTGTGTAATGTTCTTAGTTATGTTTGATCCTATTTTATAAAAGCTGCAGCCCCGGCATTGCCCAGGATAGTAATAACTGCTCTTAGCTATAACAAAATAGAATGGGTTAACAAAACATATTTTATATCTATATCTATCTATATATCTCTCTCTATATCTATCTATCTCTATGTCTCTCTCTCTCTCTCTCTATATATATATATAGACATCACTCTATAGCGATTTCTCTATATATCTCTCTGCAATCTATCTATTTCTCTCTATATCTATCTCTATGTATCTCTCTCTCTCTCTCTCTATATATATATATATTTCTCTATCTCTCTATATATCTCTCTCTATAGCTATCTATCTATCTATCTATCTATCTATCTATCTATCTATCTATCTATCTATCTATCTATCTCTATGTATCTGTCTCTATCTTTCTCTCTATATCTATCTATCTATCTATCTATCTCCCACTCTATATCTACCTATTTCTCTCTATATCTATCTATTTTTCTATATCTATCTGTATCTATCGTATTACCTCATATTACTTCACATATGACCACACACATAAGCGTCTAATAATCAATGCCTATAGTAACCAATCAAAGCATAGAGCTCATATTAATGACCTGTGGCAAAATAGAAGCTGAGCTGTGATTGGTTGCTTACTGCCACAGTAGCAACAGACAAAGGCTCCTGTATATGTTGGTTAATAAGTGTATTTTGGAAAGCACAGGGTGAAAATTTCGTCTCAAAACCAAGTCTATGAGATTCCCTGAGTCACAGGGAGCGGCTGTGCAAAATTTGATGATTGTAAATGTGATTTCACAATTGAAAGGTGTAGATTCCATTAGTGGACATACATACATACACATACATACAGTCAGCTTCATATATTAGATAATCCTTTTCTTTGGACTGTGTAATATAAGTACGTGATTATAGATAAAAAAAGAGACCCGCTGTGTAATGAATTATCAGTGATTTCTATTAGAGAAGACTGGACGCATGAATAATACTGCATAATGGAAGCCAATGTCTCATCTTAGAAGTAAAAATTATATAAGGATCAGGAGCGAATTAAGATTTCCATGGGCCCTGGGCTGTATGAATATTATAGCCCCTCCATGTCTGCAGTCACTTCCTACATCTGGTACTAGAATCAGCATCTTGGGGAATGGTGGATGTGTCCCTTCTGCTGCTTTCAATCTGAGGTTGCAGAACTGTTGAAGGACCTTCAAAGGTCAAATGGCTATATGAGGATTTCATGGGTTAAGGTCCTTCTGAGTTTAAAACTTGGTGGGTGGTTTGGATGGCCATGGACCCCCTTGAAGGCTTGCGCCCCAGGCTACTGCCCAAACCGCCTATATTATAATCCACTACTGATAAGGATACATGAGATAATTGAATAGAAAAAAAAAAACATACCCAATGTATAATACCAAAAAGAAGATACTTACAACTGAATATAAATTACCAATATCATGGAAAAAATTTGTGATCCCTTTACTGACCTGAAAGAAGGTACAAAACATCTAATAAACGTCACTGCTTAAAATACAGTAGAAATGACAAATCTGGTGTGATATGTGCGTGTCGGTGCTACATGGATGTCAGTGTAAACCAGAGGCATCACATGAAGCTACTCCATCAATAATTTACAATTTAAGGGTCCTGGTCTCCTTATATTAGGAATAACATCTTATGAGCCACCTGAAGTCCTATACCTGGACTTATCTGGTAACAGCTCTGCTCCACCATCTAATGCAGAGGTCCCCAACCGCCGGTCCACGGACCAGGACCGGGCCGTTGGAGTTTATCAGCCGGTCCGCGGCGCCACTGACAGCTAGCTCCGCAGCCCTGCGCCAGGTCAGTGACGCGGCTCCCGGTACCGGTGTTCAGTGTGTAGCGCTGCTAAGCAGCAGCACTGTATACACTGACGCTCAATGTACACTGCGGCTACTCGCATAATGTGCTCAGGCAGGAGCAGGGACAAGCAGGTCATGTGTGTCCGGCGCTCCTTCCCCTCCTGCTAGCTGCGAGTTGAAGGGGGAGGGGCTCTGGATGCTAATGGAAAGCTAGATATGACGTCAGGTCATTATAAATGTCATAATTATATGATAAGTATGAACTAAGCTCCACCCCTCCATAACCCCACCCCATATGACCAAAGCCCTGCCCCCACCCCCACCGGACCATGGAAAACTGGTCTAGCTTAAAGCCGGTCCCTGGTGCAAAAAAGGTTGGGGACCTCTGATCTAATGTGTATGGGGCTTTTGAAACTGTCCCCAATGGTAGATATTGGGGACAATGAGGAGTGGGTGAGTTGGAATTCAACTGCTCTATCCTTTCCTTGGTTGTATATGTGTCTGGCAGCAGCTTTCTCCAGTCACTACAAATGTACTTTCCGTGAAGCCGTATGAATGTAGAGGGAAAGCTGAGTGATCATCCGACATAAGAGATCCACCATCAAAATCCATCATGATAAACCAGGGACATTACTCATAGATCCAGGCCCTATGACTGTGGTAATCTTCTTATATTTGTCATCCATGGCCTCCTCCCTTCTAAAATCAACTTTAAAAATGATGCATAAGGGCTCTGAGGGGCCGTTACTATGCTGCAGTTTCAAAAGCTGTTACTCTGTGGAGGAGCACTTACACCCCACCCACTGTGTGAGATTACATCAGGCAGGGAGAGGTGGGTGGTGCTGTGGGAGCAGGAGTAAGGGTAAGTGATGCAGCCTATGACTATACACCACAGAGGAGCCCTTCTGGCTCATTAGCATAATTTGAAACATTTATTTTAAAAGGAAGGCGGCCATGGATAACAAATATAAGAAGATTATCACAGTCACGGAGCCTGGATCTAAGAGTAAGTGTCCCTGGTTTGTCATGATGGATTTTGGTAGATTTCCTTGAAGGCTCCTAGGTTCCAAATGCAACTGCAACTTAAAGGGGTATTCTCGTCTGGGCATTCACATTCAGTTTCATTAATCTTCCATATATAAACACTTCTTCAATTGGATGTTATTAAAACAATTGTTTCTGTGTGAAGATAATTTCCCATAAACATAGCCATGTTGTCCCTTAGAAACGAGACAGCTTCCTCGGTTACGACCACGTCACATTTAGGCAACAGTGGCCAGACATGTACTATTGAGCCCTGCCTGACCACCTGGATTCAGCGATCATTACTACAGGACGGCTGTGGGACATGTAGTAATTCTCAGATATTTAATATACAAAAACTTTTTGTTTCTTTGTGCAATCCCTTCAGCAGAGGTGGCCGTATCCGAGGAAGCTATCTCGTTTCTAAGGGACCATACCACTACATCTATGGAAAATTATCTTCACACAGGAACATTTTTTTTAATAACATCTAATTGAAGATATGTTTATTAATGGCAGATTAATCATACTGAATGTGAATGCCCAGACGAGAATACCCCTTTAAAGGAAACCTACCACTTGTAGTGGCAGGTTTCCGATGGCAATACCGGGCACCAGCTCAGGGTGAGCTGGTGCCGGAGCTTATTTTTGTTAGTGTTTTAAACCGCGGTATCGCGGTTTAAAACACTTTTTAAACGTTATAGCCGGCGCAGGCAGGTACGTGCTCGGCGCTTACCGTGCACGCGGCTCTCATTCACTTCCTATGTAGCCGCGCGCACGGTAAGCACATCATAAAGCATGTGGTATGAACACATCATAAAGCAAAGTGCTTACAAAGTTTCCTTATTTCAATAGTACGAATCTTCTAATTTTATGAATATCAAAATCTAAAATAGATCTAAAAAATAGATTTAATTTACAGACAAGTAGCCCACTAGCATCACCCCAAAACCAGACCCCTTGCATAAAGGTCCCTAAATAGTGACTGAGATGGGGTGAAGTTATAACACTAATACAAAGAGACGTCATATTTAGAAATAGATGACTACATTGATCGAGGAGGGTATTCCTATAATACCAAAATTGGGACCCGCAAACCATCATAATTAGGAAGTAATACATATACAGGCAGTCCCTGGGTTACATACAAGATCGGTTCTGTAAGTTTGTTCTTAAGTTGAATTTGTATGTAAGTCGGAACTGAATATTTTATAATTGTAGCCCCAGCCACATTTTTTTTGCTCTCTGTGACAACTGGATTTTAAAAAATGTTGGATTGTCATAAGGATTAACAATGAAGCCTCATTACAGACACCTGTGATAACTCATATAGCTGTTTATTGTAGCCTGGGACTAAAGTACAGGAAATTACCAACATCCAGAGCTCCGTTTGTAACTAGGGGTCGTCTGTAAGTCGTGTGTTCTTAAGTAGGGGACCGCCTGTATATGAAGTTATGTAGATTTGATAGAGTATATGTGGTTACAACAAAGGAACCAATTCCCCTGTCCTCATTAGATGATACAGTCGGTCCAATCCCGAGTGGGACACCGCTCATAAAGAGAAGTAAAAGTGTAGAATAACCTTATGTCCTCAATGCAGTTACTAAAACCCGGGCAGTACGTTATATGGAGGTGCTGGGGTACTAAACCATAAGGAATGATCTTGAGCTTGTTCCGTGGACCGCTCCTGACCCGATAGCACTTTGTACAAGCACATTACTATCTTCATTATAACCATGTCTCCATGTAAGCTGAGAGTGCAAAGAGTTACAATGTTACACAGTCAAGTGAAACAGCTTACAAGGAAGAATCCAATGTTTCAGTCAGCTGTGCACATTGTAACTCTTTGCTTTATGCACATTTCCCAGCTGTCAATTTACATTGCAGCACTTTACAAGAGAAGTTGATCTATTGAGCTACTGGGAGAATAATAAACAGCAGCCGGCTGACAGCAGAGAGAAGGCGCTGCCGAGACATAGTACAGAGAGAGGGGAGAAGGGGAGGACCAGAACCATGACAGGCTCAATGGTCATGTACTGATCCAGTGTGCAAAGCAATCAGTACTGCGACCTGGTGCCGCACTTGACTTACCTTACCTATTAAACGACGATTCATGTTTTGTACCAATAGTCCATTATTCCTCAAAAAACAAACGATGAATAAATTAACAACAAGGTGTTACTATTTGTCCTGCCGTAGGGGTGTGCCCTTAGGCACTCTGGTACAATCATCACTGACTGGTTGCCCACCGTGGATGAGCAGCATCCCGCATCTCGCATACAATGTCCGGTCCAGGTATATGCGGACGCTGGTGAGGACCCCTTGCCAGTCAATGTCCTTCTGCCCTTTTATCTTGATGGCAATCCCCCGTTACCCTTACGTCCATCATGGTTCCTAATGTGCTAAGGTTTCTCTTTGTTGACATGATACAGACCAGCCCTGTTTTCTACCCGAGTCTCCTGTCTGAAGCCAGACCTTCTGTCTGTCAATTTTACTGCCAAGACATCCTCAGCCCAACCTACCTGACTACGACTACATCCTTTCAATTCTGTACTGTGCTATAGTGTATCATGTCTTAAATTCATACAAAGACAAATAGGATGGAGTGTGCACTCATGCATGTGTATGGGGGAGTTTTAAGAGACAGTCGACTACCTTTAGTGTATAGTCTGAATTAACACCATCCCACTGACAATTATAAATCATTCATCCAGTCCTTACTACAAAAATAGTTTTTTTGAGGTTTAGATGGCGCTAATGTAACAGAATCTATGTGGAAGCACTGTGAGGGATTTTATCCTTTAGACCAGTGATGGCAAACCTTTTAGAGACCGAGTGCCCAAACTACAACAAAGACCCGCTTATTTATCGCAAAGTGCCAACACAGAAATGTAATTTGTGATTTATACTCCCTTTTTTGTCACAGCTTTCATTGATACCAGCACCTGAGGCACCAATAAAGCAGGAGATAGTCCCAGGTACAGCTGATACATTAAAATAGCTCTGTGCACAGCAAGTCCTGGGCTGTCTGGGAATGCAGAAAGATACCTAGAGTCATCTCTGGTGATGGCCTGAGTGCCCACAGAAAGGGCTCTGAGTGCCACCTCTGGCACCAGTGCCATAGGTTAGCCATCACTGCTTTAGACGGTAAACAGGCAGAGGTAAAGGCAGGTGGCAAAAGGTAAAATATGGTAAAGAGCCACAGGTCAGGACAGGCAAAAGAGATGGGTAAAATACACAAGGATCACAGGTTAAGAATATACTTCATCTGACATCTTTGCCAACTACAAGGGACTAAGGTACCATAATGCTAAGGCACCTTTCCATACGGAAGGTGCCTTAAATAACTCTGAGGAGACAGTGAATGGTGAAAACCAAGTTACAAAACACAAACAATGCTCTTACTAATGCCAAGAACCTATGCTGGCCATCGGTAGGAGGTGCCTGCCAGCAACACAGAAAGGTTCCATTTGCCTCAGGAACGTTCCCTTAGGGAAAGGTGCCTCTAATAACCAAGGATATGGGGTGACTGGTGTAAACAGGGCACACGAAAATCTTATTAATGCTAGGAATTGTGGCAGAGGAGTTAATGGCAAGTGGGAGGAGCTAAGCGCCAATGCCAGTGCCTGCAAGCAATACAGCGAGGGGCCAATTTCGCTCAGGGTGGTTACCATTAAGAAAGGTACCTTAAACAACCCAGGAGATGGGGTGACTGGTGTAAACAGGGCACACAACAATCTCTATGCTAGGTAGCTGCCAGGCCGGTAGGCGGAGGTTGGTACCAATGCTGGTGCCTACCAGAAATCCCTCAATGGCAAAAGTGCCTCTTCTAACCCAGAGGACGGGGTGACTGGTGCAAACAGGGCACTCAACAATCTTACTAGAAAGCAGTGGTAATACAGCCGCCTGCCAGCAGTACAAGAATCAATTCCATAGAGGAAATAGAAAAACAGAGTTTTTCATTAAAAAAAAACAAAAAATTTTTACGCAAGCGTGGAATAGATAGAAGATACAAAAAAAATCCTTTCTATTTTTGGTGCCTGGATACAAATAGGAAGCGTCAAGGAGAACAATTCGGTAACGTACGATGCGGCTTCGATTTGATGTAGGTACAAACGGACAAAATAAAATAAAATGTGGCCGGCGCTACTACCTGGAGATCAATAAATAGACCCCTAATGTCACATAGCGGAGGAGAGGGAGGTAGGTAAAAAAAAAATAGGCTTCTCTCCAATCTCCTGTCCAATATGTGGAAGATAAGGTTCAGAAAGCTCGCTATAATTTCCTTTGGCAGCGCAGCGTTGCGGAGAGTAAAACATAAAGGAATAAAGAGCGCTGAGTTATAGTTATGGGAGATTTCGGGCCCGGCATTATTTCTGCACTGCTAGATCTTATTTGGCTGTTGTGATTTCACACAGTCGCTGACCTTTTAATCTCTAATTAAAATGCTGATTGCCCGTTAAGTAAGGCTGCGCCGCCATGGTCAGAGATATTCGCCGCGCTAAAAGTGTGGGTTGGCACGCTAACCCCTGTGAGCCCGTATACAACCCCTCCCCCCAGCCCGGGTGACTAGTCAGGAATTCCATCCTTCTCTCTGCCACTGTGATCCGAGAATGTCATCCCACGGAGAGCGCGTCTCGTACATTATAATACATACCAAAGAGACAAACTGCTTCAATTACAAGAGAGATCTTATCAAAAGCAAAGGAGTTAACATGCTCCAAGAAGATGATCATTAAATAAAGTACAAAGCCGGAGCAGCCTAATAAACGATTCAGGACTCCAAATTAACACTATGCTTCTTAAACAGCGCAGTCTGTGTGGCACAGATTGCTACATCTCCAATGAGCCCTTCATTTCTTAAGAAAATAATCACGTCTTCCTGGTGGTATTAAAGCATTTCCTTTCATTTTTTTCTCCCCTGTTCTCCATCTCTGGGAGTGAAGATAGTATCAAAGGAATACATCCCACTATCCTCAGCACCAGAGCCCAATCCCAGGGGGGATGCACGCTCCGCTGCTATATACCGGAGGTCAGGGAGGGAGGGAACGTGATATCTGTGGTTGTAATGACTAAAAACACAATGCATGGCACAAAGTACTAAGAATCAGACCTCACATTGTGCGCCGGGTTATCAATTATTCACTCACGTGATCTGCGCTGCCTTGCCATAAGAATACTGCCGGTTTGGATCCGTCACCATTATCCGAGAAAAGAGGGAATTTTAGATCCCCTGGATGATTTACTGCTCAACTCCGACTCCACAAAGTTACTGATGACAATGGATGAGAAGGGGATGGGGAAATTTAGATTTGGCCCCATTCTAAATTTTATTATGAAGCCTGACGGTTACCCCTGTTCCATCATTCCTTCCCTGCAGCATTACTTTTTGGATATTTGTGATGTGGTTTGTGATATCACAATGTACATGATTATTTGTGTCATTCATGTGCAATGACCCCCATTGTGTTCATTATCCCTGTACCGTGACATCACTTTGTGTATTATCCCAGTGCTGTGACATCACTGTGTGTATTATCCCTGTACTGTGACATCACTGAGTGTATTATCTCTGTACTGTGACATCACTGTGTGTATTATCTCTGTACTGTGACATCACTGTGTGTATTATCCCTGTACTGCGACATCACTGGGTGTATTATACCATGTAGTGTGACATTATTATATGTATTATCCCTGTTCTGTGACATCACTGTGTGTATTATCCCTGTACTGTGACATCACTGTGTGTATTATCCCTGTACTGTGACATCACTGAGTGTATTATCTCTGTACTGTAACATCACTGTGTGTATTATCCCTGTACTGTGACATCACTGTGTGTATTACCCCTGTACTGTGACATCACTGTGTGTATTATAACTGTACTGTGACATCACTGTGTGTATTATCCTGTACTGTGACATCATTGTGTGTATTATCTCTGTACTGTGACATCACTCTGTGTATTATCCCTGTTCTGTGACATCACTGTGTGTATTATCCCTGTACTGTGACATTACTGTGTATTATCCTTGTACTGTGACATCACTGTGTGTATTATCCCTGTACTGTGACATCACTGTGTGTATTATAACTGTACTGTGACATCACTATGTACATTATCCCTGTACTGTGACATCACTGTGTGTATTATCCCTGTACTGTGACATCACTGTGTGTATTATCCCTGTA
Source organism: Engystomops pustulosus (assembly GCF_040894005.1). NCBI lineage: Eukaryota > Metazoa > Chordata > Amphibia > Anura > Leptodactylidae > Engystomops > Engystomops pustulosus. The sequence goes on from NC_092417.1 coordinate 32,471,855, forward strand.
CTGTGACATCACTGTGTCTATTATCCCTGTACTGTGACATCACTGTGTGTATTATCCCAGTCCTGTGATATCACTGTGTGTATTATCCCTGTACTGTGACATCACTGTGTGTATTATCCCTGTACTGTGACATCACTGTGTGTATTATCCCTGTACTGTGACATCACTGTGTGTATTACCCCTGTACTGTGACATCAAAGGAATACATCCCACTATCCTCAGCACCAGAGCCCAATCCCAGGGGGGATGCACGCTCCGCTGCTATATACCGGAGGTCAGGGAGGGAGGGAACGTGATATCTGTGGTTGTAATGACTAAAAACACAATTCATGGCACAAAGTACTAAAAATCAGACCTCACATTGTGTGCCGGGTTATCAATTATTCACTCACGTGATCTGCGCTGCCTTGCCATAAGAATACTGCCGGTTTGGATCCGTCACCATTATCCGAGAAAAGAGGGAATTTTAGATCCCCTGGATGATTTACTGCTCAACTCCGACTCCACAAAGTTACTGATGACAATGGATGAGAAGGGGATGGGGAAATTTAGATTTGGCCCCATTTTAAATTTTATTATGAAGCCTAACGGTTACCCCTGTTCCATCATTCCTTCCCTGCAGCATTACTTTTTGGATATTTGTGATGTGGTTTGTGATATCACAATGTACATGATTATTTGTGTCATTCATGTGCAATGACCCCCATTGTGTGTATTATCCCTGTACCGTGACATCACTGTGTGTATTATCCCTGTACTGTGACATCACTGAGTGTATTATCTCTGTACTGTGACATCACTGTGTGTATTATCTCTGTACTGTGACATGACTGTGTGTATTATCCCTGTACTGCGACATCACTGGGTGTATTATACCATGTAGTGTGACATTATTATACGTATTATCCCTGTTCTGTGACATCACTGTGTGTATTATCCCTGTACTGTGACATCACTGTGTGTATTATCCCTGTACTGTGACATCACTGAGTGTATTATCTCTGTACTGTGACATCACTGAGTGTATTATCTCTGTACTGTGACATCACTGTGTGTATTATCCATGTACTGTGACATCACTGTGTGTATTACCCCTGTACTGTGACATCACTGTGTGTATTATAACTGTACTGTGACATCACTGTGTGTATTATCCCTGTACTGTGACATCACTGTGTGTATTATCTCTGTACTGTGACATCACTGTGTGTATTATCCCTGTTCTGTGACATCACTGTGTGTATTATCCCTGTACTGTGACATTACTGTGTATTATCCTTGTACTGTGACATCACTCTGTGTATTATCCCTGTACTGTGACATCACTGTGTGTATTATAACTGTACTGTGACATCACTATGTACATTATCCCTGTACTGTGACATCACTGTGTGTATTATCCCAGTCCTGTGATATCACTGTGTGTATTATCCCTGTACTGTGACATCACTGTGTGTATTATCCCTGTACTGTGACATCACTGTGTGTATTATCCCTGTACTGTGACATCACTGTGTGTATTACCCCTGTACTGTGACATCACTGTGTGTATTATCCCTGTACTGTGACATCACTATGTACATTATCTCTGTACTGTGACATCACTATGTACATTATCCCTGTTATCACTGCTTTTCACTACACTGTGACCTGAATGGGTTGATTATCCTGGCAAATAACAAAGATTTAAACAATCATCCACTTTTGCAAGAAGAAGATTATATTCCGAAATATTTCATCCTTACTAAGGGTTTTATTTAATATTAAAGAACTTGCAAAACATGGCTGCCAGGCCGTCACTACACTTGGCAAGATGTCTGCACCTTCTTGCTCTCCACCAAGGTTTTGCCAATTTTTATAAATGTGCCCCACTATGTAGAGACCCAAATACACTTAGTCTATGAAAACATAGGGAGCGAGGCGTCTGGAGCTGGAGCGCCTGCATCTTGTAGGGAGAAGTGTCCTTACACATTAGGTAAGTAAATAGCAGCCCCTGTAGCTCGCCCCATACACGAGCCTCAGCGCTGGATGTGATGCTCCAGGATTAAAGTGAGAGAGGTGCTTGAGAGAAATGCTACTTATCAAGTCACTGAGGCCTTTGTAAATAAGAAATCAATGATTCAATGTGTATTATTCATCTCTCTGTTCTCTAGACTTCTAAACCCCTGTTGTTTTAACCCTTTCGATGCTGAAAGAGATTAAAAAAAAAAAATCCTATTATTGGGTTTCTGTACAACATTCGAAAAGTGGAGCAATTATATCACAGGATCGGTCATAGAAGGACTGGAAATTGGAAAAAGAGGAAGACAAGAAGTGTAAACGTGCTGTAGCTTCACAAGCTGTTACACTGTCTCACTGTGTCACCCTCCTCCTGCTCCTTTGGCACTTCTTCACTCCCTCAGCCTGCAGTAATCTCACACAGTGGGAGACAGGAAGTGATAGCCTCTGAACCTACAGCACAGAGAGGCTCTGGTAACGACTCCCAGAGCCCTTCTGGCTCATTAGCATACTTTAAAAAGTTGATTTTAGAAGGAAGGAGGCCATGGGTAACAAATCTAAGAAGAATACCACACGGGGCCTGGATCTATGAGTCATGAGAATATATATTTCTTTTATGTACATTTGTTACATTTTCAGGTTTGGATACATGGGCTGCTGTTAACCTGTATGAAATGCAACTTTTAAAAATGTATAAAATTGTTGCTTTCTCCATGAATGTGATATTGGTAGGGACAGAGTTGTTAGACTTCTGGCTGCTCCGAATTTATCCCACACCAAAAGAAGTTCCACCGATTTTGGTACCAACGACAGTACCTGCACTTTCAATGCCCAAAGGGCCCGAATTGTGTTCAATGAAAGGGGCTTAGCTGCAGTACCAGATGCTACCACAAAGACATAAAGGGCACTACTTTCATTCTGTTGATCAATAGGGTTCCATGTATCGCTTTACAAAAATATTATAGCCAGAAAACTCCTTTTAGCATCACCCAGACATTGCTGAAGACTTAAAAACTGGGGTCAAGGTTTAAGGTTTAGTTTAAGGTTGACAAACTTTACAGTCCATGCCCTTTAATTTTAACTAAAATTAAACTTTCAACTAAACTTTAACTAAATTAAACTTTATGCCCTTTAATATTAGAGGTTACATCGCCTTCCCTCAGATACGAATTGTTAAGAGTCAACCATATAGTGTTACTGCAGCCCATAGGGAGGACATGGCAGGTGGCTATTTTTTGGAGTAAAAATTTATATCCAAATTGTATATACACAAAGGATCCGCTCTCTTTCTATCACCTAAGGGGTTAAGGAGAGCAGCTGCTGGAGCAGAGAGCAGATACTTCTGAGGTTATGAGAAGAAGAGTCCCCAGTCAGTGGATATAAAATACAACTAATGGGAATTGCTCCCAATCTGCCGGTTGGTATCTATTCTCAAGCTCTTCGATGGAAGGGATTTCCTCCTCAACACGCCATAAGCCTTTTACCGCTCTAATTGTGACTCGTGAGACCCAGCGCCGGCTCTAGGTTCCTCCGACGCCAAGGAGAAATGAGAGAAAGGGATCAGCATTGGCTAAAAGACCCCATGTTATCATGGGAAGGGATAAAGGACGGTGACACTTCTCCGTCTAAGGTTCTGGCTCCATTCAAAGGTTCCATGGAACATTCCATCATATTTGCCCTTGGAGAGTTGGATCTCAAGTGTCCTTTGCAAAACATAGGAAAGAGGATGTCTCCTCTGATGGTATCTGTGCGAGGTGCACATGAGTCACTGGGACCGCCCACATGACTTTTCACAAGGAGGCTGTGCTACTTTATAACTTATAACATGGCAAAAATGGAAGGGATGGGTCAGAGGAGGCTTGCAATGACATATTGGGCCTCATTTACTAAGGGACCGCGGAGCGCATTTTCGTAGGGTTTCCCGACGATTTCCGTTTTGCGCCGCATTTAACAGGGGATTTTGGCACACGCGATCGGATTTTGCCGCATCGGCCTCGGCTTGTACACAACACAAATCGGGGGGGGGGGGGGGGATGCGGGCCGTCAGACAACCCGACGGACTCGAACTACGCGCGGGATTTAACATTTAGAATTGTGTCGCAATTACAAGCACCGGGAAGAAGAAGGTGAACTCCAGCGGACCTCGGCGGGGAAGCGACGGATGCAGGAACACGGGCGCACAAGCTACGTAAATCGCGCCAGACTTCATATTCGTCGGATTGTCCGAATCGGGGATCGCGACAGGACCAGGTAAGTGAATTTGCCCCATTCTGTCAAGTCAAGAACTGCGTTCCTCCTCCTTGTGACATGAAGACCGCCCACATGACTCTTCATAGGCAGTCTGTGCTTATAAATAACATATTTAGTGGCCTAGATGCCAGTTGATGCACCAGAATACATGTTTTATGTACGTTTTAATGATGTATTATGTTCTGTTGGGGCATCAATCAGACTAGGAGGGGCTTTGGGCTGCATGACTTATACACACCCAGGAACCACCCACATGACTCTTTACAAGTAGTCTGTGCTCGATTATAACTTATAAGATGTCAGATAATGCTGTAAGAGGCTTGCTTTAAAAAAATCTGTCCTGAGGGAAGTCTGTCAGATCAGGAAAGGCTTTGCACTGCATGACTTATACACACCCAGGAACCACCCACATGACTCTTCACAAGTAGTCTGTGCTATAGTATAACCTATTAGTCAGATGATGCTAGAAGAGGCTTGCTATAAATAAAACTCTATCCTAGGTTAGGTCTGTCAAATCAACGGGGGCTTTGCAGTACTTGACTACTAAAGACACTAAGACTACCCATATGACTCATCAAAGGTCGTCTGTTCTCCAACATAAGTTTTAAAGAAGTAAAGATGCCAGATGATGCCGGACGAGGCTATTCATAATAAATTCTGTACTAGGGCATATCATACGAGTTAGGATGGGGCGTTGGACTGCATGACTCCATCTGACACTAGGACCACCCACATGCCTCTTATAAGTTTTAAAGGAGCAGGGCTGTCAGAAGATGCTGAAAAAGGCTTGTTATAGGTTAATTATGTTCTGGTGGATGTCCATCAAGTTAGGATGGGCCTTAAATAGTGTGACTCCATGCTAGGTCCACCCACATGACTCCACGCTTATTTCTAACTTATATCTTAACATTAAACAGAAATTAGTATATTTAACAGTACAGAGGGCAGCCATAACATGGGTCATAACATTAGTTGACAGCCACATGAATATGCAGCAAAGAGATATATATATAAGTGTTTGTTTATTACATTATATAGACTCTAATGTTAGAAGCAACTAACTGAATACATATATACATTTATCAAGAAGACACAGAGGCCGCAGACTTTAGAGTTTATAGGATTCGCCTTCATGAAGAAGCGTTTTCTTTCCTTGGGGCTCGGAGGCCTCTCTACAGAGATCACTTCCAGGAAGGGAAGTAACAGGACGTCATTCACAGAGCGGCAGGGCAGGGAAGCGGCGGCCCTCGCTGTCTGCATGCTGACAAGGTCACATCTAAGTGACTGCTACATAAACCCAACGCTTTGCCTCCTGCAGATACACAGAGAGTACAGATCCCCGTCCTGCAGTTACACCGAGTGTAGCCACCTCTTGTGCGAATACACACAGCGCCGAGGTGTCCACTGCCCATACAGGAGAGACTGACACATCCATCCATCTCCATGTATTATAGCCACGTACTAAAGACCATCATATGCAGCAAGAACAGGACAAACATCTATCCTCACTGGCAACATACATAGTATACAGAGCAAAGGATTTACTGGATTTAGCTCTATTTTTGCATTCATTCTCTACAAAAATCCTTTTTAAGTGTTGATTTACATCATTGCACTGAGTGGCATCATAGGGGGGGTGTATATGTATATAGATTTCAGTACCTGGTTATAAATGATTGTAATTGTGTTGGATTTCTCTTTATTTTCAATAAAGATTCAATGTTATTTGTATTTTACATCAATGTCTGTTGTTTTGGTTATTATTGTGCCTATTATTGTGTCTGTTTTATACTTCAGCTGCCATGTTTATATAACTGCTCTATAACATACTGCCTCCAGATAGGACACTATATACAATCTGCTCAGCTCCTCTTGCTCTATAAGATGCTGTCTGCAGATAGGACACTCTATACAATCTGCTCAGCTCCTCCTGCTTTCTAACATGCTGCCTGCAGATAGGACACTATATACAATTTGCTCAGTTTCTCCTGCTCTATAACATGCTGCCTGCAGACACGACACTGTACAATCTGCTCAGCTCCCCCTGCTCTATAACATGCTGCCTCCAGATAGGACACTATATACAATCTGCTCAGCTCCTCTTGCTCTATAACATGCTGCCTGCAGATAGGACACTATGTACAATGTGCTCAGCTCCTCCTGCTTTCTAACATGCTGCCTGCAGATAGGACACTATATACAATATGCTCAGCTCCTCCTGCTTTATAACATGCTGCCTGCAGACACGACACTGTACAATCTGCTCAGCTCCTCCTGCTCTATAACATGCTGCCTGCAGATAGGACACTATGTACAATCTGCTCAGCTCCTCCTGCTCTATAACATGCCACCTGCAGATAGGACACTATGTACAATCTGCTGAGCTCCTCCTGCTCTACAACATGCTTCCTGCAGATAGGACACTATATAAAGGCAGCTCAACTACTCTTGCTGTATAACATACTGCCTGAAGTTTGTACTGCATTTTCATGGAAGATTGGGAGTAAACCAACCAGTATCATCACTTGTCATATATTTAAAGGTACCGTGAAGGGAAGGTCACGTCTAACAGTTTTTAAGTGCGAACAAGGTAAAAGCTCGATTTTTGTAATTTAACAATTTTGAGCTCTGATGAAAATCAGCTCTAAAATGTCAACACAATCTGTGAGAATCCAAGGTGTGTAATTTACAGGGGCAAAAAAAAAAAAAAAAAGCTATTACATGCTTAAAAAGCAGTGCGCCACTCTCTGCTGAGAGAACTATATTTACAGCCTGAGAGACTCGAGGCGATAATGAATGCGCCGCTCTCCAATCCACTACTTGTGATACCCAAAACTGGATTTCAGTATGAAATGATATTTTATCGCTTTATTACGCTGAATCCCGCTGATTACATTTTGATCAGAATATCTTGCCAGAATTGTTTGCTTATGAATTTTTTGACATCAAGAAAAAAATAAACAGATTTCCGATGGAAATTCTAGGAAGCCGGGAACATTCATGTACCGTATCATGGTTTTCATCATACTTTATAGGAAATCTACCATCCAAATCCATTATGATCAAAACCAGGGACATTACTCATAGATCCAGGCACCGTGACTGTGCTAATATGCTTATAATTCTTATCCATGGCCTCCTTCCTTCTAAAATCAACTTTTATAATTATGCTAATGAGCCAGAAGTGTGATGAATATTATAGCCCCCACAAGTCTGGAATCACTTCCTACATCTGGCATTAGAATCAGCTTCTCTGGGAATGGAGGATGTGTCCCTTCTTCTGCTTTCAATCTGCAATTTCAGGACCTTTGTAGGTCCTTCAAAGGTCCTGAAATGGATCTTGTGTATGTGTGTATTGACAGCAGGAACAGGTCCACCAGGATTTCACTTCTTAGTATAAAATTTGGAGGGTGTTTTAGGTGACCATGGGTTACCTAAAAAGCTTGGGCCCCTAGGCTACCGCCCAAACTACCTGTAATATCCGCTACTGGTTATCAGAGACCCTTCTCTAGCTTCACAGGTTGCTACACTGTGCAGAAGCACCTCCCCCTCCCACTGTGTGAGATTATGGAAGCAGAGGGAGGAGGGGGAAACAGTGTCACAGTTTGTTGAGTCAACACAGAGCGGCTCAGGAAACACACCCCAGAGCCATTTTTGCTAATTAGCATAATCATAATATAATAGTTAATTTTAGAAGGAAGGAGCTCATGGATAAGAATTATAAGAAGATTACCACAGTCACGGTGCCTGGATCTATGAGTAAGTGTCCCTGGCTGAATTATGATGGTCGATTTCCTGTAATAATAGTCATCAGTATCCAATCAGTGGAAAATTTGTATCCTTTAGGACCCCCACCAAACAGCTAAATAAGTCCTCATGCACATGACTGTGTGCATTTGAGGGGCACGAACAATAGCACACTTACCCCTCCAATGTTCATAGGAAGTGACTGCCTGAGCCAGAAAGGCTGCAGTTACCTGCCCCATCTTTTGCCCGTTCCTGATCGAGCTGTAGGTTAGCTCATGGCCAATACAATGTTCATGTGAATGAGGACTAAGGCTGGTGATGTCTGGTTCGCTTTTCCTCATTTTAATGAGGCACCGCACCATAGAAATAGGTAGAGCTGTACATAGCATGAGCTGTTAAATACTAGTAGGTCTTTAGTCAAGGATACCCCTTTAATTTAGCACCCTAAATACAAGAAAGGGATTCTGACAGTGGGTCCCATCACTTGTCTTTGAACCAAACCGAAGAATAGGACAGTCTTGCAAAAATCTGAAAAATGACCAATTAAAATAATTTAAAACAGATTCCATTTTTGCTGCCAAGAACTCCTGTTCCCGATCCAGCACTTCCTGGAACAACAATGACTTCCTGACACAGGGGGCGTGTCCTAACCTCAGCCAATCACTGACTGAACTGTTGAGGAGCTGGCTAAAGCACGGACAATCCCCCGTGATGTGATCTCATCATTGAAACAACACTGGGAGATCCAATAGGTTTTTAAGGATTTTTTTTATTTATCATTTTTATTATCTGAATGATTTTAAATAGATTTTTTTAGTAAAGGATATCCCCTTATACATCCTGAAGATAAGGAATTTGATGCGGATGGGGATGATATATGTAGATGTTGCATTTTTTCGCATATCAGGGTGCAAAGATTTCATTGGCTTTAAAAAATTTTAACTTTTTTTCAAAAATAAGTATCCAATCAGATAAACATACAAACGTAAAATTGCTTTGCTGCCCTTTGATGACACCTGAGAGCACATTCTAGTTATCGGCCGGCTGTCTCGCCCTCCCCGATGCCAGTCTCCTTCCCGCAGCACAGGCCGTGCGTGTGTCAGCTCTGAAACATGTATTTATGATTAACACGTCCACATTAACACTGTAATGCAGGAAGATGTCTCTGGCGATTTATACTCAGCGCTCCCGGCCAGAATCTCCCTACCAGCAAATTCAATCAAAGACAAGTTTAACCCTTCTGGGTAAGAGCAGGAACCTGAACATGAAGTATGATGCTGATGAGGCTGATGCTGATGAGTCTGATGCTTAAAATTATACAATACAGGCGGTCCCCTACTTAAGAACACTCGACTTACATACGACCCCTAGTTACAAACGGACCTCTGGATTTTGGTAATTTATTGTACTTTAGCCCTAGGCTACAATAATCAGCTGTAACAGTTATCACAGGTGTCTGTAATGAAGCTTTATTATTAATCCTGGTTCTTATGACAACCCAACATTTTTAAAATCCAATTGTCACAGACACCAAAAAAGTTCTGTCTGGGATTACAATGATAAAATATACAGTTCCGACTTACATACAAATTCAACTTAAGAACAAACCTACAGACCCTATCTTGTATGTTATCCGGGGACTGCCTGTAATTGGGACACAATTGAATTTTATTTCCCCAAACTATTTTTTTTTTGCACTTTTTTTAATACGTCAGTGTCTCATGTTGTGTAGGAATAGACTATTTCTATCTGTATCTGCAGTTATAACTTTTAGCGTTTAGTTATTTAAAGGAATTTTCTTGATTATTGACATTGATTAACTTTCCATAACGGGGAGGTCAAACCAACTGTGTCCAATACCAATTGGGGGTTTGCTGAGGTCTTCGTTGTCAAGTGCTAGAATGGGTGCTAGGTAGAGATGCGCGGACCCCACCTATAGGTTCGCCATACACCGTTTGGCAGCATGTAGATTGATGGGCTGTAGAGCATGCATGGCTGTGATAGGTCAGGAGTGTCCATCAGGCGTCCATCTGACCAATCACAGCCATGCCTAGTTCGGCTGCCTTGTAGCCCATCAAGCAACATGTCCGTGTTAGGCAAAGCTGGCGATGGATGACAACGACCCTAAAGTTCAGGTCCACTCATCTCCAGTACTAGAATGCAATGACTTGACTTAGGCGCTACATAGAGAACAGAGCTATGGTTCTGGATTAGTTTTTTGTGTTAGTTCTGGGACAGTTGACAGCAAACTGGTGAAGGTGTCAAGTGTCTGACCCACATCCATTTGGTACTAAAGACTGATCATATAAACAGCGACCTTTTTAACAGCGAAATATTAAAAAGAAACTTTGTGTTTGAGCCCTTATATGTCTGGCCTTAGTCTTCTTGAAAATATATTAATGGGGTTGTCCAGGGCTAAAAAATAATTTGGCTGGGAGGCTTAAAAAACAAGAAACTACTTACACTCTCCCCTCACAGCCCTCCCGTTTTCCCACATTGCCACCAGCAGTAGGCAGTGATGGACGCCGCCACGGGAGGTGAGGACAATCCCTTTAGATATACAGAGGCCCAGTCCCCCAATGAAGACCAAAAGCGGGTCCTATATGGCATTCATTATCCTACTACATAGTACAACCATACAAATGCCCAGAGCTACTACTCCTCAATTTCCCCAACTCTGACTCCCACATACATGGGTCATGTTTAAGTAATCAATTCAGTCATAATCAAACAGACATTTATAGGATATTCTACAATTTCCCTAAATTCTGATGAAAAAAAATATTCAACAAACACTGAAGTGACCTAATTTTAACAAATTATTATAAATTTTTTTAAGGGACCAACCCTTAAAGGGGTTTTCCCACAAAGACAAGTTAGGGCCTATCAACGGGACTGGCTGATCAGTGGGGTCTCAGTGCTGAGACTCCCGCAAATCGCAAAAGCGAGGGGTCCAACCGACCCCTCGTCGTTCCATGAGAGTAATGAAGCAGACGGCCGCGCATGACTGTTCTGCTCCATTAATCTCTATGGAGCTGACGGAGATCGGGGAGCGGCGTACTCGGGAATTCCCATCAGCTCCATAGAGATTAATGGAGCAGAATCTGCTGCCGTCTGCTCCATAAGTCTGAGGAACCCCTTGTTTTCGTTATCTGGGGGGGGGGGTCTCAGCAAGTTAGGGCCTATCCCGTGGATAGGGTCTAACTTGTCTTCGTGGGAAAACCTCTTTAAGGTCATTAGCAGTGCCCAGAAACCGCCTGTAATAACCAATATAGCTGCATTAACCTTCCAATAATGTAGCCCTGGTTTTCTCAAATGTATCCAGATTTGGGCATTGATAATTTATCATATTTGAATTTGGACTTCACAGGGTTAAAACTGCCTTGTCCTAGACATCAGCCATCATACAGAGCAGTGGTGGCGAACCTATGGCAAGGGTGCCAGAGGTGGCACTAAAAGCCCTCTCTATGGGCACCCGTGCCATCACCCCACCGCAGACTCAGCCAGACAGGACTCAAGGCGTCTTGCAGTCCCAGGCAGCCCAGGACCCTAGAAGGAAGCTACAATCATAATCCAGACTTCTCCTTCTTTCTACTGTATTGGTGTCCCCAGGTGCCTATACAATTTAAACCTGTGACAGTGCAGGGAGTAATAAGTTACTGTTTAAATTGTCGCATCGGCACTTTGCGAAAAATATGTGGGTTTTAGATGTAGTTTGGGCACTCGGCGTCTAAAAGGTTTGCCATCACTGATATAGAGTAACATAGAGTCTGATGTCACTCATACAGGAGAAGGCCGGGAGGAAGAAGTGATTTTCTCATAAATAATCCAGAATCATTAGGCTTCCAAGCCCAACCTCCTTTTTAAGGGTATTAAATAAAGAGTGCAATATTTTATCTAGCCACTAACCCCTTGAACTTGTCTCATAATATACTACCCTAAACTAGAGCACCATAATAAACCCACAAATCTGTGTTATCTATGCAAATCAGGCTGTTCAGGACCCTAAAATAGTGTTGCAATAATTTTTATAATGACAGCCATACTATTTGTCACTTGGATTCACCACAAGTCCTGAAAAGCGTAGCGAAACTTTTGGCAAAATTATAAATGATTAGTGCAGATGGTAATAATAAGCTTTGTTATATACTGTATTAAAGAAATATGTTCATGTGTCCTTTTCCCTCTGCCTTTCTTCCTTATTTAAGCAGTTTGTGTAAATCAGTTTTCTGTCCTGTACACACTGACAGATGAGAGATAAGGAGAAGCTGATAAAGTGTCTAATGACTTATCTCCTTACAAACAGTCCCTGGATAGTCTAATCTCCTCAGAGAGAAGTATCAATAAAGGAAATATTCTCTAGGTATGAAAAGAGTTAATAATTAGTCTTGATGTCCCTATGAAGTGGACTAAGCACTCAATGCTTTCTGATACACTGATCCCTACATGAGAAGAAAAAAGGCACAAAGAAGCAGGGGCGGATAAAGCCTGCAATGGGCCATGAGCGGTATAAATAGTATAGCTCCTACAAGCCTGGAGTCACTTCCTATATATGGTACTAGAATCGGCTTCTTGGGTAATGGAGGATGTGTCCCTCCAGCCTGCTTTCAATCTATGATTTTAGGACCTTTGGAGGACCTTCAGTGGCTCTTGTGTACATGTGAATTAAGAGCAGGAACAGATGTATGAGGATTTCATGTGTGAAGGTCCTTCTCAGTATAAAATTTGGTTGGTAGTTTGGGTGGCCATGGGCCCCCTAGATGGCATGGGCCCAGGGCTACTGCCCAAACTGCCTGTATTGTAATCTACTGCAGAGAAGCTGCGTTACTTAATGAAATATATTACAGTGTTTACCATTATCTCTATTCATTTCTGAAATTAAAAAATGGTTTCAAAGCCTTTTTTAATGACAGTAAAGGACAACTTTTAATGACTGTATTTTAGAGAAAGTGAAATTCCTTTAGTCTGTGACTGTGTATTATATATGTCTTACCTGCTCTATTCTCATGTTCATTGTTATACTTATATTTTGCCTCTGCTCCTTAGCTACCTGCCATTCATTGTGGCTGTATTATGTGTATGTTCTGTAATTGGAAAGCAATATACAGGCGGTCCCCTACTTAAGAACACCGGACTTACAGACGACCCCTAGTTACAAACGGACCTCTGGATATTGGTAATTTATTGTACTTTATCCTTAGGCTACAATAATCAGCTGTAACAGTTATCACGGGTGACTGTAATGAAGCTTTATTATTAATCCTGGTTCTTATGACAATCCAACATTTTTAAAATCCAATTGTCATAGAGAAAAAGAAAAATTTGTCTGGGGTTACAATAATAAAATAGACAGTTCCGACTTACATACAAACTCAACTTAAGAACAAACCTACAGAACCTATCTTGTACGTAACCCGGGGACCGACTGTAAAAAATATATAGTATAATATTCCCTTTTTAGCAGTTTATGTTCCTTTTAGAAGGATATTTTCCTTTTGCTATTTCTCATCACTTCTCTCTGTACCGTATACCTTGGACTTTCTATCATGAGATGCAATATATGTGGACGTGTCGCCATGTCATGTCTATTTTACATATAGAGGACCTTTGGGTGAACGGCTTATTCAGAAGGGCTTGCATTCGCACTGTTTAGCAAGTCAGGGCAATGGCCGGAACAGTAATTTTCAGAGGCGGCTGCTGCTAGGGACTGATTGTCATGGGTTTTCGGACTTCCAATTTGTTTTGCTATGTATATTCTTATACATTCTGGGGAGCGGGGGTTGAGGGGTGACAGTGATGGCAGCTGGAAGGACTACACTGCCAGATAATGAAGGGCATCCAAATGCAGCTTATATCCACGTGGCCCACTCATGTGTAAAAGGATGAAATAGGTAGTTCACGGTACAAAAACATCGCACCCTGGCGCAGCGGTGATACTCTGCAGAAGCGTTACTGCAGCATCAACGCTGCTCCTCTGCTCTATAATACACCCCCCTCCGCACACAATGCTCCCGAGTATTCCTCCGCTCTCCTCTTATCTGCCTCCCATTGTTTTATCCTCTTTTCCATATCAGAGCCATAAGTATTTCATTACCGGTTATCTGTCCGGTACCCTGAGAAGCAGTAACAATTAACACCCCTCCGGTCCCCCTCCCTCCGCTTCTTTCAATGTGATTGATACCGGCCTCGGCTTTCAATTTGTTCCAGTACACAGATCATGAAATTCTAAATGTGATCATCCTTATTGACCTACACTCTCTGCGCCGGGCTACAATGGGCAGAATACAATTATTATGTGGGGGGGGGGGGCTTAACCTGTTCTCAGCTGCCGTATATCGGCGCATGTCATGTGATGGCGCGAAAATGAAAAAGCTAATTTTAGGGATTATAAGAACAGACATAATGGGAATTATGTCAATGCAATAGTTTATTGATCGTGGAGAATGTAGAAAGAGGCGATATTTACCCCCATGATCTAAGACGCCTATTGCTTAATGATCTGTATATATCTGCAGGTGTCCTGCAAGAATAACCCACAATCCATTATGAGGGTCTTAGAAATTTAGGGAGCACATCAGCTAATGGGTTCAGCCAACCATCTAATGTATTTGGGGGGCTCCCAACTCTCCTAGGAGGCAGATTTCGCCCAATCAGTTCTTTATACTGCAGCAGCTTTCTTCCTTATTCTTCCTTTCTTCCACGACCAAGGTGAATCAACCATCAAAATCCATGACCTCCTTTTATTCTTAAATCATTCTCATGAGCACATGCTCTGTCTTTACAGACTGTTACACTGTGCTGGAGCGCTTCCCACTGTGTGATGAGAAAACAACAGAAAAGGGGAGGGGGATGTGCAGGGTGAGACAGTGTAACGGTCTGTGAGGCTGCAGTACGTAGGAAGTGGGAAGTGGTGCACCGGTCTTGAGTAATGTCCCTGGTTTATCCTGATGGATTTTCTTGGTAGAATTCCTTTAAAAACTGATGTTCAACATTCATTACTTACATACACGTGCACACTCAGCTTTACAGAGCATGCATGTGTTCTGTATGGGCTTCAGAGAGTAAGCTGCCACCAGACACCTTAGCAACTTTCAGAAGAAATATATTGGGTATCAAAAGTCTATAAACCTGATTCCTTTACCTCCTGACAGATGACGACCCGCCCCCCCCCCCATACACATTAGAAGGGTGACAGGTCGCGCCTGTAATGTCATGGAAGTTACAAAATAAAGTAACTTTAAAGCTGTAGAGTATGGCAATACATTATATATGAGCCTTACATAATGTTAAGAAAGACGAAAGTACATCAAGTTACATTTTCGTTATCAATTATACATAATTCATTTTGGATTTGACTACTATAACAGTAAAGAATCGTATCATATATAGATGTCTGAATCCCCATTACCTACACATAATGAAAGCCCCCCGTAAAGTCCTTGAAAAGACTAAATTATTTATACACTTCTACGTATAATTTGGATCATATCTAAGATTTGTCTAGCCAATGACTTTTATTTTCAATACATCTAGTCCCTTGGCTTCGATACTTTAAAGCTACATATAGAAAGCAGTTCCGAAAAGGCTTGGGTGGACAAACAAAGACAAATCCCATTCCCCTACCTAATTGTCCAGCCTACTCTAAGTGGTAGGTGACAACTGGTCCACGTTTCCTTTTTGCACCAACACAGAGAAGAGTAACTGACAGATACAAGTCAAGACCAAGAAGGCAATATAGTACAAAATCGATAGACAAAAATGACAGTCAGAAAAAAGGCAAAGGGTAAAAAAAACATAATACAGAAGTCAAGATAAACAGAAGCATGCTCCAAAAAGAATTATAGCAAGCACAGTGCCTCACCAGGCAACGCCAGCCACATATGAAAGCCAGATCTAACTTGACAAAGGTCGAGATGACCGTAACGTCATAATTTTTTGATCTGTTACACTTATTTCTATTTACTCATGCATCATGGTAAAGGCTATTTTATGGAAAAATTTTCACTAAATAAAATAAGAAAAGATTAAATTTATGTGTGTGCCATGTTCTTCTATACGGATACATTTGGATTGAGGATCCGACATTGAGCACCACTAACTCAGAGTGTGCGGTTTATATTGCCCTGAGTGTTATAGCAAGCACAGGTAATATGGCAGGCAAAACATACATGAGATGTCATGAGTCCTGGTCCATAAATTGATTGGATCACTTCCATGACATCCAGACCAGCAGGGGAGAAGTGTGAAGAGAGGAGAAAGAGGAATCTGTCCATCTCGGCCTCTGGTCTTTGGAAAAAACTCCATTACTGATGACAATAATGTTAATAAAAAAGTCAGGCAAAAAAAAGCAGAAACTACACTTCCTTGCTTTCTTTTGGGATCAGGATTTTATGTCAATGATGGGAATAATTGTCCTGCCAACTTTTCCCCATTCTAATAAATGATGCCTTTGTATAAATAGCCATATAAGACCATCATCCCAATAATGGATCATCAGAATGCCAGTCTGATTTTGGGCCAAAATTTTCAAGTGCATGTCGAAGATCTCGTGGAGTTAAAGGGATTGTCTTGATAAAGATTCAATATTAATCGAAACGTCGCTGTTTTATGCCTGGATGAATTGTAAATAAAGACTCGTTGGAATTTAACTCTTCCGGTGCTGTGGTCTTCTCCAATGACTATGTCCGTATGGGGTTTCTCTGAGCGCCAAGACCCTCGGCTACGTGCACCTTATATTTGAACTACTATAGTTTTGGATTGCTGCCTCTCTTCCTTTGTAAAGGGATTGTCTGCCATACGCAGAACAAATATAGAACGATTTTATACATGCTGACTATCGCTATTATCTTACAAGCCCCTTTCGTGCTATGGATCATTTATGAGTCCATATAAACCTCAGCGAGGTCATTTCATTCCTAATGATTTTGAGACAATGCAAACAGACTTACATTTGCATTCGTCAATACGGGAGCGGGATTGATTTCATGGTTAAAATGGAATGGTTCCAGCAATTTTCAATAATCCTAAATTTATCGAGCTAGAGTAACAGACTGTTTTGATTTTTCTCTACTCGAATCTAGCTAATCTATTTGCCTCTGAAAATCCCAATGATGCAAATTCATCCCATAAATCTAAATATCAATAGTGAATTTAGACGCGCTGTGTCTACGCTCGTCCCATAGAGCCAAACGCTGGTTAATACTCTTGTCTACACATTTTCTAGCACAAAGATGCTCTTAAATTCCCCTGCACAAGTTGTCCCCTTAGTGTCTTTTCTGCAAACAAATCCATTTACGAAATTTGCAAATTTAATTTAATCTCTTTTAATTAGAGCGTTTGTAGGGTTTTATAAACGCAGACAAATGTTGCACTTACTCTCTTTCCTTTAGGCTTTTGTGATTTGTCATCTCTCCAAATTTAGACTGGCGAATACTTGAACTATTCTCGTCAAAGCCGTCCCAAACATAAAGACAAGATCTCCATCCCACCATCTCATGACCATATCCAGTACCATATTACCAGTGCCATAACCACTGTCTGAACCGCACCATATGGACCTCTGAAAGTCAAATCCTTACCCTTAGAAGCAACGACAACGTCAACTCGCCAGATTGGCTGCAAGACCGCCAATCTGTCAAAATTTCCAGGTCGTCTGGGATACAACTGAAACACACACCGGAAAGTAAAGTTTTTGCGCCAATTTGGTAATGGAGGAAGCAACCGATAGCTTGAGAGAATAACAAGGTTTTGGAGACATACAGGGTGAAAGAGAAGGCAATTGTAATCTAAATAAGCCAAATGTTGATGGACCAACCGTAAAGCAAAGGTTCCCTATCATATATAGTAGACCATAGATGTAAAATAACATGTAAGACACCTGGCCACATACTGTATTTCAAGGGATTCATCCCGAGTTTTGTATACAATAGCCCAGTTATATGATTGTATCTGCGCCAGTTTTTTGTCTTGGTTTTCAAACGAAAAAATGTCTTTGTAGCTTGCACATGTATTTATGTTTGTGCTCCACAATTGGGTTGTGGTTTGGGTTCTGTCCAACACTTAATAATGTGCACTTAAACACTGTTCTTATGTCGCAGCAGCATGCAGCAAGGTTCACTAAGACAAAATAGGTGCTACTGTGTCACATCCTGAAAACTGACCCGATTTTATGTCAGATTATAGCCTGCCACTAAGTCCAAGGCACTAGACTAAGTTGGAATCAGTTGTTCTAAATAAAAAGGCTACCTCCTAAAGACAGCCTTTCCCCTGTAGCCAACTGCGCACCAACGTAAATGTGCACATTGTTGGTTAGAAGTCAACCGGCGCCATGCAGTGAGTGCACATTACAGGCACATGTGCGGTGCACCTGAGAAGGAAGTTGGGGGTGGACAGGTCGGATTCAAATTTGCGAACGTGCAGCTAGTGACAGGTCAAAGATGGCAGTGCGGTAGGGTAGGTTTAGGTAGCTAGATGGTAGTGAGGAGGTGCACATTGGTATCATTCAGAAAATTCAATACAATCATTGGAATGTCTGGACGTCTGTCTCTCAGGTATTGTGTGAGGTGTATAAGGCTGATTTTAGGTAACAGGGTCCCTCTAAGTAGGAAGTCACTCCACTGATTCCACAGCGGTGGGAGTTTTTTCTCTAGCCCCTACCCCCCACAGACCAATGGTGCTGTCAGTTTCGGCACACGGTATGCTATTAAGCACTCGAGCACACAACCAATGTTTTTGTTCATGTGCTATCCATAGATTCAGTGGCTGGAACACAAATTATTTTCTATGGACTCATACCCAGGGCCACCAATCTCAGAGCAGGTCCAATGACTGCAGTGTTTGCGGCTCCGGTAGCGGACCTCACTCACCTATGACACATGGCTTCCAACGTCGGACCATGGATCCTTTGTTTTCAACTTGTGAATTTCACTGGTTCATGAGCCAGTACCAAAAGTCTCTCTATTGTCAAATGGGAGGTCCTTGGCTGTCTGCATCACTAAACTAACCAGAACTAACAAAACTAAAAGACCAGAATTAACATACCAGGTGGTGAAATTTACATAATTGACTTATTCGGAAAGATAGGGGCTACAGAACAGATTCCAACTAATCTGAAATCTAGAACACCACCTATTCAAGAATGACAAGAATTTAAGATTGTGGAAGGAATTCTTTTATATGATCTAACTTAATAATTGCAATGTATTCAATTTTTATTGAATTCATGAAAAGTAGAATGTGCACGGTCCTTCATTCCCTCCATCACATTTGTTTATTTAGATTACAATTGCCTTCACCCTATTTATTACTTCATAGGCTACATTCACACGGCCATTGGGGGAAGTATATACATTGTATATTTGTCCCCCATTGGCCGGCAATGGGCACACGGAGCCCTATGGAGCAGTACGGTGCCGTATACTTGAGGTACCGTACCGTTCCATACCCAGGGAACAGATAGAACATGTCCTACCTTTTCCCATAATATGTACATCACTATGGAGAGGGGAGGGGGTAAGCAGCGCTCACCCACTCCTCCTCTTCCGTGCGCCGAAGTGTGCAAGCCATACTATGGTACAGTGGGCACACGTTCGTGTGAATGTAGCCTTATTTTGTGTTTCCAAACTAACGCATTTTTATCCGTGCACTATCCATGTAGGTTCTACTTCTTGGACATTATTTTTTAAAGATTTTTTTTACATTTTTTTTGTTTGATTAACACATTTAGCGCCAGAATAATCCTTAAAAGTATAACATATAAATATAACGTACTTTGTTTTTAATGTTCATGTCACTTAATGACTATGTTTCTCCACTGGTGACTGGAACTGGTAGACTCCAGAAGGTTGATCCCGAACAACACGTTCCCCTATCAGACTGACTGCCAATATTTTGCTTTGTGTTGTCATCAAAGTCATAGCGTTATCTCCATTGTTTGTTACTATATTCTTTATTTGATAAGTGCTTATACTGCAGGCAGCGTAGAAATAAAATTATACAGGGATTACTGTGGGGCGCATCTCTCTCGGCAAGGCATTTTGGTCAATGCAAATAGCCCAGGTAATAACACGAGGCAGACATACGGGGAGTGCGGGTATCTCTGGAGCAGACTCTGCTCTGTGCCTCTGCATTGTTTTGATGTAGTGAAGATGAATCTAGCTAAAAAGGATTACACACCTATCATTTATTTAACAAGAGCATCGTGTCCTCTGCCTGGGTTTTAGGTATGCCGTGTGAATTCTTGGAACAGATTTATTCATATGTGGCTTGTATATTAACAGCTTTTTTTCTGTATTCTGCCTTGGCTGGGTGTGCAGCTGAGAGGAGAACGCGCCCTTTTAACAAGTTGATTTATTTCTGGAGAAGAAGAGGGGAAAACATGAATAGAAAGCAATGCACTTGTTCAAAGACAGTGGAGGAAGACATGGCAATGAATGGTTTATTTCTATGTGGATAACCCTTTATTAAAACTTGGGCCGGCGTCTAATGTTTAACAATGCCGGAGAGGGCGGAAATGTGATATTTGTCATCTCTAATTTCTCGTCAATTCAATTAGAGGTTATATTAACATAAGCAAGGCCGCCGACTGAGGTCATATGTGCTCACCGCTGAATGTGCCATCTTATTGCCTCTTATCTGGACTTACTATACAATAAATAAGACGTCTTTCTATACGTCTTATGGGTTCGGCAGAGGGTGCGTGTGTTTTTATTGAGACAAAGGGAATAAACTATTGGTAGACATCTCTGATGGACACTTATCTATCTTGAGGACAAAAAAATTGGGCATGCTGAAATCCAGCTACCCGGCCATGAGATCTTCCACAGGAATAGTCAGCAACAGGTCCTTCCAAAATTAAATTGTTTTGTCAAACTTAAGGCTGACTGAGTCGAATGTGTCCGCTGCGTGTCCATGGAGCGTATGCAGTCTGTATTATGTCTCTATCTGTCTGTCTGGTTTTCTATCATGTCTGCAAAAATAAATGGTTGGGTTTCTAATCTACTTCTTACCCTGCCAAGTTGGTTGTCTATCAACATTTGACAAAAAGATCAGTGTGCTGTCCGTGGTCCACATTCGAGGTCTACCCTTCAGTGAAAAAAACGGACATATGAACAGACCTATAGAAATCAATGGGTCCTGTGCCACCCACCAAGAACACCAATTTGAATAAGACCCAAGTCTAATATGTTTGGCCACTCACCACATAACAAGCACTGAAAATATTGGGGTGCATTCACACGTTGCTTTTTCATTGCGTTTTGGATGGCAGTTGTGAAACGCACTGCAATGACATCCTGCAAAATTAAAGCGTTTTTGGTGAAAACACATAAGCTTTTGCATAATGGACTGTTCGCCTTTTTCGGGGAATACACGGCTTGCCTAGGTTTTTAACAGGTATCTTTGGCGCACATGATCCTTTTTAGGTGCAGCTGCGCTGGCTTCCATGCGACACAAATCGGGGGTCGTGCCGTCGGACGATCCGACTGATTTGGAATGAGCGCAGGATTTGACTTTCAGATTGTGTCACAAGCCCTAGGACTTAGATGCACCACTTAAAAGATGGTCAACTCCGTTGGACCTGAGCGGGGAAGCGATACATGCAGGATATCGGGCGTAGGATTTTAGTGAATCGCGGCACAGTGCATGATCATCGGACTCCAGCGGCCAAATTAGCAAATGAGCCCCATTGCATCTGCAATGTGTTTTAAAACGCAACATATGAATGCCCCCTTAAAGTGTATTGGGATTGGATCCCTTTTTCATAAGGGGTGGTCTTCCCCTAGTTTTACAAGTGGACATAGGAATTAAGACCAGCTCATTCCTACCAAAAGAAAATGAAAAAACATAGAATCATATTTTGCTACTTACTTTAAAGTATAACTGCATAGTATAAAACTTTTGCCTAACTCTACATTACATTTGCCTAACTCTACATTATATAAAATGACCAATTCTCTTATTTACTCTAATTATATATCTGCAGACGTTCAGCTGCTAGTAGAGGCTTTACCTTGCTAGAAAGGTAAAGCCTCCATTTGCCATGCTTTCCGGTAACCATGGGAAACTGTATAGGACAGGGGAGGCTTGTTGGGAGGTGAGGTAGTAGAATAGTGCAAGAAAAGAGGACCTTGAGTGATGTCACGTACATGTGACTAATCACATGCTTTAGGTGGGCCAATTACAAACATGATGTTACTTCACATCACTTCCACTTCAGGAATAGCTGAATATGATTTATGAGAAGAGATGATAAATATATGAGGCTATATCTCAGGACAGAAAGAAGCTAGCAGCATCATACAGGTGTTGTTGGAATTGTTATCAAAGGCTTTCTCTAGCTGTGCTAAAACAATTTTTAGTAACAGTAACTTTACATTACGCTTTAAAATATTAATAGGACATGCAAGTGAAGGATTAAAGCAGTCCATGAACTAAGATAGCAGCCTCAGTCTTTCACATGCACCTCTTACTGTACAATTCGGCCCCAGCACCCCTGTATACATGCACATTTAGCTCAGCCAAGAGTGTGTGCGTTCTCTATAATGAAAGCTGATCCTAGACACCGTTGTAGGTGTCTGCTTTGAAAATACGATCAGGGATATTGAATTCAACATGCCCTACACATATTTCCATTGGAGGAGAGTTGGGACACCAAAGTAGGCATTAGATGGTTGGCTAGGCCCACCTAACTGAGCAGGTTCTAATGTTTATGGCAACCCAATATATATAACTAAATGAAGACACATCCTACTCTAAAGGTGGGGGTCTAGCTCCTGGAAGCCCCCAAACACTGCATCACTGGAGCAGCCACTGCAGTAGTTTCACATGTCCGTAATGTATGGTACTTATGGACAGTCTTAAAACCCCTCTTTCTTCTTGATCAAAACTATTTGGCTATGCTAAAATCCAATATGTTTGAATATCAACCGACAACTGTGCCCGTATTCTCCACCATTTATTTAAATGGCACTGAAACCAGTCCTAGACTTACTAATAACATGGACTTGTAATATATATATATATATATATTCAAACTCAATGAAATATTTAATGCCTCCAGCCAATGCACAAGGTAAGAGATGGCTTCTGATGTCGTGGCACAGAGAATGATCAAAGTGAATGAACTGCTGGGATTGGAACTTGACTAATTATATTTGCACACAAGTCAATATCCCATAAATTGACCCTGGCATGCGCTTGTACACTGAAACAAAACCACCGCGCCGTCTCCTTGAGACAATTCAAAATGAGCAATTCCCACAAAAAAAAAAAAAAATTCCCTACATCTAGTGACATTAACTCCTTAACGACTAGTTAATCTTCAGTAGATGGTTTAACTCTCGGATGCCAGCACAGCCACGCGCTTCTCCTTTGGCAAGGGTCTGTAATCGGAAGCAGCTGGAAGAAGGTAGCTCTTATTTTTCCTGTCCTTCCAAGGCTAGGCCAGCTGCCAGCTCTCTGAATTATGAATAAGCAATGAACAAAAGAATGCAGATATGGTGCTGACAAGATAATCCTAGGAAATTTATCTGTGACAAATTTCCCGGGATTAACAAATTACATTTGCACAGAACAATAAAAAAAAGGGGATAAATATGCAAAGGGGGAATGAAGAAGGTGGTAGGTGTGCGGTGGCAGGTACAGTGAGCGGTGCATCTTAATAAAGGCACAGGGCCAGGTTAACTAAGCGGAGTGCTGCCGTATGACGCCTCCCCCGAAGCTACAAAGCACTTTATGTCTATTGTAATTAATAGGCTGTATCTGTCTGGAAGGACCATGACTGATTAGTAATTATGAATATTTGGTTCTTCAATGGTAAGAAATAATTAGACCCGTGTTTTAAGCTGTAGCATTATTAATGATAGACCCTTATCTACGAGGGGGTGCAAGGAAAGTACTCTACTGCGCCTCTTTTTTATTTAAGAAAAATCACTCTGCGGGTGGCGCTGTTGCCAAATTACGGACAGTTTTCATTAGTTCCTTGATGCCTTTATGGTACTTGCAGCAGCAACAAGGAATATGGAAGGCCATATTTAACTTCTGTAGCGTACAATGTGCATGAAGATGGTATTAAGTTGGTGTATTAGGAGGGTAATAATAATTCCTTTATTTATATAACGCCTACAGATTACGCAGCGCTACACAGAGTTTGCCAAATCAGTCCCTGTCCCCATGGGGCTCACAATCTAATCAACCTACCAGTATGTTTTGGAGTGTGGGAGGAAACCGGAGGACCGGGAGGAAACTCACGCAAACACGGAGAGAACATACGACCCCGGTCCCCAGTGCTGCAAGGCTGTAATGCTAACCACTGAGCCACCATGCTGCCCCATACAGTAGTGAAAACCCTGCCAAGGTTACTTGTGGCCGCTAAGTCATTGGCTATGAGATGTGATAAGATTTATGGCTAGAGCTTTCTTGAATTTTTGTAAAAATATTAGCATTTCCACATTTTGGCTTGATTGTGTAGCACATAGCACACAGTGCTCTGTTAATGGACATCTACCATCAGTTTAGTGAGGGTAGATGTGTCCTAATAAGAAATTCCTAAAGGAACATCATTCCTCAGGACTTCTTTTATTATAACTCTATATGCCTAGGAAATATAGAGTTATGAAAGTTATGCTAATTACCCTGAGGCAGTCAAGCTACGTCACCCAAGCACCAAGTCAGGGAACCTCATATTTTAATTTATGCATCCCAGTGTAGCGCTAGTGTTCCCCCATAGTCACCTGCTTTATGCACTCAATGAACTTCTTATTAGGACACATCTACCATTAGTAAACTGATGATAGATGTCCTTTAAAGCTCTAAAGGAAATTCCACATCAAAATCCATCATGATAAACCAGGGACACTTACTCATAGATCTGGGCACCGTGACTGTGGTAATCTTCTTATATTTGTTATCCATGGCCTCCTTCCTTCTATCATCAATGTATAAAATCATGCTCATGAGCCACAATGGCTCTGGGGGTTGTAACCAGAGCCTCCCTGTGGTGTAGCTTCACTGGTTGTTACACTTCCTTCCTCCCACTGTGTGAGATTACAGCAGGAAGAGAGAGAGGGAGAGTGCTGAGGAAACATTGTAACAGCCTATGAAGCTACAGCATGATTATGTGCATAGTAATTATTGTCATTAGCATACTTTTAAAAGTTGATTTTAGAAGGAGGGAGGCCATATATATCAAATATAAGAAGATTACCACAGTCACGATGTCTGGATCTATGAGTAAGTGTCCTTTAAGAATTCCTTTAAAGCCATGGGTAGGGTATAACGTATAAGGCATGCTCAATTTAAACATGTCCATGTTTTGTTCTTATGGATGATAACCTACCACCAAAGATTTCTGGCAGTGTAGCAGTGCTTACTCCACTTCTCTATTCCAGTAAGATGCAGTACCCAGACACAGCCACTTCCCACAGGATGGAGCTTCTTCTCCCAGCTTAGGCACTGGAAACAGCTGATCAATAAGGGAGTTTGATGTCAATATTAATTACTTTTCCTACAGATCGATGATCAATATCAACAGAAAAGGTAAAAAGTGCAGCAAGGTTTTTTCTTCAAAGACCAAATATCCCATTTAGTGAAATAGTTAAAAAAAACATGTGTTTTTCAGAACTTGGGGATATTTGTTTTAGGGATACATACAGTATATCTGGTATATATATATATATATATATATATATATATATATATATATGTCTGGTATATAGATTTAATCATTCCTATCAGTCATTGCCCATAGTGGGTTTCACAATCTAATTTCCTTAGTAGGATTTGAAAAGTGTGGAGGAAGCGAGGACAGGGAGAACATTAACTCTGTGCAGATGTCAGACCCAGGACATCAGCAATAAAACAAAGAAAGGAGAAGAATGAATGAATATATATCGGTTCCTGTCCCCAATGAGGCTCACAATCTAATAAACGTACAAGTATGTTTTGGAGTATGGGAGGGAACTGGAGGACCCGGAGGAAACCCATGCAAGAGAGAACATATAAACTCTTTGCAGCTGTTGATTTGGATGGGACTTGAACCCAAGACCCCAGCACTGCAAGGCTGTACTGCTAACCACTAAGATTAACAAGTCTATAGGTGGCATTTTTCTTCTTACATTTTATTTGTATTGTGCTTCTGCAGCTGCTATGTTTTACATTACACTGTGTGCTGTAAAATCCTATTTAGTCCCTATCTCCACTAGGGGTGAAGCGACCATATAGACCAAAAACAGATTGCCTCTATGATTGGAAGTCCATTTTTGTGTCCGTCATCTAAAGGCCCCAATGAAGATGTGATCATAGCCTCAGAGGTAAGTCCATCAGGCTGATTGTATGGTGGTTCATTCTATGTCTCTACTCGGACTTCTCCTTCACTTTCCTCTAGGTTGATATATGACAAAATCAAAACTAAAATTAGACTTGGTCATAAATCCACTTATAAGCATGCACCAGAGAGGTTATAGAAGGGCGGGGAAGCGAGCCATCAAAGCTTCTAAACAGTATTCAACAGCTGGGTTTATAGCATAAAAATCCAGCTGCAGAAGCCCAACAACACCATTTGTTTTAATAAAAATTGTGCCTGTTGTGTTATAAAGAACAATGAAAAAAAAATGTAAAATATCGGATGAACCCACCGATTTCATTAGTACATGTTCAACCAAATAGTGTGCAAGGACTCGCTCCAACTTTACTCCGACAAAAGAAGTTAGAATAAAAGAAATGTAAGACTATTGATTATATTATATTATATTACATAGATTTGGCAAAGAGCTGCGCAGAGCTTTGCCAAATCAGCCCCTGTCCCCATAGGGCTCACAATCTAATCAACCTCCAAACGTTTTTGGAGTGTGGGAGGAAACCGGAGGACCCGAAGGAAACCCACGCAAACACGGAAAGAACATACAAACTCTTTGCAGATGTTGACCTGGATGGGACTTGAACCCAGGACCCCAGAGTTGCAAGGCTGTAGTGCTAACCAATGATCCACCGTGCTTCCAATATGAATATGTTCTATCCTTGGGTTCTCAGGGCAGATATGGCACTTTCAGGGACGTTTGGAGGTAGGATACTCCTCTCTCTCTTTTCAGAACACATGCATGCTCAGCATGGGCAAGTTTGCATGTGTATGGAGATCAGGTGGTTGGAAGGAACAACTGTCGGCCAAACGAGTGTCTGAGCTGCACCGAGAAGGGATATACTGTAACTACCGTAGCTTTCTACCGGCAATGCTGAACACAAATACTCTCAAAATCATTTACCGCTATAATTAAAAAGAGAAATTGACAATTCTTCATTATAGGTTCAACACAGCTAATAGCACATAAAGCTGGCACAATTTTTAAAGGTTTCTCTTTTCCCATTTGATACACAGTAATTTGGAGAATACTCCATCACCAGGTGCACAGTTCAATTAACTTTCTGTTTGCAAATCATAGTAAAGAAAATGAGATATTAATTTTCATGCTCCAGAAGAATAAAATAGATGAATAATATTTGTCATATGTACCCTGACTGATAGGCAGGCGGGTGCAGGATTTGGGAAAGCTTCTAGTTTGCGGGACCGGGTACAAGAGCTTAGCGGCGTCAAATCCTTTACGAGAAATGGTCAAATATTGGAATGATAACTTATAAAGAAGAACTGTAATAAATGGAATGGATCTGATGGATCCAAGGACAATAGGACATTTTGACCACTGAGATCCGGAAAACGGGAGCGAAAGTCCACCAAACAAATGTAATGAAGAAGTGGTATGCATGCTTAAATAGCTATCTGTTCACTTCTTAAGGGCTGCAGAAGACAACCATCATGGAAGACCTCAAGAAGCAAATGGACCACAGTTCAAAAGGACAAACATGAAGTGAAGAGTTTAGGTCCCCGTTCTCCAATTCCCTATCTCAAAGGTCACTTATTCCCTATTTAGTAACACCTTGAGACTCCACGCCGTTAAGATGGCCATTCCTATTAGAACCCAATAATTTCTGCAGGATCCAACAACTCATCATGGAAGACATGAAGAAGCGAATGGATCACAGTTTAAGAAGACACACAAGAACCGAAGAGTTTTGGTCCCCCGTTCTCCAACAGTGGATGGGTTCCCTATCTCAAAGGCCACTAATCCTTTATTTAGTGCCCTTTGAGGATCCACATGGCCATTCCTATTAGAACTTTATAATTTCTGCAGGATCCAACAACTCATCATGGAAGACCTGAAGAAGCAAATGGAACACAGTTCAAGAAGAACTCAAAACAAAGAGTTTAGGTACTCTGTTCTCCAACAGTGGATCGAGTCTCTATCTCAAAGGCCACTTATCCTTTAATTAGGGACCCAAAGAAGCAAATGAGTTTAGGTCCCCCATTCTCCAATAGGTAGTGCCAGTGGATGGATTCCCTATCTCAAAGGCCACTTATCCCCTATTTAGTGCCCTTTGAGACTCCACAAGATTGAGATTCATATTAGATAATAATCAATAATTTCTGCAGGATCCAGCGACCATCACTTTGCCGAGAGCTATCCAAATGGCTGACTTTAAAGAAAGTCCAACTTGTAGGATAAACCGAAACAACCACATAATATAAGGAGTATAAATTATATTGCATAATCTAAAAGAACTTTTAGTATATTTGTCCCAAAAGAACTAAAAAAAACCTGGAAACAAGAGAAAATCAGACGAGACTAGAGACCATGATGAATCCTGCATGCACCAATGAAATAGTCTCCTGCATCAGAGAACAAGTCCGCCATGTATCGCTATAACTACATCTTAATAACCTGGCTCTAAAAACTAAATATCAATACAACATCATATGCCAGCCCCTAAAATATCATATGCTTCTACAGCAGCGAATTCATCTCCAGGTCGAACGCTGCCAAAAGACGACAAGGCTCGGCACGTTGAGATGAAAATAAAAATGACACCATGTCAACACACAGATCAGCTGTTTTCTACGGCATCTCCATCCACAAACCAGAATATAGTGCGTCCGCAGATTCCCTCACTTGGACGACTAACCCTGTGTACATAGCAGACGTTATCCCAAATACCACAATCTGGCTGCCATCCCTAGAAATTTTCCATTACTCTATTAAATCTTCACTTTGACATTAAAAACGTTGCGCGGAGAGAGTTAAAAATATTTTCTAGCAGCAAGGGCACGCCGTCCTTCTAACATCTGAAATCTCCCCGTGTTGCTGCAATTTCTGTTATTAAATTAATGACTTTTTTTTTTATTATTATTTCCCCCCACAACGATTTAAGCGTGTATGAGAGCACGGGATGTGTGCCAGGAATCTTCTCCAAATTCTTGGCCCGGTGATAGCAGAGGTTTGTAATGATGAAGGATCGGATGAGTAGCATGAGCCTACAGGGCATGCAGGGCATAGTTGGTCTACGGCACAAGGGAAGGTTTCAGGATTAGCATCTCCAATAATACTAAACATTTCAATCAAATATAATACACAACGTAATAAAAAAAATCATATATAAATTCCATTTATCAGTGGCAAGTAAAATGTTTGTAAAAGTTGGAAATTGAGACTCCTCCGACAAGAACTGAAGACTGTGCCCCTTTGGTTATGATCTGTATCGCTTATGCATATGTGAGGGTTTTGTCCCCCGAAATGTCCAAGTCCTTTTTCTTCAAACCCCAATTCTATGAGAGGTGATTGCTATTGAGATGGGAGAATGTCTCTTAGTTTTAAAGATCACTGGGGAATCTGTAGCCAACTCAAAACTTCTCTATGACATCTCAAATGTTTTACGAAGGAGCTGTCCCCTTAGGGCTCATTCAGACGAGCGTATCCGATGCGTTTTCTGGCAAAAGTGTGGACATGTGATATCCCTGTGCAGTCTGTATTCTATAAACTTCCATTTTTTTTTTACCTTCTGGCAAAAACTGATGGTTTTCTATTGTATTTTCTGCCTTGCCTAATCAGTTGCCTGGCATTATTTGAGAAAAAAAGCACCGCATACGTGTGTCATTCATGTGCCATCCCTTCTTTTTGCGGATACATTGACATCTGCGTGGGTTCATAGTCCGCATGTGAGAAAAAAAAAAAGTACATGCTGCAATTATGTCTCACAATCTGTAGACAATAACCTCCCCTAGTGGTGGATGGAGGCAGACGAATTTCAGAGTTTTCCTTCATGACCAAAATTAATTCATTTAGAGAAATTCCGCAGCATAAAAATATAGGGTTTTAATTTTTGTGGGCTAAACTATTCTGCTTGTGAAAATAACATTCTGAAAGAAACCAAATTTGGTAAAGTGGAAAATCTTTTTCTTTGAAAAATATTGGACAATATTTTTTCAAAAGTAGTGCAAAAGTAGTACAACCTGTACTAAGTTTGAGTGTGCAGAGTGCGTCAGATTATTGAACACTGGCGCACGGTCTTCAATTATCTGGCGCCTCCTGCACGGCTCGCAAAGTGTGGACCATCTTTTTTTAGGTGCACCACAATTCTGTCGGTTTGCTGTGCACAATATTTTTATGTCTTGTGCTGCTGCAACCCAAAACTGGCGCAGACACTTTATAAATACATGTGCAAGCAGATTGCACAAGCTTTTATGTGCAAAGTCAGACAAAAAACTGTAATAGATCTGGGTCTTAGTGTTTGTGCTTTGTGTTTTTGAGCTGTGATGGCGGAGTACCGGCTATAACTAAGACCAGAACATAGCTACAGGACAGATCTTAAACTTCGATATCACATACTAAGTGGCCTCCTCCACATCCCATTCATCTCCAGGGCAGATTCTGCAGCATCTATACAATATTTGTAGCATTACTGAAAATCTAAGTCTTTGGTAGATGTGACTCCTTCGGATTCCCTTTGTCTCTTTCTATATATATTTTCTGTGCACATACATAAAAGCCAATAGCGGTATAATTACCTCTCAATCCATTCAAATACAAACTCGCGGCACTTTGTTTTTTAATTTCGGTTTTAATTCCACTGGTATTGATCTGTTTGCGGCCGGGAGAAGATTGGGCTGAAGGTCTTAATCAGGGAGGGAGCCGGAGCAAAAGAGAGAAAGAGATATTGGAAAAGATATATGGGGAGCGACAGGGAGGGTTAAATAGAGAGGTAGAGGAAGACGCGCATACCGAGATAGAAGGAAACACACGGGAGCGGATGAGAGCGACAACAGGGCACTGAGTGACAGACATGAAAGAAGAACCGAGAGCGAGAACGCGCGGCCGACTAACATTCCAGAACAAAAGACACTCTGACCAGAAAGCAGCAAATTAAGTTCGCTGATTCTCCGTCATTGCTTATTATTATATCCCTCCCGCAGGCAAATCCGCATCACGCCAGAAGGATTATATCATTTACACATGCAAATGGGCTCTGTATCTTCGTATGGATATCATGCAAGGGATTCATTCCCGCTCCATGCTGTACATTAGAAAATCTGCACCAGCCTATACACCCTGCATAGACTGGAGTAGTGAGGGGGTGAGGGACACGTAGGGAGGGAAAGAGAGGAGAGGATGAGACGGCTTTTCTTCCGCTCACTCCTATCTACGGGATGAGAAAAGGCGTCGGATCATCTCCTTCGTCAGACGCAGATGTTCTTATGGCAGGTCTCAATGTTCGGACACTCTCTTCTTTCTGCCAAACCTATCGAAATTACATATCTGTTGACAGGTGCCGCCAGGTTTTGGTAGGATCGGTTATGACGCCACATCTATGAAGGCTGTCGGACACTTATTCAACTTTCGCTGTTGGAAGGAATTTGTGTTTTATTCTGTTCTATTGTTTAATGTATGATCATCACTCCTCCTCGCGATACGGTTAACATGCATGTTCGGCTGAGCGCGTGAATGCGCATTAGGGTTCGGAAATCTTAACAGCCATTTCTTTCCAGAGATAGGATGATCTCTGGAGCATGTGGCTGGAATTTTACAAAGCTCATTGCAAACATTTCTGCCGCGTGCGTTGCTAGTATGCCGTAGAGTAACTAGAAAATACACGTTATTCCATTAGCAGCCATCCACAAAATCCTCCAGACACCAAGGTCTTTCTTAGGCGGCACATAGAGTAGTAGGGACGCTCTGTGCCGCCATAGCATGCTCCGTCAGCTTCCATATGAGAGCCATTGTTTCTTGTAGAGAATATTGCTGTAATACGCCATGAAATGAAGCATGCCATGATTTATTTATTGTCAGATTCATACAGAATATATCACTCAAAATAAAACCAATATAAGAACCAAACCGGCTGGACGAGCACTAACTAAATTCCATGTGACCTCTTTTTTAAGAACTTTTTGGGCCAGAAATATTGATAATTTCTCAATAAAACAGGTCCTCAATACCAACACATAACATCCCCGGAGATCAGCTTCTGCTCATCAGAGAATGGGACTGAAAGAAGACAGCTCCGTTCTCTCCGTAGTGGCTGAATTGTGTCCCTTCAGCTCAACTCCTTACTAAATATATGGGAGCTGATGAGAAGTAACCTGGTCTTAAAAAATGTAAAAAAAAAACTGCATGGAAAACTGCCTACTATTTTATTTAGCTGAAAAAACATTGATCAATGAACACCCATCAACCTATCATTAAAGACCGATTCTATGGTTGGGTGATTGTTTATCCCAGAAACCATTTAATCTGACCATACATATTAGATGTATCAGCAAAACTCATTGGGAGTGATTTATGATTAAACTCCGAATTCCACACAGGGGAATTCAGAAATCTGATAAATCCGGAGGTCGGCTGCACTGCTGGGCAATTTTACGCCGGTCCTGCATGACGTAGAATTGTGCTATAGCTTGCGCCAGTTCCTAGTGCGGTCAATAGGTAGTGAGCTGAGCTCCTTCACGCCCATTTGGTGTAGAAGTGACGTAAAAGGGGGTAAATAGTCACAATTCCTGGCCATGCACCAGGAAATGTGACTATTCCAGGGCTTGCATGCCAACCACTGATAAATCGGCCCTACTCAATAACAGTGTATGGAGGCCTCCCGACATACCTCCAACCGTAGATGTAAAAGAAGATCTGAATTGAGGAGAAGGATTTTTAATTTCTGATTTTTTTTTCTTTGAGGACTAGCTGTTGCTAGAGATGTCTTTCTTTCCTCCACCCTTTTTGACATGTGAACAGAGCACGCACGTGAATTGGGTATAGCCATCAGCCCATGGAGAGTTTGGCTTTGAAGAGAAACCCTGAGATGACTTGAAAATCTGAATTTAACAAAAAATCATTAAAATTTGCATTACAATAGCTGGTCATCTGATGCCACTCATCTGTGGATATCTTATGTCATTAGAAAAGGTAAGGAAAACCCCAAATATATCCCACACACTTCTCTAAACTGAGAATAGAGAATGTTAAAATGTTCACGAGAGCTGCACAGTCCTAGATGAAATTCTGCCACGTCCTTATAAATTATGTATGCTTTGTGCTACGCCTAATATTGGATAACATCAACAGGATAACAGAAATATTGCACTCTACACATCTCAATGTTAATCAAGTTTAAAAGTAATTTTCAGGGAAATCTGAAATGAAAATAATCTACGGCAAATTAAACTGCTGTCCCAGATTAGGTTTTATTGTGTGCGCTTAGAGTAAAACTCCTGGAGGTTTACTGGAGAAATACAGAACGAAGATGTCTAGTGTAAAACTCCAGAACCGGTCATTTCTAATATAACTCCTTAGTTACTACCAATAATACTTTCGACTCCTATTTTACCAAATTAAGGACCATAAGAAGAGGTTTTCTAAAAATGTAAATAACCTTAAATGTTATTTGAAATCGAAAATGGGTAAACACCTCCTCTAAGGTTTCATCGAGTTCCAGTAGCAGCTCTCCAGTCCTTTCAGACCAGAATCGGTAAAGGCGACTTTTATACTGTGCAAATGACGGCTAAGCCAATCGCTGGCTTCTAAATTAACATCTGAATGAGGCCTAAGTGATGTCCTCACTTCCTTTACAACAGGATCGGGAGCGATCGAGAACAGTGAGCAGCTACTGGAATCAGGCGTACCCTTGGAAGAGGAGAGTGTCCATTTCTAAATACAAGCTGTTACAGCGGTGCGCAACACTATGCTTTCATCGCTATTTTATTAAACTAGTACCCCAATGCAAATGACTGTGTGCTCACCAGGATCGGAACCCAAGTGTAGCACATGGCTTAGTGGAGGAGCGGGGGTTGGGCACTCCTTACACCTCCCTTCATCATAGAAATCTGGGAGGCCACCAGTGGAATCTGGAAAAATATAGGCAAAGTCCCACGTCATGCACGGCGGGCGCCCGGCCAGGACCCTGTGCTCACGGCACTGTGACCAGTTGCCACAGACCTCTACAGGGGCCCAAATATGGTTGTATGCATGAGGCCTAATATTAAACATGTCCCATAAGGAATCTAGGCATGGATGAAACACATAGGGTCATCTTTTTAGGGAATAAGGACGCAGCTATCAAGTTGGGTGTCAGAATAGAATAGAATATAAATGTGATTAGGCAAAATTGAACCTAGGCACCATTGAATTGTAGCCCTTATAAACTCCAGCATAGCCACTAAGGACATAGACTGCAGCTTAGAAATTGGTGCTCGGGTTGTAATCATCAGTGGAGGACAGAAATTTTGGTTAGTATTTATGGAGATAGTGCTTTTGTAGTAGGGCGTGTTCATCTAAGGGCAGTGGTGGCGAACCTATGGCATGGGTGCCTGAGGTGGCACTCGGAGGCCTCTCTGTGGGCACCCAGGCCATTGCTCCAGCGCACAGTTCCCACACAGTTAGCCCAGAATTTGCATTGGAACTTCGGGGAAAGCAATTCTTCCTTTTTAGGGGGCCCCTACGGTATGCTAAAATGATAATCCAAATATCTCCTCTTTCAATGGTAAGAACATCCCCAATACAATTTAAAGGCAGAGCAGTTACAAATAAGTTATTTCTTTGTTGGCACTTTGGGATAAATAATTTGTTTTTTGGTTGTTATTTGAGCACTCATCTCTAAAAGGTTTGTCATCACTGACCTAGGACATAATAGGCTCCTAAAACCCTCCCAATAAAACCAATCTCACACACTTTCAAGATATACAGCAGACACTGTTGCCAAAACAGATGCACCTATAGCGTTGAAGATTTGCTGCAAAACAAGTCCTCCAGAAGAGGCCGGTCCGACTGATTCGGACTGAGCGCGGGATTTAACATTTAAATTGTGTCACAAGCCCAAGCACTTACATGCACTGGGAGGAAGATGGTGAACTCTGTCGGACCTGAGCGGGGAAGCGACACATGCAGGATATCGGGCGCACCATCTTAGTGAATCGCGGCAGCTGTGCATTCTCGTCAGGGAACGCACCTCGGGGATCGCGCAGGGACAGGTAGTAAGTAAATGTGCCCCACTATCTTTGTTGTTTTTTTTAAAAGCCAAAAAATCGGCTAAAATATAAAAATAAAAACTATATTTTAGAATTTTTTTTTTTTTTTAAAAAGGACTAGAAACCTACTTACACACAAATAATAGCAAATTGTCCAATAATACACATTGACAGCAACATGAAAAAATAAATATGTCACCTAAATACCCGCTCTGTCAGCATACAGGTTGGAAATTGATTTCCGAGTCTTAGCAGACTTGCCCTGGTGTTGACATATCCAGCTCAGGAAGAAATGCCAGCTTCATCCTAACTGAACACACATGGCGGTGCCAACGGATGAGATATAGGATCATCCCTCTTACAGCACCCTGCCAAGTCCACCCAAACACAAAGATCACACACTAGACTGAGGACACTTGTTCATCTGTCTAAATAACTTCTTAAAGGGGCTGGCCACTTTACCTCATGTTTTTGTAATGTGTGTGTTAGTATGGTGTGTGTGTGTGGGGGGGGGGGGGATATGAGGTAATTTACCAATATACATCTAGTAATAGTTCTGCTCCGCTTTCTTGATATGTAAAGTGAAGCCTCCTGACTTTTACCTCATCAGTCAGAGATTCCTGACCATAAAATGGCTGAAGAATGAATAAAAAATAAAAAATGAAGGTCCTGGCAGGATGATTATTCATGGACAGATAGAGATCACATGACCCTCCATCTACGGCCATTTTATGGACAGGAATGTCTGATGATGAGGTAAAAGACAGGAGGCTTCACTTTACATATCAAGAAAACAGAGAAGAACTTTGAATAGGTGTATATTTGTAACTCACCTAATATTTTGCCCCCCTCATTTACACACTTTACAAAACACATATGGTAAAGTGACCAACCCCTTTAATTATAGTTATCAATAGTGGTATCGCCAGAGTTGAAAAATGTCACCACAATTCAAGAGAATATACACACACAAGTGCAGACTTTACCATTTGCATGTAAAATCCCATTTAAAATCTGTTGGTAGAATTTAGCTGCGGATTACCATAAAAACCAAGATCCACTGCGAATTTGCTGATCTTTATATGGGAAACCGGCATGAAGATCTACATCAAAAATATTCTATATACACGTGGATTTTCAAGTCAATATTGTTATAATTAACATTTGTATTATTTCTGCAGCAAAAATTTGCACGCAGCGGATGATAAATCTACACCAAACCGCAATTTGTGCACAAAAATCCAGCCAATATACATGAGGATAAATGTAAATGTATTACACAGAACATTTGTAATACACAACGCGTACAGGTGGCCTAATGGCGCTGACATACATTTACATTTACGCTTTTAACTCCTGTTAACACATTTTTTTTCTATGCCAACAAAAAAAAAAATTACTAAAAAAAATAACAAAAAAATTGTAAAATCAGAAGTGCAAAAAACCCATGAGTAAAAACTGATCAAGAAACAAACAAACATCAAGAAACTGTGTGCTTGAAGAAGACCTTTCACCATGTGACATATGTGGTGATCAACATGAAGATAAGGACTGTCTGACATATTCAGGGGCACTTAAAATTTTCTTTTTAGACCCCATGATTGCTCAGATATCAGTTCTAATATCAAACCATCATAATCCTCTCCACTGTCAGAGAGGAGGTGCTGGAGTGGAGGAGGAAGGACGTGTGTTAGAATAATCTTGTTTCAGTGTCAGAGAAGATATGCCGCCTTCTCTGCTGCTTCAGCACCTGCTCTCTGGAACTGGCTGTTGCTGATTGGACAGTGTCATTGAAGTTTATCATAGCACAAACCCAATCCGCTGCTCCAGCCCCTTCTCTCTGACAGTGGAGAAGGTTATAATGGTCAGATATTGGGACTGATATCTAGCCCTGAAGGGTCTAGAAAGAAAATTCAAAGTGTCCCTTAATTTATGTAGCAGACACGCCCCAGTAACCTCTAAAGATAATTTGCAGAGTAGGCTCTGTATCTGTACAGTGAATATTGCCTGCGACTGTTCGGGGCTAAATGATCGCTGATAATAGCCCAATTCTACGCCAGGACAAAATTAAGTTTTGGGATAGTTCTTGGTAACTCCCCATGTCGATCCAGTGCAATGTACTCCCAGAGTCTATAATTAATAGCTACAGCAATGACAACCATGTAATCACTGGCCTCAGGGATATACTTCTGAGGCCAATGGAAAACCCAAATAAACTGGTCAAGCAGGGAGAACCAGAGAGGCTATTGAGAAAGGCTGGGGTTTACCAGGTAAGCGTGTATGTAGAAAACGAAATGGAGGGAGTTATAGGCAGAGTCTTCTAGTAGCGAAAGAATTGGAAAGTGTCCACCTCCTCCGACATGTCATGAGTTAGGGCACTTAGTGTGCCGGAAACATGTTGACTGTGTGACCTTCTTGAGGCATCTCTGGACTTCACTGTAGTGGATCAATAAAGACTTTCTTTACACTTTGACTGGAGCTGGACCCGAATCCTCTCATATGCTCCTCCACCACCTGCCACTGGAGAAGAGTCGGAAGGCCTTCAGGCCTTTAGTTATTAATAAACAGCCATTTGTGAAATAAGAAGGTCGAAAAATTGAAGACTCAGAGTCTGAAGCTTGGCTTACCAACACCACAGCCCCAATCCCTACTATTTTTCTCTATTTTAATGCTCCCGGTAGGATGGCGCTACTAAAGTATCCTCTATCTGCCACAATCGAAAGAGTTTTTTTTCCGGTGACGGATCCTATTTAATCCGGTAGAGACATACAATGACGTCCTAAGTAAATAAAAGGCCACAATTAGATGACTCCAGTTATTTCATGTGACTCCTATATACGGAGGCCTCCTCCTGGCACTATATGCGGTGCGCCTCTTACTTCTTCATTATCATTATAGATTCGGCTAACGGTAGGACGGTGATGGCAGGCCTGTGCATTAGTGCCCCTACATCAGCTCTTCACAGGCTTCTCCCAACCACCTGACAGAACACTAGAGAAGAACTCAGCTAAAGTACACAGCCTAATGGACTAATCTCTCCATATAAAAGGATGTCTCAAATGCATTGCTTGAAAAATGCTGCAAAATAAAGGAGATGCTGAAACGGGAGGGAGGGAAAAAAAATAGATAACGTTAATCTCTAAGATGTCCTCTTCCCTCTGTCTCATCTGGGATTCGCGGCTTTGGAGCAGAATGTCTGGTAAATACTTCTCATTCACATTGTTAAGAATATATCAGAATTAATTACATAGATATGGGAATTTAATCATGCTGCCTTTTATAGCGTTTTTACGCCTTGAAGGGAGGGATTTTTCGGGGCAGAATCGCCTCAATTTTTACGCTGTGAAATTTTTTGTATTGTTTAATATCGGCTTTGTCGCCGAAGAAAGGGGCTTTTAAAAGGCAGCAAACGCTCATCACAAAATAGTTGTCAAGGAGTTTAACGCTTTCAATTAAAAGTTACAAGTTTGACAAAATAAGGTAAAAAAAAAGCAGGTCAGAGATTGGCTGTAGTAGTGACATGGATATAAGGGATGTCATCACTGTGGGACAATTAGTCTAATAGACCACCAAACATCGGAGTATTATTTTTTGAGCTCTTATATAATTTTATTTTATTTTTTGTTTAAAACACCTCAAAGGGGATCATTCACCACAAGTAGTCCTATCATAAAGGGCTGAATCCCTTATAGGAAATCTACCATCAAAATCCATCATGATAACCCATGGACACTTACTTAAATCCAGGCACCATGACTGAGGTAATCTTCTTATATTTGTTATCCATGGCCTCCTTCCTTCTAAGATCAACGTTTAAAATTATGCTAATGAGCCTACCATAACCACTCTGTGTGATTTGCTTTTACAGGCTCTGCAGGGCGTGCTCAAGTAGCAGGGGAGAGGGTAAGTCCTTCTGTGTGCACTGGTAGAACCCTTCTGGCTCATTTTCATAATTTTAAAAGCTGATGTTGGATTAACACCATGGATAACAAATATAAGAAGATTACCACAGTCACCGTGCCTGAATCTATGAGTAATGGCCCTGAGTTATCATGATGATTTTTATGGTAGATTTCCGGTAAGGAGGTTTATAACATAAGGCAACTTAGAGAAGAGCTTTGAAATTCTTAAAGGGATGTCACCCCCAACTGATTAGGAGAACAGCCAAAGCTCTGCCATAGATCTAAGGATTAAAAGGAGGATGCCCAACCTGCCTCTTCAACAATCAGGGGCAATGGGACCCCAATTCTTGCGAATGGTCTGACCGTGAGGATAGCAGAGAACCTCTAAACTTGGACGAACCGCATGACTGTCACAAATAATAAGAAAAGTGATTACTTTTACAGACAAGTTTCCTTTCAACTATTAATATGAATTTATTTATTTTTTTAAATTAGAAAAATGAAATCCCACTTTTTACTTATATCCTAAGCTGACTTGGTCACACACTGTTGCCTTTACTACTCCAGTATAGTCCGTAGTGAAGACCAAAACATAAGCTGTATGTGTAAGCCAAAATCTTCTAATGCAGGACCTGATCCCGTGCTACGCACATCTCTGTTTGGCTCATTTCTATGGATTTATGCATAAACTGTAAGCTGGAACGATTACCGCTGAAGTAACGAGGAGGAGGTTGGGAAGATTGTGACAGCCTTGTTCGTTTTCTTTTTCCTTTTTTTCCCCCCTAATGACTTTATCAACAGAAACCCGTTGACCGTAGCTCGGTCTTGTGTCGGTGAGGAACAACGTCAACACTGCAGGATAGAAGTCATTCCAAGAACAACCGATCAATACTATATGTTATAAACCAATGGTCCATTGTCCCGGTTTCTCATCGCTTTTATCTCATCTTTGGGAACCCCACACCCACGAGTTAGTAAGACATCTTCTTGTAAGACTTCCCTGCTCCATGGTGCTCAATTGACTTGAATCTGGTCACGAAGTAGGACCTTGAAAAGACAGCAGTCCAGTGTGCGG
Source organism: Engystomops pustulosus (assembly GCF_040894005.1). Classification (NCBI taxonomy): domain Eukaryota; kingdom Metazoa; phylum Chordata; class Amphibia; order Anura; family Leptodactylidae; genus Engystomops; species Engystomops pustulosus. Next base: position 32,512,161 of record NC_092417.1, read on the forward strand.
AGGGGGAAGACTATGAAGGAAAAGTCACTCATAAATGGGACAATTTTTACAATATAATGAGTCTAGGTCATTTATGTCCACTATAGATGACCATGGGGATTAGATGACTATTGGTCAAACATATGGGGTCTACAGCGGTGTCCTCCCCAGATGGCAGATGTCAGGAGAAGATGGATCGGGCTGCTGGGTTTCAATTTCAAAAGGGAAGAAGAAACTACATAATATTATGTGCAGATGATACATATTAGATAGAAGATGATTATAGATAGATAGGTCAAGAGTAGAGATGAGTGGACCCGAATTTTCCATTACAGGTGGGTCCAACGCAACCCAGACATATTGTCGGTTTGGCAGTGGAAGAGCCAACTCAGCAAAATGAAACCCCTAACAACTAGCTATGGCTATGATTGGCCAGGGAGGTAGTTGCTAGTAGTTCAATTTTTCGGATTGGCTGTTTGGATGTCAATGCCACAATATGTCTAGGTCACATGGGACCCACTCGAATGTAAACTTCAGGTCCACTTATCTCTAGCAAAGAATCCAATCCAGCAGTCGCTTTCGGCTGTGTTGACTCACTGGTCTCAGCAGTGACCTGTATATAAATGGCAAGTGAACCATGAGGCCTAAAAGTTTCTGTTTTTAGCACCTCTTGAAACCAATGACTGGCTGCAATGAAGACCTTAGCACTAGAGATGAGCGAATCCAAACTTTAAGTTTGGGGCCGTGGTTCGGGTGCGTCCAGCGCGACCTTGACATATTGCCAGATTGGAAACTGTGCAGGCAATCCGTCAAATTGATGCTAAAGCTGTGATTGGTCAGAAGGACACCCTGACCGGTTAGGCAGTATTTATTTCTTAAGACCGTTAGACAAGTGGATACATTCCTACAAAACAATATGGCCGTCTCTCCTGTCCTAGACCGCATTGTGCAAGAAATTCCCTCCTTTCCGGGTTTCTGTTGATAAAGTCAAATTGATGCTATAGCTGTGATTGGTCAGAAGGACACCCTGACCGGTTAGGCAGTATTTTTTTCTTAAGACCGTTAGACCAGTGGACACATTCCTACAAAACAATATGGCCGTCTTTCCCGTCCTAGACCGCATTGTGCAAGAAATTCCCTCCTTTCCTGGATGTTTTGATGAAGCTTTTAGGATAACCAATCACATTACTTCTCAAATCCCCACAATCTCATGGTAGTATTCATGTTATTTTCTTTTTTTCCTCCGGTTTTCTAACAAACATTGCCACACAAAACACCAGGGATACAATACCCGGTAAAATTATATAAAGATATCCCTGATTGTACGAGGCAGCCGCATAGAGAGAAAGGTTAAACAGAGCGGCGGATCTTTCCTGGAGGATATCTATAAGACTATAATAAAATTTGCAGTCGGAGGAGCCTTTAACACATTGCACAGGCTTCTGTAAATAAAAGTTTTTTTTTTAAAAAAAAGCACTTTTTCCTTTACAAAGTGAATCTGAACTGTCTGAATACACAGCTTTTTCGCCTTTTTTTTTCTGAATGAAAGGACATAGCAGATGAATGAGTGGGGAGATGCTAATTCCAGCTCCGTAACAAAGGGGCCTTTCTGCGAGCGGATTTCACACGCAACAATTAAACATATAATCATTCTGAGAAAATGCAAAATGCATGAAGTTTTGCTTTCTCAGAGCGCAAATTATATGCGAGGAGCGAGAAAATTATTCTTCAAAGTCAAACAAGACCTGCTGATACGTAACAAGAAATTTAGATTTAAAGAGCACTGGGTATATTTACATATAAACACATACAGAGGGATCTACCTATAGGTATATGTATGTATGGCAGGTATGTAATCATGGATTTATTATAGGCTTCATATTCAGGCCTATGGCTGGGACTAATGGTGCACAGTCTGGTCTGCCAAGTCCAAAACAATGTATACAAAACCAGCATTAGACTGTAATTGACTCCATCTATCCAATTATCAGGGAGGGATAGGGAAAAGATTTTGTGTGATACATTTGCTATTATAATTGGAGATATATGTTGTGCGGACCATCAAATGTACACATAGTCATTATTGTTCTGTAAAGAAATTTTCGGAATAAAGAAAAAAGTATACTAATATATATAGTAGTATATAGTATACTAGTATATAGTATATATTCTTCCAGAAGAGAGTCCCTCTCTTTTGATCTCTGGGGAATTGGACCTACATATAGACTGTATTTGGTGTATACAGTGTGAACTTTCCAGTGAAATTAGTGTATATTTAGTGGAAATTTGTCAGGTTGAACTTAATAGATATGTTGCAGAATATCAATTAAGAATATCTATAATAGAAGCAACGGCATGTTATAGAGCAGGAGGAGCTGAGAACTCTGTACATGTCATATCATTTCATATCTACCAGCAACAAGTTATAGAACAGGATTAGTTGAGCAGATTATACATAATGTCCAAAAAAGCGGATTATGACTGCCATGAATATTATAGCCCCTACAAGTCTGGAATCACTTCCTACGTATGGTACTAGGATCAGCTTCTTGGGAAATGGAGGATGCATCACTTCTGCCTGCTTTCAACATGCAATTTCAGGACCTTTGGAGGACTTTCAAGGGTCCTGAAATAGCTTGTGTACGTGTGTATTGAGAGCAGGAACAGATGTATGAGGCTTCAATGTGTGAAGGTCCTTCTCAGTATACAATTTGGGGGATGGTGTGGGTGGCCATGGGCCCCTTGTATGCTTGGGCCCCTGGCTACTGCCCAAACTGCCTGTATTATAATCCACTAATGAGTGTCCTGACTGCAGCCAGCATGTTATAGAGCAAAAGAAGCTAAACAGTCTCCACATAGTGTCCTATATACAGGCAGCAAGTTATAGTGCAGGAGGAGCTGAGCAGATTGTACATAGTGTCCTATCTGCAGGAAGCATGTTATAGAGTAGGAGGAGCTGAGTAAATTGTACATAAAGTCCTATATGCAGGCAGAATGTTATAGAGCAGGTGGAGCTGAGCATTTTGTACATAGTGTCCTATCTACAGGCATCATATCATAGAGCAGGAGGAGCGGAGTAGATTGTACATAATGCCCTATTTGCAGGCAGCATGTTATAGAGCAGGAGGAGATGAACAGATTGTATATAGTGTCCTATCTGCAGGCAGCATGTTATAGAGCAGGAGGAGATGAACAGATTGTATATAGTGTCCTATCTGCAGGCATAATGCTACAGTGCAGGAGGAGCTGAGCAGATTGTATACAGCATATTATTTTCAGGCAGCATATTCGGAGGAGGAGCTGAGATATATATCGTTCAGTGGGGAAAATTAAAACATAATTTCATTTTTTTCTTTATAATCCTTACTCTTTCTAGGAGGTGATTGAAACGAAGTGGATATATCTTTACAAAATAGCCCTCTATGAATTGATAAGACCGCCCACTGGACTCCTGATCACCGTCTGGACTATACTTTATGAATAATTATAACATTATACAGATTATAATATATATATTATAATATAATTATAATTATAACCCTACAGATTAATATCCTACAATATCCTCAGTCTATTCCTCCTTCTATCTCTGATCTATAAGCATCAAGATCACCAGAGCATCCCCAGGTTATAGAGGAGGTCGAGGGAATAGCAATGTAAAAAAAAAGCAATAAAAATTGACAAAAAATGTAAAGAATAAAAATGTAACAACTTTTGATCTTCTCGTCGTCGTGCGCCGCGTTCCGTAGAGAAAGGGGTTAAATAAAATCTCTCCTTTAGCTACAACCTTTCAAATGCCAGAAGCCGAGCAGGCAGCGCGATTAAAGGGCATTAAATTAAAAGATCCCCCTCCTACAACTTCAATCAGAATTTCAGGCCGTGTGTTATTTAGCTTCAGCTCCTCAAGTGCAGCAGAATAACAAATTGCAACACTTTGATTTACTTTCTGCCGACACCAAATGGCGACAGGTGATAAAGAGAGCGCCGTGGCGCGGGGACGAGAAGCTTTCCCAGGAAATTAATTCCATCTTAAAGATTTCTATCCCGATATAAATATGTATGGACGTATTTACTTGTGACTCAGTCTTAAGAGATATATATATGTATATTTGGTGTGTATGTCCTCCACACATATACATTATAACAATGCACGGGGGACATTTATGGAGATGTAGATAACAGGGGAATCATATATTATCATCATTTAGTGAGCGCTAAGAGTGATGGGCTGCACTGTAGACTCTAGACGTAGAGGGGGATATACGTAGAGACACCAACAATTCACATCGTGGACGCTAAGAAAGCGAATCGAATCTTCAGTTTGGATGATTTCTACTTCATTGAACAAAGTTTCAAAAAAACTTATGCAAAAACTGATCCCAGATACAGATGACTCCCGACATATTCCAAAGCCAATCCGGTATATTAACGCCCCCAAACAATTAGCCAAGGCTATGATTGGACAAGGTATCCCCCTAACCAATCAGAGCCATGGCTTGTTGTAAAGGGCGTTCATATGACAGATTGGCTACCAATCCGGCAATATGTCTGGAGGAATGGCCCAAAGGCCGAACCTAAACCGATATTTCGGGTCATAATCACAAACCTTGGACTCTGAAGCAATTGGACCTTGGACCTTAGTCTTCTGAAGCAATTTTTAAATATAAAAAGCCATTTTTAAAAAAATTATTATTCCAGATTCCTAGAGAATTGTCGAACCAATGAATAGATTTGCTCATCGCTTCTAAGTGTCATAGCCGATGGAATCCCAACGATCCTTTATCGGTAAAGAAACCCTTTATGATAGCAGCACCCATGTCCTTAATTTCAGACACCCTTCCCCTGATCCCATGGTTTCCCACTTCCACAACTATTCCGACACCTGCAGAAGGCTTCTCCGCACTCCGCATGTTGATGACATGATGAAGGGTCTCTGTCACAGATTTCGTCACGTTTGACGGGAAGAATAAAGCAACATCTGGCACTATTCTTCCTATCACAATGTCGGACACCACAACAGAACCATCAGAACTCATTGTGAGCCCCTGAGTATCATTGGTGTCCGTTGTATGATGGATCTGGAACTCTTATGGATCAGTTCTGTTTATGAAACAAAGAACCAGAGATGACAATGTATATGTAAAGTCATCCTTAGTACAGGGCTATCATGTCTACCTCTACGGCAGGCTACCTACCATGTAACACATACATCATGAATGGCACAGATGTTTCCTTTCAATCTCCACGCAGGCATCTCCTCATATCCCCCCTCCCATTGTCAGCAGCCTGCGCCGCCGTCTAATGATATTATATAGTAGATTTCTCACGATTTCTTGTGTTCCCTCGTCATGCGACCTCTAAAATTGATTGTATTCATTTTCCTTACATTTCCTTTTACTCTCAATTGCTTCTTTGACTAGGAATCGTCTTGAGACAAAGACACCGTCAGTTGGGGAATAATATAATTATTATAGGAGAGAAACCTGAACAACATTGGCCCAAATCTAAAAATTGGGCATCTAATCTTCAGAACCTTAATGTCTGTCATCAGAAATGCACTGTAAGAAGGACCCATCACATACATACACAGCAGATTCAGTATTTGGGTTCTGGGTCATAAGGTCTATACTGTGGTGGTGGTTGTGGATGTTGTGTTTGGTGGCCTGAGGTCTTATTCATGTTAGTGCACAGGTCTGGGGTCTGAATTAAATTGAAGGGATGTTCTAGAGTCTGATTTATTCCAGGGTTTTGCTCTTGGGTCTGAAATAATTTTAAGGGTCTTTTCTGAGTTTGTGGATGTTTTATTTGGTGATCTGGAGTCTGCACAATTTTAGTGCTCTGGTCTGGGGTCCAATTATTCTTGAGTCTTATAACCGTAATTGTGGAAGTCTGGTCTGGGATCTGAATTAATTTTAACTCAGTATTGCATCATTAATATTTTAAGATATTTGGTTTGAGTTGTTAGATGTATAACATCTGAATGACTTTTGGGTGCGGTCCACATGTGTTTATGGGTCTAGGGTAGTGGCATGCCACAGAGGTAGCACCCTGAGCCATCTCTGGCGACGAAGGCTCTTGTCATTGCAAGGATTTCACCAGACAGGACCCTTTACCTCTTCCTGCAGAACCAGGAAGCCCAGGATCTGCCACACTCTTTGCTTAAGCAGGATATTCTGGGCTGCCTGGGACTGCAAGAATAGCAAGGAGGGCTAGATTACTATTGGAGATCCTGCGCAAGGCTCCGCAATTCTTCCTGTTCAGGTGCTGGAGGAAACCTCAAAAACAGAATTTTCCTGTGGAGCCGCGCAGAGAATGGGGGAGCGCCTGAAGGTGAGTATGTAAGTTTATTTTTTTAAGTGCTGGGCAAACTGGGGGCTGGCTGTACAGCAAAGGGGGCTGGCTGGCTGTATACTAAAAGGGGTTGGCTGTATACTACAGGGGGCTGACTGGCTGTGTACTACAGTGGGCTGGCTATATACTACAGGGGTTGGCATGCTATATACTACAGGGGCTGGCTGGCAGTAAACTACAGGGGGCTAGCTGGCTGTGTACTACAGGGGCTTGCTGGCTATATACTACTGGGGGCTGGCCGGCGATATACTCGTGGGGGCTGGCTATATACTACAGGGGGGATGGCAGGCTATACACTACAAGGGTTGGCTGGATATGTACTACAGGGACTGGCAGGCTATATACTACAAGAGGCTCGCAGGCTATATACTACAGGGAGCTGGCTGGCAGTATACTACAGGGGGCTGGCTGTTTACTAAAAGGGCATGCTGGCTATATACTACTGGGGGCTGGCTATATACTACTGGGGGCTGGCCGACAATATACTAGTGGGGGCTGGCTGTATACTACAGGGGGGCTGGCTATGTACTAACGGGACTGGCAGGCTATATACTACAAGGGGCTCGCAGGCTATATACTACAGGGAGCTGGCTAGCTATATACTACTGGGGCTGGCTGGCTATATCCTACAAGGGGTCTGGCAGGCTATATACTACAGAGGGCTGGCTATATACTACTCGGGGCTGGCTCACTATCGACTACTGGGGCTGGCTGGCTATATACTACAGGGGGGCTGGCAGGCTATATACTATGGCAGGCTATATACTACAGAGGGCTGGCTATATACTACTCGGGGCTGGCTCGCTATATAATGCTGAGGGCTGGCTATATACTGGGAGGCTGTGACCAATTAGTTCCCACCTTCGACTTATACTCGAGTCAATTGGTTTTCCCAGTTTTTGTTGGTAAAATTAGGGGCCTCGGCTTATACTCGGGTCGGCTTATACTCGATTATATACGGTATGTGTGGTTCACAGTGTATGAAAACACATGGTAGATTTCCTTTAAATAAGTGATATCTTCCTTATGATCCACCACCACTGCAGCGCTCACTATCGCTCTGGGGCCCTACTTAAGAACACCCGACTTACAGACGACCCCTAGTTACAAACGGACCTCTGGATGTTGGTAAGTTACTGTACTTTAGCCTTGGGTTACAATAATCAGCTATAACAGTTATCACGGGTGTCTGTAATGAAGCTTTATTGTTAATCCTGGTCCTGGTCAATCCAACATTTTTCAAATCCAATTGTCACAGAGACCAAAAAAAATTTGTCTGGGGTTACAATTATAAAATATAGTTCCAACTTACATACAAATTCAACTTAAGAACAAACCTACAGAATGTAACTCGGAGACCGCCTGTACACGTGTATCATATGGGACTCTTTGCATTCATTCAATGTTATACAATTAGTTTACGGGCCCTAGAGAACATCCAAGCCACCACCAACTTGCCGGACTCATCGGTAGCCCGATCCTCTACATATCCCAGAACATGGACCAAAATTTAGTAGACTAAAAATTGGAAGATAGGTCTGTATTCCAAGTGACTGCCCCCTTATATCTCTGATTCTCCAGTTCCATTCTCTGTTAAAAGTTTTCGCTAGTGACCTCTACGGAAGTTTTTAGAAGTAACCATTAAACTTTCATTAGCGCATTGCCTTTGTAAGACCAATTGCAGACAACATAAAAGGGTGTATAAAACGGTACAAAAGAAAACCCATGTTATAACCCACGGAAACCAATCACCTGTTGCTACATGGGTCTAAATCCAGCAGACTGCTAGATGCTGATAACTTGTTGCCATGGACATGGTCTTCTGCCGCACGCTATTAAAAAAAGCCTCTGTGGGGGATATTTCCGATGAAATTCCTAAGGTGCAGACCTGCGAGCCCATGGCAACCAATTAGACAATTGTACTACATGGTGAAGAATTAATTGCTGATGGTTATCTGCACAGCCCACGTCTGGAAATGTGTTTTTCAGATTTTTTTTTTTTTTTTGCTTTAGAAATTATATTAGAAGGTTATTGTGTTTATGATCTAAACATTTCAAGTGTCTTAATGGAAAATAGAAAGTATAGAAACAAATGACAAATGTTTTCCATTGGATATGATAAGAGACTTTCACCAAAGATATAGAACTCACCGTATATGTAAGGTTGTATTCATAACTTGTCTGGAGCCTTCAATGTAGAGGCTTTTTAAAAATCTATGACAAAATAGTGCAATATAATTTGTCAACTGATAAACTAGAAAGATGGAAACCCATCTTTGGGGTTGGTCATGTGACAAACCCATTCCTGACTCGCAATCTTTTTATCTATTCCTGTGATGGTAAAGAAAAACTCAAATCCCATGGGAGATGTGAATACAGCTTTACTCTCAATGAGAACCATGAGCTCTGAACTTACAGGTCCACAAGTCAAACACAGTAAATCTAAACATTCAGACAGATTGTTGTGGAGTTGGTAAGCCAAACTTCTGACTCCGACTCCTCAATTTTCCTAACTCCGACTCCCATATACATGGGGCATGTTTAAGTGATACATTTGCAGTAATAATAATTACCATTACAATACAATAGTCAGTTCTGATGAACATTGGAACTTTCAATATCCGGCATTTCTCTGGGAACAGTGTTTCACATTATAATGCTACACAGTCTAGGAAAACTAGATAACGTGAAGGCTTCTATACCTATTGTACTTTTTCATGTGTGTGTTCTGTATTTTTGAATTTGAGATATTAGAAAACTGTTTTTCCCCCATAGTATATGTATAGCGTATAGAATCCATCAGAGCAGCGAACCTCTACAGACATGAGCTCATAGGAAAGGTAAACTGAAACATAAAGCAGTATACAGAAAGAACACACACTGGACAATCCTGCCTTAATCCAGTTTTCCTGATCACTCTAGCAGTTCTGTAGGGAAGGAGCTTCACTACTGAGCATGTGCAAAAAGTGCATCCACATTCAACTGAAGTAAAATCCGACATCCTTAGATCATACATTTATAGGGCATTCCATAATTTCCCCAAAATATTCAGCACATACTGCAGTGAACTAATTGTAATTGTAAGAATTTATTACATATATTTTTGGGATTGGTCCATTTTATTTCGACACCGACTCCACCAAAATGGTCTCCGACTCCATAACTCACACTCCACAGCCCTGCATTCAGAAAACGTGACTTCCGAAGTTGACCTGAACTGCTTTTTACCTAAGCGGAAGGAAAACATTTACACTGAACAACTATGGGCTCTGGACTTGCAGTTCCACAAGCAGAAAAGCAAACATGGAAATCTTATAATTCGAAAACATAATACGAAATAAAGCCACTGATGTGACTTTGGGAGTGGTTTGCACCTAAGGGGAAGGAGAACATGCTTTATAGGAAACAATTATGAACTCTGAACTTGAGGTTCTACTAATACAGAAGTGAAACAAAGCAAATCTTAAAATAAAACACAAAACATAATTTGGCCAAAAAAATGACTTTGGCAAAGGACATGAACACTCCTTTAGACCTAAGAGGAAGGAGAACCTGCTTTACATGGAACAATTATGAGCTCTGAACTTGCAGGTCCAAAAGAACAAAAGTTAAACAAAGCAAATCATAAAATTAAAGAGGAGACGACAACAATTATCTTTATTTAACTAGGATACAGTATGTTTACACGTATGAGGAAACATCTAGTCACATGGTACGGCAAAAAATCTGAGACATATCTTAAAATCAGGATCAAACATTCTCCACCCAATACAATGTATGCAACAGAGAACCAACAGTAGGGTACACCCTTAAATAAGAGCGGTCTAGCTCATGAACTGCCAACACAAAAATGATAAACCCCAAACATAAACTGAGCTCTGAATGTAACCTGAATAAGCTTTGCAGGCCTTAATGAGTTACTATTTGACTTGTATATCCATAAATAGCCAATACTATATACTTTATGTTTATTATTAGTGCAGTCTAATAGTATGGCACCTTACATAACATATAGACCTGATAATAGTGGACTCCTTGCTCATTACACCACCATAAATAAGACACGCTGAGTGTTGAATTCACATAGGGAATCATCCCACAGAGCTGACAGTAGCAAACGCAATAAAAAAATAGAAATGGAAATGTGCTGGGGAAGACCTGGGATCAGAGACTGTCATTTCCAATAAGAGAAATTCAGGACGTGGTTATAGGATTCATCTCTAGACAATGTTTACTAAGAGGAAGCTCTTCCCACTTGTGTTTTATGGATGAAGCCGCCTGAATACTAATCTCCTCGCAGGAGTAAAGGTAGAGCAGAAACGTCACCATTTGTGCAACAAGAAACATTAATCTCCATTTACAAAGTTTCTGACACCCCCAAGTGTCTCCAGTCAAGACGTTATTGAGCGAATCTATAATGGAAGGCACGGCACAAGTGTGATGGAAGACTCTGGGCCTTCGCCACAGGCAGTGTACATAACCCAAGACACCACCAAACTCCTACTGATGAACAGCCGCAATAGTGCACAGTGTAATAGTCTACTACCGAAATAATTGCAGAAAGATATGATCTATCAACAACCTTCTCAAAAGAAAAACAACTCCAAAAATTCTCGCCCCTACCATGGTCAAGGTGGACCCAACTTGCTCCCATTCCTACTAGACGTCAAGTTGAATTCTGGATCTATCTATAAGAGAGGGTGAGGAACCTGTCGATCTCCTGGATCTTCAAAAGGGACATCCCATAACAGTTAGGAATTGAAGGCCTCCCTTCTCCAAATATTATGGAGATACTTTCTCTCTCCTAACTTTTACTTGGGCTACCACCTCACTATGCACCAAAAGTCGAAATCAAAACCTTGCTCTTTCAGAAGGAAACTCTATATTTTAGTGACAGTGAGGAACCTGGCTTCAACTCGTACTTTTATAGACTATCAGAAAAAACATCTTCTCTTCTTCAAAGTTTAGGAGAAAACCTTTCTTGCAATAGGCTTCTACTAGGGCTACCAACCAAGTATGAATGAAAAGTGAAAGTCAAAATCTGGCTCCTCCTGAAGGGAACTTATGTTCCAGGGGTTGAGGAACCGGTCTACCACTCAAACTTTCCTGCACTTTCAGGAGGAGCATACCATAACCATAACAATCAAGGATCAATGTCCTCCCCTTTCAAAAATTTGGTGAGAACCTGCCTTGGGCTTGGTTTCTTCTTAGGCTACTGACCCAGTCTCCACTAAGAGTGAAAATTTGGCTCTAACAGAAGGCTAACCTAACCCTTACAGAGGGCGAGAGAACCTAATAACCCCTTACTCCAAGTTTTCCTGGACGAACATCTCATAAGGACAATAGAGTCACCACACCTAAGAGAACTTCTGACCCTTGGGCCTTCAAACTACCCAATCTCATGGCTTCATACAGGAGCCCCTGGTCACCTACAAGTAGTTGCTGGGTCAACCTAAAGTCTACCCGAGTCCACTCACTACCTGACTATTACCATATGGTAATGCGTGATGGACATTTTATATATTATTTTAAATAAGTGCATCAAATTAGGTGCAGAATTTTAGGCAAATGTCTGTGGAATAGTCTGGCTGTCCTTGAGCCAAAAAGGCAAAATTTTAAAAACTGAGACTTTAAAAAATGTCTATGATTTTCTGACTACCCCTCTCCTTAGTCCCTGATCATCCACCCTGGACGCCAACTGTATCTAAATGGAGTAGTGGTCCGTACAGGTCCATTCAATGTCTAAGTGGCTGATGAAGATCACCTTGAAGAGAAATGGGGGTCCTGGACCCCTATTCTAGATATTCTATACATATTCTTTGTGAGACTATCTCTTTATAGCGGTATCATTGTACGTATAAGTTTTGGAGGACTAATGGCGGGGTCCGAAGACAATGCCGAAAATTCCGGTCACATGATGAACGACAATGTGGTAATATAAGGTGATAATATAGCACCGTATGACCTATGTCTACATGATCGGACCCCCATCGATTAACAAAAATATCTCTTTAAGAGTACCGTTACCATATACACTGAAAAAAACATGCCAGCAACAGAAATACCATACCATAATGCTAGACGACCATCACATGACACCATATTTTAATGGTAATCGTCACCAGTGAAAAGTTTCTGATGCGAAAAAGCGTAACTGCTTACACACGACCGTACAATCGTCTATGCGACCGAGTTGTCAGGTTGTCAATCACATGATTCACAGGACCAATGACAACTGATGCTACACACAGTCCTGGGACAATGTGCGGTCCCTGCAGTGCAGTGTGACACATGATCCGCATCCGCACCCCGGAGACGCTGTGTGTGCACGGCTCCCTATCATGTGTGTGCGCTGCGGCCGGAGCACACGTCATGTGTCACATACACACACAGCCGCACGTAGCCGCACACACTCGGGCCTGCCCCATCCACGGCCTCTCTTACCGTTCTCTGCGGGAAGGGTCCTGCTGAAAGCCGGGCTTGGTGGGCGCCATGTTCCGGGCAGCGGGCCCCGTGATGTCCGTATGGCCGGTGTGGGGGAAGCCGTCATCCTCCGCTCACACACACAGAGCCGCAGCCTCCTCCTCCATGAGGGGTGACAGCGGCTCTAGCTACCGCGGCTGCATCCCTCCATCAGTGCTCCCTCCATCACACTGCCCTCCCCCCTCTCCTCCTCTCCCCTCCTTCTCCTCAATACCTTTCCCTCTCTCCTTCACCTATCCCTAATATCTGACATAACCCTCAGCATCCTCCTCCTCAGCCCTCACACCAGGCTCAGACACCTGTTGTACTTCACACATGTAAAGGAGGACTACAACCCCCAGCATTGTCATCACACACATCATAGAAACCCAAAGGGACACCTTTTGAAGGAATAAATGACATTTTCTCAAGTAAAATACTAGACAAGACCCCCACATATAGCCTCTGAATCACAACTGACCCCTTCAAGACACCCATAAATGAATACAAACCCTACAGTGGGTCCTTTCAACATAAAGAGACCCCTGTAAACCAATACAGAACTTCTCAAAGAAAATCAGAACAAAGAAAGACCCTCTTATTGGGTATTAACTCTAGAATAACTTAAATACAGACACCTAACAAAAGACCCCTAAAAATTACAGACCCCACGTTCGTCAAATCGTACAATTTTGCTTACCGAAAATACTCTGTTTTTGGTCCGACTTTGGTCGTCTTTGAATCCTAGTGCTATCCAACCATCTGTTTTTGTAGTCCGAGTGTCATCCTAGTTGTTCAGATTTTCACATCCAAATTTGGGCAACTTACATGAAACAGGTGTGTAAAAAACTGACCGCACAAGGATGGCATCCGTTGCACTCGACTTCAATGGGCGTAGACTACTGCATGCTTTTATTTTATCGGATCAATGGAAGGATCGTGAAAAATATCTGACACATACATTGCACAATAGGCTATCAATGAGTCCGGGTGCTGTCCAATGTATCCTTGGACTCTTACTACCTTGGACTCTTACATCAGATGCTCAAAAAAATCCCAAAACTAAAACCCCAATAATACAAACACCCTGACTATGAATCCCAGTGTGGCTAAAAGACCTTCCCAAAACCCTAGAGATCTACTTAAAAATATAGATTTCCATTGCTGATTATGCATCACTCTATGAAACCACTTCTATGAGATCCCCCTGCAAGGGGCATATGTTATGCCATGACCTATTGTAAAGCACTGTTATGCTTTTAATTCAATAAAATCTTGTTGAAACGGTAAATATAGATTTCCAAAAAAATATACAATATAGATTTCCAAAAATGCAAATAACAAAAAAAAAAACTAAATAATTGAGGACCCAATAAAAAGGACAGAACTCTGAAATCTCGGGTCACAGAATAAAGTGCAGATGACAAACTAATAAAAAATTGTGATTCTAAAAAATAATGACTTAAAAATACAAACCCTCTATATAATGAAAGAGCCAATAAAAAATACAGACCCCTAAAAACTCAAATCCCAGAACACTTACAAAATAGCACACCACCATACAAACCATAAAAATTTAGATCCTAACAAGATAACTATATGAAAATACTAACCCCCTACATACTTGAGGACACAAAAAATCCCACAAGAAATAGTACAAAATCCCTAGAAACCCCCCTGGAAACCCTTAAATAATGTAAGATATCAAAACAGATCCTTCCAAAACATAGAGCTCTTAAAAATAACCCAACAATAGATCCTTAAATAATTACAGACCTGATCAAAAATACAGGCCCCTAGAAACTCACAAACTCCATAAAAATTTAGATCCCATAAAAATAACTGCACAAAATGCCCAAAAAATACAGTTCTAATAAAAAGTCATAATACTAACACTCTAATGACTAAATCTTCTTAAAAATACAGACCCACCAAACAATACAAAACCTATTACAGAAGATCACTTAAATAATGTCAGGCACCATAACAGACCCCCTAAAAATACAACTTCTAAAACAAATACAAATAACAAAAGAGTTCTAAATAACTGAGGATCCAATAAAATGAAAAGACTGCTTAAAACTCAAACACCTGCAAAATGTACATGTCAAGGTCAAATAAAAATTCATATCCAAAAATATAACTACGGTACTAAACATACAGATCTTATAAATATTACAGACTTGCTAAAATATAAGGACACCAGACCCTCTAAAAAAACCTGATCACAAAACTCCAAAAAATACAGACCAGCTACAAATAGAAACGTTAACTAAAAATAAAGTCCACCCCAACAAAAGTCCAGACCCTCTAAAAACCAGACCTCCTAAAAGTTGGTGCTCCTAGACCACCAATAAAATCCTCCTATAAAATTATAGGCCCTAGACCAACTAAAACTAAAAGGTGCTGGCTCTCCTAAAACCTATTCCCAACACGACCCAACCAGGGGCGTAACTTGAGGGGGTGCAGAGGTTGCGGTCGCACCCGGGCCCAAGAGGTTTAGGGGGCCCTTATGGTTTCACTTTCCCATATGAGAAGACTAGTGCTATAAACCATACATTATAGTCGGGGCCTGGCACAGACTTTGCACTGGGGCCCATCAGCTTCTAGTTACCCCACTGACCCCAACTAAAAGCCTAACTATAGTCTTCAGATCATCTCCCCTAAAATATACAGAATCCAGCTCTGACACAAAGGAAAATTAAAGCTAGAAACTACTTAGGGGGACAAGTGATAAAAAAATGCATAAGATAATAAAGCTAATGAATAGAGATATCCCCTAAGGACACTTACAGTAACCTATGCTAAAAAGTAATTAAAAAAATCAAGGAATACTATCCGTTAAATTGATTGCTCCTGCCTTAGCTTATCGGAAGCAGATAGTCAAAAATGTTTATATCTAACTGTTCAAACAAGTGGCAATACACAATAGTAGCGAAGAAGCTCACTATAAGATGACACATCAATATGGCTGCATGTACTGTCATCAAGGGGCACCACAACAAATAACAGGGGAAAAAACCTAATTAGAAGAATTTCTACTATCTGATATTTGAAGGAAACCTATCACAAAGATATAGTGCTTCTAAACCAGGCTCACTGACATGCTGACGTGTGCCTCCTAAATCAGGATCCCTTCTCTTTGCTCCTAATAGCTTAGGTTTTGAGAAAAATGTCTTTAAAATTATGCAAATGATCCTCAGGGGCTCCTGGGTACCTGGCTACATCACAGAAGCCTCATATGGCTCCGTCGTCTTCTAATTATTCCCACCTCCATTCTTTGTCTCAGCAGACGTGGAAGCCAAAAGCAGCTTCTGTGACGTAGCCACGAGCCCCTGAGGCTCATTTGCATTTTCTATAAGCTCGTTTTTTTCTCAAAAACTAAGCTAATAGAAGCTGAAAGAGGAACGGCTCCTGTTCCAGGAGGCACACACCAATATGTCAGTGTGCT
Organism: Engystomops pustulosus; assembly: GCF_040894005.1. Lineage (NCBI taxonomy): Eukaryota > Metazoa > Chordata > Amphibia > Anura > Leptodactylidae > Engystomops > Engystomops pustulosus. The sequence goes on from NC_092417.1 coordinate 32,528,404, forward strand.
TGGTTTAGAAGCACTGCATCCAGGTGGTAGATTTCCTTTAATGGGGCTATCTGTGATTTGAATTTGACAATGTGCCGATCTGGTTCCCCCTCCCTAGTGTTCTAGTTGGTTCTTCAGTGAAGACATCAGGTCTTGACATCATTTCTGTGACACTGGCACAAGGACATTTCTACTTTCATTAATTTAAAACAATGCAGACTGCTTCATCACGGTGTGGGGTAATGGGCATATCCTAATTACTCCTCCATTGTAATTAGGGGACTGATGTTTACTTTTAAAAAAGTATGTTCTGTAGTATGTTCTTCTGTCAGTCTGATCACTGTGGCATGTCAGATCCCACAGAGGTCCCAAAAACGTGACTGGTAACATCACAGTTTAAGGGTACATTCAGATGATTGTATGCTGAATGGGACGTAGCAGAAACCAAGCATACAGCCACGCGCAGGAGAGAGGAGGAGTGAGCAGTGCTCACCCCTCTCCACAAAGAAGCGAGCGGCCGGCGGCATAACATGGCAAAATATATGACATGTCCTATATTTCGCCGTGCACAGTGCGTGGAGACAACGGGACACATTTACCTACCCGTCCGGATGAGTTTACCGAAAGTGCATTGTCCAACGATAATACGCTGTGCCACGATTCACTAAGATCGTGCGCCAGATATCCTGCATGTGTCGCTTCACCGCTCTGGTCTGACACAATCCCAACGCAGACACCTGTTAAATACCTGTCAAAGCTGTGCAATTCTCGAAAATGGCGAACAGTCTGACAAAAGTGCTACCCGTGACCCTTAGTAAATAAGCCCCAACGTGTGCTCACTGCACCGTGATCGGGCACCATAGAGGTCAATGGTGACCGGTATCCGGCCACACCACTTGCCGCCGGCAATTGGTCCCCAATATGTTTGTCTGAATGGGCCTTAAAGCCACGTGTGCTCACCGCCGAGACTGGTTCTGGTGCATAGCATGTGGCTGGGGGGTCATGGTCCGGCGAGACACTGTGTGCGCACTGTGACCGGGTGCCATAGACATCTTTTATGGCCATGATCTGGACAGAATTTGTGCGTCCACATCACGGCCACAATTACGGCTGTGTGAATGGGGCCTAATATATGTTGTTGCAACTTTGACTGACATGAGGACATGCCGTGAGAACTGGGAGTCAATTCTTTTTTATTTTTTATTTTTCAGACCTGCCCTGGCTTTTCAGAAAAGCTGGAAAACCCTTTTACCAAATTTTTTTAGGTGCGTATACATCTATATATTTTTTTGTTTTGTTGATCTTTTCTGCAAACAAGTAAAACCAAATTTGCACAATTTTTAGAAACTTTCTGCAGCAAATGTGTGTGTCACTGCGTGGGTCAGTTCCAGACAAATTTATTATATAGTCAGGTGTTCCAGCCTAATCTTGGGCCAAATCTTCGGAAATGGCAGCATCACAGGGATATATTACGTGGCTACATTTTAGAAAATCCCAGTACTGTACACTCGTTCAACACATGAAAACGTTTTTTTTTTTTAATCGAACCCCCCCCCCCCCACTACACTATACAATTTGTATGTTTGTATCCATAAACATCTATAAATCCCTCATCTTTTTAGCCTGGAGTCAACTTGGGAAACAATTTGTCAATTTTGGTGTAACTACATAGGCACCACAACATGATGTGACACTTGTAACCCCAACCTTAGGGTCAAGATAAATTCAGAAGTCAATAGTATTAATTAGGAAGTCAATGGTAATTAGTCTAGCTGCTATGTCCGACTTCTGGACTGTCCTGGTATAAGTAGCAGCTCACACATATAATCAGCACAGACTGCGTCTAGGCTGAATCTTTTGGTGAGACAGTTCTCCGTAAGATGTACACGTCATAGGCAAACTGAATAGTTGACCGTCCCTGCCCACATCCAAATCGGTTATCTGCACTCTCTCAGCTGGATGACTCCAATCACTATATAATGACTTTACTTACTATCAGTAAACATTCATAATTTCATCCAGCGACTGAAAATCCATTGTGAACTAATGGCTTCCAGCTGAGGGTTTGCTGCAATGTGTTACATTCACTCTGGTCATTGTGTCAGATTGATGGCATTGTTCACATGAGGTTTTTTTTCCCCCCGGATTTGGATACCATGGGGGATGTTTGCTGAATAAAATTAGCCAGAATTTGCACCACATTTAGAATCTTTTGTCTAAAGGTGTTTAACCATAGCATGAATAAGTGTGGGTAATAGATTGTAAGTTCTTGTGCACAGGGCATTCAAATCTTTTGTTTCATCTGCCCATGTAATGTCTTATTTTAATGTCTGTAATGTCTTATTTTATTTGTAGCCTGTGATGTGTTTAGCACTAGGGAATATGATAGTGCTATAAAAATAAAGATTTCTTATTAAATGTATGCAGTTTAGATAGTCCTATAGGAACTGTTACAACCACAGATCAAAAACAACTCCTTCTGGAGATTTTGCCTCGAAGACCACCTTTATACAGACACTTAAAGGAACACTCCAGTCAAAGCTAATTAATTGAATAATACATGGTGCAGGGTCTGAAGGGAGGAGCAGGACTCATTCTCATCGTATTCTTAGAACCTGGAGTCCTGCTCCTCCCTTTAGGTCTTTCGGTCTTTCACAAGATATAATGCAATGAATCAGCTGTAACTAAATGGTTCCTTTAAAGTTCAGACATGCCCCACCAGGAATTCTGGAATGGGACAAACAGATACATTTTCCATTGTGGGATAAGGAAAACTCTACCTAAATGCTACCTTGATCGGCAGCTCACTATAGATCAATGCATGAATTACAAGAAGCCTAGTGATGTGATGTCATTGCATCTCATCAGCAAAGTGTAGGACACTGGATGAGAGGCAGTCGACATAAGTCAGGAAAGAAATCAACTCCTCATGAAGATTTGCCTTTATGCTACTTGTAACTCATGTATTGATGTTAAGGGGGCTGCCATTCAAAGTTGCACAGAGTCAAAGTTTTCCTTATCCCACCCTGCAAAAACGTATTTCCACAACTAGAGAGAATAAATAATGCTACTCATACAACCTTACAAAGGATTACATAGAACAGATACAATGTAGCAATTTCCCTTCTGTGAGAAGTAATAGAGAACATTTGCACCCTCTTGTATCAATGTATATGCAAGTATATAGTATATGTATAAAGACTGACTGAACAGTAGACTGATCACTAAATAAGGCTGAGTTCACGCCACTTCTAGCGGTGTCTATTGCTCTATTCTGTTTACCACAAGTTCCCATTGACTATGTAAGTTTCATAAAAAGTAGTGCAGCAATTTTCTCATGATAATTAATGGTAGTGAAACCTGACCCAAAGCTGTGTTCTGCATTTTCTAGCAGTTTTACCCTCTTCAGGCTCTATTTGTAATGTCCAGTCCTCTCTATGGGCTACTTGGTGGGCTTCTGTTTAATAACCCCTCCAAACCCCATGTACCCCCTCATACTGTTCCCCATGACCCTTTACCCCACCTTATTCCACAAAATTCTATATTTTATAAATGCTTGGGCAATGCTAACTTTTGGGTATTTGGTCCTGCCAATAAAGCTTTTTTGAATTTGAACTTACCCTTTTCCTCACAACATCTATGTAATCTAACACTCAGCTAAGATTTCGGAGTGAAACTTTAGCTAAAGAGAAGAGAGAAAGCATCAGAGGAGCAAGTGGGGAAAGAGATGCTTAGTTTTAATATGAAATATTACAACATTTCTTATTTCCATTTGTAAAATTGCTTTATGCAAAGTTTGTTGGAATTTTAGAATTTTTTAGAATTTAATAAGAATTTATATAAGAATATAAAGGGATGTATTAATAGTTATTATTTTTCTATTCTCTACACCAATAAAATCCTGGCAAAGTATGAAAAGGAAATCAGTTACAAAAAATTGTATTTTGCAAAATTCTGTGAACCCCTTATTAACTGCTAGAACCCCTTGTTAGAGGGCAGATCTGACCCTCTCCAGAGAATGCACAGACTAGTATTGCATTGGGGGACATTTATCTTATTTTTTTCCTTGGTGCATAATTTAGACTTTTGGAAGGTCTTTTTTATGCCTTATGTATGATCGTTTCTTTTTCTCTTGTGATGCATGTTCAGTTTTTCCTATCCTGGCAGGTGCAACTTTTGCCTCTTTTTTGAGACTTTTTTGTTGCAAATGTCTCAAATCTACATGGACACAAGCCTTGTGAGGGGGTTATATGCAGGAGTGGACACTACTGTAAATTTTGGATTTGAGGCCGGGTCCTCTGCATTTTTAAGCACTCTAGTCACACCCCAGGGAGATGACGACATATGAGGCGGCGTTTTTTATCAGATGCATCACAACAGCTAAGAAGAGGAGATTTGCCTAGTTACATTTTGTGATTACATGGCATTTACAAAATGTGCCTGTTAACAAAACATTAACACCCACGTTAACACAGTGTTAATACATACATGTGTTAACATATGTGTTAACATTGCATTAATGTATACGTTTTGTAACAGTCATGTTGACAGCAATGTAATTAGGCAAATCTGCTCTTCTCAACTGTTGTGATTTGTTGGAAAACGCTTGCGTTGACGCCACGTGTGACCGCACCCTTAGAAGTAAGTAATACATTTGAATTCAAGTGTGAATGCAAAAATTTATGAATGAAAAAAAAACAGCCCAAACTTTCAATACCCAACAGGTTTATGTGCAAAATGTTAAACATTTAAAGCATGTAAAATAACTCTAATTGAAATATTAAAACCGGATCCATGAAAAAAATCCTTCCTCTGCTCCTTCCCTGGAGCAGGTGCAGATTTGCGCCTTATAAGTCGCTAAAATAAGCAAAAAAAAAGTGACACATAAGTGAAAAGTCACACGGAACATCTGGAAAATAACGATAAAGAAGGCAAACTGCACAAGATGCAGACCAAGGAGAACTAAAAAAACAACAGCAAAAGTCGCAGTGAAAAGTTGCAAAAACGACAAAAAATGGGACACTTAAACTAGCAGAAATAAAGATACATGTCCCCAATGCCTCTTAAATTCTAGGGAGTCTTTTGGTAGTTACATTAGTTTTTATAAAACACTAAAAGTAAAGTTCATCAAAGGTTTGAAAGTTTTTTCAGTTTTTAGAACATGATCATTTAAGTTTATTTTTTTTCAATAAACCTGTATGTTTATGTAAAATAAGATGTGTATAATTAGCCGCTTCCTGCCCCGGCCACAGCTTCTCTACTCATGCGCCTGAGATCTGGTGCACCTTGGGCGCACACAGAAAACACATCTCTGACTTCAGAAACAACTGTACTAGCAATGGGAGCACCAGAGATGAGCGGACTTATCTCTCCGTTAGTATGATGGATTATACTGAACAAGTTAGAATAGGTATACAGATGGTCCCCTACTTAAGAACACCCGACTTACAGGCGACCTATAGTTACAAACGGACCTCTGGATGTTGATAATTTTATGTATTTTAGCCCTAGGCTACAATAATCAGCTGTAACAGTTATCGGAGGTGTCTACAATGAATCTTTATTGTTAATCCTGATTCTCATGACAACCCAACATTTTTAAAATTCAATTGTCACAAAGACCAAAAAAATTTGGCTGGGGTTACAATGATAAAATATACAGTTCCGACTTGCATACAAATTCAACTTAAGAACAAACCTATAGAACCTATCTTGTACCTAACCCAGGGACTGCCTGTATTTACTAAAATGGCCCTCTTGGCCTCCATGTTGGGTTGTCTTCTGCTGGATTTGTGGGTTCAATATTGGGTTATAGCCTGTGCTCATTGGAAAATTCTCTGGTCCTCTGTGGGCCAGTCCAACACTGGTCCCTTTTGGGACACTAAACCCCTTAGGAATTGGATGCTTATTGTCCCAAAAGTGACCAGTGTCGGTATAACCTACCAGAGGATTCTCCGGGGAGCCCACGTTGTAAGCCAATAATGAATCCCAGAAATCCAGCAGAAGACAACCCAATGTGGAAGCTATGAGGGTCTTGATGAAGAGTGGGCCCTAAAAATAATTTGATCTGGTGGGCCTACAAACCACAGTCCAACTATACAAAGTCTATTACAGGTTCAAGATCTGTCCCATCTCTCGACACTGTAAATACAGTATTTGTATTCTCTAAAAAAAATAACAATTTGGTTACGTATTTTCTCAACTCTACATTGTGCCGTTCCTCCTAGAAATCTATAAATTATTTGACAAGTGGGTGTTACTAGTCTCCATGTCAAAGAACATGTCTCTACGACTGTGTGTATACAGAGATTGGACACCAGAAGACCTTCACTAAGTGCATCTAAAGGTATATAACAGATGACACGTCATGCATTTATCCACACTATACAGACATGAAATTGCCACCTATCATAAGATTAGGGCGTTATGGCCAGCGTTGGTGTAGAGCGTGTTCATCTGTACATGGGAAAGTTGATGGGCAAGCCTTAGTGCTCTGATCTCACATTGCACAATGTAATCCATCATAACGTAAAGCGTCTACCGAGACCTGCTATAGTCCATCTCCTGTGCAATCCAAGTCTAATCACCTTAGTCTTGTCACCGCTGCTCCCGGTGTGCCGTGCTGATTGGCATTTCCCAGGATCGACGGGATTGAACTGATATTAGAGTTTATACTACATGGAATATCCTGATCTTTCTGTACAGGAGAAGGTTATTACATGGTCTTATTGCATAAATGGCCAACTATGACACCTAAATCCTTGCTTAGTATATTTATATTAAAAACCCCAGTATCAGCCATAGGATTTCGTTATATATATAATTTTTGGTGTTTTTCTTTTACATTACTTTGTGTTGTGTGTTATGGTAGGCACTGTATATTGGATCGGTAGCTCCACTGAAGCAAGAACTCATGGGATTGAATACAATTACTGAAAAAGAAAAACTAGGGAGATCTCAGCAGTATATCCAGGATAATAGTAGTAATGATGATAACATAGCACATACACATATACAGGCGAGTTGTTGCTGCAAACCTTCTGCAGAATGTAATATAGGGAATTCTAAATCCGGAATGTGTCTCCTATACATACATGACATCACACGTACACGACGTATAGGACATATACGTATTATACATCTGACAGCAACCCCACCAACAAAAAAATAATAATAAATAGCAGGTCACAATAGAAGCTGAAATCCTTGGATATGTCAATAAACCAATACTGATCACACAGTGTTTTACATCTTCCAATTACAGGGGCCGACGTCCCCCCCCCACACCGTTACCCAGGCCCAGGGTAACCCCTCCCCTCCCGAGCTTATCGAGCAGGGTTGATAGGTGATGCTAGAAGCTATGTCTGCCAAGATACAGGGCAATGCCACTGATGGGTTAACTCTTCATGCACCAGGTGAATCCGCGGCGATACATTGTTCCTGCAAAGAGCCGGGGGCCACTTTGACAGCAAAAGGGTTGGACAGCTGGCTTCTAAAGTAATGGTAGTACAAGTAGATTGCCTGAAGAATAATTGAATTTCGGGGCTCTTCTGAAAGCAAACACAGGCTGCGCTGCCTCCTTTCTGTGCTGTACAGGGTGGCAAACTCACTGATTCAATTATTTCCTAGTAATTCAATGTATACTGTGTGCAGCATTTTACTATTGTGCGCTTTAAAGGGCTAGACACAATTTAATAGAGTCATGCCAACCTGCAAAGGATTCCAGATGTCTGAGTGCTGTACCAAAGTCACCTACCTGGGACTGATGCTATAACTTGCATGCATATAAAGTTGCATCCTATGGCTACTTTATATACCCTATCATCTTATATGAGGCGACCAATATAACACTTTACAAGAACTGCCACCTTCTCTGGTGCAATATACTCATCTATTATAGACAAAACCCCTATAGATACTGTCCCCATACCTGTGCTCATTACAATACTGCATAGACTTTATCCACGGAAGCGAAATTTATTCCCTCTGTTTTATGTCTAGGAGCTACCCGTCCAATATTGTAATAGCAGAGTTAAAAAATATTAGCTTTATAAAAAGTATAATCACCTAACGCATTGATATTTGTGTGCGTCTTTGTGGCCGCTCGTAAAAATAGAGTCATATATTGATCTTAACGTAAATGATGTATAGAAGGCTCAGCTCTCTCTGTACTGTATCCCGCTCCTTCTTGCTTTTTACGGATTCGCTGAATTAACCCCATATGCCGACCTGTGTGACCGGGTCAAGGTCATATTTTACATGATGTGGGTCTTTTATATGGATAATGGATGGTAGATGGGTCAAGTACTTTGTACAGTGTACTGAAACATTGTAACTAGCGGTGACACATGTGCAACACATGGATTACTTATGTAGAAACGTCACACTGCATACATCAGATCTTACTAATGTGACAGGTAAAAGTCTATGTATCACCCCTAATCTTAATATTGTGGCAGGAATTGTGCTAATATTCCCTTTCATGAAGAAGAAGAACATATATATCGCCAGTGGATTGAAATACATTATAAAAACAATCAATACGTATAGGACTTGCATTCAATACTAATGGCAGCAGTGTGACAGCAGCGTTTTACCTCTAATTCCCAACTTGGGATCTAATTTTAGTGAACAAATGATAGATATATGGAGTATACAGACAAAACAAATGTGGCATCTGCATGGACGCCAATGATTATGTTCTAACTTAAGTTACTATTTATATGAGAAGAAACCACACATAATCTTAAACCTATGGAAAATATACCATATCTGTGTCTCCTGTGTACAAGTAGCTATAAATCTACACAGTCTGCTTGGCCTTTTCCTTCCAGCAGCCATTATAGTCACTTTGTGATCCTATCTGTGTAGGCCATGGAAAGGGTTAACGTAATCAGGATTATGATCGCTTCTGTAATCAGCGTTAGCGAAAAAAGAGTATTGCTATTTTCCTTTGAAAAGATGCTGCAGTGATGTGTGAAGGAGGCTTTGCCTGCTGAAGGAATGCCTTTAAACCGATAGCATATGCTAAAAAAAAAAAAAAACGGGAAAAATATCCTACATTAAAAAAAATACAAGCTTCCGTGAAAAAAAAACTCTATCCCCCACCCCCCCACACACAAACAAAAAATCTGCGTTTCCTAACATATACATTTTTCACCTACTGGCTGTAAAAAAAAGTTCATTTTGGAATGCTCTAAAGAGGAAAAATGGGATAAAAAATATTACGGAAAAAGTTATGAGATAGAGAATCCACTTTGTTAAATATTACTCAAAATATTGGCTATTAGGTGGGTTAAAGCGAAAAAAATAAGTAGCCACTCACAGCGAATATGAGGCTTAAGCCAAAAATCACTTCTCTTTTTGATATCAGACCTTTAGGCACCTGGATTTCCAGCGTTACGTGGCATCCTGATACATTTTTGTGTGATTTTTAAATTTTTTTTTCCCATTTAGTGAGATATATTACAATGTTCGATTGCAAGCTCTGCGTTGAAATCAATGTCTCATTGTCTTTCCTGGCTGACCTCTGCTCCCCCCTCCTTCCCTCGTCCCAATCCTGTGACTGATCCCTAGCACTTTGGGGAGTGACAGGCCATTTCCATATGTTCTGATAAACAAGGTGCGGGTAGAGAGAGGAATATGATTAACCCCTGCTGATTTCCAATTCTCATCCACCTCTGAAGGACACGGCTTGCAAAGTATTAGAGCTTCAATCACATCCACAGATTGGGATGGAGAGATATCCGCAATGCCTTAGAAATTGCTCATAATAGGCCAACAACTAGGAATCAGATAGAAAGCTCTAATAGAAATGTACAGCCGGAGCTTACCGGGGAAAACCTCAATTGAAATGTGAGTGTGTGTTTGCAAATATATAGATATATATTGTATCTATACATATATATATATATATATATATATATATATATATATATATATATATATATATATATATACACATACATATATATACATATGTGTTTGTAAAAATATCTACACACATATATATATATATATCAAAGTATACGTCAAAAAAATAGATTAGTGATTAAATCAAATTATATATATAACTATATATATATATTTATTTATATACACACAGTATATATATCTATATATATAACAATATAAATATATACACATACTTCTAAATGTGGTACATATATGCTATATAGATATAGTATATATCATATAAATTCCATATTGCAAAGTCCATGCACCATTAATACAATCAGTCCAATCAATTCCCATATATTTCCCAGTTTTCCCTTTTCTTACTCAGCTCATATAAGTATCACATTCTAAGTCCCCCCTTTCATCCAGTACATTCAATGGGTAACATCTGCTTCATAAAGTTGTTAGAGTCACTGTGCTGACACATATGTCTTATATAGTTTTTATATCCCTACACAAAACTAATCCATACACAGGAACATACAATGTACAGTACACATAATATTTATAAAAAAACATAAAGCAAGTGAAATATATAATGCATCAAAGCATTTTGTTACAAAAAAATACATAAATATTGTGTATTGACTTTTCCACATATGTTCTACTGTCTATAGTCTATGCTTAATATGTTCTGCTTTCTATAGACTATGTCTATGTTTTACTTTCTATAGTCTATGCTTAATATGTTCTGCTTTCTATAGACTATGTCTATGTTTTACTTTCTATAGACTATGCCCCATATGTTATACCTTCTATAGACTATGCTTCATATATTGTAACTTCTATAGACTACCCCTCATATGGTATAACTTCTATATACCATGCTTCATAAGTTCTACTTTCCATTGACTATGCCCCATATGTTATACCTTCTATAGACTATGCTTCATATGTTTTACCTTCTATAGACTATGCTTCATATATTGTAATTTCTATAGACTATGCTTCATATGTTCTACTGTCTATAGACTATGCCCTGAATGCTATTCCCTCTATAGACTATGTTTCATATGTTCTACTTTCCATTGACTATGCTCCATTTGTTATACCTTCTATAGACCATGCTTCATATTTTATAACTTCTATAGACTATGCCTCATATGGTATAACTTCTATTTACTATGTTTCATATGTTGTAACTTCTATATACTATGCATCATATTTTATAACTTCTATAGACCATGATATACATGTTATAGTGTCTGTAGACCATGACCTATATATTATACCTTCTATACACTATGCTTCATATGTTGTAATTTCTATAGTCTATGCCACATATTTTATAACTTCTATAGACTATGATATATATTTTACAGTGCCTGTAGACCATGTCCTATATATTATACCTTCTATAGACTATGCTTCATATGTTGTAATTTCTATAGTTTATGCCACATATTTTATAACTTCTATAGACTATGCTATATGTGTTATACCATCTGTAGACCATGTCCTATATATTATACATTCTATAAACTATGCTCCATATGTTAAATCTTCTATAGGCTACAACTAACATGTTATTCCTTCTATAGACTTTGCATCATATGCTATAACTTCTATAGACTAAGCTATACATGTTATTCTTTGTATATACTATGCCTCTTATGCTACAACTTCTATAGACTATGCTCCATATATCATAATAGGACATGTCCACAGTGTCTGTCCTCTAATGGTCCAGGAAGACCAGAATGTGACACTCACAGGCAGTGACAGCCACCTACAGTCATGGCTAAGGCTTACAGACAGGTGCAGAAACTTTAATATAGATGCAACACTATCCATTCAGCTCTATCCAATAGACGACTGGGAATTTTAGTGATTTTACTAAGTTTACATTAGAAGTAAAGGTGAAAATTGCCCTAAATATGAGAACCCAGGGCAGGACATGGAGAAATGTAGACATATACAGCTATTTCTATAGGATATCCTACAGATATTAGATCACATATTGGATTATTACATAAAGTTCTGCTCCAAACACTAATAAATATACAGTAAATCTATTCTACACCTAAAGCAAAACTACTTTTAAACTCTCTGCACCCCCTATACCGATCCCTGGATCATAAAGGGCATCATATATAATGAAGTTGTCATGCCATCTCCAGGGCTGGTACCCTTAGCCATTTACTTAGTAAAAGATAAATCTTATCACCCCCCCCCCCCCCCATGACTTTGCTTATGATGCATTAGAGGACAATGCACCCCCCAAAAAAAGACAACTCACCATAGCCAAGTGCCTGACATCCCCCCAAGATTGAGCTTCAGCAGACCTGTCAGTAGGAGGTTTCCTTAAGAAATGGCACTGAGCAATGTATATACCAGGCGATGATGCCAGGGATGCAGGATGGGGGGTGTAGTGACTGAGGTACCACATTACAACTAGGCAGAGCCCCCCCAAACCCCATCCCCTTAAGAAGAGCAACTCATCAGCGAGACAGAGCAGGGACAATACAAGGCGGCACATGCACCCCCAGACTCACCGCTGCTGGTAGGAGCTGACCCCGGGCACATTGTGCGGGTGGCTCCCGTTGGCTCCCCCGCTCCTGGCCGCCCCGGGCTCGGGAGGAGCCGCTCCAGCTCCCGGAGCCGCCGTCACCTGCACACTGAAGTCCGGGAAGATCCTGATCATCGCGGCGAGCAGTGAGTGAGTGAGCCCGGGCAGATCACATCCCCTGCCCGGGGAGCCCCGCACACCATCCGGCACTGAGACCCCGGGGAAAGACGGGAGGGGGCGGACAGACAGAGGCTGAGACACAGAGAGGAGGAGAGGAGGGAGCTGCTGCTACTGCACTCACTACACTACACCACACCGTCCTCCTAGTGATCAGCAGCCGCTACTACTCAGCCTGCAACTAGTGACAGCGGCCGGGGGACGCTCCACCAGGACACACATACTGCCCCACACTACACTGCTACTATACAGACATACTGCCCCACACTACACTCCACCAGGACACACATACTGCCCCACACTACACTCCACCAGGACACACATACTGCCCCACACTGCACTACTACTATACATACATACTGCCCCACACTACACTCCACATACATACTGCCTCACACTGCACTCCACCAGGACACACATACTGCCTCACACTGCACTCCACCAGGACACACATACTGCCCCACACTGCACTACTACTATACATACATACTGCCTCACACTGCACTCCACCAGGACACACATACTGCCTCACACTGCACTACGACTATACATACATACTGCCTCACACTACACTCCACATACATACTGCCTCACACTGCACTCCACCAGGACACACATACTGCCTCACACTGCACTCCACCAGGACACACATACTGCCCCACACTGCACTACTACTATACATACATACTGCCTCACACTGCACTCCACCAGGACACACATACTGCCTCACACTGCACTCCACCAGTACACACATACCACATACTGCCTCACACTGCACTCCACCAGTACACACATACTGCCTCACACTGCACTCCACCAGGACACACATACTGCCTCACACTGCACTCCACCAGGACACACATACTGCCTCACACTACACTCCACATACATACTGCCTCACACTGCACTACTACTATACATACATACTGCCTCACACTGCACTCCACCAGGACACACATACTGCCTCACACTGCACTCCACCAGGACACACATACTGCCCCACACTGCACTACTACTATACATACATACTGCCTCACACTGCACTCCACCAGGACACACATACTGCCTCACACTGCACTACTACTATACATACATACTGCCTCACACTACACTCCACATACATACTGCCTCACACTGCAATACTACTATACATACATACTGCCTCACACTGCACTCCACCAGTAGAGACATACTGCCTAACACTGCACTCCACCAGTACACACATACTGCCTCACACTGCACTGCTACTATACAAATATACTGCCTCACACTGCACTGCTACTATACAGACATACTGCCTCACACGGCACTTCTACTATACAAACATACTACCTCACACTACACTGCTACTATACATACATACTGCCTCACACTGCACTACTACTATACAGACATACTGCCTCACAGTGCACTGCTACTATACAGACATACTGTCTCACACTGCATTCCACCGGAAACACATACTGCCTCACACTGCACTCCACCAGTACACACATATTGCCTCACACTGCACTACTACTATACAGACATACTGCCTCACACTGCACTGCTACTATACAGACATACTGCCTCACACTAAACTCCACATACATACTGCCTCACACTGCACTCCACCAGGACACACATACTGCCCCACGCTGCACTACTACTATACAGACATACTGCCTCACACTACACTACTACTATGCAGACCTACTGCCCCACACTGCACTCCACCAGGACTCACATACTGCCTCACACTGCACTCCACCAGGACACACATACTGCCTCACACTGCACTCCACCAGGACACACATACTGCCCCACACTGCACTACTATTATACATACATACTGCCTCACACTGCACTCCACCAGGACACACATACTGTCTCACACTGCACTACTACTATACATACATACTGCCTTACACTACACTCCACATACATACTGCCTCACACTGCACTACTACTATACATACATACTGCCTCACACTGCACTCTACCAGTAGAGACATACTGCCTCACACTGCACTCCACCAGTACACACATACTGCCTCACACTGCACTGCTATTATACAAATATACTGCCTCACACTGCACTGCTACTATACCGACATATTGCCTCACACTGCACTGCTACTATACAAACATACTGCCTCACACTGCACTGCAAATATACATACATACTACCTCACACTACACTGCTACTATACATACATACTGCCTCACACTGCACTACTACTATACAGACATACTGCCTCACACTGCACTGCTACTATACAGACATACTGCCTCACACTACACTTCACATACATACTGCCTCACACTGCACTCCACCAGGACACACATACTGCCCCACACTGCACTACTACTATACAGACATACTGCCTCACACTACACTACTACTATGCAGACCTACTGCCCCACACTGCACTCCACCAGGACTCACATACTGCCTCACACTGCACTCCACCAGGACACACATACTGCCTCAGACTGCACTCCACCAGGACACACATACTGCCCCACACTGCACTACTACTATACATACATACTGCCTCACACTGCACTCCACCAGGACACACATACTGCCTCACACTGCACTACTACTATACATACATACTGCCTCACACTACACTCCACATACATACTGCCTCACACTGCACTACTACTATACATACATACTGCCTCACACTGCACTCTACCAGTAGAGACATACTGCCTCACACTGCACTCCACCAGTACACACATACTGCCTCACACTGCACTGCTACTATACAAATATACTGCCTCACACTGCACTGCTACTATACAGACATATTGCCTCACACTGCACTGCTACTATACAAACATACTGCCTCACACTGCACTGCAACTATACATACATACTGCCTCACACTGCACTACTACTATACAGACATACTGCCTCACACTGCACTGCTACTATACAGACATACTGCCTCACACTACACTCCACCAGTAGAGACATACTGCCTCACACTGCTACTATACAGACATACTGCCTCACACTGCACTCCACCAGTACACACATACTGCCTCACACTGCACTGCTACTATACAGACATACTGCCTCACACTGCACTGCAACTATACATACATACTGCCTCACACTGCACTCCACCAATACATACATACTGCCTCACACTGCACTGCTACTATACAGACATACTGCCTCACATTGCACTGCTACTATACAGACATACTGCCTCACACTGCACTGCTACTATACACACATACTGCCTCACACTGCAATACGACTATACAGACATACTGCCTCACAATGCACTGCTACAATACAGACATACTGTCTCACACTGCACTGCTAC
The DNA here is from genome assembly GCF_040894005.1 of Engystomops pustulosus. Taxonomy (NCBI): domain Eukaryota; kingdom Metazoa; phylum Chordata; class Amphibia; order Anura; family Leptodactylidae; genus Engystomops; species Engystomops pustulosus. The sequence continues at coordinate 32,544,352 of NC_092417.1, forward strand.
TATACAAACATACTGCCTCACACTGCACTCCACCAATACATACATACTGCCTCACACTGCACTGCTACTATACAGACATACTGCCTCACACTGCACTGCAACTATACATACATACTGCCTCACACTGCACTCCACCAATACATACATACTGCCTCACACTGCACTGCTACTATACAGACATACTGCCTCACATTGCACTCCACCAGTACACACATACTGCCTCACACTGCACTCCACCAGTACACACATACTGCCTCACACTGCACTACTTCTATGTAGACATACTGCCTCACACTGCACTGTTACTATACATACATACTGCCTCACAATGCACTCCACCAGGACACACATACTGCCTCACACTGCACTCCACCAGGACACACATACTGCCCCACACTGCACTACTACTATACATACATACTGCCTCACACTGCACTCCACCAGGACACACATACTGCCTCACACTGCACTACTACTATACATACATACTGCCTCACACTACACTCCACATACATACTGCCTCACACTGCAATACTACTATACATACATACTGCCTCACACTGCACTCCACCAGTAGAGACATACTGCCTAACACTGCACTCCACCAGTACACACATACTGCCTCACACTGCACTGCTACTATACAAATATACTGCCTCACACTGCACTGCTACTATACAGACATACTGCCTCACACGGCACTTCTACTATACAAACATACTGCCTCACACTACACTGCTACTATACATACATACTGCCTCACACTGCACTACTACTATACAGACATACTGCCTCACAGTGCACTGCTACTATACAGACATACTGTCTCACACTGCATTCCACCGGAAACACATACTGCCTCACACTGCACTCCACCAGTACACACATATTGCCTCACACTGCACTACTACTATACAGACATACTGCCTCACACTGCACTGCTACTATACAGACATACTGCCTCACACTAAACTCCACATACATACTGCCTCACACTGCACTCCACCAGGACACACATACTGCCCCACGCTGCACTACTACTATACAGACATACTGCCTCACACTACACTACTACTATGCAGACCTACTGCCCCACACTGCACTCCACCAGGACTCACATACTGCCTCACACTGCACTCCACCAGGACACACATACTGCCTCACACTGCACTCCACCAGGACACACATACTGCCCCACACTGCACTACTATTATACATACATACTGCCTCACACTGCACTCCACCAGGACACACATACTGTCTCACACTGCACTACTACTATACATACATACTGCCTTACACTACACTCCACATACATACTGCCTCACACTGCACTACTACTATACATACATACTGCCTCACACTGCACTCTACCAGTAGAGACATACTGCCTCACACTGCACTCCACCAGTACACACATACTGCCTCACACTGCACTGCTATTATACAAATATACTGCCTCACACTGCACTGCTACTATACCGACATATTGCCTCACACTGCACTGCTACTATACAAACATACTGCCTCACACTGCACTGCAAATATACATACATACTACCTCACACTACACTGCTACTATACATACATACTGCCTCACACTGCACTACTACTATACAGACATACTGCCTCACACTGCACTGCTACTATACAGACATACTGCCTCACACTACACTTCACATACATACTGCCTCACACTGCACTCCACCAGGACACACATACTGCCCCACACTGCACTACTACTATACAGACATACTGCCTCACACTACACTACTACTATGCAGACCTACTGCCCCACACTGCACTCCACCAGGACTCACATACTGCCTCACACTGCACTCCACCAGGACACACATACTGCCTCAGACTGCACTCCACCAGGACACACATACTGCCCCACACTGCACTACTACTATACATACATACTGCCTCACACTGCACTCCACCAGGACACACATACTGCCTCACACTGCACTACTACTATACATACATACTGCCTCACACTACACTCCACATACATACTGCCTCACACTGCACTACTACTATACATACATACTGCCTCACACTGCACTCTACCAGTAGAGACATACTGCCTCACACTGCACTCCACCAGTACACACATACTGCCTCACACTGCACTGCTACTATACAAATATACTGCCTCACACTGCACTGCTACTATACAGACATATTGCCTCACACTGCACTGCTACTATACAAACATACTGCCTCACACTGCACTGCAACTATACATACATACTGCCTCACACTGCACTACTACTATACAGACATACTGCCTCACACTGCACTGCTACTATACAGACATACTGCCTCACACTGCACTCCACCAACACATACATACTGCCTCACAGTGCACTGGTACTATACGGACATATTGTTTCACACTGCACTCCACCGGGAAACACATACTGCCTCACACTGCACTCCACCAGTACACACATATTGCCTCACACTGCACTACTACTATACAGACATACTGCCTCACACTGCACTGCTACTATACAGACATACTGCCTCACACTACACTCCACCAGTAGAGACATACTGCCTCACACTGCTACTATACAGACATACTGCCTCACACTGCACTCCACCAGTACACACATACTGCCTCACACTGCACTGCTACTATACAGACATACTGCCTCACACTGCACTGCAACTATACATACATACTGCCTCACACTGCACTCCACCAATACATACATACTGCCTCACACTGCACTGCTACTATACAGACATACTGCCTCACATTGCACTGCTACTATACAGACATACTGCCTCACACTGCACTGCTACTATACACACATACTGCCTCACACTGCAATACGACTATACAGACATACTGCCTCACAATGCACTGCTACAATACAGGCATACTGTCTCACACTGCACTGCTACTATACAAACATACTGCCTCACACTGCACTCCACCAATACATACATACTGCCTCACACTGCACTGCTACTATACAGACATACTGCCTCACACTGCACTGCAACTATACATACATACTGCCTCACACTGCACTCCACCAATACATACATACTGCCTCACACTGCACTGCTACTATACAGACATACTGCCTCACATTGCACTCCACCAGTACACACATACTGCCTCACACTGCACTCCACCAGTACACACATACTGCCTCACACTGCACTACTTCTATGTAGACATACTGCCTCACACTGCACTGTTACTATACATACATACTGCCTCACAATGCACGTTTACTATACAGACATACTGCCTCACACTGCACTGTTACTATACATACATACTGCCTCACACTGCACTGCAACTATACAGATATACTGCCTCATACTGCACTGCTACTATACAGACATACTGCCTCACACTGCACTGCTACTATACAAACATACTGCCTCACAATGCACTGCTACTATACAGACATACTGGGGCACAATTACTTACCCGGTCCAGTCGCGATCCAGCAGCGCGTTCTCTGCTCTGGATTCGGGTCCGGCTGGGATTTATGAATGTAGTTCTTCCGCTGTCCACCAGGTGGCGCAGCTGCGCTGAAAGTCATCTCATCGCGCCGGAATGCACCACCTCGGACCAGGTGAAGGTAAGCGCTCCCCAAGCGACACTTTTTCGGTTTTTAAATGCGGCGGTTTTTCCGAATACGTCGGGTTTTCGTTCGGCCACGCCCCCCGATTTCCGTCGCGCGCATGCCGGCGCCGATGCGCCACAATCCGATCGCGTGCGCCACAATCCCGGGGCAATTCAGGTACAATCGGCGCAAATCGGAAATATTCGGGTAACACGTCGGGAAAACGCGAATCGGGCCCTTAGTAAATGACCCCCACTGTCTCACACTGCACTGCTACTATACAGACATACTGCCTCACACTGCACTGCAACTATACATACATACTGCCTCACACTGCACTGCAACTATACATACATACTGCCTCACACTGCACTGCTACTATACAGACATACTGCCTCACACTGCACTGCTACTAGACAGATATACTGCCTCACACTGCACTCCGCCAATACATACATACTGCCTCACACTGCACTGAAACTATACAGACATACTGCCTCACACTGCACTGCAACTATACATACATACTACCTCACACTGCACTCCACCAATACATACATACTGCCTCACACTGCACTTCTACTATACATCCATACTGCCTCACACTGCACTGCTACTATACATACATACTGCCTCACAATGCACTGTTACTATACATACATACTGCCTCACACTGCACTCCACCAATACATACATACTGCCTCTATACAGCTACTATACAGACTATACATACATACTGCCTCACACTGCACTGCTACTATACAGACATACTGCCTCACACTGCACTGCTACTAGACAGATATACTGCCTCACACTGCACTCCACCAATACATACATACTGCCTCACACTGCACTGCAACTATACAGACATACTGCCTCACACTGCACTGCAACTATACATACATACTGCCTCACACTGCACTCCACCAATACATACATACTGCCTCACACTGCACTTCTACTATACATACATACTGCCTCACACTGCACTGCTACTATACAGAGATAGTGCCTAACACTGCACTCCACCAGTACAGACATACTGGGGCAGATTTACTTACCCGGCCCATTCGCGATCCAGCGGCGCGTTCTCTGCGCTGGATTCTTTTTAAATAGTGCGGTTTTTCCCAATCCGTCGGGTTTTCCGACGGCAAAGCCCCCCCATTTCTTTAGTATGCATGCCGGTGCCGATGCGCAACAATCCGATCGCGTGCCCCCAAATCCCGGGGCAAATGCACTCCACCAATACACACATACTACCTCAAACTGCACTGCAACTATACATACATACTGCCTCACACTTACCTCCACCAATACACACATACTGCCTAGCACTGCACTGCAACTTTACATACATACTGTCACACACTGCACTGTGACTATTCATAAATACTGCTTCATGCTTCCCTACAACTATACATAAATACTGTCTCACACTGCACTGCAACTATACATACATACTGCCTTACACTGCACTCCACCAATACACACATACTGCCTGGCTCTTCACTCCACCAGTACAGACATACTGCTTCACACTGCACTTCACCTATACAGGCATGCTACCTAACACTGCACTCCATTAATACAGACATACTGCCTCACACTGCACTCCTTCTAAACAAACATACTGCCCCACACTGCACTACAAATATACATGCATACTGCCTCACACTGTAATAAAACCAATACAGACATACTGCCTCCTACTTCACTCAACCAATACAAACATACTGCCTTATACTCCATTCCACCTATACAGACATACTGCCTCACACGGCACTCCACCAATACACACACTCTGCCTCACACTGCTACTATTGCTCACCACACCATGACCAGGCGCCATAGCCATCAACGGTTCTGCACACATTCATGTGCATGGGGCCTTACACTTACCTCTCCCACTGTGTGCTGATACTTCCTGTCCTACAGTGGTTTACATCAGGCAGAGAGGGGAAGGGGGTGATGAGGGAGGAGAGGGGGGTGGCGAGACAGTGTAACAGCTTGTGAATCTCCAGCAGAGAGAGGCTCTGGGAACTGCTAAAAAATTTTAGCATAATTTTAAAATTTTAGAATAATTTTAAAATTTTAAGATCTTAGAAGGAAGGAGGCCATGGATAACAAATATAAGAAGATTACCACAGTCACTGTGCCTGGATCTGTATGAGTAATGTCCCTGGTTTATCATGATGGATTTTGATGGTAGAGTTCTTTTAACTGTATGGTGTCAGATGATTTATTTTTGAAGTAGTGTAAATCCAGGTCTAGCAAAATTGCAGATTATTTTTACATGTTAGTTCTTCAGCTAAATAAATGTATGTTGACAAAAAATTATTTGAGGAAACCAGATCCTAAGAACCATAACTGTTTTTTATTTTCACATCAACAAGACAATTTAAAGAGGTTTACCAATGAAATATGCAAATGAGCCTAAGGGGCTCCAGGCTCCATAGGAGTTAATGGAGCCTGGAGCCCCTCAGGCTAATTTGCATAAGAAGCTAAAAGAAGAGCAGATCCTTCCAGAGGGGGCGCACACCAGTATGTCAGTGTGCTTGGTTTACAATCCTTGATCTGGTGATAGATGTCCTTTAATGAAAATCCCTGAAATAATCGAAATTACACCAGGACTTGAGATTATTTTCCCCTAACGCCTCCTCCACTCCAAGTGGGTGTAGGGACCCATAAAGGGGACTGTGACAGGTGGTGGAGTAGGCCAGCGCAAGGTAATCATGCCTGATGCCTGTGCATGATCATGTGAATGTTCACCCTGTGTCCATACATATACAGGATAGGAGTAGTATTACTCCTATATATATATGTATAGGAGTATACTTGTGTCCATATGGAGTTGTGTCCATATACTGTATATATATATATATATATATATATATATATATATATATATATATGTGTGTGTAGCGTATAGGAGTAGTATTACTGAGTTGTTTTGTCCATATATATGCGGGATTGAAGTAGTACTATGTTATATCCATATCCCCTATACAGGATAGGAGTACTGTGTAGTAGTGCTGTGCTTTACTGCAGTGTAGGATGGGTGTAGTAACAGAAACAGCAAGCACAGACACACATAGACACACAGAAAACCCACTTACCTCATACATGTGCTCTGTCTCCCCTCAGCAATGCTGCACGAACGGGACCTGTGGATGACTCCTCACAGAGGTCCTGAAAGGTCAATAGTAATATTGTCGGGAGCCAGCACTCCCGACAATACTCCCGACTATAGTATTACTATAAACACAGAGGAGAGCTGCACCAGTCCCTGCATACAACACCTCCTAGGGACACATATAGAGCTGGAAACTCCCAAGTGGGCCCCTCAAAGTCCAGGGCCCTGGAGCCACTGCCCTCCGGGAGCTACGCCTCTGGAATCCCCCATTGTATGGTGCCAGCAGGTGTAAAGCAATTCTGTCCAGAGTCCACCTCCAATAACCAATAACAATTAACAGGAGCACCAGGGGAGACACTTGGAAACTATAAATTGAAGAAACAAGTTTCTTTTTTATGTCAGAGCCTTTAAAACAGCTATTAACAGTATTTCAGAACTTTCCATGTAGAAATCTCTCATGTGATAACCACTTTAACAGAAGACGTATTCTTTGTTCTGATTATAAGCTGATTAAAACCATCTGCAAAGTCCTTCTAACAATTGTACTTCTTCTAATCAAGGATTTAATATTACAACAAAAAAAAGAGTTAAACGAGTTATAAAATGTAAAATGTCATTTTATAAAATTATAGCTCTATAGTGAGCACAGTGATGGCTTATTGCTAGGATATGTCCCCATTTTATGACTGGTGGGGTCCAACATCAGGGGACCGCTCTGTGCAAAGAAGAAAAAGGGCCACAACAATGATTTAGGGTTATTCCCTGTATAGTGGCCGTAAAGATGTTCAGGGGTTGGAGTCCATTTATCATTATGGCATCTCCTAGCAAAATGCTACCACTGTATCATGTATGAAGAACCGATTTAACCTATTCTTGAATACCTTAAACCTTTAATATATCAATCATTACTGTTAAATATTTGGATAATTATCAAGAATTGCATAATTTAGTTTCAACAAAACTTTATTGATCAATAAGCGGAAAGATGCCTTACAATAGGACAGAGGAAACATATGCCCCTCGCAGGGGGAATAAATATACAATAGTCTCATTGGATACATAGCCGGCTTATGTATTAACTGAGCAAGAATTGCATAATTTAATAAGGGCTGTCCCAATTGGAATTTTTGTCATTTCCCAAGCAATTGGTGCCATTAGTTTTGGCACCAAATATGCTAATTTGGCTTAATGAAAAGGTAGGTGGTCTATTGTTGGAGCAAACAACCTGGCTCCACCCACTTGACAGTAGAGAGTCTTATTAGAAAATTAGGTGCCAAAACTAATGACACTTACCGCTTGGGAATGATTGGGGCTTAAGCAAAAATGAAAGCTGTAAAAACAGAGCCCACAAGAAAATGCTGTAAATGTGGTCTTTTGTCAATTTTACTGCACTTGGAATTTTTTTCAAACTTTACAATAAATTGCATGGACTGTTAAATGGCGCCAATTAAAATACAATGTGTCCCGCAGAAATCAAGCCCTAACACACCTCTGTAAACATAAAAATTAAAAAAGCTATTGTTTTGTTTAAAAAAACTGAAAGGCATAAAGGAAAAAGAGTTCTGTAAGGGTTAAAGGAAATCTACCACCAGGATGAAGGATTGTAAACAAAGCACTTACATGCAGGTGGGTGTCCCCTGTGGTAGGATCTGCTCTTCTTTTAGCTTCTCAAGCCCTTGTTTTTTTCAAAAAAGCCTTTAAAAATTATTCAAATGAGCCTGCTCCATAGCTGCTAATAGAACCCAAAACCCCATCAGGCTGCATAATTTTAAAGCCTTTTTTGGTAAAAACAAGGGCATAAGAAGCAACTAGGAAGCAGATTCTGCCAGAGGGGGAACACATCTGCATATGGTTTACAATTCTAAAACTGGTGCTGGACTTTAAAGTCTTATATTTTTGTAAACTTTGATGGACTTTTTGGAGAGATCACCAAAAAAACGAAAGAGACTGTTAGTGGACTATAAAAGGCAAAGTATATTCATTGGGGGAAAAAAAGGTTTCCAGAAATACATAGTTAATGTGACGGGTTTATAAATCGGAAAATAAATCCTGCTCTTTTTTTCGCTGTGTCTTACAGGAGACTTGACTCCAGGGAGCAATCAGTCAGAGTTCAAAGGTGAGACTCCAATATGCAAAGCGCTCGCTGTGGGTTTGTCATGAGAGAACGACAGAATGATCTGCCTTTGACCTTACAGAACGGAGGCACGTGCGGCGTGGAGTCTTGACATTCGCTCATTTTAAGGTGTCATTAAGGGAAGAGACACTCATCGATAGAGTACAAGATGTTGCGGTTAGTGTCGGAATACATTAATGTCAGACGGGAAACGACATGCAAACAACATTGCATTCTGGTCCTAGCATCAGCTAACCACAGACTAATGTCTACTTCTTCAAGGATTTCTACCGTACCATGCACTTATCTATACTTTTTATATGGTAGAATAATGGAACTTAGAATATTTAGAGCAAAATATACAAGTTCTGTCTTAATACAATGAAAACTCTTTTAGAGAAGGCACCAAAATGGCATTAAAGAGTCATCTGCTCCATATTAAACCATTACACATATTATATGGTAGAACGAAAAATCTGCCGCAGACAGTGAGGTCAGGATAAGGGAATGGACCCTCAAAGAAGTGGTCTTTGGAAGAGGATTTCTCTGAAATTCAGTGTATACATTTTTTGAAGAAATATCTACTAAATACAGATTGGGACATATTAAAGGGCACCTACCACCAGGATGATGGATTGTAAACCAAGAACACTTACATCTGGTGTGTGCCCCCTCTGGCAAGATCTGTTCTTCTTTATGCTTTTATGATTGTAAAAAGGGATTTCGACAAACCTTGATCCTGGTGGTAGATGTCCTTGTACATGTAACTAAATGGGACCTGTCACCACATTCTTTTACAAAAACAGCTAGCTAGTTCCCATAGAATTCTATTAACTGACCCTCTACTTTAAGCTAAAAATTGTTACCCTCAGGTCCCTATAAAATTAGAGTTAAAAACCTGCCTGGTATCCAGGGATACCTAGAGCAAGTTGGGGGTATGGTCATGTGACCAGGGAGACATCATTTCAGGTCCTTTAGCCTCCTAACATTAGCAAAATTACATCAAATCACAGCATGCCTGCATGAACTTATAATGTTCTCCATGCAGGCTGCTGTGATTTCATGTGCTCAGATATATGCATGGGGCACAGTTTGCTAATGTTATGAGGGTAAAGATTCTGGTCACATGACATTACTGATTAATAATGAGAAGGGATGAGTTGCTGTATTTAGCCCTAGGAGGCCTCGCCTACCTCGACTTGATCTAGATATCCCTGGATACCAGGCAGGGCCGGCTCCAGGATTCAGTGGGCCCCTGGGCGACAGAGCCTCAGCGGGCCCCTTAGCAGTAAACTCATGTGGCGGCATTAAAAAAATATAGAATTTAATTAATTAACCTCTTTGCGATTTATACCGTACATGTACACATTGTAACGAATCCTATGTAAAAATGCCATATACTGCAATTTAGTAGTATTGCAGTATATGGTAGGAGCGATCAGGCCATCTAGGGTTAAATTACCCTAGAGGGTCTAAAAAAACTAAAAAAAAAATTAATTCAATAAGATTCACCCCTCTTTTCCTACAACTGATATACAACTAAATAAACAGTAAAAATCACAAAAACAGGCATCACAGCTTCTCAAGCTGCCTGATCAAAATATAAAAATGGTTATTCCTGACGGTGAACCCCATAATGGAAGATAGCGCCTAATTAGCCAAAATGCCACCTCTACATCACATAAATTTTTTTATAAAAAGTGATCAAAAAGTTGCAGTCCTCAAAATGGTAGCAATGAAAACATCAGCTCATCTCACACACAGTTCCTACACCATAGTATGAAAAAGTTTGAATTTGTATTAAAATGCAATAAAACCTACATATATGGAAAAAACTGAGCCCACAAGAAAGTGACACAAATGCGTTTTTTCGCCAATTTCCCCACATTTGGAATTTTTTCCAGCTTCCCAGTACACGCATGGAATAATAAATAGCGTCACTGAGAAGTAAAGTTTGTTATGCAGAATAAAGCCCTCACACAGCTCTGAACACGGGAAAATTAAAACGTTATAGATTTTAGAAGGTGTGAAGCGAAAAAATGAATGTAAAACACTGCGTCCTTAATGGGTTAATGTACAGCCCCTCAATTTAATATACAGCCCCTCACATAAATATACAGCCCCTCAGATTAATATACGGCCCCTCACATAAATATACAGCCCCTCAGATTAATACATAGCCCCTCAATTTAATATACAGCTCCTTTTACCTGTAACATCCAGGCTCCATTAGTTAGGAACCATATAGTGAGCAGTAGAAAAATAATAAACGTTAACTCACCTCATGCAGGTCCCGCGCTCCTCTTCAACCTCTTCTGGGGCCGCAATCTTCAGGGCAGCGTCTTCTGTGCGGCAGCCGGGACGCTGGCGGCGTGAGGTCATGACGTGGCCGGCCAGCGTCCTGCACAGAGACGCTCTGCCTGTCATTTGCAGAGTCCTCCGAGGGTCCCGCTTGCGGCCCCGCCCCCTGTCACCCGCGCCAGCACGCCGGCTCTCAATTACATCGGCGGCACAAGGTAGCCGATGTAATTGAGTTTTAAGATCGGGCCCGTGCGCCGTGGGCCCCTCTGGAAGCTCTGGGGCCCTGGCACTTGCCCGGGTAAGCCGGGTGCTGGCGCCGGCCATGATACCAGGCAAGTTTATAACCCTGATTTTATGGGGTTCTGAGGAAAAAATTTTTTAGCTAAAAGAAGGGTGTCACTTAATTAACAGGGCTCTATGGGAACCTGACACTAGCTGTATTAAAAAAAAATGTGGCAACAAGTTCCCTTTAAAATTAGATAAACAATCTGGAACTGCAACAAATTTAAAGGGAACCAGTCATCAGGTTTTCACCATTAAACCTAATTACAGATTCTCACAGAAGTCTTTATACTGTGCGCCATGTTGTTTTTGTATAAAAATCCATAGCTCATATTTATGTAAAATAACTTTCTGGCACCTTGCCAGGAGACTCACCGAGTCACAAGGGGCGGGGGGATGGGCCGGTGCTGGATTCAAACTAGAAGACAGACGTTATCCTTTTGAAAAGCACAACACCGGGACTACCATGGGTGAGCTGGCAGGGAGCCCGGTAAACTTTACCATACGATATTTCTGTAACCAATTTATATGTGGAATATTACATGTTTCCCAATTACTGTGTACTGCCTATTGTGAGCTGCCCCATTTAAATGTCAAAAGTTATTAATATAGAAAATGATAAGCATAATAATAAGCATACACTGTGGCTTTTATGAAAAAAAAAACCTACTCTGAAAGGGATTGGCCACTCTTCAATTAATTTTTTGCATTGGACATGTCTCTGCATGTATATGCACCTGTGTTTTTGTCTCTTTTGAGAACTTCAGCTTTTCCCTGTCCTACCATTGCTGTCCTCTGCATATATACACAAGTTCCTCTCTATCACTGCTCTAGGTTGTCTTTATGGGGTCTTCCACTATATATTTTTTCTCACAATCCATACTGACTGACAGAGACAGGAAGAGGGGAGGGGGAGCAGGATGAGTCATAACTCTCCTCCTATTTAGCCGAGCTCAAGCGGTAAACAAAGAATCATGGAGAGTCTGCACAGATTACAGAAGTAAGTAGCAGGACTGCTAAATCACTTAATGATTATTCATGGATAATCCACAAGGCAGTAAAGGCAACTGGGCAATTTATATAAAAGAGAAGAACCTCTTAAAAATGTTAAAACCTCTGTAGAAATCCATTATAAAAAAAATCCATATATCTTGTGGATATGTTGCTGTTCCATTCCAAAAGCTTCCAGATCCTCCACCCCCTGTAAAAAAAAAAAAAAAAAGGATTGGGAATGTTGACATTTAATGTCTGATGGTTTTTCATAGATGACTGGTGAATGAATGTCCAATATCTAAAGAAAAATCAAATAGTTGTCCTTTTCTACCCAAATTGGAGGCCTCAGCTGCCTAAAGGTACCCAAATAACAGATGACTGGCCAAGCATTGGGTGGACAACTATCTCCCCCATATCTGCAACAAATGCTCTATTAGATCTACCAAAACTGAATGGGGCTCATTTACTAAGGGTCTGAATCGTGCCCTTTTGTTGGGTTTCCTGACGGTTTCTGATTTGCGCCGAATTGCCACAGGAATTTGGCGCACGCAATTGGATTTTGGCGCTTTGGCGCCGGCTTTCATGCTCCAGAAATCGGGGGGCGTGGCCGTCGGACAACCCAACGGATTAGGAAAAACTGTGGAATTTAAAAAAGAATTTGTGTCGCAAGATCAGCACTTACATACACCAGGAAGAAGAAGGTGAACTCCGGCGGACTTCAGCGCAGCAGCGACACCTGGTGGATATCGGGCGCACGACCTTAGTGAATGCCGGCACACCCATATCAGCGTCGGACAACGCGCCGCAGGATCGCGACTAGACCGGGTAAATGTGCCCCAATGTGTACTGAAAACAGTCAACAAATACCAGACCTTGAGCAGCAACAAATCTCTCGAGAACAAAAAGATCGGGCAGTTAAATTCCAACTTCCCGATGCTTATCCCTCCTGACTTTTTTGGTCGTTGGAGAGTTGGGTGGACACGTTGGAGAGTTGGGAGGGCACATCCACATTTATAGGCCAAACCCACTGCTCTTGGCGTATCAGAAAAATTTTCAACTAATGTGTATGGGGGCTTTGGTCTTATGTGTTTGGCCAATTTGAGGTCAAGGTCATGGTCATGTTCTTGAGTAGACCTTCGTTCTTCCATCCTCCAATGATGGTGGCCGTCAGTAAATGCTGAATTCCATAGTGCCAAGTGGATGGTGACGGGAGAAAAAATATGGACCCCGCTACGACACAATGCTCGTATTTCCCAGAATGCACCTTACTCTGTGGCCCGGCAGTGCAGTCAGACCATTGTAACACACACACACGTCTGCCTTTAAATTCTGCAGCTAAATAATGTGTCTTAATTTGTTTAGAGCCAAAGAGTGAAGGTAAAGGTTAAGACTGATAGAACGGAGCCAGGACAAAGCGTGCGCTGAATGTGATACAAGATGTATGTCTTAAATTATTTATCTTTTTCAGGCTTTGTCAATACTGGTATAATTCAGACCTCAAAAGAGCCCCAGGAATCCACAAGCAGATCAATTCCTGCTGATAAAATCCCTGCGGAATCACAAAGTTTCAGATAGTAAGGAGGTTGCGGGGAGAGTGAGGGGGGATTGGAAATAGCTGTTTTTATTTTCTTTTAATAGATTTTTCTTACCCCTGAGGTGAGCAAGATGTTCATTTTTTTTTTTTTTTAACTCCGATACTGCCAGAGGGATCGAAAGAGGAGGAGCGGAGGAATAGTCTGCAGTGTGTTGACAACCACATCAGCATGCATTAACCCCTGAGTTCTAGAATGGATTCTTTTTTTTATTATACTAATTCACAGACAACATTGTTCTTGTTCTTTTTCGTGCATTTGCTCATTTTTACTAAGAATAACTTCACTAGAGCAGTTGAGATGCATTTTTATTTTTTTCCTAATTCAGATTTCTTTTTCTCATTTCTCATTTTCATGATTAATTTTTTCTTACTTAATTAGGTTTTATCGTAACACTGGAAAAAGCTTGGTGATGTTCTGTGTCTTAGGTTGGCTGCAGACAAACATGTACAGCTCACGGAAACGAACCTGTAGTGTAGTCCAATACACAGACTGATGTGGGTCCTTGCATTATACCGATATGCAATGGGAGGTATGCGGTAAGCGGTATAGGCGGGCGCCCAGGGCATTCGGCTTCCCAGGGCCCTGCCCTTCTGCTGTGGACATTCCTGTGAAGGGGGGCTCTGCTGTGGACATTTTATTAAAGTGGGGCTCTGCTGTGGACATTTCATTAAAAGGGGGCTCTGCTGTGGGCATTTCTGTAAAGGGAGGCTCTGTTGTGGACATTTCTTTAAAGAGGGGCTGTACTGTGGACATTTGATTTAAGGGGGACCAGTATGGGCTGCGGTGGTGTCCTCGGGCGAAAGAGATTAGGCTTCGGTGCAGGAGATTGGTTTGGACTAGGGGGGGCCCTAGTCTTGTAAACAAGCCATGGGACACTTAATCCACCAATGCCGATATGTGATGCAGGGACTCCCTTCCACCAGTTGAACAGCAGCATCTGCACTGTAACAGTTCTTATCGTATTAAAGATTGGCCAGCAGACAGGGAGTCCTTGCATCATATTTCGGTATACTGTAATGTAAGGACTGTCATCCTTACATTACAATGTGTTCAGTCCAAGAGGTTGGACTGTAGTACCGGCTGAACTCATTTGTCTGCAGCCCTTGATCAAAATGCTTTTACATATAGGGTGTGGTCCCAAGTATTGGCAAAGCCTTATGTATGTATGTATGGTGTGTGTATATACTGTATGTATGTTTATGCTGTATGTGTAAATATTGTGTTTATATTCTGTATTATATATGTATATAAATGTGTGTAGTTGTAACTCACATGTGTGAGTATACAAATATACTTAATGTGGGGCCCCATCCAGAAATCTGCCGCTCCTAGTTATGCCCCTGAGCCCACCCATTAAAGGGGTTGTCCTAGGAAGACAAGTTAGGCCCTATCTACAGGCCTAACTTGTTGATCAGTGGGGGTCTCAGTGCTTAGACCCCTGCAGATTGTGAAAACGAGGGGTCCGACCGACCCCTTATCGTTCAATAGAGATTAATGGAGCAGAATGGTCAGGCACGTCCATCGGACCCCTTGTTTTCGTCACCACTGAGACCCCCACTGATCAGCAAGTTAGGCCCTATCCTATGGATAGGAGAGGGGTGGGATTTTAGAATAAAGATAAAGGTATCTGGCAGCTTCTGTCCTTTGAAGGACATGCACTCTTTGCTGAAACAAGTGTGCATGTGTATAGGAGTCAGGAGGAATAGTTGCTAAAAATGTCTGACTACCGTATATACTCGTGTATAAGCCGAGTTTTTCAGCACAAAAAATGTGCTGAAAAACCTCACCTCGGCTTATACATGAGTCAATTTTAAAAAAAATTAATACTCACCCTCCAGCACCCGGATCCTCGGCGGCGGCTCCTGGTCCTCAGCAGCGGCTCCCGGTTCTCAGCGGCGGCTCCCGGTCCTCAGCGGCGGCTTCCGCTTCCCCCTGCTTTCTTCACTAGCCGGCAGTCGCGTCCATGCGATCTGCCGGCGGGTGCGCACTATGATGCGGCAGTGTCGCCACTGATTACATAATCGGCGGCGACACCGCCGCATCATAGTGAAAAAAGAAAAGAGAAGCCTCCGCCGAGGAGTGGGAGCCGTGCCGGGTATCAAAGGTGAGTATCGTCGGAGGGTGAGTATTAAGTTTATTTTTTTTTATTAGCTTGGCATACTGGGGGCACGCTGTATACCACTTGGGGCAGGGCAGGCTGTATACCACTTGGGGCAGGGCAGGCTGTATACCACTTGGGGCAGGGGAGGCTGTATACTACACCCTCGGCTTATACTTGAGTCAATATGTTTTCCCAGTTTTTGGTGGTAAAATTAGGGGTCTCAGCTTATACTCGGATCGGCTTATACTCGAGTATATACGGTAACTTAAAACACAGAACCTCATTAATTTTGGAATTGATTCATTGAAACTCATTCCACTAATTTAAAAAAAACACAGATAAAATGCAGGAGTTCCCCTTAGACCCACCTCCAGGTGTATGTTATCTGATTAACCGTCTAATTTTCCTTCTCATTTTTACCATTACGGCGTATTATGGCGTAACCTTATTATTCTCAATTCTTACTGAGAAGAGTGAGAAAACGTTGCGCATTGTGGCGACTGCGGCGATTGTTGCTCGTGAGAGACAAATTGATGATAAGGGCAGGCGGTGTGATGAATGACTCTGGGTTGAGCGTTTAATTCTTCGTCTTTTCCTTTATGCGCCTTTGTTTGTGCACAGCATGGGTCCACTGCGGGCAGGAGCGGTGCCATCTTCTGTGTTGCTGAGCATAGCGCTGTACAGGGGTTTCTCCACACATTTATATTGATATGCACACAGCCAGGTTGGTATTTAGTAGTGCATCACCGTGTACTCACCAATAAATTGTATGGACTTATCCTTTAAATTTTATGTTGCACAATTGCTCCATGACTATTATCACCAAGTGAGAATGGTTATGTGTATAATATCCCTCTATTACATGTCCCTACAATGTTATATACTGGTACACCACCCCCATTTTTTTTCAATTATACACACTTTTACAAAGGAGTTGGAAGTGTATGTTGTCAAACAACTGAACACCTTCCAGATGATGTTTCTTTCATGATCCAGTGTGGAGGTCTCACCCAGAAAATCTACTTTGAAGTGCGATGTAAACTGCTTGTATAAAGTCAAGGAGGCGGAGAGTTTAACACTGAAGTCAAGCTCTCTCTTCCTCAGGAAGCCCCAGCACTGTAACTGATGGTCCTGCATCCAGAGACATCACTAACCACTCTCCTGAAGTCCGATGCATGATGTCAATCACAGAGGAGGAGGCGTTCAGAGCTACACACCTTGACTTCTGTGCTAAACTCTCCTCCTCGTTGACTTTATGCAACCAATTTACATCTCACTTCAAAGTTGATTTTCAGGTTGATATCACCACACATGAAAGAAACAAAAACTAGAAGGTTTCACTTGTGCCACTTGGTAGTGTTTTTTTTAGAACAATTGCTGATGACAGGTTCCCTTTAAATCATGTCCTTAAAGTAGCTTTAAGGGCTTGACCACTTTACCTCATGTTTTTTGTGATGTGTGTGTAAGTGTGTGTGTGAGGGCAGGATATTAGGTAATTTACCAATATACATCTATTAACCCCATCCAACTGAGGCACTTTTTGTTTTTGCATTTCCATTTTTTACTCCCTTCCTTGAAAAATCTATAACTTTTATAGTTTTCCATTTAAATAGCTGCATGAGGGCTTGTTTTCTGCGTTATTGCACTTCATAGAGATAGAATTTAATATTCCATGCCTTGTACTGGGAAGCGGGAAAAAATTCCATGGGAGTAATTTGAATTTTTTAGTTTTTTTTTTAAAATTAATTAATTTTTTCAAAACTTTTATTTATTTAATTTACTATTTTTCAGGCCCTCTAGGGTACTTTAACTTTAACCCTAGGTTGTCTGATTGATACTACCATTTGCGGCCTTACTGCAGTATGGCAGTATATGGGGTTTTTACTACTCATTTAATACAATGGGGGTCATTTACTAAGGGCCCGATTCGCGTTTTTGCGACGGGTTAACCGAATTTTATCGTTCTGCGCCGATTTTCCCTGTATTGCCCCAGCATCGGCGCCGGCACGCGACGGAAATCAGGGGGCGTGGCCATAAAAAACCCGACAGATTCGGAAAAAACCGCCGCATTTAAAAAAAAAAAGTGTCGCTCGACACACGCTTACCTTCACCCACGATAGGACGGTGAACTTCAGTGCATTCCGATGCTCTTCAGTGCAGCAGCGTCACCTAGTGGACGTCGGAGGAACTACCTTAGTGAATCCCGTCTGGACCCGAATCCACCGCATAGAACGCGCCGCTGGATCGCGAATGGACCGGGTAAGTAAATCTGCCCCATAGTGTTACTGGCAAATTGTAACAAACGTCCAAAAATTATGCAGCCTTGAATCTTACAGAGACCCGAGGCTGTCATTGCGCCTATCTTAGCCAATATGGTGGCACCCACGCGGCGCTGGCTATTTATTATCTATATATAGGTGTTTCATTTCATTTTGATGCCTGATTTGATCTCTAGAGAACAGGAAGCAGTATGAAGTGTTTCTACATAATAAAAAGAATCTTATATTCCTTGTTTATGTTCTATTTACATTCAAAAATACATTTCTTGCTAAAACCTTTCATGACGAGTAGTTCTGTAACCAGTATCTTACCTTCATGGTTTTTCTAAGATATAGTAACACTGTAAATTGACAGTATATGCATCTAAAATATAATTGTGTGCAGCACTCTATCGTTTCTTCTTCATATGACAGTCTTTAGTAATTTAAAGCTCAGCCAAGTCAAATCTAGCTGCTTCCACGAGGGTACGGTGTAGATTGAAACCTCCGAGCGCATCTATTTTCTGATTAAATAGTCGAGCCATAAGCTTATGCTGCAGCTTCTTGACCTTCCTGCATGAAAGGTTAACATTACATTTTTTATAAACCTTATTCTCACTCAATTGACAACATGCAAATGCGAATTTTAATGTATTTATACTTCACACTGTTCCGTACGTACGCTCTGTACTGTTAATGATGGGCAAGGGATGCAAAGGTGTAATGGGATTTCCCACTGGTAGCCTTGGGCCAAGTGCATGGAAATAAACGCAAAGCTACAATATGCAATCAGTGATATAATTGTAAGCGAGACAAGGAAACAGTCAGGGTTTTGTTTCAAGCATACCCACAAACATATATATATATATATACCATGTTCAGTGATGTGTATAAAGTCATGAGAAAAAGGGTCCAACCTGTTTAGATTCTTTGGTTTTCCATATCAAAACATAATAAAAATTATTAGTAGTTTTAAATGAAGTGAATACAAAACTCATCCGAGATCACTCTGATGTAGCGCAGGCTCTGAGAACAGACTGATGACACACATAGAGACTACTAAACCCCTTTCCAACTAGTGGATGTTCTCTTCCTGCACCAAGAAGCAAAACACAGAGACAAAGACAATAGAAACACAAAAGAATAGTCTCCCGAGCTGGGTCATAACAAAGAGGGCAATGCAGTACAAAATTGCCTGGAAGAAGTATAGTCTGAATACAAGCAGAGGGTCAGAATGCCAGTATACAAAGTACAGAAATACCAGGATCTTACTACAAACTGAGTCTATAGCAAGCACAGAGTATTGTGCAGGAAGAGTTTATAATAGTACCATGATTCTGATCTAGAAAGTGAGAGAAATAATGCCCATCACTGTGGTTTAAGTATGGCAGAGCATAGCTGCAGGAGACGGAGTGATGCAAAATTAATCAAGGTAGCCAACAAGCATAAACCAATGTTCACACTAACAGAGTGAGACACAATGACACAATAGGGCTTCCTCAGGGAACCTTATGTACACAGGATGACGCTGGCACAGATGTTACACATTATTTACCAGAAAATTAAGCCTAAATGGAAAAAACTAAGTATCCTCTATATGGAATGTCAACTGATATTTTCCTCTTGTGAATAGTCTTTAAAATTGTAGAATAATGGACTTCAAGTTCTTTGGAAATGGTCTCATTTAGATATATTTTTGTTTTTACTTTATTCTTTATTTAAAAAAAAATCTACCATCAAAATTCATCATGATAAACCAACGGCACTTAGATGCAGGCACCGTGACTGTGGTAATCTTCTTATACTGTATTTGTTATCCATGGCCTCCTTCCTTCTAAAATAAACTTTTAACATTGTGCTATTGAGCCTGAAGGGCTCTGAGGGAATTACCAGAGCCCCTCCGTGCTGTAGCTTCACAGGCTGTCACATGAGCAGAACATGTCACACCCAGCCCCTGCTCTCTTCCTCCTCCCTCTGCCTGTGTAATCTAGCAGCAGAAGGTATTGTAGGAGGAGGAGAGACTTGCTCTGCTCATTGTAACAGCCTATGAAGCTACATCACTGAGTGGCTCTGATAATATCCACCAGAGCACTTTGGGCTTAATAATATAATTTTTAAAGTTGATTTTAGAATGAAGGAGGCCATGGATAACAAATATAAGAAGATTACCATAGTCACAGTACCTGAATCTATGATTAAGTGTCCCATTTTCAAAATGACTAAAACAACTCTTTTGATGCACCTAAAAGCAGAATTTATGCTGGGATTTTAACTTTTCCCAAATTGATGAACTGCAAAAATTCATTCTCTCAAAAAAAAGCTAATGTCTTTTCTCCATGAAAATGTGTTGATACTTGCTGAATGATGCAGAACAAACTGCAAAAAACGTTTAAGCTTTTATACAGATGGTCACACTTTCTGATCATCAACAAATCAGGGGCAAATAAGGGACGTTTGATTAGAAGCACTTGGCTGCTGCTTCATTCTGGGCTACTTTTTGTTAAAGAAATATAAACCGTGTTGAGTTTGTCATGTGTTGTATCTACTTAATTTTAAGTTTAGGAAAATTATATTGTGTGGTAATACCTAAAAAAAATTGTGTGTCCAGATATTTTCTCACAACTTTGCATACTTTAATGGCTTTAGATGAAACGAAGGGAAATCGCAGCACATCCGCTTAAAAAGGTATCAAACTTTATTCTTCATTCTTTAAAAAACCCCGGCGCCACGCTTCCGGCCAGCGCACACTATGATGCGGCGGTGTCGCCACTGATGACGTCATAGTGTGTGCCGGCCGGCAGATCGAGTGGACGCGTCTCTGCCAGCTGTTACAGCAAAGAGAAGAAACAGGAGCCGCATGGACCAGACCATCGGGGAGCTGCGCCGGGCAATGGGACCACCTGAAGGTGAGTATGTATGTTTGTTTTTTCCATGTGCTTGGCAAACTGGGGACTAACTGGCTGGATACTAAAGGGGGCTGGCTGTATACTACAGGGGTCTGACTTGCTATATACTACAGGGCGCTGGCTGTATACTACAGGGGGCTGGCTGTATACTACAGGGGGCTGGCTGTATACTACAAGGGGCTGGCTGTATACTACAGGGGGCTGGCTGGCTGTATACTACAGGGGGCTGGCTGTGTACTACATGTGGGCTGGCTGGCTATATACTACTGGGGGCTGGCTGGCTGTATACTACTGGGGGCTGGCCGGCTATATATTATTGGGGGCGGGCTGGCTATATAGTACTAGGGGCTGGCTATATACTACTGGGGGCTGGCTATATACTACAGGGGCTGGCTATATACTGGGAGGCTGTGGCCAATGCATTTCCCACCCTCGGCTTATACGCGAGTCAATAGGTTTTCCCAGTTTTGGTGGTAAAATTAGGGGTCTTGGCTTATACTCGGGTCGGTTTATACTCGGCCCTCAATTGCCAACAATACAATTTAAGCAGTAACTAATTGCTCCCTGTACTTCCACAACTTTACTTCACAATTGTATCGGCCCCTGAGGCTAACAATACAGTTGAGAGACAAATTTGGACTATTACTGTAGCTTCTCTCCAGGGTGTCAATGTACAGAAAAATATTGGGATCAGCAGGAGGATCCCCATCTCTGTTCACATCTTCTCACTCTTTCTGCAGTCCCAAACATCCAAGGATGTGTCACTTTACAATAGCACTGAGAGCGGCATCTCGTAGGTTACCTGGGACTGCAGGTGAACTGGTAAACTCTGTCTTGGGGTGATGGTCTGGGTACCCACAGAAAGCGCTCTGAGTGCCGCCTCTGGCACCAGTGCCATTGGTTCGCCACCACTGCTCTATAGTGTGTATTCTAACTATAACTTCACAATTCTTCTATCATTCTCTCCATGCACTGTACATAATGGGGCAGATTTACTTACCCGGCCCAATCGTGATCCAGTGGTGCGTTCTCTGCGGTGGATTCAGGTCCGGCTGGGATTCATTAAGGTAGTTCCTCCGACGTCTACCAGGTGGCGCTGCTGTGCTGAGGAGCATCGGAACGCACTGGAGTACACCGAGCCGGGCTGAGTGAAGGTAAGCGCGTGCCGAGCGACAAATTTTTTTTTTTTTTAATGCGGCGTTTTTTCCGAATCTGTCGGGTTTTCATTCGGCCACGCCCCCAATTTCCGTCGCCTGCATGCCAGCACCGATGCGCCAAAATCCAATCGCGTGCGCCAAAATCCCAGGGCAATTCAGGGGAAATCGGGGCAAATCTGAAATATTCGGGTAACACGTCGGGAAAAAGCGAATCGGGTCCTTAGAAATGACCCCCAATGTCTGCATAAAACTCATAACCTATATAACATGTACAGATTTCCGGAGCATCCAAACTCATCTCTTACACGTAATATAGATGTCTGCCATCTCATTCAATAAACACAATAGACAAGACTCGGTGGTTTTCTTAGCATTTATTACTGAAGTTCCCATGCATATTAATGAATTTAAGGCCAATATCCCCCCACAAGGTCACACTACAGACACGGAAGCTTTTGCCACTGATATAATACATCCATGTATATACAGAAAATATTCACACATTCCTCATCCATGGATCTCGCGCTTCTTCTTCTCTGCAAAACAACATCCATCAGCCATAGTTATCAAATTATCGGAATTCATAAGACATATGGCAAGGCACCCTTTACTGTAAATTTACCCCTTACCGTAAAACGTTTAGGAAAATTGCAGTAATCGAAATTCATTCCGAATAAGACTTATGTATTGTCATGAAATAAAAGGGAGTGAAAGAGACTAGAAAAGACTTTATAATGTAACTCCATATGTCGTAATGGAAGAATGCGAGACTCTATGATGACGTCTATGTATGTGATCAGTCTGGAGAAATGTAATATTTAGAGGCTTTTTATCATCATGTAGATTAATATCTTCAAGTAACATGAAAGGAATTGTCCCATCATCATAACTTATCATGTGATCACAGGTAAGGGCGTCCATTGACACGTTTTTCTCCATTTAAAGTCAATGGAAACCACAGAAGTCAATGATTAACGCAACAGACCTATGTGTCAATGAATGGTGGACGTGAGTCCTATTTTTGTGATCAGTGGGTGGTCCCAGTAGAGGGTCTACCACCAATTATTCTCTTTTATCAGCCTCCCTGTGGATAGGTACAATGTAACCTTGGATTACGAGCAAAATTCATCCCAGAAACATCCAAATCACTCATATATGAAAGCATAAAAAAATCATTGAAACACAGATAATTGACTTCACAATGACCTTGGATTGCGAGCAGGATTTGTGCTTGTTATCCAAATCGCTCATATATCAAAGCAAGTTTTCCCATAGGAAATAATTGAAATGAAGACAATTCGTTCCACACCCCAAAAATATTATTTCATCTCCTTCTTCAATATGATCTTATACAATTTTGTGAGAGATGGAAGGTACAGTCAGGAGGGGGGAACCTAAACTATCTGCTACCTGTGGCGGGCTATAGAATGCACCATTTTGTGAAAGGGAGGTACAGTCAGGGGGGAACCTAAACTATTTGCTGCCTGAGGCGGACTATAGAATGGCGCCATTTCTGCCCCATATTAGGACATTTTTTAAGTTGACATTGGGTGTGAGGAGACACTATTTTTAAGAGTCAGGTCCCGGATTCCTAGTAGGTGACTTCACCCCTGATGCTGCCTGAGGCAAGAGGCTCAACCCACCCTAGGTTGTGCTGCCTGAGGCAGCCCCCTCATGACTGGGAGAAGGTGGCGAGGGCTCACATTATGCCTATGAAATTTTGCCTGGAAGCCAAGTTACAATTTTTGTAGAATGTAAACTTGTCTCGAAAAACAAAGACCAAGTAACTCATAATCCGAGGTTACACTGTAATAATTTGCAATGGTCAGACAATCCCTTTCTTTAGACTGGGGACACACAGGGAATAATTGCATTGGATTGGTCACCACAATGTTGCTAATCGGCAACTCCTTACGATCTACAGTAGCCAAGTGCTACGTCTAATACAGGTAAAGCCCATAGCATGACATATACGGCTATCAGTGCTACCCGTGGCCTTGCCTAAGCTGCGGCAGACCCACATACAATTTGGAAGCACCCAATTTCGGATGTTTTTTTGCCATTGAAGATTTTAGGGAAACCAATTGCTGAATTTCCTTGACTGAAATGTATCAGTGAGTCTTGTCCTGTGTGTCCCCAGCCTTGTATGGCCTCCACCACCGTCCTCTTCCTCCGTCCATTATGATCTGTTTTATATGTATAACACGTTGCCTTTTTATTGGTCAGTCTACATAAAAAATTGACATGCAAAAATAATCAAAACTAAACTGTGGGTTTGCGCATTAATTACCAAAAAAAACCATTTCTAATGCATATAGGAGGCCGTTCCCCGTTATCCAGGTTTAGCTTTATTTGTGAGTGCTGTTCAGAAAGGTCAATGTCTGGATAAATATGAATTTCAATTCACTAAAGTGACAAATTAAGAATTACTGACAAATTTGTTGCAATGAATATATTTCAATATAATAAGCAAAGTTATTTTGCATAATGTGAATAGACTTCGATACAACAACTTGTTTTACATTCAGCTCAGGTGACGATCAGTAACCCAGTGCCCACTGTAACACCAAACAATCACTAATAGCCCACAAAGGAAACCTGTTACACTGGAAATGCAGCGCAATCTGCAGGCAGCATGTTATAGAGCAGGAGGAGCTGAGCAGATTGTACATAGTGTCCTATCAGCAGGCAGCATGTTATAGAGCAGGAGGAGCTGAGCAGATTGTACAGTGTCCTATCTGCAGGCAGCATGTTATAGAGCAGGAGGGGCTGAGCAGATTGTACACAGTGCCTATCTGCAGGCAGCATGTTATAGAGCAGGAAGAGCTGAGAAGATTTTGCATAGCGTCCTATCAGCAGGCATTATTTAATAGAGCAGTAGTAGCAGAGCTGATTGTACATAGTGGGGCAGATTTATCAAGCTGTCTGAAAGTCAGAATATTTCTAATTGCCCATGGCAACCAATCACAGCTCCCCTTTAAAATATTCATGAGCACTGTTTAAATGAAAGCTGAGCTGTGATTGGTTGCCATGGGCAACTAGAAATATTCTGACTTTCAGACAGCTTGATAAATATGCCCCAGTGTGCTATCGACAGACAACATGTTATAGAAAAAGAGAGTCTGAGCAGATTGTCAGATAGATTTATGGGAGAAGATTTTATTTCTGTAAATGTCAGCTTTTTTCTGGTCCTAGCAGTCCAAATTGCAGGGTGTACCAAATCTTTCCAATAGTACTATTAATCTGCTCAACTGCTCCTGCTCTATAACATCCTGCAACAGTAGATAGGACACTATGTACAATCTTCTCAGCTTCTCCTGCTCTATAACATCCTGCATCTGTAGATAGGACACTATGTACAATCTGCTCAGCTCCTCCTGCTCTATAACATGCTGCCTGCAGATAGGACACTATGTACAATCTTCCCAGCTTCTCCTGCTCTATAACATCCTGCATACAGATAGGACACTATGTACAATCTGCTCAGCTCCTCCTGCTCTATAACATGCTGCCTGCAGATAGGACACTATGTACAATCTTCTCATCTCCTCCTGCTCTATCATATACTACCCATAGCTTCGATGACAGGTTCCCTTTTTATGTTACCATTTACATGCTTAAAGTACAAAGCGGATCACTTCCACTCGCTACGTAATTTTCACATTGAGGACAGAACAATTTCAATTCTCAGTACAACCACTGCTGTAATACATCATCCATAGACGTCTGTTGAAGAAAGTAACACATCACGTACCAGTCTATTCCAACTTTGTTTTAGGATGATGAAGGTGAGCTCACCCCTTTTTTGGTTGTCCCATTAAAACAAAGCTGAGATATATACTGGTGAATGCTGTGCTATGTTTCTAAATTACATGGATACATTTACTTGGGACTGCTATTGCCGATGACACAGAGCACCAAAGAAGATTACCACTTGTTTTGGATATTGAATATTCAATAGCACCAGCACCTTATACATATATTTATAAATTCCTTTGGATGCCATATGTGGAGGTATTTGCTAATAATGGAGAATAATTTCATTATATGGCCCCATATGGAGGCACCATACTGCAGCACATGCAGTGCCTACAGGTCTGTAGTATGGAGCCCCGGTGACTGTACATGTCCCTGTAATGGCTCCATACACGTGGCACAATCATGTGTATGGAACATTAGGCCGGTCACACACCTTCAATAATTTAACCAACAACCATTCCTTTTGACTTCTCCATACACATGCATGCTCTGCTTGCCCAAGCATGCATGTGCAACACACCTTTGTAGATGTTGTATCTCCCTTGACAACAGAGGATCAGGCATGTTGAAATTTCACATGCCTGATCCTTTTTTTTTGCTCTCCTTCCCTACATACGCCAACTGCGGAAACCATCTCTCTTTGATCACAGTGTATGGATTCATGAGGATGAATATGAGCTATGGCAGTCACCCTGGCGTTTGTATGATATTATTAGGGTCTTTGCCAGTGACCTTGGAAAATTGCCCTCATGAATGAAATGTGGCATATTATGACCACCCTCTTCCACCATTTACCAGTAGACTTGGCCAATATGTCCCCAATCCATATACTGTATTATACATTTACGTGTAGTTTCTACTGTTGTACCAGCAATCGCTGCCCCATCCAATGTTTTATACGGCAAGGCTAAAAATATTGAATTTATTTTCCTGTGATTTATATTAAAGTTTGTGAAAGTGAACTAGACTAGAGTTTGTATGTTCTCCGGGTCCACCGGTTTCCTCCCACACTCCAAAAACATACTGGTAGGATGATTAGATTGTGAGCCCCATTGGGGACAGGGACAGATTTGTCAAACTCTGTGCAGCGCTGCGCAATCTGTGTGCGCTATATAAATAAAGGAATTATTACTATTAACTAGACAGTGTTCTGCAGCAAGGGGATCAGGGTTCCTCCAGGTCTCTACTTGTGAAGTCATTAGAAGCTATAAAAATGATCACATAAAGTGAATTATGACCCTATGTGTTGTCTGGTCTCGATATCCAATACACTTGGCACAGTTCTAATGTGCATATTATGGGAGGTAATGACTAAATGCAAAAAGCAATACCTTCATATTAAAGTATATTGGCACGAATATGTGATGTAAACACATGTATCCTAATTCATCCGAGGAGGATTTGTGTGATCTCGCTTCATTATTATTGTTATGACTTGGCCAGGGATGCTGAGAAGGACAACAGGTATATGTAACACTATCCAACAGTGCGTAGTAATATTGTCAGAGGTCACTAGGACGAACAATGATACAAGTAGACGATTAGTGGAGACTAATGGACACTAGTGGATACTTTGTCTACAACCGATTGGGAACAAAGTGGTTGGGGAGTTCCTAACCCTTCTTTCAGTTGACATCAATTGTCAGGAGTCACAGGTGAACCCTACACACTCAAGATACTCAGACAAAATCTGGAGGTTTGGGCAAAATTTATATATAGGGAGCCATTAGAAATAGTGGATTTATGTTGGTTGGTTATAGCATTAATGGTGCCCGTAGACATTAAAGGGGTCTACTTTCAGCAAATATTTGATATTTATTTGTGTAATGAAAAGTTCTATAGTTTTCCAATATACTTTCTGTATCAATTCCTCACGGTTTTCTAGATCTCTGCTTGCTGCCATTCTATAGGAAGCTTCAGTGTTAACTGCCTGTATGATCTGTACATTTGCCCCCTGTGTATAGGCCCCCTGTGGTGTATTGCCGACAACAGAGTGTCCATGCTGTGACAACAAGCACATGAAATACCATCGGAGATTATCTATCCCTGACTATCCTGGTGTGGTGAGAATGACTTCCACCTAAACCTACTGCTTGTTCTTAAGGAGTTGTGCATTGTCCTTCCATATTACATGTTTTAGAGCAGTTTCAAGAACGTGCTCGTTCATTTGCTCCCCCAGCAACTACCATTTCCCTTGGGAACGAACTTTGGAATGGCTGTGGCTAAAAACTGGTCCATGGGCATGTGATGTCAAACAGGTGCACGGCTCCTTATATCCCTGGTCATGTGATGACACACAGATGCACGGCTCATTATATCCATGGTCATGTGATGTCACACAGGTGCACGGCTCCTTATATCCCTGGTCATGTGATGACACACAGGAGCACGGCTCATTATATCCCTGGTCATGTGATGACACACAGGTGCACGGCTCATTATATCCCTGGTCATGTGATGTCACACAGGTGCATGGCTCGTTATATTCCTGGTCATGTGATGTCACACAGGTGCACGGCTCATTATATCCCTGGTCATGTGATGTCACACAGGTGCATGGCTCGTTATATTCCTGGTCATGTGATGTCACACAGGTGCACGGCTCATTATATCCCTGGTCGTGTGATGTCACACAGGTGCATGTTTTTTTATATCCACGGTCATGTGATGTCACACAGGTGCATTTTTTTATATCCATGGTCATGTGATGTCACACAGGTACAGGGCTAATTATATCCCTGGTCATGTGATGTCACACGGGATGGTACGCATGGTGCATCCCGCATCTGCCTGCTGCCCAGCTTCGACTCTTTTGGTAATGTGATTATCTATCTATTTATTTATTTCAGCATGAGATTTCACGGCACATTTGTCTGAACGCCTTTACTTGGGAATCATCCTATTTGGTATATACATTACTGGAGCATTATATAAGTCGAGCATTTTTATATTCTGCAAGAATATAACCTCTATTACAGATGTATATTGTTTACATGTACTGGGTTCTGTGAGATCTTTGTTCTCACCCTCTTATATGATTTTATATTCATATAATTTTTGTATTTAATAAAGGCTTATTTGTTCTACAATTGCCTCTGCCTTTCCTTTTGATTATTTTCAAGCCGTGCACCTGTGTGACATCACATGACCAGGGATATAACAAGCCGTGCACCTGTGTGACATCACATGACCAGGGATATAACAAGCTGTGCACCTGTGTGACTTCACATTACCAGGGACTGGTTTCTATTCATAGGAAGTAAGCAATGAAGCTTGCTATAGAATGACAGCAAGCAGAGATCTAGAAAATTTTGAGGAATTGATGCAGAAAGTATATTGGAAAATTGTGTTACTTGTCATTACGCAAATAATATCAATTATTGGCCGACATTGAACAACCCTTTTAAATTTGTGTTGGCCAAAGCTAACAGTTCTGCTGGGTCTCACCAGATATCTCATGCAGAAGATATTTTACTTCTTTTGCCTTTGTGTGAGAAAAGAAGACAGATCATATTATAATTTGACGTTTCCCATTCTTTGTTCAAGAGTTAGAAAAGGAGCCACCAGCTTAGCAAAACCCTGAGTGCAGGGAGATATTTAGGAATACAGTCAGTCCACGGGTTACGTAGAAGATTCTATAGATTTGTTCTCAACTTGAAATTGTATGCAAGTTGGAACTGGTATATTTTATAAGTGTTGCTCCAGAAAATAACATTTCCTGTCAATGTGACCATTGGATTTTCAAAATTGCGTCGTCACTGGAACAAGGATTAATAATAAAGCTTCATTACAGACACCTTACAGCTGATCATTGCAGTCTGGGACTATAGTAACATCCAGAGACTTCACCAGAGGTCACAGTGGGCAGAGGTCCGTTTGTAACTAGGGGTCGTCTGTAAGTTGGTTGTCAATAAGTCAGGGACTGCCTGTAGCTCTTCTGAAAAGAAGATTTTACGGCTGGTTTGAAACTCAAATCAAGTTCTAGAATCAGGTAGTCAACAGTATTCACCGTAGATACTTCAACTCATCTATGCTAATCCTTATACGTGGTCCGAATCATCCTTATCAGTGTATAAGGATCTTTTTTTTTTTTGGCTGATCTTACTCTGGTATTAAAAATATTTCATAAAAAATATTACAGAAATTAGATAAAACAATACAGTAAATGTAGATCTTTAGCACAATGGAATGCCCTATTATTAATAGTTTCCATTTCCATATTATTCTATAGAGTCCGTATTCGCCGTGTCCCTCACAAATTATCATTGGGAGCTTTAAGATCAATCATGTTCTCAAAAAACTTTCCCAAGAAAGTTCACCAGGTATAATCCCCCTAGAAGTAATCATGAGATGCTAACATGTCAAACTTCAGGAATAGCTGTAAAAATGTTGCGTAAGGACATAACTCAATTTGATGTTGGAAATCTGTCAGCACAAGCTTTAAGGGACGCCACTTGTTAGAAATGTGGGAGAGTGTCATTACTTTTCAATTTTAAGGTTGATAATATCTTTTGATCACCTTGTAAGAAGTGATAAAATTGAAGAAAAAAAAAACAAAAAAAAAGTTGCCCGCAATAGTTTTATTGAACGTGATGTTCAGTTGTAGACAAGAGCGGCCATATTGGAGAGCTGCTCCAATTATTACATAAAATATTATATTATATTATTATATAATATTATATCATATTAGTGTAAGGCGCACCAAGAATGAAAGGGCTTGGAACATGGAATTGGATGAATTTTATGTTTTAATTTAATTGTGATGCATTCCAAAAGGAACTTTTTTCAAGATTTTCCATCTTATGGTGCTTACTTGTCACATGCACCTGTCAACTACAATGAGTTATAGAGAAGCTACAGCCACATGCTGATGCTATGTACAAACCATCCTGGAAAAGAGAACACAACGAACACAAGCACTTATATATTCTGATTTGTCATACTTGGCTGGGGTTATTTTCTTAGATAGCCAGAGAGCAGCATGATGACATTGCAGACATACTTGGGTAAATATCCTTAGGATGGGCCAACAATATCAGATCTGTTGATGCTTCTGCTGTTTGGGGCTGTAATGCTCAACAGAGAACAATGGCAGATACCCATGGCCACTCCTCTGAGCTAATTTGGGCGTCATTGAAACCCTACTCATCTGATATGTATAACCTATCCTAATAACAGCTGTGTGCTTATCTGACTATTGTGCACAGGCTTGAATGTACATGTGTTCTGATTGGACAAGAGTGGCGGCTTCCTTTTATCAACGTGGCCAAACCCATAGGGTAGTTGTCTGGTCCCACTGAAATTGATAGAACGTCTTTGTACGGGGGTGTTTACTATGTAGGTCTGGTCTATAATTCGGTAACTTAAAGCAAAATCTACCACCAGGATGACGGATTGTAAACCAAGCACGCTTACATGCTGGTGTGTGCCCCCTCTGGCAGGATTCAGCCCTTATACTCTTGTTTTTACAGTAGAAGGCTTTAAAAATTATGTAAATGATAACAGCTATGAAGCCTGGAGCCCCTCAGCTTCGTTTGCATAATTTTTAAAAACCTTTTTAGTAAAAACAAAGGCATAAGAAGCTAAAAGAAGAGCGTATCCTACCATAGGGGGCACACACCAGCATGGAAGGGCGCTTGGTTTACAATCCTTCATCCTGGTGGTAGATTTCCTTTAAATGACCTGTAGCTCTATACAGTTGACCTTCAGTAGTGGACATCAACTAGGGGAATGTCTTTTTACTAAATGGATCCACACAATTGGACGAACAACCACCTCTAATGTGCTCATGTCGTGGCATATTGAAACACGGATTAGTTATAAGAATGAGTTGCTCAGTAATAGACCTCCACACTATGTTTAGCGATAAGTTTTTGGTGTACCTGAGAGAAGAGAGCCTGCACATAGCTGAGTGTTTGTACAGTAAGTGCCTTGTATACAGAAGGTTGTGATTCTACCACAGTGATCGGGTGCCATTAATGAACCAGAAATAAGTGACTTATCTGTAACATTGGATCCCCGTGGAGTTGAGTTATCAAGGTATTGAGGACATGTGGAGTATTCAAAAATTCTTATTAAAAACGTGTAAAACGAGAAAATTGCTTAATTTGGCATTCAAACGATTTAACACACTTAACTGAATCTGTAACGCGGAGACCTTAGCACGCTGTGATATATTAGGTCATAATAACTATGTGTAATTGATTATATTATTTTATTTTCTCCATTAGGTCCCTATCAGCACCTCACATCCTATCTCCTGCCATTATCAGCCTTCAGGAACGTAAATGAATTTCTACTGAATACTGCTATGAAATATGCCCACAGACAAGGGGTTAATCCAACATAGACCTTGCCCTATTTCCTATCCTAATCCCCATTTGGTAGGAGGAACAATATGAAGACTTGGTCAGCCCATCATTGTGCAGTGTGCAGGTGACTATAAATTCCAAAAAGAAAGAAAAACTGGCACCAACTGAGGTCCAAAAATTACCTTTTTGCATTATCCAATGTCAACATATCAAAGAGAAACATCACGGTATGTTGTAAGTAGTTGGCTATGAATCAGGCCTGCAATGGTCTGAAATGTGTAAATCAAATTTTTGGACTGTGGTTTTAAGTATCTCGATGGTCTAAAACACATCAATGAAGTGTTTTCACTGAGGTCATGAGTAAGGACCCCTGTGCAAATCAAATTTTTGGACTGTGGTTATGAGTAAGTACCTGGATGGTCTGAAACGCGTCAGTGTAGTGTTTTCACTGAGGTCATGAGTAAGGACCCATGTGCAAATCAAATTTTTGGACTGTGGTTATGAGTAAGTACCTGGATGGTCTGAAACGCGTCAGTGTAGTGTTTTCACTGAGGTCATGAGTAAGGACCCATGTGCAAATCAAATTTTTGGACTGTGGTTATGAGTAAGTACCTCGATGGTCTGAAACGCGTCAGTGTAGTGTTTTCACTGAGGTGATGAGTAAGGGCCTGTTGGTGTGAATGGCATGAGTCTACTGAATTCACTTGAAAAGTCCTGAAAAGTCTGAAACGATCTTGCGTTTTAACTGAGGCTATGAGTAAGGATGTCAATGGTCTAAAACACATGAATTTTGTATTTTTTATTGAAGCTATGAGTAAAGACCTATTTGTTCTGAAATGCGTCAGTCTAGAACTCACACGGAGGCTGTAAGCACCTAACTTGAACAGAGACTGTAATGATCTAAAATGCAACAAGATAGGGAATTCACCAAGGTTGTAAAAAAGGGCCTAAATGTTCTGCTGTTTTAATGAGGCAGCGAGAAAGACCCAAAATGTGTCAGTACAGAGTTTTCTCTGCTCTAAGGTTATGAGTAAGGACCTGTGTAGTCTGAAATGCGTTGATACAGTGTTTTAGCTGTGGTTATGGGTGAGGATCTTTATAGTCTGAAATGCGTTGATACAGTGTTTTCACTGTGGTAATAGGTAATGATCTTTAAAGTCTGAAATGGGTTGATACAGTGTTTTCACTGTGGTTATGGGTAAGGATCTGTATAGTCTGAAACGCATTGAAATAGTGTTTTTACTGAGATTATGACTTAAATGGTCTCAAATGAGTCGGTGCAGTGTTTTCACTGAGGTTATGAGTAAGTATTTGAATGGTCTGAAACGTGTCAGTGGTGTTTCTCTTCAAGTTGCTGCTGTTTTTAACTGGATACGTTAAAGATAATTTTTTAGAATACTCTTTGTTCCAGTCTTCTTCACTTCACTTCTAACACTAACCGTCTTCTTCACCTCTTTTTCACTTTCCACAGTTTCAACCCCTTTGCACTTTCTAGTCTTTCCCAGTTTTCAAACCTGACTTTTCCTGTGCTCACATGCTTATCCGTTCACCTCCCATGAGCCTCACACGTGACATTTCCTACATTATCATTTGATCGGTAAAATGTAATCACTTTTCATCCTCAGTCCGTTCTTACGGCGTCCATCATTAATAACACATTTTCATCTACTGCCTCAGAAATGACTGGTTATAAAAACCCGGAGCTTGTAGCTTTATATTGACTCCCAAAAGCCGACATATGAGGTCTCTTTTTGTCCTCTTGTTACCAAGAAATGCAAGGCTCGTTCTCAATGTTGATACCGATTGCCGGGCATAGGGCAATTTGTCATCTTTACCCTGTTTGATACCCCCGGACTCAAAGTGTCAGTTTTTAGTTTCTCACAAAGAGCAAATGGATGAAAACCCAAGATGCCGTACGAGAGGAAGCATAGACAGGGGAGCGGCACACACAGCACCGCCACCTTCCACTTTGCAGAGGATGCGCCCTAGCAAAGAGAAGGCAATCACAAGTCCTTGTTGGTTTTGGATCCATTTAATGGTCTCTGAAAAAAAAGAGAAAAAGGGTTATTTTATCTTTAATTTTCAGAAAAGTTACTATGTATCTTTTCAATATACTGTACTTTTTGTAAAAATTTTTAAGACCGCCTTCACATATTCAGTCTGTAAAATATGGACCATATTTTGGCTGCTATTCCTTGAGTGGACACTGCTATGGGATTCTGCTATCACAGTCATCTATGATGCTATGAGACTGTAAGTACATGACAGGACTCCTGCAGGGAGTCCTAGAATCATAGATGACTATAATAATTGGAGCCATGGTCCCAAGATAATGCTGTTCTCACATACCATATATACTTGAGTATAAGCCTAGTTTTTCAGCACAAAAAAATGTGCTGAAAACCAAAACTCGGCTTATACTCGAGTAAAAACAATATCAAAACTCACCTTTACGGCTTCCCCCACTGCTGGCTATATACTGGGGCAGGGAGCTGGCTATATACTGTGGCAGGGGGCTGGCTATATACTGTGGGATAAGGGCTGGCAGGCTATATACTGGGGGGCAGGTGCTGGCTATATACTATGGGGCAGGGTCCGGCAGGCTATATACTGGGGAGGTGGTGACCAATGCATTTATCACTCTCGGCTTATACTCGAGGCAATAGGTTTTCCCAGGTTTTTGTGGTAAAATTAGGGGCCTAGGCTTATACTTGGGTCGGCTTATACTCGAGTATATACAGTATGTATTCAGTCTGGAAAATACACATCTGTATTTTAAGGACTGAATACATCTGTGAGAAGGCGGCCTAAATGGGTTTATTGGATGATGACATTTAGGACCTACAGTGTCCTTAGGATAGGTTATCAGACCGAAATATGAACTGTATGAACGGCCTTTATACAACTGCTAGGACTATTAAGGTGTGTACCTTTCCTTTAATAAGCTTGAATCCAAGTAATTCAAGTCCACCTTGAATCGGGCAACAGTAGGTAAAAGTCTTGTCCCCACAAAACTTTTCTTTAAATACAATTCCGAGAATGTGATACAGTAGTATTGTAATGTCGCTATATTTGTTGAAATAAGGGCTCTAATAGGATTTCAGCTGGATCTTAGTCTCAGGGACCATTATTATTCTGAATTGAAGAATGGTCTACGTGTCCTTCTATAATAAGGAGTACATACAGTAAGGGTGGAGTGGATAGTAGTGGAATTTAATAACATAAACATAAAGCAAGTGACTTGTTTGTAGTCAGTGTGGGAGGGGGGAGTGCATATATATATATATATATATATATATATATATGTACACATGTGGCAGTGTCATTGGAGGAAAGTTATTGGTTGGGGGGAGCTATGGTCTCGTCTCCCTACGACACCAAAGTCCCTTGTCCTGGCCCTGGATATGAACCTACCTATAAGAACCCAGAATGCATATGATGTATTATTATAGGGTAAGTATTGGATTAAAAAAGTGATCATCAGAATAAATCATAAACCCTTCCAATGTTTAACTTTTTATGTATTTTCTTGCTATATTTTTTGCACCATTTATGCTTTTATATGCATTTATCATCACATTACGAATCATGTACAAGGAAACCTCACTTTTGAACAGCAAACTTCATCTGTTTCCCTACAAATTTCAAAGTAACCTTCTGTTTTCTAGTTTTTTGCCATCCCTGCTTTCCTATAGACATAACATAGCAACGTAGACATAACCAGTTTTTTTTACACACATTACATTTTAATGGAACAATTCATGCTGCTATAAAAATGAAGGAAAATTCTTGAATCAAAATAATATAAAACTGAATGAAAATGTATGAAAAATAAACTCATTGGTATTTGGCGTTCATTTTTACATTGTACACTGTGTGTATAATCTCACATGTTACTGGAAATCTACCATCAAAATCAAGCCTGTGAAGCTATAGCACAGAGGGGCTCTAATAATGTCCCCAGGAGCACTTTGGGATCATTAGCATAATTTAAAAGGTAATTTAAGAAGGAAGGAAGCCATGGATAAGAAATATAAGAAGATTACCACAGTCACGGTGCCTGGATCTAGGAGTAATGTCCCTGGTTTATCATAATGGATTGTAATGGTGGATTTCCTTTAACATTGCTCTACAGTAAAAATATGAGTAAACAATATTTATACAATTCTTTAGCATTTCTATAGATTTTTATTATGTTTTACAACCATTAAAGTAGTAAAAAAAATACATTTTATTCTGGCTTTTTACAT
The DNA here is from genome assembly GCF_040894005.1 of Engystomops pustulosus. Lineage (NCBI taxonomy): Eukaryota > Metazoa > Chordata > Amphibia > Anura > Leptodactylidae > Engystomops > Engystomops pustulosus. The sequence goes on from NC_092417.1 coordinate 32,581,113, forward strand.
GCAATACCTATCTATATAGTAGGTGCTCAGTGTGCTGACCTATGCCCAGGGCTGGTGTTTGGGGGTGGAAAACTGGGCATGTGCCCCATGGCATGGCCAGAGGATGTATTGCTCTTTTAAAACCCCTTGGTTGAATGCCGGGTGAAGATGCTTCTCATCTATCTCCTGTCTATATACAGTATCTATCATCTAATGTATCTCCTATAGTTTGTCTATTTCCTATCTATATATCTGTCTAATCATTTATCTATCTAACTTTTTGTCTTTTTATTTATATATCTTCTATCTACCTATCTATTATCTATCTATCTAGCAATCGATCTTCTCTCTTCTACTATATCTATCTCTCATATCTATCATCTATAAATTTATATCATCTTTTATATTTCTCTTCTCTCATCCATCTCCCTATAATGTGTCTCTCTCCTATAGCATTCTCCTACAGCCCCATATTACAGATACTTACCTACTACTGGGTGTAACCAGGGCCGAACCACCACTTTGCCCTTAAAAAATATATATTTATTATGGGGGGTGTATATAGTTATTATGGGGGGTGTATATAATTATTATAGGGGATGTATATAGCTATTATAGGGGGGCTGTATGTAGGTATTATAGGGGGTGTTAATAGCTATTATAGGGGGACTGTATATAGTTATTGTAGGGGGTGTATATACTTATTATAGAGGGACTGTATATAGTTATTATAGGGGGTGTATTTAGCTATTATGGGGGACTGTATATAGTTATTATAGGGAGTGTATTTAGTCATTATAGAGGGGTGTATATAGTTATTAGAGGGGGATGGTATATAGTTATTATAGGGGGACTGTATGTAGTGATTATAGGGGGTGTATATAGTTATCATAGGGGGCTGTATATAGTTATTATAGGGGGACTGCATGTAGTTATTATAGGGGGTGTATATAGTTATTTGGGGGCACTGTATATAGTTATTTTAGGGGGTGTATATAGTTATTTTAGTGGGCTGTATATAGTTATTATTGGGGGACTGTATAAAGTTATTATAGGGGGGCTGTATGTAGTTATTTGATGGGGGCTGTATGTAGTTAATATAGGGGGTGTATATAGATAATGCTGTGGGACTGTATATAGGTAATGTTGGGGGCTGTATATAGTGATTGTTGGGGGGACATGTATAAAGTGGTTGCTGGGGGGGGCTGTATATAGTGATTGCTGCGGGGCTGTATATAGTGGTTGCTGGGGGAGCTGTATATAGGGATTGCTGGGGGAGCTGTATATAGTGATTAATGGGAGCTGTATATAGCGATTGCTGGGGGAGCTGTATAAGGCCATTGCTGGGGGAGCTGTATACAGCGATTGCTGGGGGAGCTGTATACAGCGATTGCTGGGGGAGCTATATACAGCGAATGCTGGGGGAGCTGTATACAGCGATTGCGGTGGGAGCTGTATATAGTGAATGCTGGGCGCTGTATATAGTGAATACTGGGCACTATATATAGTGGTTACTGGGGGAGCTGTATATAGTGAATACTTGGCGCTGTATATAGTTAGTATATAGTGGGATTGTCTTCTCCAAGAACTCAGGCCCATTATGTGGCAAATAAGGACCAATTATGTGTCAGTCTGAATCCTCATAGGATTCTTTGTTCTTGAAGTGTTTCCCAACCACTGGGTGCTGGCCCAATGGTGGGGTGGGGAGCATTCAGTCCCAGGAAGAACGAGGCAGGAGGAGCATCCTGCAGCTAAAGATGTAGAGGGGCCTGGGCATGGAGCTTCTGTTCAACGTGCACCCAATAGAAAATCCAGTGTAGCCATAGTGGTGCTGTGGGATAGTAGGAGTTGTGATAAGTAGGAATGCCAAGGCCAGACACCTCCACTACATCTTCACCTGCAGGACCACCCACCTGACAGTAGAGAGTCCAATAAGCATATTGAGTGTTGATGCAAACCACACCTAATACACATACTTGTTTGGCGTTGTACATGTTATCCTTAGGGGATAACGATACAGAGAACCTTTATTGAAGGAAACCTACAATCAAGGATCTACACCCTAATAAGGTAGAGCCTGTGGGAGCTTCCTGCGCATGCGCAGAACTCCGTGTTTGCAGACGAGTGGATTCTGGTACAGTGACGTGACCTCGTCTTCGAAGCTGTAGCTTCCGAGCATGTGCAGCGTCGTACACGCAACCTATGCCCTGAAGACTGCCTGGTAGGAGGGTTCGAAAGAGGCTACTGGGGCGTGGAGTAGCCGCAGCTCCCACTCCTTGGCGTGGCTACTTCCCGCCTCTGTAGCTTCCAAAGAAAATCTGAATATTTATAACATGAGATTTTTAGTTTTATTTTAAGTTCTGGGGCACTAAAAGTTTTATTAAAAAAAGGATAGGGCTGCCGTACAAGAAGCTGCCACCGGATGTACCCTACTAGGTAGATCCGTGAAGGTAGGTTTTCTTTAAAGGGATTTTCTGGCTAAAAACATGAGCTATAAACCCCTCTTTAGGAATTGAATGCCTAGGAATGTAAGTATTTGCCGAACTTGCTCCTACTTTTCCCCCGCATCAGTCAGAACATCACTTTATACATTTTGGTTAATTTATTATGTTTATTTTTAGTTGATAGACTTGGGTGGTTGAGTGATTTTGTATTTCTTATAGTAAATAATCTTAACTTTACAGATGTATATTGTCTGCGTATTAAGATTATTTATAAATGGTACTTTTTGTGCCAGGGCTGTTAACAACAGTAACGCTAATTATAACGGCTAATGAGCAATTGCATATTCATGCTTTGCTTTACTTACTGTGTCTATCATTAGATGATATTTAAACGAGCATTTATCTTTTTGTCACATATGCAGATGGTATATTCTAACATAGGAGCTAATCCTTAATTACAGTAAAAAAGTTGGGGGTATAAGCCAATGCCTATTAATCTTTTTCATTCAGTCATTTGCGGTTATAAGTCTGGAAGTCTAGGACCCATTATGTACTGATAGGATTGATTTTGCTAATACATATCAACCACAGTATGTCCATATGAATATGTACCTACCTTCTGATGCCCTGTGCCAAGGTTTGCACCACTTGTTGCCATTGTCCTTTGGTCTCTGACCCTCTTGTGCAGAATAGGCAGGCTTGAGACTGCAGGCTTTACAGAACTTTTGCCTTTTGTTTCTGGACGAGTTTCTTTCGTGGAAGGCAGTTTCTTAAAGGAGACTTTGTTGTTGGCTCCTTTTGGAGCAACAGTTGAGTGATCCTGAAATTTCCGGGCAGAAGCTCTATTGGTAGATGGTTGCCCTGAGATTGAAGGTCTGCTCTGAGAGCTCCTAACAGTAGTATCTTTTACTGGTGAGGCTTTTAATATTGGTTGTGAGGATGACAACTTGGAAGAACCTTTAAGTTCAGAAGACTCATCACTTGTCTGTTCTTTAGTCTTTTCCTCTGGACATGCCTCAAACATAATCTCTATTTGATCTTCTGTAGATCCCTCTACAGGCATCTGTGGTGTTGCAGCCCTGGCCGATCCACTGAGCTCTCCACAATCGCTGTCATGAGAAGAAAGAGATAAATAAGAGTAAAAGTCACCTCTGTCGAGCTGTTTCCGAGAATGTTCCAGCACTTTTTCCCTGATCTGTGCCCCAGTCCCTTGCTTCTGGCCATCTTGTGGTGATGATCTGTGCAGAGCATTAGATGTCATGCCCAGAATTTCCTTTACAAAGTCTTGTACGGAACAATCTGGACTGCTAGACCTTTCATGTATAGAGCTATGACAAGAACAAGACCCCTCATCTGCTGATCCTGTAACAGCAGCAGAAGGTTGATCTTTTTCAATTGGCAATGTACTGTTATCGAGCATATCCACATCAGTAACTGAGTCACTTGTAACTCGTAAGTTGCTCTTCCCTTTTGAAGATGGTCCTAGCTCACGAGGCTTGTGGAAAGCCAAGGCAGGCATGCACTGAGGATGAAGTTTTTCTGTTTTGGTAATTGATATTGATGGGAATGGCCCAGATTTGATCTTTTTTTCAGGGAGGATTCTTTTGATTGGACTTTCTTTCATGGTAATATCTTGACTATTAATGTTTCCATTCTCCATATCATCTACCAGCTGACTTGAGTTCATTATTGTCTCTTCATCGCCTACTTTAGTCATAACCTTGCTGGTATCTTTTCCATTTCCATTGCTTTCTTTCTGCCTTTGTGTAGAAAACTGCAAACCCTTCTCAGATTTTGGTGCACCAGTCATGTCTTGCACTAGTCTATTCATCTTTCGTCTATCTCCTGGAAGGAAAAATGAAGGTCTAATCCAGGCCTGGAGTTCTCTTCTAATAAAATCGGACCCTAGTGGCAGGCCTGTGCCATCCCCAGCTTCATCTTCACTTCCCAAACTAAAATTTTGCTCTTCAAGTTCCTCCTCCTCCTCCTCTTCCTCAGTTAACGTGAGGGTAGAGCTGGATAGCAGGTCACTATCATCTTCCTCATCGGTGCAGGCTGAGGTACATGATACATTCACAATCATGCTTAGATTAGCTTCACCTTCTTCTCCTCCCAGAGATCGACTCAAGTGCTTACGGAAAGAAGCATTGGAATTGAGCAATCCTAACCGGCCTTTTAGCATTAGCATATCTTCCGATCTTAGTGAAAGTTCCTCACTGCTACTCAATTCTGTCAACTCAGAACCAACATCTTCATTCCCTGATGATTCTTTATCTTGTGGGGAGTGAAGACCAGTAAGTGATGTTTTCCGAGACCCACTCCTTAGAGTAATGTCATCGGAAAGACTACGCTTCATTTTCTGTTCTGATGGACATTCAATGTCTTCCAATCTTTTCAGTAGGTCTAAGGTGCGCTTACTCAACTCTTCTCCTGGCTCACTACCGGGGGTAACATCAGCTGACCCTTGTTGACTAAAAAGGTCTTCATTACTCTTATATGAGGCAGGCCAACTCTCAAGAGAGATACTTCGCCTAAGAACTGCAGATTCTAAGGCTTCACCTGCCCCTGATAGAGATTCCAGCGAGGATGAATTAGGAGGAGTGTTTTCTGGACTGAGTACTTCTATAAGGTCTTCAACTGCATCTACTGGGCTATGGTCTTCTGAGCTAGCTGTAAGCATTGTCCTGTTTGTACCACCCTGACTTGGAATTCTTTGGAGACAAAAACTAGGCATTGGCCTCTGTGTCTTTTCCAGCATCACAAATTTGTGTTTATCGGCTTGAAATTGCGAAGAATCAAAAATCGTGAGCGGACTTTGTGGCTTTGTTCTGGAATACTGTGTATGTCCTATTTCTTTTACCCCGGTTTGCCCCACATCCACATTCTGATCCAAAAACCCTAGTGGAATGTCCCCATCAAAGGATAAACATCCTTCTGAATTGGCAGCGGTCAAACCTTCTCCACTTGCAATTCCACTCTCGCTCTCAGAATGGCCACATGAATCCTTCTGATGTTTTGTTGGATGGAAATGTGAAGACTGAGTCGACCCATTAGCTAGGTCTGGCAAAGATAAGAATGGAAATCCTTGTAGAAGAGAAAGAGGGAGAGGTGCAAGGGTGCTAGACTTCTTTGACACTTCTTTAGGTAAAGGATCTATGCCTGTCCCGAAAAGCTCCATTTCATGAACACTGTAGACTTGATACACGCCGGGGTTTTGGAAGGAATTTTGCTCGGGACTTTGATCTGAAACAACTTGTCCTGAGCAGCGTCTTCCACTTGATACAAATGTCTCTGCATTTATCTGCTCGGTATCCTGATCATCACATATGGCTTCTGTTGTGATATCAGTCTCATCCCATTCCAAGGCGTCTTCACCACCAGGAGCACTATTCAAATCTGCCCAGTCAGGGTCCACCAAGAGATCTATCTCCTAAAAAATAAAAGCCCAGAAGTTATTAGATTGTTGAACACACGGGAGGCTACAAGTACATTGTCACTTGGTTGTTATATGGCCCAAGATCACAAGAAATTGCAGTTAATAAGGTTGTGTAGTAACACAACATGATATGCAAATAGTTTGAACACTGTAGGGGCATTTGTCAAGACCGACGTTTTGGCATCTTTAAACCAAGAACACTTACTCATAGATGGAGGAACTGTGACTGTGGTAATCTTCTTAGATTTGTTATCCATGGACTCAATGTTTGAAATTATGCAAATAAGTCTTAAAGGCTGGAACTTCACAGGCTGTTAGACTGTCTCCCCCTCTTCCCTGCTCCCACAGCACTTCCCCCTCCTTCCTGATGTAATTTCACTGCAGCACAGGAAGTTTCAGAACACAGTGGGAGGGAGGAGTCACTTCCTCCCACTGCATAATGGAGGGGCTCTACTCATTAGCATAATTTTAATAGTTGATTTTAAAAGGAAGGAAGCCATGGATAACAAAAAAAGAAGATTATCACAGTCACGCTGCCTGGGTCTATGAGTAATGTCCCTGGTTTATCATGATGGATTTTTATGGTAGATTTTCTTTAAGCCTTAGGCTGTATTCACACGAACGTATGTCCACTGGGCCGTAGCCGGGCGGACATATGTCCGGCGCCATGGAGAGGCAAAGGGATGTACGTTCCCCATACGGTCGTGTGAATGTAGCCAGACTTGTATCACGTTTACTCAATTCCATAAACAACTCACAATGAAATATTACAAAATGCTAATTTGCAGTGTGACTACAACAAAATTGCAACATAGATCAAGCTCTGCCGCTGTGGCCTTCAAATGCACCTAACCTTTCAATAGACTGTATGTGCATATGAGAAATAATGCAGTTTCTGGGGATATTATGACTTGTAATGTAGATTTTTGAACTGTTCCAATATCTGCAGTCTCTGTCTGTAATTTGCAGCATTCTCTGAGCTGGTGGTCATAGACATAGTCTCTGTGACTTACTGTCCCCACTCTCCTTTACACTGAATTCTCTGTAATTTAAAATATTTATCCTGCAAGCAAGATATAATTCAGCAGAAATGTAAGTGTGAAAAGCAGATTGAGATTCACTTATGTATCTTGGGGACGCAGAGGGTCTGTAGCAAAAAATGATTTATGTTGAAAACTATTTTCTATGCATAAAAGCCTTAAAATGACTGCAAAGGTGGACAAACATCACACATGTAGGGGAGTAACTAGGAGAGACATGGTCCCATGTTAGACTTCTGAATGGGGCCCACTTGCCCCTTAAAAAAAAAATATATACATATACTGTATATACATTTGTATACTCACAGAGCATATAAACACCATATACACACATCCAGCATATGCACAGCCAATACTGCAGATGCTGGGACCCCTTGACCCTTTGGGCCCCATAGCAGCTGCTATGGCTGCTACCCCTGTAGTTACGCTTCTGCACACATTGATCAAATGTAGAGTGTAAAAATTGCACTAAGGGTTCGGTCAGACGTTCTGCTTCTATTGCATTTTGAAACCCAACCGGAATGTGGAGGGCCTTGCGTCCATCACATCTATAATGTTAAAAGTGTAACCTTGTATCTGCATTCTGTGCAACATTTCAAAATGTACATTGCAAATGTATTAAAGGAAACCTACCATTTGATTTGATGCATTATGAAGCAAACATACCTTGAGAATGCTGTAGCTACACTGATGCTGAAGCATATCTTGTTTAATCCCTGTGCTGAGTGGTTTGGATGAAAAAACTATTAAAATTATGATAATGAAGCTCCATGCCTCCTTTACCTGGGCTTGGGCTTTTCCTTTCACATTAGTTATGCACTGCACCAGAGGATGATGTAATCACTGTTCTCCCTGCCAGGCAGTATAATCAATTGCTGCACCATCCCCCAGCTGCTAGGTGAAAGTGATCTAGCTCATGTTGATTAAACCTGTCTTTATTGTTCAGAAAGATTTGTGTGTAATTTGGATCCAGCTTTCCCAAGGTCATAATTTTTATAATTGTTTTTCAGCAAAACCACTCAACTCAGGGATTAAACAAGATATGTTTCTGCATCAGCGTTGCTACACAATTCTCAAGGTATGTTTGGTTCATAATGCATGAAAACAAATGGTAGATTTTCTTTAAACTGTCATGGGATAGCCTCGCACCCCCTAGGTGAAGTCAAGCAAGGCGAAACTGTATACTTGATTAGCAGTGGTGTCATTGTGGATTTTGTTCTGTAATCTGATCCTCACTCCAGATCTATAACAAGTCGTATGAACAAAATAATTTTCAATGTGACGAGCCATAAAAAGAACAGAAAATTGAGCATAATCGTTCTTAATTTCCAAACTCACCTGCTCTTCACCCAGTTCTCTCTGGAGGCGCCGCTGCCACTGCGTACTCTGCATCACAATGGCCTCCCATCTCCTCTCTAAATTGACACTGAGAAGTTGCAGGTTGGGGGCATCATGTTGTGGAGTCTGGTCCTGGAGGCTTAGAAGATGGTGACATAAACGCAGGATGGATGCCACACCGCGCCGACGTAGCCTGAGCTCAGAGCAGAGACTCTATAGGGAAAGACACATATATATCTACACGTTAAAGAGAAGCGAAATAACCTGACACATGGAAATGGAAGAACTGGAAATCATTTGTTGTAATGTATTACGGAGGGCTCATTCAATTCCAGGCTATACGAGCTTACTGCTTATGATGTTTCTTTTATAATACAGGCGGTTCCAACTTACAGACGACCCCTAGTTACAAACGGACCTCTGGATGTTGGTAATTTACTGTACTTTATCCTTAGGCTACAATAAACAGCTGTAACAGTTATCACAGGCGTCTGTAATGAAGCTTTATTATTAATCCTGGTTCTTATGACAACCCAACATTTTTAAAATCCAATTGGCACAGAGACCAAAATAAATTTGACTGGGGTGACAATTATAAAGTATACAGTTCTGACTTACATACAAAGTCAATTTAAGAACAAATCGGCAGAACCTGTCCTGTACGTAACCCGGGGACTGCCTGTACTTCTATGCAGGTATACTGTATATCTTAAAGGGGACCTGTCTCAAAAAAGGAGCCCTGTGACTCGAAATCTTTGTTTTAGATGGAGCGGTGCTGAGGTTCAGGTCCAGTCTGAAGTAAGCTACAAAGAACCTGCCATTAGGTTGATATGTCAAAACATGATGACAGGTTCTCTTTAAGTTTTAGGGAAATTAGACAACCCCTCTGTTGTATATCATATTGCCAAAACACAGCGGGGAAAAAGTAAAAGTTGATGATCATTTATTATTTTGAAGAAAAAAATTGTAGTAAATATACATTTTTTGGCATTTTTTTTTTTTCCGTTTAAGAGTTGGTTTATGTTTTCTATAAAGGGGACTGTTATGTTTTACTTGCGTATGATAAATAATTATGAAGAAATGTAGTATTAAAGGAAATCAAGCAAGATAAACTAGAGGCATTTACTCATAGATCCAGGTACTGAAGGGCTACTGGGGCTGTTCCCATTGCCCCTTCGTGTTGTAGACTAATAGGCTGTAACACTGTGTAATCCTCCCCCTCTGCTCCTGCTCAGTACTACCCCCTGCCTCTGCTGGCTGTTATCTCATTGCAGCAAACAGTGGGAGGAGGGAAGTTCTCCTTGCAAACTGTAACAGCCTGTGAATCTGCAGCACAGAGGGGCTCTGGTAACCGCCCCCATAGCCCTAAAATATAATTAGCATAATTTTAGAATTTGATTTTAGAAGGAAGGAGGCCATGGATAACAAATATAAGAAGATTACCACAGCCACGGTACCTGGATCTATGAGTAAGTGTCATGCTTGATTTTGATGGCTTGATGGTAGATTTCCTTTAAAGATATGTAGCATACAATCCCTATTAGGGAACCAGCAAAAGATGCAACAAAAGCTTTATGAGGACATATTTAGCATAGGCTGGTGCTAAGTGGCCATGCTACACCAGGTCGGGTCATGCATAGAATTGTGCCACATCCCTTGTTGTTACTATATAACAAAGTATCCATCTTCTATTGAATATTAATAATACACATCTAAAATGTAACATATAGCAGGCAATGATACAATATCACTTTGTCTCTGAATGCAAGAACCCTGTCTTTTCCACATCAGTGCAGAAATGATAATTCTGAAACCATGGCAGTGAACGGGTTAAGTGTCATCTACTGGAGAACCAAGAGAGGCCATCAATATGATTCGTCTTTCACAGACACCAAGTCTGACAAATAGGCCGATTAAAAGGCCACTGAGAGCCATCTCTCTCTGCCAATTATCGCCATGTATCATCCCTGGCCCAACGAGGGAGGCAGAAATATGGCCTTTTAAATGGCACTATTAAAGTGTGCGCTGATAATGAAGCACATGGCAGGGCCCTAATCACAGCTCACAGGGGAGAAGGACCCAAGTATGTGTACAAGTCAGACTGCTAACCGGCCAAGTGGAGCAAAGAGGACAGAAATATACTGTAAGAACTGATAGTGCATTAGAACATTACTACAGTGTATAATAAATCTCCTATACCGTGGCCCCTACAATAGACATTCCCAAGATGAACATGGAGATGGGATCAATCTTGATCAAACAAGATGGTCCACCTGACCATCTAATGTGAACCTCCTGCCAAACCAGATTATTACAATAGTTGAAAAGAAGTCTTAGGTCCATCAAGTCCAATCTATAAATCCTACATTGTTGATCCAGAGGAAGGTAAAGAAAACCCACAAGCCTGATGCCAATTGTCTCACAGTATGGAAAATGGACTTTTAGGCCCCAAATCAGGCCCTTTGATCAACATTAATTCCAAAAATCTTTCTGTTCCTATAATCTATATTATTTTTGATCTTAAGAAAGGCATCCAGGCTGCTCATAATCATGGACAGCGAATCTGCCATAACAACCTCATGTGGCAGAAGGTTCCATAGTCTTACTCCTCTTACAGTAAAGGATCCGTGATTATGGTGATGGTAGATCTTCCTTTCCTCTGGGTGTAGAGGATGCCCCCTGTCTATGGTGATGGTAGAACCACCTCTCCTCTAGGTGTAGAGGATGCCCCCTGTCTATGGTGATGATAGAACCTCCTCTCCTCTAGGTGTAGAGGATGCCCCCTGTCTATGGTGATGGTAGAACCACCTCTCCTTTAGGTGTAGAGGATGCCCCCTGTCTATGGTGATGGTAGAACCACCTCTCCTCTAGGTGTAGAGGATGCCCCCTGTCTATGGTGATGGTAGAACCTCCTCTCCTCTAGGTGTAGAGGATGCCCCTGTCTATGGTGATGGTAGAACCTCCTTTCCTCTGGGTGTAGAGGATGCCCCCTGTCTATGGTGATGGTAGAACCACCTCTCCTCTAGGTGTAGAGGATGCCCCCTGTCTATGGTGATGATAGAACCTCCTCTCCTCTAGGTGTAGAGGATGCCCCCTGTCTATGGTGATGGTAGAACCACCTCTCCTCTAGGTGTAGAGGATGCCCCCTGTCTATGGTGATGGTAGAACCACCTCTCCTCTAGGTGTAGAGGATGCCCCCTGTCTATGGTGATGGTAGAACCTCCTCTCCTCTAGGTGTTGAGGATGCCCCTGTCTATGGTGATGGTATAACCTCCTCTCCTCTAGGTGTAGAGGATGTCCCCTGTCTATGGTGATGGTAGAACCACCTCTCCTCTAGGTGTAGAGGATGCCCCCTGTCTATGGTGATGGTAGAACCTCCTCTCCTCTAGGTGTAGAGGATGCCCCCCGTCTATGGTGATGGTAGAGCCACCTCTCCTCTAGGTGTAGAGGATGCCCCCTGTCTATGGTGATGGTAGAACCACCTCTCTTCTAGGTGTAGAGGATGCCCCCTTTCTATAGTGAAGGTAGAACCTCCTCTCCTCTAGGTGTAGAGGATGCCCCCTGTCTATGATGATGGTAGAACCTCCTCTCCTCTAGGTGTAGAGGATGCCCCCTGTCTATGGTGATGGTAGAACCTCCTCTCCTCTAGGTGTAGAGGATGCCCCCTGTCTATGGTGATGGTAGAACCTCCTCTCCTCTAGGTGTAGAGGATGCCCCCTGTCTATGGTGATGGTAGAACCTCCTCTCCTCTAGGAGTAGTGGATGCTCCCTGTCTATGGTGATGGTATAACCTCCTCTCCTCTAGGTGTAGAGGATGTCCCCTGTCTATGGTGATGGTAGAACCGCCTCTCCTCTAGGTGAAGAGGATGCCCCCTGTCTATGGTGATGGTAGAACTGCCTCTCCTCTAGGTGTAGAGGATGCCCCTGTCTATGGTGATGGTAGAACCTCCTCTCCTCTAGGTGTAGAGGATGTCCCCTGTCTATGGTGATGGTAGAACCACCGCTCCTCTAGGTGTAGAGGATGCCCCCTGTCTATGGTGATGGTAGAAGCTCCTCTCCTCTAGGTGAAGAGGATGCCCCCTGTCTATGGTGATGGTAGAACTGCCTCTCCTCTAGGTGTAGAGGATGCCCCCTGTCTATAGTGATGGTAGGACCACCTCTCCTCTAGGTGTAGAGGATGCCCCCTGCCTATGGTGATGGTAGAACCTCCTCTCCTCTAGGTGTAGAGGATGCCCCCTGTCTATGGTGATGGTAGAACCACCTCTCCTCTAGGTGTAGAGGATGCCCCTGTCTATGGTGATGGTAGAACCTCCTCTCCTCTAGGTGTAGAGGATGTCCCCTGTCTATGGTGATGGTAGAACCACCGCTCCTCTAGGTGTAGAGGATGCCCCCTGTCTATGGTGATGGTAGAAGCTCCTCTCCTCTAGGTGTAGATGGTGATGGTAGAACCGACTCTCCTCTAGGTGTAGAGGATGTCCCCTGTCTATGGTGATGGTAGAACTGCCTCTCCTCTAGGTGTAGAGGATGTCCCCTGTCTATAGTGATGGTAGAACCACCTCTCATCTAGGTGTAGAGGATGCCCCCTGTCTATGGTGATGGTAGAACAGCCTCCACTCTAGGTGTAGATGATGCCCCCTGTCTATGGTGCTGGTAGAACTGCCTCTCCTCTAGGTGTAGAGGATGCCCCCTGTCTATGGTGATGGTAGAACTGCCTCTCCTCTAGGTGTAGAGGATGCCCCCTGTCTATGGTGATGGTATAACCACCTATCCCCTAGGTGTAGAGGATGCCCCCTGTCTATGGTGATGGTAGAGCTGTCTCTCCTCTAGGTGTAGAGGATGCCCCCTGTCTATTGTGATGGTAGAACCACCTCTCCTCTAGGTGTAGAGGATGCCACCTGTCTAAGGTGATGGTAGATCCACCTCTCCTCTAGGTGTAGAGGATGCCCCCTGTCTATGGTGATGGTAGTACCACCTCTCCTCTAGGTGTAGAGGATGCCCCCTGTCTATGGTGATGGTAGAACCACATCTCCTCTAGGTGTAGAGCATGCCCCCCGTCTATGGTGATGGTAGAACCACCTCTCCTCTAGGTGGAGAGGATGTCCCCTGTCTATGGTGATGGTAGAACCACCTCTCCTCTAGGTGTAGAGCATGCCCCCCGTCTATGGTGATGGTAGTACCACCTCTCCTCTAGGTGTAGAAGATGCCCCCTGTCTATGGTGATGGTAGAACCACCTCTCCTCTAGGTGTAGAGGATGTCTCCTGTCTATGGTGATGGTAGTATCACCTCTCCTCTAGGTGTAGAGGATGCCCCTGTCTATGGTGATGGTAGAACCTCCTCTCCTCTAGGTGTAGAGGATGCCCCTTGTCTATGGTGATGGTAGAACAACCTCTCCTCTAGGTGTAGAAGATGCCCCCTGTCTATGGTGATGGTAGAACCTCCTCTCCTCTAGGTGTAGAGAATGCTCCCTGTCTATGGTGATGATAGAACAGCCTCTCATCTAGGTGTAGAGGATGCCCCCTGTCTATGGTGATGATAGAACAGCCTCTCATCTAGGTGTAGAGGATGCCCCGTCTATGGTGATGGTATAGCTGGCTCTCCCCTAGGAGCAGAGGATGATTCCTTGTAATGGATGTTTGGGGGATTCTCTCTTGTAGATTGTTAGATTTTTGAAATCCAATGTGCTAAGCTGTGAGGTAGGTGACAGGTAGATATCAAAGTACCTCTTCACCTCTACCCATTCTGAATACTATGCCCAATCTTGATAATACTGTACTAGTTAGTAGTATGAATACTAGAGTCATAAGCAAATAGAAGAATTACTAGCATTCACGTATCCCCCATATAGCAGTGTAATAGAGGGTTGTAAATATGGACAACATACAGCTAACCAATTCCAGTATAACGCATTAGCCCACCAGGGACTTGTCACAGTCTAAAGCACAAGATTACTAAAGTAACATGACATTGTATATAGTATTATGTGCACTTGTTCTTCATCATTTGGTCACAGGGGTCAAGTATTATTTGCTGCTAGTGTGTCGGACCACTACCTCACCAGGGACTTTCCACCATCTATGGAAAGTCACTAATGGCATCAAGTAACATGGAATTGTATATGGTATTATGAGCGCTAGTTCTACATCATTTGGCCATAAGGGTCAAGATGTTCTGCTAATGGTTCTGGTTTCAGTATCAATCTCTTTCTCACCAGGGACTCACCTGGTCACTAAAGGGGATTTTATTTGGTATTCAGCATCATTTGACCACAAGGGTTTAGGGAATTACCCATTAGGGTCACTGGGCTGTTCACAATAATGGTCAAGACCCGCAATACCATTTGCGTCCAATGGACAGGAGTGGTGCTGTTTCTGATAAATGCACTTTTTATTCTAACCTCACATGACCCCTTCACCTCGTCACTGACTTGCTATAATATCCACCAGAGACTGTACACTGTATATATCGCTCATAGTTAACTATGGTGTAAATTAAAGAGGACCTCTTACCAGATCTAAAGCTATTTTTTCGGGGCCTTGGAGAGATCAATATAGCAATTTCCCAAGTGCTTTGCTTGCTGCTGGGCAATTTTCTCCTATGCGGTGCACATTTAGAGGTCTATGTGGTAAGGGAAAAACAATATAGCAGATATAGAAGTTTTCATTAACCAGCGGGATGATGTAAGAGCGGGAATATAGGACAGACCAAGGACTGGAACGGCAACTTTACTATCTGGAGGCCTGGATACAGTTACTTAAAATACATTGTGGCGATATTTTCAGGATGGTGACCACTGCACAGATTTGATGGAGTCTATACACTTGTACTGGGATGTGTTTTATAATGTTGTATGTATTAAGTACTGTATTTGGAATCAGAAGAAATTTTCATTGTAACTACCTACTAATTGGTCTTCCACTCACTAATCTCTCTCCTTTACAACCTATTCTTAATGCAGCAACCAGACTCATCTTTCAGACCAACGCAACAGTTTAAATAATAACCCTCATCCACAAAGCTCTGCATGATGCTGCACCTCCTTATCTCTCTTCTCTCATTTTAGGTTAATCTCTACCTTAATTCGAACCTCTCATGCACGTCTCCAGGACTTCTCCCGTGTTGCACTTATTCTCTGGAATGCCCTTCCCCGGGCTATCAGAAGAATACCCAAAGATTCAAACACACTCTTATAACCCATCTCTTTATGCAGCGCTATCACACTCCCTGTATGAAATGTCAACTTTCTTTTTAACAACCCATCCTACTATCCTCTTATCCAGCAAACACCAGATATATACCAAGCTTCAGGCTTCTCTGCAGTCACTCTCTCCTTGGACTTTGTATATAAGATGATGGCTGGTGGTAATGGGCAGGATCACATAAAGGATCTGCTCTTAAAGGAATACTAGCATCAAAATCCATCATGATAAACCAGGGACACTAACTCAGACTCAGGCACCGTGACTGTGGTAATCTTCTTATATTTGTTACCCATTACCTCATCCCTTCTAAAATCAACTTTTAAAATTATGCTAATGAGTCAGAAATGTATTAGGAGCGCCTCTCCATGCTGCAGCTTCACTGGCTGTTACACTGTGCAGGATCACACATCTCACTGTCCCATTGTGTGAGATTACATCAGACATGGGAGGGAAGAAGTGAAGGGGGAGCAGGATGGAAGTTTGAGAATGTAACAGCCTATCAGCCTATGAAGCTATAGCATGGAGAGGCTCCCCATCCCCGGAGCTTTTCTGGCTCATTAGCATAATTGTAAAAGTTGATTTTAGAAGGAAGGAGGCACCATATAACAAATATAAGAAGATTACCACAGTCACGGTGCCTGGATCTATGAGTAAGTGCCCCTGGTTTATCATGATGGATTGTGATGGTAGATTTCCTTTAAGCCTGTGGCATTGTCTGGGGTCAATAGTAAAAAAAAGGTTTAATCCTGAACAACCCCTTTAAGCAGTAGTGTGCATATTATAGATCAAAATAGGACAATTATGAGTGCATGTTTTGTCACCCCAGGACACAGGAAGTGTGTTTCATCCACTTCTAACTCTTCGCGGGGGTCAATTCTCTATAATCTTAAGGGGATTGTCTAATCTTTTTAAAATGTATTCCCTACAAACGGGACCATTTTAACCCAACAGCAAAACATCGGATTCACATGAGGAACCTTTATTTCAGTGGTGTGGAGTCCAGTTTCCAAGGCTTTCATTTCCTGTTCGACATGATGTGATGATACCATATTAAAAGGAACACTCAGCCATTCACTGGCCTCAACCACATATAACCACTGAGTCCAGTGATTTGCTGAGCAAGGTAAACATATCATAACTTTTATCCTGACAATTGGAATCCACAGAAACTGCCAGATCTGGGCGAAAACCCCCCCCCAATATCGCCTTTAAGGGGATGGAGCAAGGGCTTCATTGGAGGCTCCTGATTTGCCTTTGTGGTATACATCTTCTTTTCCCATCCTTGCATTACACAATAAAAACAGATCACAAAATTTGTCACTACCTTGTGTGAAATTGAATAAAAGCGCAACTTAATCAAAGTAAATTTGTAATCTTCTATGATCGATTACATACTGTCCCTTTTAATCGCCCCTGCAGTGAGACCTTTGTCCAAGTAAAATGCATCAGGAGCATTTGGATGCTATAGACATCCAGCTCAATGTATAAAGCTGGCAGGGGTTTCCGCTAGTACAGGGCTCAATGGCCCCGTGACCCCGGCACCAAGACTTTATTACTAATTATAGTGAGAATATCGATCTCTTATTGTGCCTGTCAGCATCACTTACCCTGACACCTGGGCAATACAGGAGGTGGTAGAAGCTTCTACCAGAGATATGAAGATGGAGGGAATCGTGCTCCTCTCAAGCATTACACAACATCTGTGCGGCTGATGATTAAATTGGTTGCTTTACTGTATCGTATTCTTCTATTTAATCTCATTTTCTTAATATTGTAGCATAATTTAAGCCCAATCAGTTGCACAGTAGTATTATCTTTCCATAAATTTTTGGATTATTTTCAAAAGTAGCAACATCTTATTATGAGCAGAAACTATGATGAGACGCAACCAAGACGAAAGAGCGCTGTCTAAAGTTGGAAATCTGTTCCCTATGGAATAGATATACTGGTTTGGCTTTAATCCCATATCGTGCCTTTTGGCTTCCTGAAAGTCATGCTTGATGTCAACATACAATTTGCTTTAGAAGCAATTAGACCGTTTTATTAAGACAAGAACCTTGTGGCTGGCGACCAGACGAACCAGAACTATTAAGAGGTTTCAACATCGGATCCATAACTCAAAACGGAATTGAAATCTACATCGGCTAAGGATATTTATAGATTTCACCTACAGCCTGTGGCAGTTTTTTGAGGCAAGTTAAGTGTAAATCTGTCTGACCAAGGCGTCCCAGACTTGGTCCATCTGGGTCCGCATCTTACTCCCAAGGGCCAAGCCAGGTGTAAACTCCGAAACAATGTTCCCCCGGCACAGGTCTACGCCCGGTCCCGTCTGATGTAGAATTGTGCTATAGCCTGTTCCTGGACTTAGCGTAGTCTGTAGCTATTGTGCAGGCAGTCCTCGCATTAGTTCAGGCAAGCAGTCCTCGCACTCAGCCGCCCAGGTTTTTCTATTCCGTGCACACAAGATGTAGTGAGAGAAATAGTCACAATTCATGGTTCTGGTCCAGGAATTGCGACTATGTCACAGCTTATATGATGGTATTCAGCTTGTATGACGGATTCTAATATAGGCGGTTGGGGCAGCAGCCTGGGGCACAAGCCTTCTAGGGGGCTCATGACCCTCTCACCATCCACCAAGTTTGATACTGCCTACAGGGATGACAGATGAAATGACACATGACAAGTGTAAGCTCGGGTTTGACATTTAGGAACATTTCTTCTAACCTGGACATATAGCCAGAGCCAGTTTGGCAAATTAATATCTAACAATTACCAAGGCCTTTCAATACATCTAGGTCGGGGACGCACCAAAACGCTGAACCCAAAACTACACATTTGGTCTGAATATCTCTAATAGGGATATTAAAGCTCTGGCCCTGAAATCCTCATACACGTGTTTTATCTCTTGACACATATCTATATGTAGTTCCCCAAAGGTCCGCAAACTACAGAAAGGAAATTGTACAGAAATGAAGCTTCCCACAAAGCTTGGTTCTGGTACTGTATGTATGCAGTAAAAATATACTTCTAGGGGTCATAATTTAAATAAAGCCCTAGGCCCTTGGCAATCCTAATTTACCCCTACGTGCTACTATCCATTTAGCTTCTTTGTCGGTGAATCTAAGTCTATCATGAATAGTACTGTGCAGTTTCTAGCAGAACACATGTATTGCTGAATTCAAGAAATTGGGAAAGAAAAATCAATTTTTGCAGGTAAAGAAACCAAATTATAGAGAGAAAAGTTTATGAATATATGGTGACGGTGAGATCAGGGACCTACCTGGAATTGTTGCAGCTCTCGCTGGAGTTTTTTCTTCCCCCTACATGTCTCCTCTTTGCCGACTCTTAAACTGGAGTTATACAAGGCTAACTCTGTATCTCTAAGCCATGATTTCAGCTCTTTGACTCTCTGATCCAGCTGCTGCACCAGATTCCCGCTTCCAGGTGACAGCACAGGACGGGGCATACAGCTGGACAGGGCTTCACATAGAGATTTCTGGGGGAAAAAAATCAAGAAACACAGTATTAGAGACATTCGGGGGCATTTACTATGCGTTATATGTGTCTTTTCAGGGGCCAGAATTCTTTCTTGTTCTTACTGTATCACATACACCAGATTATGCGGTGGTGCCACAAAAAGCTATTTTTTCCAACAGCTTTTATATCCTGACACTTCACCTGCAATTCTATTTCCCTGACATAATAGGACGGACAAAAAGAAAGTCTACTAACTTCTAAACCTCTTCATGAATGTGATTTGTCATTTCAGAGGCTCATTTGTTTTTCTTACGCTGCATCAAATATGGTTTGGCTAAACCGGACTAAAACAGACCCTCTTGTAATGGATGGGGGTCCCAGCATCTGGATTGCTGATATAGCACGACCCTTTAAACTTACCTTCAACATATCCCACTTCTCTCTGATCAACTCTTCTTTATCTGCAACGCAGTCCGGTAACGTGGCACCATCGCTTCTCAAAGTTGCCAGCTGACGTAAGAAAGATTGTAAGCGGTCCTCTCTGAGCGATAACTCCACACTACATCTCTGTGAAATGAAGGACAGAAAGTCATGATCTATTGTTAGCAATGGGGGAGAATGTGCCCTGTGTCTATTGGTAGAGCCATAATATAGTACATAATATAGTGTCAAAAATGCAAAGAAAGCGCCATATCACAAATAATAGTGCACTGATACAAAGGCACAAAGAAGACGGTAAGGGAGAGGGGATGGGGGATGAAAGTTGGTTCATAAAGAACAATGTAAGAGACGCATCAACATTTCTTATATACAATAATCTATAATGTCTGACAATACATCCTGATAAAAAAAATATATAATTTGGGAATTTCCCAATTGAGTAGCAAAGGCCAATGCAAGTTATCTAAGAAGCTAAAGTATGTTATTGCATTAGTAGTGTTAGCCTGGATCGATTTTTGCAGGATTGGTAAAATTAAAAAGTAAGAAAAGAGATAAAAGATCTGAAGAGATTTTAGTTTTCCAATATTGTAGAAAACCCCCACATGGGATAGATTTTATGTTAAAGGGAACCTGCCATCAGAAATTTACCTAGTAAACCATTACCAGTATGTTGTGAAGCAGATTAACACCTTTCAGATCATGTGACTTTCATGGTCCAGTGCGGTGGCATCATTCAGAAAATCAACTTTGAAGTGAGATGTAAATTGGTTGAATAAAGTCCTGGAGGCGGGATGTGTCTGGATGCAGGACCATCAGTTACAGTGAAGAGGGCTTTCTGATGAAAAGAGAGCTTGACTTCAGTGTTAAACTCTCCACCTCCTTGACTTCATACAACCAAATCACATGTCACTTCAAAGTTGATTTTCTGGACGATGCCACCGCGCTGGACAATGATAGAGACATGATCTAGAAGGTGTCCAGCTGCTTGATGACATACTGGTAGTGGTTTATTAGGACAATTTTTGCTGACAGATTCCCTTTAAAATAGTATAAAAGTGTAAAGAGAGCACATAAGAGAAACATATACCTCTCTGGAGTCTCCAGGTCTGGAAGTGATGATATTACATACATGTAAAGGTTGGGCCAACCACTGGTCCCATCCATTCATATGTGACGGATGGGACCAGAGATCGGTTATGTGCACAATATATGTGATGCTACCACTTCCAGTCCCATGGAACTCAAGGTCCCACGTAGTTGATGCCGAAACACAGAGGTATGTATTTTTTCCAGTTCCACTTTCTTTTGCAAACCCCTTTATATTTTCATTTAAAAAGCTTTTACACCACTAAACTGACAGTCCCCCAGGTAGGGTATTTCATTTCTAGAAATAGCCTCTTTTGTGTTAAATTTTGTCCATTTAAGAAAATCACCTTCAAAGTTATATGCAAATGAGGTGAGAAGAGTCACTTTTAGAGGATGGCAGCGGGCATCACTTCAGATGCCTCTATCTTGGGCTCTGTAGTATCACTTTCTGCAGCTTATACACAGCCCCTTAGATAGGGGTTTTCCTTTCTAGAATAATCTTCTTTGTGTTAAATCTCATCCATTTATGTAGAAAAAAAATCACAGTACAAAAGTCACTTTTTGCCTGAAAGGTTGGGTTCACTTCAGATGCCCACCATCTTGGGTTCTATACTATTATATTAAATCATATGGTATCATATTAAAGCTTGGACTCTCATCTTTCAGATCATGTCAGGCGTGATCTACAAGTCTGTTAAAGGGATTGTCCCGATTTAAACAAGAATATATAACCAGCCAGGAGGGTTGTGTGGATTTAAACAAAAATATATAACCGGCTACGAGGGGCTAAGAAAACAAAAAAAATGCTTACACTTACCTTCTCCGGCGCTCCCGTTGTCCCACGCCTCTGTTTATATACAGAAGCAGGGGCACGCTGACCTGACAACTTTCAATCGTTGGCTACAGTGTCTGGTGCGTGGCAGTGCCCAGGTCATTGCATGGGACAACGGGAGCGATGGAGAAGGTAAGTGTTTTCGGTGTTCTTAGCCCCCTCTAGCCAGTAACATGTTTTTTTTTTTTTTAAACCTGGACAACCCCTTTAAAGACGTGTGTGTGAATTGGATCTTTATCCAATGTTTGACCTCGGACCTGACACACCAGGATCTTAGGCTGCATGCACCATCTAATCCATTGTTTGAAAACTACGGAGGTTGCGGTCTTATCTCTGCTTGCATTTCTTTCTATGTCTTTAACTGCCTGTATCACCGGTTCTGTAGCTTACAGAACCACAAGGCTGGTTCTAAATACAATATGGTCCAAGATAGGGGAAGTTGCACTCCTCACCCAGCCTACACAAGGTAAAAAGTTACTCTTCTAAGCCCATTGTTTCGAAGGTGTTCTTTTTTTATTGTTAAATGGGCAAGTTTAAGCATTAAAAAGCAAATTCTAGAACGGAAAGTTTAGCTATTTTTTTTTAGGTTTTTCAGCATCAGAATTTATATGCTATGTTATGTTTGTATAACATTCCGTAAAATGTCTGTACTTCATTATTCTGTGTCTATGTTCTGTCAGAGTCTTGGAATTGTATCCCTTTGGTGAAGTTATTGTAAGATGTATGTATGCCCACATTGAACGGATGGCAACACTGTAGATACACATATATGGATGATTTTCCGCCATAAAAATTTGAAAAAGTAATAAAAAGCATGTACATGCAAAAGCCAGGAATAGAGAATGTAAAGAATTGTTCAAATTTTGTTTCTGACTTATTATAAATATGAACGCAAAATACTGTCACCTCCATATACGCTTTTTTTTAGGCGGCATCGTATCTATATTACCCAGCTCATAAAAGCCGTGTTTCCTCCTCCACCTACATCTGTACGTTTTCTCATCCATTCTTTCATAAAACAACTATATTCGGTTTTGGCACAGAGTAGAAACAAATATGCCAACATAAAACACTATTGTGCGCTCCTCGGTGGAATGGTAAAGTGCCAGAATAAGGTGGCGATGCAAGTATAAATCATATCTGCTATAAACAGAGCTACGTGCACTTCATCTATTGCATACAGGGACAAAATGCTCCCAAATTGTTTTAGAAAGGTTTTTTTTTTTTTATCAGACGTCCTGACTTGGACATGTCTGCGTACAAAAGTGTACAAGGAATGTTTGGCTGGGAGGTGGGGATGAATCCCTTATTCTTCTTCTACCCCATCTGAAGAAGAAGAAAAAACATCAGCACAATACCCTCAAAGGAGGGGGAAGAAGAACTTCATTGTTGCTATAGAGACTCAATTTTGGAAAGGATAAGGCAGAGTGGTGCAAGAGGAGTGGTGCTGGGGGAGGGCTATGAAAATGTCCTAATCCCCATCCTTAGATTCACACAGGCGTCTCGATCCCATGTCGGCTGTGCTGGAGAGTTATGGGTTTTACCAATAATTGAGAGAATTTGTTATCATCACCAAACCATATAATGTGCCACATCCAAAATAGACAGAAATCTACTTTATGGCACAATGGCCTAAAGATGTACAATTTAGTATGATGAATTTTTATAAAACGCTATTATTTCTAAGAAAAAGAAACGATTCTTGACAACGTGGCGATTCTTCGCAACTCTGTGCAGCCGACAAATAGAACGGAAACACTTGAGTGTAATTTCTCGATTGTTATAGACCTTCTCTCTGCAGGATCATTCTCACCACCCTGAGCTTCATTTTCGCTCTTTCCGTACCCCATGAACAGGTGCCGGAGCTTACAGATACGAGAACGGACTAGAGATGATTACACATAGATTTTAGGATACAAGCCACACGATAACTTACCCTTCCAGGCAGTGGTGTGTATAATAAGTGATACTTTAAAAGGAATGTTTTAGTAAATTTTTGCATTCTGTATGATATAAAAATTATGGATAATCTCTGTTAGACTGTCCCTTATACTTACTAACAATTTGGGAATAAACTAACAAATGGGTGTAACCAAGTCGGGGCGGTCTGACACAGTCCAATCGGTGCTGCTAATATCACAAGGATAATGTGCAATGAATGCGAATAAATTACATTTCATACCATACTTCTATCTCGATTTAACCACAGATCGGGTGCAGGGAATCTTAGTATGTGGATTGGGTGCAGTGTACAGTTGCCCTTAAAGGGGTTGGCACTAATAAAATTCCCATGACCCTACTAGAGTTTTTCTGTACAGCACAGGAGCCCCAGTCAGCAAGATTCAGAACTTCCTATGATGTCTTGTGTGACTTTCGCCGGGTCAAGGGGGCTGTGCAGTCATTACAGTATGCACCCCCACTCCCATATAGTGACAAGCAAACCCATTTGGGTTTGCTGATCGTGGGTGTTAACCCTTTAAATTATGCTGGCAAAGCCGTGACATCATTGGGGGAGCAACATTCCTGGTGAAAACTAGAACTAGTCTAACTAGAACTCCTGACGAAGCATTCGTGCGAAACGCGCGTTGGGGTGTATCCTTTGGCCTTCCCCTGGAGTGTTCAGTGTCTATCCAGTATGTTCTCGGGTAAGTGTGCAATAGGATTGTGATGTCTTTCCACCAGCACTGGATGGTACCTCCAGCGTTGTGTGTGGTATATTTACCCCTTTTTTACTGCACTACTGCCACTTTTTTGCCCAAAGTATACTTAAGTCCAATATTATGACTATACCATATGTAAATTTTTATTAGATGATATAGACTCTGCACTTACGGGGGTGGCCACTGGTCTCCTGTATTGCCCTCTTTCCACCTAGGGCTACTTGTGTCCCCTTCATATGATATTTACTACTTTTCCCATTCCGGGAGTATATATGTTGTAATTCTGTATTTTCAATAAAGATTATTTAATTTTATATATTTGAACTCATTGCTCCTCTGGTTTTCTTCTTTTCTGGTATTTTGAATGTGCTGTTGCAGAGGCTTTATTTTGGGGTATTTTTTTTGGTTTTGTGCTTTCTAACTAGAACTAGAAGGTTTTACCAGTAAGTTTTTAAAAAGTGCTCTTCAAATATCCTTAACTTAAAGGGGTATTCTCATCTCGGCATTCACATTCAGTTTCATTAAACTACTGTATATAAACATTTCATTTAGATGTAATTAAAAAAATTGTTCCTGTGTGAAGATAATTTCTCATAAATGTAGTCATATGGTCCCTTAGAAACAAGACTGTGTCCTTGGATACGACCACCTCTGCTGGAGCGATTGCACAAAGAAACAGAAGGTTTTTGTGTATGAAATGTCCGGGAGTTACTGCATGTCCCACAGATGTCCTGTGGTAATGATTGCTGAAACCAGGAGGTCGGACAGGACTCAGTAGCGCATATCTGGCCACTGCTGCCAAAATGTGAGGTGGTCGTATCTGAGGAAGCCATCTCGTTTCTAAGGGACCAAATCACTACATTTATGAGAAATTATCTTCACACAGGAACATTTTTTTTTAATAACATCCAATTGAAGAAATGTTTACATATGGCAGATGAATTAAATTAAATTAAATTTAAATGCCCAGATGAGAATACCCCTTTAAGTGAAAAGCTGGTTGATGGGCTGCCATCTTTTCCGGGTGAGTCTGAACACCTTGCCCAATCCTGAACTTCTGGGACCCAAACCCGCAATGCATGGCAGGGAACCGAGACATTGTATTTCGGGTCCACTCAAACCTTAATCCTATAAACCTATTTTAGCGGTTGGAGGGGATGCATCTGGGTAAGTACAATATGGGGAACTCTACTAGGGTCTTGTCCTTAACCTGCTTAAGGTTCTTATTAGTGGACAACCCCCATTAGGTTCTGTTGTTTGCATATTGAGACAAACTTTTGCAAGGGCCAACAGAGTAACAAGACCCTAAAAGAAGTCATAGCAAAAGGGGCACTTTAAGAGAAATATGTAGTCCTGCACAATCAGTCGTGAATGTCTTAATCTCATATAATCCTTTGGATAATTATGTGTTATGAACCAAACAATCTGTGTTTTCACCTATGGAAATTGCATTTGCAACAATCCTCTTAGTTCCACTATGGAATACATTTTATATTTGTCATACTTTTACCATTTGTAAAAGGGACAGAAATAAATAAGGGATCGGGGGGATTTTGTCTACAGGCATTGCCCTAATATACATATATAAAAGGGTCCGCAATAGCACAAGAGGGGGGCACTGTTTTTGGCAAAAAGAAAATTCTTACTGTAGAAAACACTTACACGAGAGTGTGAACATTAGGTGGTTTCACATTGGCGTTTTTATTATTTCCAATGTGTCTTGTCTCTATGAACTGAAGGTTTAACATTTCTTCGACCTGGTTTCCCAACCACATCACTGAAAACCAAGTGACCTGTCATCAGTTTTTTTCCCGGACCTATAGACTTCGAGTGCCTTCTGTGATCCGCATCAATGAAAATCATTGGACAAGTTACCAAATTTTTCCACGAACGGTGGATGAGTGAAAAAATGAGCCAATGTGAATACACCCATAGAAATCAAAAGGCATCCATAAAAATCACTGAACCACGGATGTGAAAGAGCCCTAAGGCTAAGAAGTTATACACTATATACACTTACACTCATGGGTTAACTTTAAAAACAATTGGATAATTTTCATGCAACCAGAATTAATGCCAGATTATCCAGAAATCTGAATTACAAGCATTAACATTTTCACACCCAGATTTAATTTAATAGGGAACATCAGTAACAAGTACAGTACTTTCTATCTCCCCCCCCCCCCCAAACAATATGTGCACTGCGGGTGAATTTCAATGCAATTTTCCTTAAATTTCATCCTTTTTGCAGCAACTGTTTTCTGTTCTGGATTTTTCCATTTCAGGAAAATTCGGAAGCAATTCAGACCCATATGGACATCCGCTGTGGTGTTTTTTCTCTATACCCGTGGACTGCCTGGGAAATTGACAAATTCCTTGAATATCTTATAGTAAGATAAATTTTCAATTTTACTTCAATATCTTCTTGCATCAGTTGACTGTAATTAACCCCTGTCCAAAAGAATGTGCCAATAATAAAAAAAAGTAGAGTGGGAATTCTTCCTCCCCTCTCCGAAATTTCAATGCATAGCCCATGCTTTACAATAGCGGGCGAGCTGATGTGGAGAAACACTGCTACAAAACTAAGGAGGATGAGGGGGGGCAGTCAGAGTAAGGAGGGGGCAGCGCTACTTCTAAGAGGGACTCCTGAAGGAATTAAGACATTCATTATGAGTTATTTTTCATGGGGTAGCTGTAGGGTTAGAGCTGAGAAAAAGGCGAATGAGACCCCCTCACCCGGCGCTGCATTGTAATCCTTTTGATAAAGGAAGCTAAACACTTAACCTGTTCCCTGCCTGAGGAATCAGTGATGTGATGTCCACTGCTACAGAACGGTATTCTCTCTCAAGAAAGAAAACTTACAATTTTTATAGTTTTATTTTTTTTGTAACTTTGTTCTATTAAAATATGGCACCTATTGATGCTAGTAAATCCCAATCATCGACATTCAAGTCTCTAAAATGACATATATGCACAGCTACCTATAGAAAACATGACTCTAACCACTAAGGGATTGCAATTCAAAACATTCATAAAACAGGATAATTTTATTTTTCCCAAAAAAGCTCCAATCTAACAGTAGGCAATGGATTCAGATGCTTCCGTTCTCCTTCACAGAGGCGACTCTTTTCATTCAAAGTAGCACAGCCAAACATATTCATAGAGGGATTGGCGGTTGTATCCCCCTTTGCACATAATGGCGGTTGTAGATGGCGTTCGCAGCGCTCCCTCTGTGGTGGCTTCTCTTAAAGCCCATGTCTAATTCTATTCAAATGACAACAAAGGGCCTTTATATCTTTGCATCTTTGCACCGCAGCTCATCTGCACATACACACACAGTGCACAGGAATCTGTACAGGATACTGCCGGCGGAGGACCTTGTACTTTACAGGCCGGGTGTTTGTATTAAAAATCGGATCCTATTCCCGCTCCCTTACACATAAATTTAGGGATTTCTACCATGTGTATGCTCTAATAGGCTATGTTCATAACTTTATTTCAGAAATGTAGAGGTTTTTAGGGTTCAGGTTCTACCCCCACCCCCAGTAATACATATATATATATATATATATATATATATACCTCCCCTCATCACAGTGCTAGTATATTTTCAGGATTTGCCCAGCCTCAGACTTAATTCCTAATCACATTAGACCAATGATTGAAGCTATTATATGTTATAAGGCAGTGGTGGCGAACATATGGCACGGGTGCCAGAGGTGGCACTCAGAGCCCTCTATATGGGCACCCTCGCCATCACCCCAGGGCAGGGTTCACCAGACAGGACTCAAGGCCTCTTGCAGTCCCAGGCAGCCCAGGACCCTAGAAGGCAGCTACAATAATAATCCAAACTTCTTCTTCTTTCTACTGTATTGCTGTCCTCAGGTGCCTATACAATTTATACCTGTGACAGAGCAGGGAGTAATAAGTTACTGCTTAAATTGTCACATTGGCACTTTGCGAAAAATATGTGGGCTTTGGTTGTAGTTTGGGCACTCGGTGTCTAAAAGGTTTGCCATCACTATTACAGCCTACTGGAAGCATAGTTGTGAATTTTATTAGCTCACACTTTTACATACAATATTATGGCCAGCAGAAAATAGATTTAGGGTGACCGTGCCCCCCACCCCTTACATGAGTTCACCTCCTTACCCTTCCTGAGCTTCATAGGGTTCCCTTGGGTAAGGGGGACCCATTGTCACCCCAAAACTACTTAATGCTGCTGATTATATTGTATATAAATATGTGAGCCTATAAAATGTATACCTAAAAAATAGATTGTTAGAGAGACATAAGAATTGTGTTCTATGATAAAATCTAAGATAACAATAGGCCCAAATGCTCCTTGTCACAACTTTGGCAAAAAACACTTTTCTCACTCCTCAGCCTCGATCCAAGCTTCTTTCCTTTATTTTGCACTTATGTTATGTTTGCAGTCCAGATTCTCTATGAGATACCATCTTATAACTTTGCTCTTAGCTTCTTATGCCCTTGTTTTCTTTTAAAAAAAAGGCCCAAAATTTACTAAAAACAGTGCAAACGACACTATGTGCAGTTTACGTGTGTAGTGTGCAGAGGGCGCCAGATTCCTGATTTCTGGCGCACATTCTTCATGAATCTGGTGCCCCCCGAAGTCCACAATTTTTTTGGTGCACCTTTAACATGGGGCGTGCCACAAAATTCTGTTGGAATTGCATGATAAATGTGGCGCATGGTCCAACTGAACAACAGAATGCCCCTTAAGTGTAGAAATTTGTGTTGCATGAAAAATAGTGCAGCTGGGTTTTGTGTAAAGTAGGAGGAGCTGAGCAGATTGTACATAGTGTCCTTTCCGCAGGCAGCATGTTATAGAGCAGGAGGAGCTAAGCAGATTGTACATAGTGTCCTATCTGCAGGCAGCATGTTATAGAGCAGGAGGAGCTTAGCCAATTGTACATCATGCCCTATCTGCAGACAGCATGTTATAGAGCAGGAGGAGCTGAGAATATTGTACATAGTGTCCTATATGCAGGCAGCATGTTATAGAGCAGGAGGAGCTGAGCAGATTGTTTATAGTATCCCAGCTGCAGGCAGCATGTTATAGAGCAGGAGAAGCTTAGCCAATTGTACATCGTGTCCTATCTGCAGACAGCATGTTATAGAGAAGGAGGAGCTGAGCAGATTGTACATAGTGTCCTATCTGCAGGCAGCATGTTATAGAGAAAGAGTAGCTGAGCAGATTGTACATAGTGTCCTATCTGCAGGCAGCATGTTATAGAGCAGGAGGAGCTGAGCGGATTGTACATAGTGTCCTATCTGCAGGCAGCATGTTATAGAGAAGGAGGAGCTGAGCAGATTGTACATCGTGTCCTATCTGCAGACAGCATGTTATAGAGAAGGAGGAGCTGAGCAGATTGTACATAGTGTCCTATCTGCAGGCAGGAAGGTATAGAAGGAGCTGAGCAGACTGTAAATAGTTTCATATCTGCATGCAGCATGTTATAGAGCAGGAGGAGCTAAGAAAATTCATGTGTAGTTTTGTTGGAAAAGATTCAGTATAATTCAGAATTTACTCCTTTGGATTTCTTCTCACTTCTACCTTAGAGGAGGGGGGGGTCTCTACTTGGTGTTTTTATCAAGTGACAGTCACTCATACAATCCATACATATCCTGTTCCTTCGCTTGTCTCATGCTTTTCCTTGTTACCCTGGAGCATATTGCATTTCTCCTTTTCCCTCCTTGCCCCTCATGTCTCCCTGCGTCTGCTATAACTCATTGAGGAGGGAAGAGGTGCTAAGCCATCCTTTAAAACTCTGAGCTGCTTAAGTCGGTTCCGGGCATATTGTTTGCTAATAAACTCATTAGCAGCCGAGCATATTATCCTCATTAATTAGGCAAGACAACGAAGCTGGGTGCTCCATTCTAACATAGCTGTGGAAGGATTCACTCTGCTGCTCCTAAAACAGAAGAAGCCAAATCTTCTAAAGATTAACCCTGTCCCAACACGTTATTTCCAGTTCTCAATGCTGAATACTCGCCAATGACGTGCACGTTTTAAAGAATATTTTCTTTAATGGTATTTTCCAGAAATGAGTATTCGTGGATCATCAACAGCTGATTTTGGGGGCCATGCATTGATGCTCTATAGACAGAGGAGGAAGCTCCATGAAAAGTGCACGCACCTATGGCGAGGGCTCATGGCCACTACAGGGAAACGGACACAACTGTTTTGGACCCTATTGGTGCAGGAACCAGGCACTGATTTCCCATCAATCAACTACTAATGGCACATCCTAAGTATAGACCCTCAATAGTTATTCTGGAAATAGGGATATAACGAGCCATACACCTGTGTGACATCACATGACCAGGGATATAACGAGCTGTGCATCTGTGTGACATCACATGACCACGGATATATTCAGCCATACTCCTGTGTGACATTACATGACCAGGGATCAAACAAGCTGTGCACCTATGTGAGATCACATGACCAGGAAATAACGAGTTGTGCGCCTGTGTGATATCACATGACCAGGGACAGATTTACATCCACTGGAAGTAAACAATGAAGATTGTGTCACATGCAACGGTTTTGTGGCGCGGCTGCACTATTCTTCACGCGACAGTGAGCCAGATGCAAAGTCCGACAAAAATGTGTTGCATGCCCCATGTTAAAGGTGCACCCCCCAAAAAAAAGTTGGTTCACTCTGTTGGGGCAGTGCAGTGAGCGCCAGATTCATGAAGAACGTGCACCAGAAATCCTGAATCTGGCGCCCCCTGCACTATACACAGGCAAACTGCACATAGTACAGACTGCACTGTTCTTAGTAAATGTGCCCCATAGATAGGGTCAGATCCAGGTTTCAGTAGGCCCCTGGGCGACAGAGCCTCAGTGGGCCCCTTTGCAGTGTACTCTCGTGGCGGCATTAAATATTCAGAAACTAAAACAGTCTCCTGTTCTCAAGACTATTCCTTAATTAATCATCCCAAACATCACCAACATGGTTATTTTATATTTGGCCCCCTCATGGTTATTTTATATACAGCCCCCTCCTCATGGTTATTTAATATAGAACTCCCTCATGGTTATTTTATATAAAGCCCCCTCAGCCCCTATGGATTCATTAGATACAGCCCCTTACCCCATGGATTCCTTATGTGGGCCCCCCCCATTAGCTATGGGCCCTGACACCTGCCCAGGCATGCCCAGTGCTGGCGCCGGCCCTGGCCATAGACACAAATATAATAGTTCAGTACTTCTGTGTGATTCTAGACTTTTTTGCATTTCCTCTGTTACTGAGACCTTTGCACCTGTAAATCAATCACAATGTAGAAATATGATCCTGTCATCTCCTAGATGCGGAGCATAACCTGTTGTTCCAAAAGCTCTTTCCCTGAGATCTAAAATTTTAGGAGGCAATCACGGTTCAGTGTCTCGGGAAGAGGTGAAGCAATGTAAGGGCAATAGCTTGTTGTGGACCACATGATGACTGGCACATAAAAATATAAAAACCAAAATAATTTAAAATATACATATTCTACTCATATTCTATCTGATGATCAAGCTTCATGTCTAAACCAATGGAATTCTGAGCAAATTCTTCCTGGACGGAATAAAAAAAATTCCTTATGACCTTAGTGTGACCACAGAAAATTTATGCAACGGATTAGATGGTGAAGTGGATGACCTGGGTCAAAGGGTTGTCCAGAGATTTTACATAACAAAAACTGTCCATATTCTACGATAGAGCAAGTTTTAGGGATTGTAACAGGGAGAGTGCAGTGTATAAACCCATCTGCATACGAGTTAATGAAGGAGTTAAGTAAAAATGTGCGACTGCTTCACGGGTGGATCATTTCTCTATCACAATTCAATAATTTATTCCTACTTTATGGCTAATCTAATCTATTTTTCAAAGGCAAATAAAAAATTCAGCTTCTGAAACTCTTATTAAGTAACCTACAGTATACAGTGCAGTATACAGGTAGCTGAAAACCATATGGGTCTCAGTACAAAACAATGGCTCACTAACTACTGAAATACTCACTAAAATAACATGTTAGAGTGTATTTGTATTAGGTTGATTCATCAGGAAGCATGTTATAGAGCAAGTGGAACCAAGAATATTGTACATAGTGTCCTATCTGCAGGCAGCATGTTATAGAGCAGGAGGAGCAGAGCAGATTGTAGACAGTGTCACATCTGCAGAAAACATTTTATAGACCAACT
Source organism: Engystomops pustulosus (assembly GCF_040894005.1). NCBI lineage: Eukaryota > Metazoa > Chordata > Amphibia > Anura > Leptodactylidae > Engystomops > Engystomops pustulosus. The sequence continues at coordinate 32,613,258 of NC_092417.1, forward strand.
ATATGTCATTAAGTTGGATGTGGAAAACCGATTTTTTAAAGAGATGTATAGGATATACAACACTGTAAAGGAATTCCGACATCGGAGAAAATTGTAGACAGGCAGCAGGTTATAGAGCAGGAGAAGCTGAGCAGATTTATATAGTTTTCTATCTGCAGGCAGCATGTTATAGAGCAGGAGAAGCTAAGCACATTGTACATAGTGTCCTATCTGCAGGCAGCATGTTATAAAGCAGGAAGAGCTGGGCAGATTGTATATAGTTTTCTATCTGCAGGTAGAAGGTTATAGAGCAGGAGGAGCTGAGCAGATTGTATATAGTTTTCTATCTGCAGGTAGCAGGTTATAGAGCAGGAGGAGCTGAGCAGATTGTATATAGTTTTCTATCTGCAGGTAGCAGGTTATAGAGCAGGAGGAGCTGAGCAGATTGTATATAGTTTTCTATCTGCAGGTAGCAGGTTATAGAGCAGGAGGAGCTGAGCAGATTGTATATAGTTTTCTATCTGCAGGTAGCAGGTTATAGAGCAGGAGGAGCTGAGCAGATTGTATATAGTTTTCTATCTGCAGGTAGCAGGTTATAGAGCGGGAGAAGCTGAGCGGATTGTAGACATTGTCCAATCTGCAGGCAGCAGGTTATAAAGATAGTGTCCTATCTGCAGGCATCATGTTATAGAGCAGGAGGAGCTGAGCAGATTGTATATAGTCTTCTATTTGCAGACAGCATAGTATAAGCAGGAGGAGATGAGTTGACTGTTCTTAGTATCCTATTTACAGGCAGCATGTTATAGAGGAAAAACCTTATAGACGGCAAATAGCAATATTTTCAGAAAACATGTTATAGAGTAAGTGAAGTGAAGCATTTAATTTATAATTTCTATTAAGTCCAGTGAAGTCCAGAAGTGAATAAAATACAAATTATATTAGATCTTTTCTATTGAACTGTTACCAGCATACATGCACAGGTATGGGGCAGCAGGTACAGTACACAGCTTGACTGTTCTAACTTGAAGCCTAAGGTAGAAAATGAACAGTTCCCTCCCCATTGCTTATGCAAATATTTATATTAGTTTTATGTGAGAAACAAATATTGCCGTGTGTAACTACTTCTTGGAGCCAAGGAAAAGCACTTCAGCATGTAATTATTTTTTCCTGCAAGCAATTAATATATATAGATATATATATATATATATATATATATATATACATACACACATATATATATATATATATATATATATATGTGTGTGTGTGTGTGTATGTATATATATATATATATATATATATATATATATATATATATATATATACTGCATATTGCTTTTTTCCCACAGCCTTTTGCACAAACAAATAAATGAAAACTAATATGCAGTAACCAGGTCTGACCACTACACAGAGAACGGCGCTTTCTGCTTCCCGGCCCATTCTCTGTTTATCAGCTGCCGAGAACAGCTGATCTGTGGGGGTGCTGGGTGTTAGATCTTCAGTAATCATATATTTGGAACATACTCTATTTAATTTTAGCCCTGAAACCCACTTTTAAGACTTCATGCACCAAGACATACTATAATGTTGTGGTTCTGTGTGGATGTATGGATAGAACTCACAGGCTGAGCTCTCTTCATACACAGTGGGTGTCAGCTGTGTTACAGATAACCTGTTCCCGCCGGGGCGGGATTATATGGAGGACTCTAGGGGCGCATGCCCCAGGGCCCCCACCAGCAATGTCCGACAGTCAGCTCATAGCAGTGACCTGACTGTCTCTGTGAGTGATGTGCAGCAGCCGTGACACTACACTGCACATGCGTCTGCCTCCAATCTGTGACAGTGAGACCAAGCTTGCCGGGAGCTGTCCGGCATGCAAAGTGACACCTCTTTAGTACCTATCACTGGTTGGCTGAACTGGTTGCCAGCCAAGTCCTAGCCAATCAATGTTAGGTTTACTTCCTCACAGATCACTCGGCCCAATCTGTGAGAGGAGGAGAGAGAAGTCTCAGGGAAGCAGTGGCATCTGGGACTGATACAGCGACTAGTAGTGAGTACTACTGCCACGGTGCCATCTAGGCCAGCAGCGAGGCTAACATGTAAGTAGGAGAAGGTTTAGAATATTAATGATAATTTAGAAAAGTAATGTGTACCACTGTCTAGGCTACATTTATTGGGGCCCCCCACTAGATTTTGTGCCCAGGGGACTTCACCTTCCTTAATCCGTCCCCAATTGCCATGGTCGAACACAACTGTGGCACCTAATGCCGCTGCCAGTGTGCCCTGCCATCTTGAATGGTCTGTCATTGATACTGATCTCTAATAGCCTGCTAATGGCAGAGATCTGGGGTGTGAAATAATAGTTCTCTACAACACATAAAAGAATAATTTAATAGTAAAAATCATAAACATATCAGGTAACACCATGTTCCAAAATACCTGTTCTATCAAAATAGAAAAAAGATTATTTCCAGAAAACGGAAAATAGCGCCCAAATGTCCGAATTTGTGATGTGTATTCTATACAACTCTTAAAAGTGCGTTGTGTCCACGATGGGTTTTCCACATCCGACGTAGTGACATATAATGTGCCCGGGATGGAGGAGACTAATCTGACAGCTTGACTTGCAAATAAGTGGAACTGTCAGGGAGCTCCTTGCAAAGTTTACAGAGAATCTGAAGAATGAATGAAGATTAATGGAGAGTGAGGGAAAGCCTAGAGTGAGCCTTAAAGTGCACTGGATAGTAAGAAAGTGAAAAGGAGATTAGAAGGAGCCATAATGAATGCTTATAAATGGAAAGTGAAGGCTTGTTTAGAGATGTGTGAAAAAAACCCTTAAAAAATAGAAAGTAAAGGGAACTTTATTGAATATGTAAAAGAAGGCTCAAGGCAGAAGGTAAAGTTTAGTGCGAGGCGGAATAGTTCAGTGAATACAAGGTTAATCAATGTTATGATCAAAACAGAATAGTGAAAAAAAGTGGAGGGTGAAGATGCAAATATTGTAAAATATTGAATAGGAGGGGGCTCAGACTAATTAGACAATGCTGATGAATAATGAATGAAGGTGGAGTGTAAAGCTGACTATAATACCTATATAACATATTCTCAAAATTGTGTGTAGTCAGTTATGGTATAGAGTTGTAAGAAACCATGCAATGCAGGATAACATGTACATCCCTACACTTTATAAGGGGCATTTCATAATCTTGGTGCAGGGTGGCCCTGGAGCCGTGCTATATTTTTCAGTGGGAAGCAACTTTGTAACGCCGGGGATTAATGAATTGGCGCACGGACTGAAAAGTTTTGGAACTCCCTGGGCCAGCTTTTAGCTGAGCTCTTTTTGCGCCAAAAAATTGAGCCTAAAAGCGTCTCGGAAAAATAGAAGCATCAGAAAACTGGTGGATTCCCAAGCAGCGCCAACAGTGACGGAAAACACCAATATTGTGGCACAATTCATAAATTGTCTTGTTGGACACAGAGCAGCCGCAAAACAAAACTTGTGCAGACACTTTATAGATACATGTACAAGCAGTCTGCACGTTCTTTTCAGTGCAAAGTCAGACAGAAAACTGGCACAAACACTTTAATAAATGTGAGCCCGTGTCTGGAGACAGAAAATTATGTACAATCTTGTCAACTCCCCCTGCTCTATAACAAGAAAAAAAATTTAAAAAAAATCGGCTCACCTCCATCCTTATTCGTGCTCTGGAGTACGTCCGTGCACAAATGCACAGAAAAGTGTAGTTCACTCCGGCACCAAAAAGTTTTCAGTTTCAATTCCTTTATTTTCTCCAAAATCCAAATGTTACATAATAAAAGGAGGCATCCAGTACATCATTGAAAACTTATTGAAAACGCATACGTGTGCCATCACCCTTAGGAATCGGCTCTGCAGTGATTTGCAGTCCCAGTGAATGCTTGGAGTGTGCATTCGCACTGGGGAATCAGACCGCAACCAGGTTTTGGCAAAATCGTCCAGTGAAACTCTGTTTACTGTTGGGTGAATTGTATTCCGATCACTTTGAAATGTTACATATATGGAATACGGACCATGGAATAGAAAAATAGCATGTAAACTAGTGTGTATTGGTACCTAAATATGCCATTTTGGTTAGTGTTTAGAAATACCATGTACTCCTCATTATGAGTGATCTGTATTCTGTATTTTGTCTTATACTGTGTTCTATTACAACTTAACCGAGACACATATTGTGGATCTTTTTCTGTTTTAAGACTGTTTTTAGGGTTTATTGTGAATATGCAGTTACCGGATATATGCATTTCACGTCACAGAGTAACTAGCATATCAAGCCCATACTTTACACTTGTTCTTTGTGCCATGACCAAGGGTGTATGCTACACTCGAAACGCGTAGGCCTGTGTCCCACGGAAAATACACAGTAATGCTGCATTGGATACCTGCTTTTATTATGTAACATTTGGATTTTGGAGAAAATAAAGGACTTAAAACTGAAAACTTTTCGGTGCCAGAATGAACTACACTTTTCTGTGCATCTATAACATGCTGCCTGCAGATAGAACACTGTATACAATCTGCTCAGCTCCTCCTGCTCTATAACACACTGCCTGCAGATAGGACACTGTATACAATCTGCTCAGCTCCTCCTGCTCTATAACACACTGCCTGCAGATAGGACACTGTATACAATCTGCTCAGTTCCTCCTTCTCTATAATATTCTGCCTACAGATAGGACATCACTATATACAATTTGCTTCACTGTACTTATAAATATAATGGGGGTCATTTATTATTGCCTTTCAAACAGAAACTGGCAGGAATTTTTTTCTCTCCTTGGTGCGCCTCCTGCACCTTATTAATGTAGTGTTGGTGCCCCTAATTTTGGTGGTTTTCTGATACCCCTCAGTAGTTCTGTTTTAGGGCGCAAAATTGTGGTGCCGCTTGTGAATATGACAGTTTTCTGGCGCTTCTATTTTTCCGACTTGTTTTGTGGCACAATTTTTTTCGCAGAGCAGATAAAAGCTGGTCCCGGGAGTTCTATTTCACCTTCATGAATGGGGAGACAGTTGTAAACCTTATTGTTTGTGCCCAAATCTTTAATCCCTTGTGCCATAAACTTACATCACATTGAAAATTATAGCACGATTCCTGCGCCAAATTAATAAATACCCACCAATATCTCCGGAAGGTTGTGGTAGATGTAAGAATCTTACTTCCGTGAGGTCATTCCTTAGATCAAAACTTTTTAAAGAGTTTGTGCTGATTTTCTCTATTTTCTTTCATATAATAAAAATTCTTTAAAGTGTAAAAAGTGCAAACAAACTTTTATGCAAAAACGGTATCGACACTACCGTCCGAAGACATTTGCCTAAAGTTAAACGTGAAAGAATTCAGGAATTCAGTTTCATTGAAAAGTGACAGAACGGAAAAGGTTGAAAAGAACAAAAGAAGAAATTCAGCGATAACGTCCATAATAAATGAAGAATGTGGAGGAACAACTAATAAAGACAAGAGAGAAAATGAAAAGAGTGTAGAAGGGGATAAAGAAAAAGTAATAATGGATGGAGGGAGGACGGATGAGTGCACAGAGAGAGCGCGAGTGGGAAAAGTGACAGTGCACAGATGATGTGAGAGGGGCAGGAGAACGGGAGCTCAGTCTGAGCTGCCTGGGAGCCGTTTGGATCACATCCAAAGTAAAATCAGCCCTGAACAATATTATTGTCCGCCTGTCTATTCAGGAAAATTGTTTTCTTTGAGCTGAATATAAATGACACAAAGCCGGAGTTACATCACCGCAGTGGGCAGCGAACTTAACCCCAGAATCCCTCCAGTAGCCCGGACTGAGGGAGGGGGCGGCTGGGGAAAAGGGGCAGGATTGTTCTCATGTCTGTGGGACTATAAATAGATGAAATGCTCTTTCTGTTCCCTCTAAGGGGGTGAATAAAACACCATTTAAACTACACTTTGGAAGGGGAGAGTAGCCCTACAGACTTATACTTCATTATACCCTCACACACTCCAAAAAGTGAATAAACAACATAAACCATTGTCTACATAGCAGGTGTTACCTATGGTAAGACTTATAGTTAGTAAATATTATAAATCAAGAATCCAAGAATTCATTCAGGCCGACATCTCCAGGGCTTGCTTACACCTTGAGTAAAACGATTAAAGGGTTAATCTTGTGGGTAATTAGCGTGTCCAATGGGGAGAACTTTTTATGTAATCTAGGGGGGCAGGTGAGCAACTCTGCCTCGCACTATATGTATGTCTTTTAGTGGTGAATGAAACAAGTCTTTTCTCAAATTGGTTCCAATTTGGGTTGACCATTAGGTAGACACTGATAATACTCATTAGATTGTGCTCACTTATTGTCCATAAAATTCTGCGTGCCATCTGTAAATGGCCTCTGCTGAGTCTGAAGAAGAGCTAATACTGAAGAAGACATGGCCTGAAGAAAAGCTGAGCCTGAAGAAGAGATAAGCCTGAAGAAAAGATGAGCCGAAGAAGTTCTGAGCCTGAAGAAGAGATGAGCCTGAAGAAAAGCTAAGCCTGGAGAAGAGATGAGCCTGAAGAAAAGATGAGCCCGAAGAAGAGATGAGCCTGAAGAAAAGCTAAGCCTGGAGAAGAGATGAGCCTGAAGAAAAGATGAGCCCGAAGAAGAGATGAGCCTGAAGAAGTACTGAGCCTGAAAAAGAGATGAGCCTGAAGAAGAGATGAGCCTGAAGAAAAGATGAGCCTGAAAAAGAGATGAGCCTGAAGAAGAGATGAGCCTGAAGAAGAGATGAGCCTGACAAAGAGATGAGCCTGAAGAAGAGATCAGACCAAAGAAGAGCTGAACCTGAAGATGAGATGAGCCTAAAGAAGAGTTGAGCCTAAAGAAGAGATGGGCTGAAGAAGAGCTAAGTCTGAAGAAGAGATCAGCCTGAGGAAGAGCTGAGCCTGAAGAAGAGATGGGCCTGAAGAAGAGATGGGCCTGAAGAAGAGATGGGCCTGAAGAAGAGCTTCTATCAAACTCCTCCTCTTTTTAGGTGGAGACACATTTTAAGAGTTTCGGTAACTTTACTAAAAGCTCCAGGCAAAGGGAATTGGAGATAAATTGACCACTGGGTGTAACCATACAACTTTTTACAAAAAGGCGTGTCCCTTCACAGACAGCACTTATTGAATAGTGTACAGCCAGACACACAAGACTCTTGTCCATCAGTGAAGTGCTGACTATGTGATGGCTGGATTTCATGGTACCGAACACTGTGCAGAGAACGGGACTCTGTGCATCATAGAGATATGACACAAGGAGTACCTTGTCTCATACAAAACCACAGCACCAAATTGTAACCATCATTATCAGTTAGGGGAAGAAGGGACTCCTTCCATCCTATGTGCATGGGCAAAGCTCGGCCCGATTCTGTATGTGTTTCCATTGCATGTGATCAGTAACGATCCCCCAGTGTCTTGCATTGTTTACATGCAAACGCAATGCAAATTCAATGGGGCAGATTTATCAAGCTGTCTGAAAGTCAGAATATTTCCAGTTGTTCATGGCAACCAATCACAGCTCCCCTTTAAAATATTCATGAGCACTGGTAGAAACAAAGCTGAGCTGTGATTGGTTGCCATGGGCAACTAGAAATATTCTGCCTTTCAGACAGCTTGATAAATCTGCCCCAATGTGTGCATCCATTTTAAGATTGTGCAGTATGACAGTAGCACTCAATCTATTCATTTGTAGGAGGAACAACAGAGGGACTACACAACACAAAAGTTGTTCCAGGTAGAATTTGCTTCAAAATTTTTAAGATTTTATAGGAAATATAATTCCTTACTACAATATACAAAACTTATCTTAGTTCTTCATAATTTATAATCATGAAAAATTCTATAGATATTGGCAAATAATATGTCCAGTACAATATGCAGTGAAATCTGGTCCGAATAGCGTGTGGTCTTCTCATAGGGGTGGTCTTTTGGAGGAGTTTTACTAGTTTAGTTTTCTTCACTTCTTTTTATATTTAATAAAATATGTGTTTTACTTCTTAACTTATTTTAGCCATTGTTTCAGGTAATAACCATATGCCCTTCTCTTGGCTTGATATATTCCCCAGATGGAGCATTTCAATACATTTGAGTAGTCAAGGGTTAAAATCGCCACCCCCCCCCCCTCACATGCAAGATATATGGAAATTGTAATTGAGTGTCAACTTGCAATGAAATTCAATCCCCTTTACACCCCAAATGTAATTTGGAAGCTCTGTGCGATATTTACTGCAATGCTAACCACATTTTAGAGCATAATTACATTTCTGGGGAACTCACGGCCAAAACAGTAGAACTGTGCTGGCTTTAAAGCCCCCCGCAGAGGGACAGAATGAAAGGGGGGAGAGCGAGTAAGAGAGACAGAAGGGAGTGTGGCAGAAAATGAAATAGAGATATGAAGCTTTTATTGGGAGATAAATAGGACTTCATGTGGAAGTGTCGGCATTGCATGCTGAGGCCAGGTTCACACTGTGCTGTTTGCTGCAGTATTTGATGCATATATTGTCAGGTGAGGATCCAAACCAGAGGAAAATCATCTGATAGAGAATTCTCATACTTGACTTTTTTCTTGCATTGAAACTGCACACAAATGCACAGTGTGAAAAAAAAAATCTTACATGGAGCTAAAATCTGCAAAATATGAATAATTGCAGGCAACGCTTACTGTAGAGGACTACTGAGTGCACCTCAGTGAGCTTCAATGACATCCAATGTCACCACCCGGCTCTGGTGCCTTGGGGGCTTCACAGTACTCCCTAATGCAACAGAACAGCAGTAGAGAGATACTGGCGAAGATCTATCAATGTGTCGCATGTTTACACCAGTGTAAGGCTGCGTTCACACGAGGCGTTTACATTGCATTTTGAAACTCAATACAACAGCTGAGGTTGATGATTTTCCTAAGTACATTGACAAAACTCTATGTTAACACTTGCATTAACGTTTGGTGATTTTCCGACACTCACAGCTTGTTCTGTTTTTGGGCGCAGGTTGGGATTCCGACACTTTTCTGGCACTTCGATTTTTCAAACTGGTTTTGTGGCGCAGTTTTAGGCGCACAATTACAGCCACTAAAAGCTGGTCTGGGGAGTTCTATTTCCCCTTCATGAATGTAGAGAGAATTTTTAACTTTTTGGTTTATGTGCCAAATCTGAACGTGTGTATGCATCCTCAAATCAACTTAAAATTATGCTTATGAGCCAGATGGGCTCTGGGGGGGGGGGGGGGCATTATCAGAGCCCCTTGGTGCTGCAGCTTCACAGGCTGTAACAATGTGCAAGGAGCACTCCCTCCTTCCACTGTGTGAGATTACAGCAGGCAGAGAGAGGTTCTGAGGGGGAGACCTGCCCCTGCACAGTGTAACATCTTGCAAAGCCAGAGGCTCTGGTAACGCCCCCAGAGTCCTTCTGTCTCATTAGCATAATAAGTTAAGTAGAAAAGGAAGGAGGCCATGGATAACAAATATAAGAAGATTATCACAGTCACGGTGCCTGGATCTATGAGTAATGTCCCTGGTTTATCATGATGGATTTTAAAGGTAGATTTCCATTAACCATGTCTGATCCTTTTGTTCTCAGGAAAGATAATACACCTCGAGAAATTTGTCTTTATAGCAGCGTTCTCCCTTTTTCTGATTTATGATGACATCTGCGTACGTGGCTGAACTGAGCATGTATGTGTGTGGGGGTTAATCAGAAGGAATAGCTGTCACCCAACAGTTATGTATATTTTTTGACCAACCTCAATTAATATAGGACACGTAAGAATTTTTGATTTTGGGATTAGAAATAATTTTTTTTATTCCCAATATGTGTTCTATTCTTTCTTCCCAAAAGAAGACATTTGCAAAGCAGAGCATTCTTCCAGAGAAACTTTAGGAAGTGACGGGAGGCTGCCCAGAAATCAGTATTCCTACATTTCACCTGTTCTAGCTTTGCTAGAATAATATATTATTACTCAGAAATACCCAGCTGTTGGAAGCAGTTTCCTGCTCTACGCCATAAACCTGCTGCCCGGCGACTTATATAATAATAATGGAAATCTTCCTAGAAAATCACCACTCACATCTAGACCCCAAACCTGCGTCACAATGAAAATCTCAAAATCCTGCTAAATCAGAAGAGAAACGCGTCAAGAAATCCTGTACCTCACAAAGACGGCTCCACTCACATCACATTTGGACTCTAAGGGGGGGTCATTCATCAATTGTGACGCAGGGTCCGTTTTTTTTTTTTGGTGCACAAATAATGCGTTAAGTTAGACTGGGATGTTAGATTGTGGCGCAAGAGGTTAATGAATTGGCACACGACCGAAAAGTTTCAGGACTGTCTCCGCATTCATGAAGGTGAAATAGAACCTGCTACACCAGATTTTAGCTCCCCTGTTTCTGCAAAAAAAATTGTGCCAAAATCAGTGTCAGGAACCTAGAAGCGCAGGATGAGTCCAAATTGAGCAACCAAAAAAAAAGAGACGTAAATGTCAGAAATGCAGCAATATTGTAGTACTGACACTTCAGAAATATAGTGTACAAGGCGCAGCAAGGGGGGGGGGGGATCTGCCAAAATAATGAATAATGAATAAGTTGTAAATCTGCCCTATACAACTACTGGTAAAACCATGTGAAGAAAGTGCCATATATTTGTATTGGAAACCAGTATCTGGAGCAGATATTTTGAGCCAAATCCATACAATAATAAGGAGAAGTATAAATCCTTCCTATTAATTCCCCATCCCAATATTATTAAGTTCGCCGTTGGCTTAAATAACTGTATCAAAAACTGTATTTGAAGTGTTCTAAAAAATAAAAAAAATGTGTACTTGTGAAACCATTCTTAATATTTCTAATAAAATGTACCTCGTCCACAACTTACATGAAGATGGAAGTTACATTGATCAAGCATAGACGATATAAGACCAGTACACACCAGCATCGTAGCTCACTACACCACCTAATGTCTACTTGTAGTAATGCATGCGTAGCAAATTATATATGTTTCCTTATTTTTGGGACATTTTGTGTCATTTAAAAGAAATACACCATGTCTACAACTGAATTGTGGCACTAGTTCTGCTTGAATAAAGTATCCAGCTTCAGTTTCTAATATTGTAGTTTAGGATTCTAAAAGTTATTATATAGAAAGTAGCAAAGTCAGGGCTAATTTTACGTAATTGAATTTCAAGATTTTAAACTTTCTTGAGTTTTCTGGAAGGGGAATTGTCTAGGAGGCAGGTGAGACTGTGGGGCTCATTTACTAAGGGCTCCGTGGCCGCACTTTGGTCGTGTTTCCCAAATTGTTCCACTTTGCGGCGAATTCGGACGGGATTTTGGTGCACGCGATTGGATTTCCGTGCTGGCTTTCACACGACAGAAATGAGGGGCACGGCCTTCGGACAACCCAACGGATTCGGAAAAAAACATGGAATTTAAAAAGCAAAATGTCTCGCAAGATCAAGCAACGGGAAGAAGCAGGTGAACTCCCGCAGACCTCGGTGCAGCAGCGACACCTACTGGATATCGGGCACACGATCTTAGTGAATCCCGGAAGACCTGAATCCACGTTGGACAAAGCGCTGCGGGATCGTAAGTAAATGAGCCCCTGTGTTTATGCTGAACTCACTGTTGCCCCCTGCAGGCCAGTGCAGACAAGATACATTGCACATAGGTACGGAAAGTCTTACAATGCTGACAACTCACCTACTAGTTGTCAGGACACAAACTACTGGTGGCACCGAAACCCTGAATATAGTATAGTACACGAGATATACTATGTATATGATGCGCTGTAGAACTTTATTTATAATATTGTGGTTACTTAGGCACATATGGAATTGTGTGAGGTTATATAATGATTTTATTTTAGGGTATAATATGATATAGTGAATTTGGCGCCTTTCATGCCTGCGTCGGTGGTTTAAGTTTTAGGAGAGTGTAATGGAAAATACACAGGTACAGTCTTTTGTTCACCCCACTGACTTCATTGGCTTCCCTTCTTAGTAACAGAAAAAAATTTCAGTATTTTTTGTGCTATTTCATAACAAAAGGTGGAATGTAACCTGCTATGGGTGTGAACATAGTCTACGCAGCGCTGCACAGAGCTTGCCAAATTGGTCCCTGCCCCCATGGGGCTAATAACCTAATCAGCCTACCAGTATGTTTTGGAGTGTGGGAGAAAACCCATGCAAACACGTAGAGAACATACAAACTCTTTGCAGATGTCAACCCTGGGACTTGAACCCAGGTCCCCAGCACTGCAAGGCTGTAATGCTAACCACTAAGCCACTGCACTAGACTGCCTTAAACCTGCCCCATACCGGGTGCGATGCTTATGTGCACAAGTCCTCTCCCCTTCTGAACCCAGGACCCCAGCGCTACAAGGCTGTAATGCTAACAACCTTGAGCCACCGTGCTACCCATATAAATGTGTCTGATATTTTGCATGGCGGCTGCCCGGCTTGGTCACACTGCGGTGAAACACTGTATGCTCTACGCACCGTGACCAGGTGCCATAGACCTCTACGGGGTGTGTGATATGGCCACCAATTTAGTGTCCAGATCACGGCTCCCATAACAGTCGTGTGCATTAGGCCTTATAGTCTAAATCGAGGTATGTGATTTCCATGAAGCCAGATCATTACACTTACAGATTTGGCTCTGAGTATTGTTTCAGATTATATGTGGATTTTACTCCTCTACAAGTGGTGACAATATAAAATGACATTAATATATAGTGTCCGTATGTGGGAAAAGATTCCGGGTATCTTGTCATTCTGACAAATGATGATTTGTGGTTATGTATCTATTAGCCAGTGTGGTGTAATTGAATCCCATTTTGTATATATTTGTATATTTCTTTTAGGATATTACAATATTACAGTAGCGAGCACAGATAACAGCGCACACAATCCCCGGCTATAGTTCTCCAGGCTTAGGGCTTGCTGCCCTGGGATTGTCTCGGCTTCTTCCGGAGGCCGTGATGGATGGAACCAGTTTTTGAAGGAAGTTCTGTGTGCGTTCTGGTTGTCCTGGTGATGCCGGGGAGGGTCCTTTTTGCTGTACACAGAGTCCCCTTTGTGCACTTGTATCCCATTCACAGCAGCCACACTGGGAAACGCTCCGAGTCTGCCTCCAAACCTCTCATTCACATAGCAGATAGGGGGCCACTTCAGCCACGGTGTCATCAGTAATTGGCATCGCCCCTGAACCCATTACATCATCTTTCTCCTACAATGTCAATATTTACGGCCACCTTACGGTTTTACATGCCACCGTTACAATAGTTTCGCTATCTCTACTATCTCATCATTGTCAGTGCAATGGTAGACTGGCCACCGACATGGAAATATGGCAATAAAAAAATCTAAAAATCTAAAGATATTGGTCCGGATTTCATCCCCACCCCTTCATTGACGGCTGGCTGAATGGTATTGAATTTATATTATTTTTCATGAAGCTTCTCCTCTGCGGGAGCGATAGACATATGAATAATTAAAGCTATATGATAGTGTTATGTGCCTGTGCTACACATGATCTGCATTAGGGAGAGATTACATCTGCATTGAAGCCTCCATTACAGATTTTCTCATAGTTATTGGGGAAAAAAATAACGCAGCATTTGGGAAGGACACCAAAAGGGCACTTGGCAGAATCTAATAAATGTCCTTGGGTGCAGCCAAGTCACTCCGTCAGACAACATATTAAACTGATGGATTCAACTTTATAACATTTTTGATATCTATTCCTATGACAGAGCTGATGGGTTCAATACCTGACATTGGTATAGACTACTCCTCCAAAGATTATTCTAACCAGGCCTCTCTATGATATCTCAAATCATATGCATACACAAAATGTATGTAAAATCCTTGTAACATATTTATTTAAAGAAAATCTACCATCAAAATCCATCATGATGAACCAGGACTCATTGATCTTCCCTTCTAAAAACCCCTTTTAAAATTATGCTAATTAGCCTTGAAGACTCTGGGGTGTTACTAGAGCCCCTCAGTGCTTCAGATTCACAGGATTTTACAATGAGCATAACAATGAGTAAATGAGTAAAATAATTAGGCTCTGGAAGCTGAGTTACAGATACCTGCCATGACATAGAGTATTGCGCTGTTGATGATGAGTAGGGGTCCAGATCGGCCTTCACCAATCTGATATTGATGACCTATCCTACACAGGGGGGATTAAGACTGCCCTGTACCCTGGACTGTATGAATATAATAGGCCCTACAAGTCTGGAGTCACTTCCTACATATAGTACTACAATCAGCTTCTTAGTCAATGGAGGATTCTGCCTGCCTGAATCTGTTGATTCAGGACTTTTGGAGGACCTTCAAAGGTCCTGAAAACATCTCTTCTTTACATGTATATTTATGGTTCAACAATATTTTAATGCATGCTGCATTTAGAATATGTTGACAGAAAGCAAGTGCACCATACTTATAATACATTGACATTAATTAAGATCATGTAGAATGCGTGCGTGCTAATGCTTGGATCAAAATAGTAGCCATCTGTGTTGTTTATATGTATATTTTAAGCAGGAATGCATATATGAGGATTTGATGGTTTAAGGTCCTTCTGAATATAAAATGTGGTGGGTGGTTTGGGTGGCCATGGGCCCCCTAGAAGGCTTGGGCCCCGGGCTACCACCTAAAACAGATATATTATAATCCACTATTAATCCTATAAAAAATACTCAGGCTGACAGTAAGAGGTTAACACACTACAAGCTAAAGAGAACTATGTACAGGTGTTATCCTCACTGGGGATTTAGGGTTGTGACCATCTGACCCTTTAGACGGAGAAGGGTTTTATGTGCCAAACATAAAGAGGTGACAGTGGGGAGAGACTTCCTGCGGGCAGAGGGCCAGTGCCGTCTGTCTGAGAGCCATGCTAATCAGCCCAGCGTGCGGATACTCTCATCCATACATGGCTCATCCTGAGGAATAGCTGCCCTGCCAGAAGTGCACATTCCAGCACCGGGACATTCTAGGATAAATACTGTACTTTCTGTCCTTATGACCTGACGCTTTGGGGCTTGTGAATGCAATTGTTACAGATTATCCTTTCGGGAAATAACTATTCGTGGATGTATAGAAAGCGGGACATTCCTGCTAAATGCTCATACAGTTACAGTGTCTATAAAAGAGCAAAAATGAAATAAATATATATATATCACCGGCCACTTTATTAGGTACACCATGCTAGTAACGGGTTGGACCCCCTTTTGCCTTCAGAACTGCCTCAATTCTTCATGGCATAGATTCAACAAGGTGCTGGAAGCATTCCTCAGAGATTTGGGTCCATATTGACATGATGGCATCACACAGTTGCCGCAGATTTGTCGGCTGCACATCCATGATGCGAATTTCCCGTTCCACCACATCCCAAAGATGCTCTATTGGATTGAGATCTGGTGACTGTGGAGGCCATTTGAGTACAGTGACCTCATTGTCATGTTCAAGAAACCAGTCTGAGATGATTCCAGCTTTATGACTTGGCGCATTATCCTGCTGAAAGTAGCCATCAGATGTTGGGTACATTGTGGTCATAAAGGGATGGACATGGTCAGCAACAATACTCAGGTAGGCTGTGGTGTTGCAACGATGCTCAATTGGTACCAAGGGGCCCAAAGAGTGCCAAGAAAATATTCCCCATCCGAATGTCGCAGCAGAAATCGAGACTCATCAGACCAGGCAACGTTTTTCCAATCTTCTACTGTCCAATTTTGATGAGCTTGTGCAAATTGTAGCCTCAGTTTCCTGTTCTTAGCTGAAAGGAGTGGCACCCGGTGTGGTCTTCTGCTGCTGTAGCCCATCTGCCTCAAAGTTCGACATACTGTGCATTCAGAGATGCTCTTCTGCCTACCTTGGTTGTAACGGGTGGCGATTTGAGTCACTGTTGCCTTTCTATCAGCTCGAACCAGTCTGCCCATTCTCCTCTGACCTCTGGCATCAGCAAGGCATTTCCGCCCACAGAACTGCCACTCACTGGATGTTTTTTCTTTTTCGGACCATTTTCTGTAAACCCTAGAGATGGTTGTGCGTGAAAATCCCAGTAGATCAGCAGTTTCTGAAATACTCAGACCAGCCCTTCTGGCAACAACAACCATGCCACGTTCAAAGGCATCAAATCACCTTTCTTCCCCATACTGATGCTTGGTTTGAACTGCAGGAGATTGTCTTGACCATGTCTACATGCCTAAATGCACTGAGTTGCCGCCATGTGATTGGATGATTAGAAATTAAGTGTTAATGAGCAGTTGGACAGATGTACCTAATAAAGTGGCCGGTGAGTGTATATATATATATATATAATTTTTGCTGCTTTATAGACACTGTAACTGTATGAGCATTTAGCAGGAAAGTCTCGCTTTCTATACATACCTAAATAGTTATTTCCCGAGAGGATATATATATATATATATATATATATATATATATATATATATATATATATATATATATATATTCAAGCATATAATTGAGCAAATTCAGCTGAAAAGTTGGATATGCAGTTTTCAGTTTTTTGGATATGCGGGAGGTGGCTGTCAATCATAAGTAGGACCACCCATTGCACACCTTTACAAATTGAGCAAAAGTTTAATGAATTATTCGTTTTACTGAATCACACAAATACTTGTAGACCAAGAAAAATAACAAGAGTTACGGCTACTCCACGCCCCAATAGCGTCTTTGGATCCCTCCTACAGCCAGTCTTCAGCCGGCACCTTGCTGTAGTGGCGCACACTCGTCTGCAAAGCCGGAGCTCTGCACATGTGCAGCAGCTCCGGCTTTGCAGACAAGTGCGCGCTGCTACAGCTGAAGACTTTTTGATAGAATGGATCGAAAGAGGCTACTGGGGCGTGGAGTAGCCAAAGCTCCCGCTCCACGATGCAGCTACTCCACGTCCCTCGAAAGAAACTTTGCATACATATAAGATAAGATTTTTAAAAAGTTGTGAAAGAATACAACAGGAACCTGCCATCGGATTTACCTCATTAGGTGATTGAAGGTTTCGGTTGAAGGGAAACTGTCACCTCGCCAATGGCACATAAACCCCAAATACTACTGTATTCTGTATAGTGTTGGTGCTTTTCTGATGTTTATGTGTTTAACATTTTTTTTCAAAATTCACTTTTACTTCTTCTTTATCTTCCACAAGATAAAATCAACAAGACTGGAGAGCTCAATCATGCAGACCAGCTCCCTCCACCTCTACATAGCTGCTCTACATGCTAACACCACCCATCAGTGTCTACCTCACTGTCTTCTCCTTCTTGCACATGCACAATGCACCTTTGATTGTGGCGTTAGCCATGCGTCTCTCTGGCACATGCACAATGCACCTGTGATTTTGCCATTGGCCATGCGTCTCTCTGGCACATGCACAATGCACCTGTGATTTTGGCGTTAGCCATGCGTCTCCCTGGCACATGCACAATGCTCCTGTGATTTTGGCGTAGGCCATGCGTCTCTCCGGCACATGCACAATGCACCTGTGATTCCAGCGTTGGCCATGCGTATCTATTGCACATGCACAATGCACCTGTGATTTCGGCGTTGGCCATGCATCTCTCTGTCACATGCACAATGCACCTGTGATTCCGGCGTTGGCCATGCGTCTCTCTGGCACATGCACAATGCGCCTGTGATTTCAGCGTTGGCCATGCGTCTCCCTGGCACATGCACAATGCTCCTGTGATTTCGGCGTTGGCCATGCGTCACTCTGGCACATGCACAATGCGCCTGTGATTTCAGCGTTGGCCATGCGTCTCCCTGGCACATGCACAATGCGCCTGTGATTTCAGCGTTGGCCATGCGTCTCCCTGGCACATGCACCTGTGATTCCGGCGTTGGCCATGCGTCTCTCTGGCACATGCACAATGCACCTGTGATTCCGGCGTTGGCCATGCGTCTCTCTGGCACATGCACAATGCGCCTGTGATTTCAGCGTTGGCCATGCGTCTCTCTGGCACATGCACAATGCACCTGTGATTTCGGTGTTGGCCATGTGTCTCTCTGGCACATGCACAATGCGCCTGTGATTTCAGCGTTGGCCATGCGTCTCTCTGGCACATGCACAATGCGCCTGTGATTTCAGCGTTGGCCATGCGTCTCTCTGGCACATGCACAATGCGCCTGTGATTTCAGCGTTGGCCATGCGTCTCTCTGGCACATGCACAATGCGCCTGTGATTTCAGCGTTGGCCATGCGTCTCTCTGGCACATGCACAATGCACCTGTGATTTCTGCGCTGGCCATGCGTCTCTCTAGCACATGCACAATGTATCTGTGATTTTGACGCTGGCCATGCGTCTCTCTGGCACATGTATAAGACTTTAGAAGAAGAGAGTGAGGTCGGCATTCAGCAGCCATGTTACCATGTGGAGCGGCCGTGAGGAGGAGGAGAAGCTTGACTGTTGGTTGAACTCCTCCGCCCCATTGACTTTATGTTACCGAAGCGGAGAAGGAGGAATAAAAGTAAATTTTAGAAGAATGTTAAAACATTTAATCAGAAAAGCAGCAATTGGACATTAATGACCTGTAGAATAAGAGATTATTTGGGGTTGGCGTGCCATTGGTGCACTGACAGGTTCCCTTTAACTGTGAGTGTTGCAGCACTCCAATGATTCTCTCTGGGTGTCTTTTTTGTTTTTGAGTTTATATCGGTCTGCTCAGCTCCTGCTCTATAACATGATGTTGACTGGATTCTTTCTGTAATACCACAAGAAGCCATTGGACAAGGCTGGCGCTGTTTTAGGTAAAAGTCAGACAGTTTGGTTTTAGCTGTACAATCAGTATGATGACATTGTATGTAGATGGTTATTACTCTGAATGTTGTAAAATGCCCTGCAATAAAACCTTTCACAGTTTAAAAAAAAAAGAGAACAGTAATAAATGATAGATATCAAGTGCATTGACAGCTTTTCCCATCTCGTAAAAAGTACCTAGGTCATGGCACAAATTACTTCATGTACCTTTCCGTCGAGTAAGAACAGATGCACTTCAGGGATGATTTACGTCATAGCGATAGTGATAAGTCTTATGCCTTATATATGATATAGTAAACAGCTGGTGTCCCCATCGTAATGCACCTAAAACTCTTATTAATGTAAGTTAATTAAGGCAGCGCTTCTTACCATCATATAATCATTTCTTATAGATCTAGTTTGTTATACTTTTTAGTTTCATTCAAAAATGTAGCTGTTTTTGTGCAATCTGGACTATGATAAAATATAACCCATAAAAATATTATACAAACAGGGACCTCAGGGTTGCGGGAGTGAGAGGAGGACACCTATGGAGAGGTAAGGGAGAGACTTTATTGGGTGCAAAATGGCTTTCCTAATGCCGCCAGAGACTAGTCCTCAACATGAATATATAGGAGGTTCAATAGAGTAGAATACACTAGGGAACATAGATATAAATTACTCATTTATTCATTTACACCTCTGCTCATCCAGGCTCTGTTCACATGTGGCGTTTAAATTGTGTTTTAAAATGCAAAACAACAGGAGATGTTAATGCATGTGTTAACATTTCCATTTTGTAAACATAATTTGGGCATTTATCAATTGCATTCTTTTGTTGCAGTTTTTTTGGACTGGGATTTTAGATTGTGGCCCAGGGACGTAAAGGGGTAAAAAAAATAGAGTGGTGGTCGGGGCTGCTTAATAAAATAAACTTGAACTTACCTCATCCGGCCCTCCTGGTATCCCACTACCGCAGTCCTATGCCGTGCCTGATACAGCGCTGGGACATGGTGACACCGGGAACGGTGGATGAGGCAAGTACATGTTTATTTTTTTATGCAATCCACCCCCCCCCCAACCACCTCTCTATTTTTTCTTATTCTTAGACAACCCCTTTGATAAATTGGTGCATGACCGAAAAGTGTCTAAATTGACTCCACGTTCATGAAGGTGAAATAGAACTTGGTAGACAAGCTCTTTATTGGTCTAATTATGTTCCAAAAAGGTGTCAGGAACCTAGAAGTGCTGGAAAAGTGTCCGGATTCGATAGCTGTGCCCAAAATTAGAAAAAATAAAAAATGTCAGGAACCTAAAAGTGTTGGAAAAGTCTCCGGATTCAATATCTATGGCCAAAATTAGCAGAAAAAAAGGGGCGGGGGCAATATTGTGGCACCGAGACATCATAAATATGGTGCACAAGATGCAGCAACACAAAGGAATAACAATAATACACCAAAAAGTGTTGTAAAGAAAATAATACATGCCCCCAACATTAAAAGAAAATGTTAACACAGTGTAAATAGGCAAATTAAAACGCTACATGTGATCACAGACCACAGAGATCATCAGACTTCCTGCTACGAGTGTGCATACAGCCAATGACTGCAATGGACCGCCCACTGGACTCCTAAGCCAAGAATAAACAGAGGCTGACATTGCCAAACTACTAATTCCACAAAATCTTTTTCTACGAACATTTTGCGCAACTTTAAACCTGCATTTGAATGACGTTAAAGCCACGATTCAAAGATGGATTTCTCAAAAACATTAAAAAAAAAATCTTCATTATAAAAAACTTCATTCCATTCTAAGAAGGTGTAAAGAATTCACATAATTCTCCACCATGTGAAATATCAATATAAAACTGAAGAATAGATGAGTAGGAAAGGATGAGAAGGTAACCTGGGGATTTGATGAAATTAAAAGCGTTGAGGTTTTTTTTTCCCCTTGTATTTTTTTTGTTGCTGGTTATCAATTTTAGGTTTTATGAGTAGCAATCTGGTCGGTGAAATACACCATATGTTCTCAGTGATTCTGACATGACAGTTTATAGATTTACATCCATAAAAATTGCCTAAATGAGCTTGATTTATGGAAGGTTGGTATTTCGGAAAGGAAGACGCCCCCCACCCTCTCTTCCTTCTGTTTCCACCCTACTCTTTGTCGCTGCAGATTTCTTTCTTCTTGCTTTCTTTGGTCAAAAAATCTTTCCACCCTTTGAGTACCAGAGACATCTTATAGCTCTATTTAATTACGATGGGTTTCCATGTGCAATCTGCTGGGAGCGCATTGTAAATTTATTTACCAAGTGAGTTACACCTTGCTCAAGGCGTCAGAAATTGATTGAGAAAACACGAGGATCTCGGCCCACACTTGACTCCTCTTGATTTTTAGTATAACTTTCAGCAAAAAAACAAGTCAACTGCCATAAATGGCATGATATGACATGATATTGCTCGATGGGAAATACGTAGGGTGAGTTTTGAATATCAACACAGTGGGGGGCATATATTATCTACCAAATGGTATTGGATATTATCTATTAAATGGAAAACTGGTGGAAAATTCCTCCCCCCCACTCCACCGTTGCACCTTTTTGCACATTATTTTTGAAGTGTTGATGGCACAATATTGGTGCTTTTCCGAAATCATGACTTGTTCGTTTTTTGGGGGCAAAATTGTGGCACCAATTGTGAATCCCACACTTTTCCGGTGCTTCTATTTTTCTGACTCGTTTTGTGGCACAATTCTTGGCACTCAATTGGATGAGTTGGTCTACAGAGTTCTATTTCTAAACCTTTTTGTTTGTGCAACAAATCCTTACTCCCTTGCGCCACAAGCGAATACCCAGTAAAATTATAACACGCTTCCTGTACCACAGTTTATAAAAACGAAAACAAGGGGTCCCAGGTACCTCAGTCAGACCCCTTGTTGCTCTGGAAGAGTAATGGAGCAGATGGCCGTGCAAGACCGTTCTGCTCTATACATCTCAATGGAGCCGACGGAAATTGCCGATTGCTGTGGACAAGGCCTTATAATTAGTTATATTTAGTTGTGAGGTGCATCTTTCACTACTAGAACTATGTCATAGGCACATAGCAGATAGTCCATTCCTGCCCACATAGATTTCTTCTTGACACACATGGCCACAAGGTTACCTTTTATCCTCAGCCTGCTGCTTGTCTATAGAAGCTAGAAGCAGAGTCTTGTGCAGGTTTCCTGATTCCTCCTGCCTGATTGACTCCCTTGTTTCTGACCTTGGCTTGTGCTATGACTCTAAGAAACTCATTGACCTTCGGTTCATCTTCAATGATACCAAATATTCCTGTTGACAACCCAGTGCTGTCTACAACTGAACTTGTCCTCCCCTGACCTCTGCCTGCTCCTGACCACTGCTTGCTGCCAGCCCCTGATATTTTTCACCAGCATCACTGAACTTGCTCGGCCCTGACCTCTGCCTGCTACTGACCACTGCTTGCTGCCAGCCTCTGGTGTTCACCAGCATCACTGAACTCGCCCGGCCCTGACCTCTGCCTGATACTGACCACTGCTTGCTGCCAGCCCCTGGTGTTCATAAGCATCACTGATCTTGCCCAGCCCTGACCTCTGTCTGCTCCTGACCACTGCTTGTTGCCAACCCCTGGTGTTTTTCATCAGCATCGACCAAAACGTCTGGCCCGGACCTCTGCCTGCTCCTGACCTCTGCCTGCTCCTGACCTCGGCTTGCTCCTGACCACGGCTTGCTACCAGCCCATGGTGTTTTACACCAGCATCACTGAACTCATCGGTCCTTGACCTCTGCCTGATCCTGACCACACTTTTTAATCAATTTGATTAGAGGCTATACTAGCCATGCCTGGTGGAACATGCATGGATTCTGGAATGTATGGGACATAAGGTCGGGTTCTACCCTTGTGTGCTAAAATATCTTGTCTTATTTGTTGCTGAGAGGTTTATAGTTTGATGTTCTTGTAAGTAGGATGCTAATACTGCCTCTAGAAGCATTCCTGAATGCAAATGAAAAGGCCTCAATATTGTAGATTTAATTAATTCTGACCGCATCTTGTGATACTCACTATGTGCAAATGAGCCATAGCAAGTGCTTCCAATTGACAATAAGTGCAGCCATCATTTCTGAAATTAATGTGATGTGATAAAAAATTATGTCATCAGATGAGCCTAGTTGTGATGTTTGTGGCATGTAAACAGGAGTCAGCTTAGTAATGGCTGGCCTGCCAAGGACACACTGACATCAGTGTTAAAGGGGTTGTCAAGGCTTTGGCTAGGGATGGGACCATGGCACCTAGAGACATCGCTCTTCTGTATACAAAGAACAGCAATGTGCATAGTAAAGTGGCCGTACTTGGTATTGCATCACACCCCAGTCATTTGCATTTGGATTTAAGGCCAACGACCGGCCACATACATGTGACATCACTGGCAAGTGGAGTGAAAGTGGGTCACACAGTAGCGCCAAAACTTCATTCAGCCAAACAACATGTAAGATTACCGCCAATCTGAAATGGATCATCTATCCTCAAGGGTAGTGTAATCATTTTTAAATCTTTAAATTTGGAAAAAAAATATTTTACTTTGCAGAACTTCCGAAATGGACAAGTCAGATTTCTGAGAACGGAAACCAGTTTCACTCCTTATAAATTTGACTTAAAAATCTCAAGGTGTATAATACAAAACTAATGCAGGATCCAATACAGGCGGTCCCCAATTTAAGAACACCTGACTTAAAGACGACCCCTAGATACAAACGGACCTCTAGATGTTGGTAATTTACTGTACTTTATCCTTAGGCTACAATAATCAGCTGTAACAGTTATCACAGGTGTCTGTAATGAAGCTTTATTGTTAGCCCTGGTTCTTATGACAACCCAAAAGTTTTAAAATCCAATTGTCACAGAGACCAAAAAATCTTTAGCTGGGGTTACAATTATAAAATATACAGTACTGACTTACATACAAATTCAACTTAAGAACAAACCTAAAAAACCTATTTTGTTCGACTGTATAGTAAAATTTTCCATTGTTTTGGATGAGGACAACAGAACGTCTTATATAGTCTGAACGTGACCTTAGGTTATGTTGTGTTGGGTGACGTCACCAATTTGCTTTTATGTAAACTTATTATTCTTGTAGTCGATGCTTATCTGGCAGATTACACCAGGTACCTGTCAGTCTCTTCTCCGAGTTCTTGTTAGGTATCCCTACTGAGATATTACCGCTTCGGAGATACAGCAGCCCTACTGAGATGTTACAACTTCTGAGATTTCCCTACACAGCTGTTACTGTTTCCGAGCTATAACCGCTTCTAAAATATGCCCACATTCATGTGCCAGCAGCGTGGCACAGCAGTAATGTTTGTTGTGTATTACAGTCAACTACTGGAGGTTTTATGGATTCTGAGACATCCTTACTGAAATATAACTACTGGTGAGAGATGGCTCTTTTCACATCCCAGTGGTGCGCCCTAACAATACACTGGTATTAAAGGGAACCTGTCACATTGTACATGGAGTCCTGTCTGTAATTGTATAGAGCAGGGGAAGAAGGGAAGACTGAGAAATCTGTCCAGAAAAATATTCAGTGTATTTTATTTCTTTACATTTCTACTTTTTCTAAGCTTGGGGTTCAGTGGGATTCACAGATATACTATCAAGGCTGTCACTGAGTAGGACCACCCACTGGACTCCTAAGAGCAGAAACATATAGCTTGTACAGTCTGCTCTATAACATGCTGCCTGCTGATGGGACACTTTGTATAATCTGCTGAGCTCACACGGTTTTATAACATGTTACCTGCAGATAGGACACTATGTAGAGTCTTCTCAGATTTTCCTGCTCTTAAATCTGCTGCCTGCAAATAGGACACTTTGAACAACCTGTCAAGCTCCACCTGCTCTATAACATGCTGCCTACAAATAGGACACTATGTACAATCTTCTCAGCTTCTCCTGCTCTATGACTTGCTGCCTTCAAATAGGACACTATGTACAATCTACTAAGCACTTCCTACTCTATAACATGCTGCCTGCAAATAAGACACATAATACCTTCTCAGCTCCTCCTGCTATATAACATGCTGCCTGCAGATAGGACACTATGTACAATCTGTTCAGCTCCTCCTGCTCTATAACATGCTGCCTGCAGATAGGACACTATGTACAATCTGTTTAGCTCCTCCTATAACATGCTGCTTGTATATAGGACAGTATATATATATATATATATATATATATATATATATATATATATATATGTCTGCTTAGTTTTCCTGCTCGATAACCTGCTGCCTGCAATTAAGACACAAAATAATACCTTCTCAGGTTCTCCTGCTCTATAACATGCTGCCTGCTTATATGAAACTATGTACCATCTACTAAACTCCTCCTGCTCTATAGCATGCTGCCTTCAGACACTGTACAGTCTACACGGCTTCTACTGCTCTATAACATCATGTCAATAGCTCCGACACCATGTTCAATGTCGCAGGTTCCCTTCCTGCAGGAACCAGAGATCGACTTTTTCACATCAAACTTTTATTCTAGATGGAACTTTTATTTCCATCAGAACTGCGAATCATGTCAGACGTGTCTTGTATTACCTGTATGATACCAGTTCATGCTTTGTTATGTAAGACAATGTAATAATGGAGTCTCTAGATCACCAACGCTCAGCACTACACTCACACATTACATCACTAGAATATAAAATTATAAACCTTGCACATCTGTAGATGTTGTTCTTCAGACACCAATAATCCAAGACTGTTCTGCACAGTAGCCTCCATGTCTAGTAGCCAATCCCAAAATTCCTGGCACTCCCCCTCCAGGTCATGTACACTGCAGGAAAAAAAAAAACTTTAATATTTTCAGTTTAATATTTAAGTGACTAATGTTTAAAGAATCTTAATTAAAATTGACCTATTTGACAAAGGGGAGGCCCTAGTGACAAAGGGGTGGGGCTTGAAATACATCCAATTCTTAGCACATTTTTGGCATAAGCTAAATCAATGAAAAGGGGATGTAAATATGAAGACAAAGTGAAATGTAGTAGATTTTATTAACTCACTAAAACAAATGGATTAGTGAACTGCGTAAATGGAACTAAGAACAGGTTCAGTTCAGCTAGTTTCAGGCAGCATGTTACATAGCATGAATAGCTAAGCCTGTTTATTCATTTTCATATCACATTTTTTTCGATGAGTCTAGTGGGTGGTCCTCTTAAACAGGAAAGACTGTCATTAACTGAGGAGGACCACCCAGTGGACTCCTTAGTGTAGAAAAAATAAATAACATACAAGTTGAATCTATAAAACTATATGTTCCTAAAAACTATAAATCAATCTGCTCTTCTTGCTTTATAACATAATGCCTGCAGTTTGGACACCAAGTTTGATGTGCCAGGTTCCCCCTAAGAGGGAAATGGGGTCTTCAGATGTAGAATGGTGACTTTTGTGTCAAGTGATATGTGTTGTACAGTCCACAATTAAGGAATTAATATACTCCCAATAATAACTGTAGATTAAAGGATTAGGATATTGATGACCTATCGATGAAGTCTGTGATGCCATGGTCACATGGCGTGGTTGCCATGAGAATGTGGCTGGGCTGTACTACCAAACACAACCACTATACCTTACAGTGCTGCAGAAAAGTAAGTGGTCATCTGTTTCTTCTGCTTCCATTCACTTTTAAAAAGTATATAAAAGTATACCTGGCTCCCTGCCAGCAAACTGCATCGAGTCACACGGGTGGCTGTTACAAGGCTGCAATCATCATCATTATCTGCTCTCTACTCTGCTACATCTTCCCGTCTCCCTCCTTCCCCTCTTACATACAGCCATTAACTTACCCCCTGCTCCAAGCATCTCTCTGTTGGCTTATGTCTGCAGCAGGGAGGAGGAAGGGATGAATAAAGACAGAGCTGGCGGAGCAGAGAGGAGATAATGTTGATGATGACACCAGAGACTCCAACGCCCCTGTGACTCGATGCAATTGCCGGTAGGGAGCCAGGAATACTTTTATCAACTAAAAAGTGAGTAGAACCATTTAGGCTATAGGAGCCTGTCATTATTTAAGAATTTATGTCCTGAAAACAGGTTCCCTTTCAAATAGATCAAAGGTGGGATGTAAGATGTCAGACCCTCTATGATATTATATGAATATCCTATCCTAAGGATATACAAGTGAGCAATACAAAGTTTATTTCAAGGTTTATACGGATAATATATAATAATGGTATAGCGTTGGAGGAGGTGTCCTCACCTGTCACATCTCAAGCTACTTTTCAGTGGCGGTGGATCAGAGTGATGTCTGCTCTCAGTATACTCCGTGCTGCTCAGCTGCAGAGACATCTGGGTTACGGCCTCTTTCTGAGCTTGTATGGAACTGAAAGGTTCATTTACCTGTGGAGGGAAGAGAACGCATAGGTCGTAGGTTTTCCAAAAACACAATAGACAACCTGTTTGGAACAAAAAAAAAAAAAGACACTCATGTCACGGTCATAGACGCTGCAAACAACGGCGGCGCCAACAGTGCCACTTGGTGGACAGTCGCTGCAATACAAGTTCTAGATCAGAATGTTTTGACACTTCATGTACATGTGATAGGTGCAGAACATTAGGATTTGTGCATTATATCATTATGCATAGGTTTTATTGCCTTATTAGGATCTCCGGTCACATCGTTCTTATATATAGATACATACATCCCAATATTCAACATAGACCACACATCCCTACCCGGGATATGATCTCACACTTGTCTATCTGCCTTATCTGAACTTCCATTATGAGCATTGCAGAATCCGATTTCGGAGAGTGTCAGCCCTGGAAAAAGATAAAAATCCATGGCTGTTTTGTCTCGATCCCCCGCTGGTCGGATCCTGAACACTGCATTCTTGTCCTGGGGATTTGAGGATTTCGGAGGTTTTTTTTTAAATTTTATTATTATTCAAGGCATTAAAAGTCAACAGCTGGACGGCAGACACGCGCATTCATCTATCCCACTGCGGACAGATGTTTTAAATAAAACCCTATTTACATTTGCTCAGATACCGAGGCCCGATGCATAATACGGCCGGCTTGGAACATGCTTTTTGTTATATTAAATTTCTCATCCTCCTGAAGAAAGGGAAGTATAAGATTTGTGGTAGATGAAGAGAGGAAATATTTCTTATTTTCTGCACATTGAACAGCTGGGGGCAAGGCAGGAGAGATTTCATTCCAGGGGTCAATAAGGAGGAGGGCAGTATTTTCAATTATTTATCAATTAGAATAGATTTTACTGTGAAACATGTATCAATAAGGTTTGCGAAATGGTTTTTTGTGTTCTCATAACATGATATCTACAAGAACATTAGATCTACCAGAACATTGGCCTCAAAAGAACAAAGCATACCTAACCTTACGCCCAATGTATGTGCTGCCCAATGTGTACATGAGAATATCAGAGATAATTCAAAGAGGTTTCCTAAGCCACATGAATATTTTGGCTGTGTATACACCATATAGAATAAAAGTGTCTATAAGTGATAAAACCCCACATGGGCAGGGAAAGGGAACGGTACTTATTCTACTTCAGCTTTCGGTTCCCCAACACTGTGACGTAGAACAAGTTATGTCACCAAAGCCCACTTTGGCCAGCTCAGCTGGCAATGCCACGGCACCAAAGACCACCATGGCACCGAAACCAGAAGCCAGAACACAGTGGGGGCATTTATGATGTTTATCACTAGTTGTTCTTTTGTGCCCAGATTAGGAGTGGCGCCAACACTATGCTGAGTCCACCAGGAACCATCGAGGTGTCACCACGTGTTTTGTTCTCCGGAAGGGATGGTAAGGCCTGGTGCACCCCAATGGGAAATAAGTCTAGAGTCAGTGTCTACAGTGAACAGTTTCCTTCTTTACTGAAGAATATTAGCTGAAAAGCAATGCAAGCAAGTCATAGGGCTGACTTCTCCAATCTCCTCCATGGGGAAGGAAGGGTTATACACTGAGGAAAGGCCTGGGCTGTCCCTCTCTTTCTCAGAAGGCTGGTACTCTGGTCAAAAGCTAAGAGCCCAGGGTCTTTGGCAGAGTACCCCTGTCTCCGCTTCTTCTTCTTGTTGCTCAGGTATACTGGCAGTCTACTCCTTCAAGATCTGTTCCATAACTGCAAGACACTAAGGACTGGGACTATTCTCTGATTTTACCTTCTACCACGGGTGGAGTGATTACATTTTAGCACAAAAACAATGACAAAGCGTTCCCCCATAGATTTGCATAAAGTCCCCATAATATTCTATGGCACCAAGATTGTAAAGTGTAAACAACTTTCCACTCAGCACCTGTCACTCTAAAGGTCAGACTGCCTGCTTGTCTTGTAGACAAGTCTGTTTCTCTTCTGCAAAACAATCTCTACTATAGCTGGGAAAAAATGTCCAAAAATCCTCTTTTATTGGGTACTACACTTTTTTGTTGTCTGATTTTGTCGGTGGTTTTCAGTGTGATGTCACATTGTGGTACACAACCTAATGTATTTGCCTCACTGTAAGAAGAACAAATGAGCACCAGAAATTACACTCCACATTCAGGGAGGACTTTGTTGCTTTTTGTTGGTCTAATTATGCAAAAGAAAAAAAAGTGTCGTCTAAGTGTCGTCCAGAAGTGCAGATTCAGAAACTGTGCGCGAAAAGAAGCTAAACTGTGGCGTAGACATAGCAACTAAAAATAAAACACTGCCTCAAAACGGCAAAAAGCGATAAATGCCTCCCAGTAAGTACACTTTTTATTTTTTGCTTATCCCTATATCCTGCCCCTGTCCCCTTCAGGTTTTCCAGGATTACTTGCAAAGCCTCTTTAAGGACTTTGATCAACTGTTTATAGCAGAGACCTAAGCAACTGTCAATCACAAGCAAGCTCTTAAGAACATCTACCACCAGGATGAAGGATTGTAAACCAAGTACACTTACATACTGGTGTGCGCTCCCTCTGTCAGGATCTGCTAAGCTTAAGCTCTGCTTTACTCTGCTTTTACCTTGTTATGCCCTTGTTTTTAAGAAAAAAAAACTTTAAAAATTATTCAAATGAGTCTGAGGGGCTCCAGACTCCATTAACAGGTATGGAGCCTGGAGCCCCTCAGGCTCATTTGCATAATTTTAAAAGTCTTTTTTTGTAAATACCAGGGTGAAGCAAAGAGAACAGCGGATCCTCCCATAGGGAGCAAACATCAGTAGGTTAGTGGACTTGGTTTACAATCCTTTAACCTAGTGGTAGATGTCAGAATAGTGATTTCTCATAAAGCTTGGTTAGTTCAACAACCATAACAACTATGTATAGTTATTTCTGTATCAATTTCTCACAGTTTTTCTAGATCTCTGCTTGCTGTCCTTCTATAGGAAGATACATTGTTTACTTCATCTGGATAATCAGCCCATAGTCTTTGGTGTCACAGAGGTACACAGCTTGTTATAACGCACAGCTCTGATTATTCTCTGTGATATAATGAGCCGTGCACCTGCATAGCTCTCAACTGTCCCGGATTTGGCAGGACAGTCCCAGTTTTTCACCTATGTCCCGCGGTCCCAGATATTCCCTCCAGGTCCCGCACTGGCTGGGGTTGTCCTGGCTCTGTTTCCCACATAGTATATACTTTCAAAGCCAGAACTTGCGGTACTGAATGACTTCTACAGACATCGGGCAGGGAATCCTTTTGAGAGATGTGTCGGGTTAGCGGCAGAACAGGGACTACGTCATCAGGGAGATATCACCATCTGTCCATACATGGTGTCTAAATCTCCAAGGCTTCCCCAGAGCAGACATTGGGCAGGGAATCCATATATATTAATAATAATAATATAAA
Organism: Engystomops pustulosus; assembly: GCF_040894005.1. NCBI lineage: Eukaryota > Metazoa > Chordata > Amphibia > Anura > Leptodactylidae > Engystomops > Engystomops pustulosus. Next base: position 32,643,872 of record NC_092417.1, read on the forward strand.
CTCTTCTCCATAGTAATAATAATAAAAATAAGAATAGTAATAGTCTTCTCAATAATTATTATTTATTATTAATAATAATAATCGTCTCCATAGTAATAATAATTTAAAAAAATAATAATAATAGTCTTCTCAATAATTACAATAATAGTCTCTGAGAAGATGTATCTCTATATACCAGTGCATGGAGCCTGTGTCACAGTGTAACAGTAAAGCTCTTAGTTACATAAAATCCTCTCATAAACAACCACTAAGTCCATAGCCTAGTCCCTAGTGGATAGCAGCTCTGTGTCTCTATGGCAGGTTGAGTGTGGGGGTTCTGGGTTCAAATCCCAGGCTGGGCATAAATTGATTTAATATTATTATTGAGACAACGATTATTATTATGATGGTAAAAATTGAGGGTGTAGATAGGGCTGTTTCCATGTCATTGCATCTCATCAGTACAGTGTAGGGGACTAGTATGATTAGGTGAGAGGCCATGGATGGGGTCAGGAAGGAATTTATTCTTCTATAGCTGCCAGGGTCGGATTAAAGGAGGGGCTCCTGGGGCTCAAGCCCTAGGGCCCCCACCACTTTCACTTTTAATGGGGCCCCCACCAGTTTCCCACAGCAGCGACTCAGCTCAGCATCACACATAGGGGTCTAGGATGTCAGCTATGTCAGTGAGACACAGCTGCTATCACTGGAGGAGATCTCTGATACACTGTTTACAGGGGCTGGCTGGCTATATACTTCCAAAAACATTATTGGAAAGGCATCCACCAGTTTGCGCCCATGGGCCCCCACCACTCTTAATCCGGCCCTGATAGCCGCTGTTAACAAACAAACTTGGTCTGACAAATTTGCTCCATATACTTGTGAGATTTACTGTACCAAACTGAGAATTACTGAACTCAGCAGGATCAGTCATGTAAGCAAATAAAGCAAATTTGTCTGACCAAACTGGCTTGTGGCCAACAACCTTTATAGAATTGTCTTTGTTTGCCAATCCACTTTTTCGGATTTAGGTAAAGGAAACCTACGCCTCCAGAACTAGCTTGTTTAAGGTAGCACTGAACACACAGCTTTCCTTTCTCCACCTTGCAAAAAATATTTGCATATTCCTTGCCCAGAATCCTCTGGGGATCATGCATTGTCTTTAATGGAAATGGTGACCTGTATAGGCAATCTCCCTATGAAGAATAAAGACTTTACGGGCTGACAAGACATAATAATAGTTAAAAACACGATCAAACACGTTAAAAGGATGAAAGCTATATGTTACGTATAATTTTAATAGGTTTGACTGCTGAGAGGTATTATAGGGGGTGCAGGAAACTCCATCCAGGGAAACAGAATCCTTTATGGATGGATTTACTTTTCCCTTTGAGATACAATTATAATAATTCCAGTAAATATTCCAGTAAATATTTCTTCTATCTTTTCTTGGATCAATTATCTAGACCTGACATTTATTAAACTGGATACATTACTGTCTTTTTTTTTATTGCATTCCTATATGCGACAAGTGTGTTTAGTCTCCGTGGCCAGTGCATTATAGTAAAATACATCACTGACCGATGTGACTGACAAAGTATGGTGGTTAATGGGATTTACTTCCAAAATGTGTTTATGCTAAGCTTCTCATGCCCCAGTTGTTGTTGGAGCCGTTCTATTTTAAGACGGCAATCGTCTTCTTTACATGTTAAAATATATCCTCAGATGCTTTATCCGTCTGAATGGCAATGCAGACCCCATACTACGCTGAAATAACCCCGCTGTATATTATTTATGTACTACCAACATACATGAGCGTATATGTTATCACTCCAATTTTCTGTACAGGACTGTACATGGCTACCTTAGGAAATCCTATAGTGATTGGAGTGGGAGGGTGAATACTAGGCATGTCGCTCCATACAGATGAAGAATAGGACCCCTCATCATGTGACCCCCTGGACAGTAGGACCCAGGACTTCCTATGATGTCCCGTATCCTGCTGGCTTCCAGTGGATGGAGGGGACCTTGCAGTCCACTTGTGTTGTGTTGAGCCGCATCACAAAGTTGGGTTTAAACCTAACTTTGTGGGTCCTCAGACTCAACCCTGAACATTATTAGAAATTCAGGACCCGATTTAAGCTCGCCGCCCCAGGCAAAGTCTCCAGCGGCATCTAAATTACCCAGGGTCACAAGCTGGCAATAAGGTCATCTGGTGCAATTCCTCCCCAAAATTGAGGTACGCATGCGGCCTCAGTTAATTTCAATACCGCTGGCCACAATGACATCTGCATGTAAAAAGTTAACACAACAGTTATTGGTCGGGGTACCCGAACCCGACAGATTTTTCTAAATTCAGGAATTATGACGGGTCTTCTTAACACTAGATGTTACTGTTTGCATGCCCACTCAGAGGCGACATGCCAAAGACATCCATTCACCCCTATAACCACCAGGGCCGTCACCAGCACTGGGCATACCAGGGCAAGTGCTGGGGCCCTGAACTACTGGGGGGGGCCCACATAAGGCTGTACATAAGGAATCCATGGGATTGAGGGGACTGTATCTAATAAATCAATAGGGGGTGAGGAGGGCTTTATATAAAATAACCATAAGGGGTGTGTGTGTAAAATACCCATGAGCGGGCTGTTTGCTGTGATAAACTAGGGAATATTTTACGGAAAAGGAGACTGTTTTAGTTTCTGAATTTTTAATGTCACTACATGAATTCACTGCAAAGGGACCCACCGAGGCTCTGTCACCCTGGGGCCTACTGAAACCTGGAGCCGACCCTGACTGACACCTAAAACCATGTTAACCTTTTACCCTGTTAAAGTTTAGTATATGTGGACAACCCCTTTAAATCCTTTATATGATATGTGATATGTGATTGAAGCTTCTACAAGAATAATATTTTTCTAAGAATGTCCCAATAAGTTGGAAACATACTGGTTTCTAAAATCCGTCTTTTTTAGATGAAGTGATCTGCCGATGGGTTTTTCGGTTTAACACGCTTTATCTACCATTTAAATGCAAAGAAAAATTAAGAGGGAAGAAAAGAAATGATGTTTTAATTGAGATATTTTGAAAAATGAAGGCAGCGTTTTCGGCAGGTGCAATGCAGGATCCCATTAATATAGGTAATTAACATTAGCCTCTGCTTTAATTAACATGCACACTTTAATTAGCAAAGCATTAGACAACATTAGAAAAAATGGATTTTCACACTGCCAAAGATCGTTGTGGAAAAATCTGAACATTGTCTATTTGGGCCATATAAATTGCACATAAATACATTCTAATTATATAGAAGTATGACCATAAAATATTAACTATGCAAGGAACTAGGGATTAGAAAAAAAGAAATTTCAATATTTCACATGAAAGTAAGAGACATGATGGCGCCTATATTATTTCTATAGGCAACTTGCAGGAATCCAAACCAATCCAGATTTTTCTGTATTTTTAGGGAAAGTTTCAAAATATTGAAAAAAATTGATACATTTTGCAGAAATCCTTGTTTCTGGCCATTGTGTGACTTGTATTCTTCTCTGCAGTTTGTATATGTAATGTCATGTTGTCACAAAGCTGCTGTGAATCACTGTAACCCCTCTCGTCTCCATAGACTCTTATGTCATCTGACATCTGGCAGCTTTTACCTGCATAAATTGTGTGAAATCTGAAGATTATGACCATTTGAATAATACGGTTCCTGAAGAATTCAGAAAAAGACAGGATGGAAAATAATTTATTAATCCCTCCCAAAAGTTAGGCCTGAAGCAACCAACAGTGACACAACCTTGTACCATCCGCGTTTTTTACAGACGGCAGCGCCAAATGCAATACCAATCAATGGATCAGTGCCCTCAAACGTAATTTTAACGACTCTGTGACCGATCTGCTCAAAAAGTAGAGAATGTCCTTGTCAGAACTGTTTTAAACAGATCATTCCAAGACTATAGTTTATGAGGATCCATAAAAAATGGAATCAAAATTGATGCAAATCAGTCCTAAAAAACGACAATATTATTAATTATTTTTACCTCTTTTGTCCTCGTAGGACTAGGGTCACACAAAATACTGGATCCCATTTTTTTTGTTACATTTACCATTAAAGGCTGCATTCACACTACAGTATGGGTGACATATATACGACCGACGTATATGCGGCCGATATACGTCCCCCATACACTTCTATGGGCTCGCGGCACCCTACGCCCCCATACACTTCTATGGGCGTGCGGCACCGTACCGCTCCGTAGCCCGGGAAAAGATAGGACATGTCCTATCTTTTCCCGTAATACGGCGCCGCGGCCATACATCGCAATGGAGAGGGGCGGGGGTGAGCTGCGCTCACCTCCTCCTCCTCTCCCCGCGCTGCCGGCGGGCTCATGGCAGTGTGAATATAGCCAAAGGCTCATTCATTCATGCGTTCCTTTTTCAGGTCAGTATGTGATTTCCACAGATAGCATACTGACCCTTTATTGTCTATGTGGCTATTCATATGTCCTTTTTTTTCATTGACCTGCGGCCTGCTGGGAGTGGAAGCATGCACTATGTTTTTTCACGCAGACCGCGGACGTTCATAGACGTCAGTAGGGGGCGTTTATTAATTTTGGTTCTAGGTGACTTTTGGGGCCTAATTTCAGCAGTCGTTTGCATTGTGATTTTACATTGTGGCGGACGGCCTTGTATTTGGTGCAGAAGAACAAATGAGAGTCAGAAATGACAAACCACGTTTATAAAGGAGTTTAGAATTTTTTGGTCTTATTATGTGCCAAATATTGTGCCAAAAAGTGTCAGGAAACAAGAATTCCCGGAAAAGTTTCATAATTCAAAACCTGCTTCCAAATTGAGCAACAAAAAAAATGGCATAAGTGTCCGACAAATTAGGTTTTTGTGGTGCTGACACATAAAATCTGGAGCGACACAGAAAGAACAAGAAAGGATTCAGGCACCAGAAAAGATACGTACGACACATAGGGGGGTATTTATTATGGCCTTTCAAATGGAAAACTGGGTGTTTTTTATTTCGTCACTGCGCCTCTTGCACCTGAATTTATGAAGTGAGTGTATGGGTGTTAAGTTTTTGGACACAAAATTTTGCGCTCTTGTGAATCCACCAGTTTTATGGCTCTTCTATTTTTCTCATAACTTTTTTGGCACTTTTTGTGGCGCAAAAAAATAGCCAAGTTTTAAGCTGGTCTAGGGAGTTCTAAACCTTTAAGTCTGTGCGCCAATTTATTAATCCCTTGCGTCACAAACTTACATCCCGCTGAAAAATATAGAAGGGTTCTAACACCACTCTGTGCCAAAAATGATAAATGCCCCTCATAGTACCAAAAACAAAAACTGATGAAATTTACGTGCAGTCCTTTTTTTAATTTAGATAGAGTGCTGTGCCTTCTCATTCTTGTACAACATCAGTTTCAGGCTACATTCAAATGACCGTATGGGGGGTGTATATACGGCCGACGGCAATGGGCACACGTGTGGCACCATAGCGTTCCATAGTCGTGAGAAAGATAGGACATGTCCTATCTTTCCCCGTAATATAGCGCCGTGCACTATATTTCACTCTGGAGAGGGGTGGGGGTGAGCAGCGCTCACAGGAGTCGATGTGTGCCCGCTGTGCTATTATTTTGTGGACAAAACGGATCAACGAATAGAATACAGACATGAAAAATAAAACTGATACAATTGTTACAAAAAAACGGACTGAAAACTGATGTGTTTGCTTTTTGGGAATGGGCAACGGGAATGTCTGTGTAAATGAGTCCTTAAACAGAAAACTAAGGAGAGGATTTTTCCCCTTATGGCACCTACATGCCAAGTGGGCTGTGCCACGGAATTAGCTATTGAAATAATTCTAGCCAGGGTTTCCATAAATGTAAGCGATTGGAAGAATGGGAGGGAGTCCCCTGACATGTAGGTGTGCACAGGTTCTCAACCTGTGCTCCAATCATTTCTATGGGAATTTGGGATAGCTTATAAGACCTTATATAGGGGATCAATTTATACTGTGGAACAGCCCTTTTTAAGAACAAACTCTGTTTTGGTACTTTAGTACTAAATTGCAACAATAAACACCAGGATATCGATTCTGTTGCAACCTGTGAGGTAGAGTATCTTTGTTCTAAAATTTAAAAAACTTTTCCAAAATGACGAAAGTATTGGAGCTCGCAGATAGCGTTCTCCGGATTGGTCAGTGAAGTCTTATCTACCTTTGCTCCATCCCCTCTCTGGCAGCCAAAGGGTTATTTTTTTCCCCTTCCACCCTCACCAGTCATCACACGTGGTAAAATGACCTTGTATTTCATTAACTGATAATGAAATGGATTTATTCCGCTAACGGTTTTAATTAAAATGCTGGAAGTATTGACTCTGTCTTCTCATCCTGATTCCCCAAGATGAATAATAAAAAAAAAGGGAAAATAGAGTGCGGAATGTGGGAGACTTCCAGACAAGAGGGGTGGGGGGGCTGCTAAGAGCACGATACCATCTAACCATTTATATCCCATCCCTACACTCCTCGTCATTTCTCACTGCAAATCGGTTCGCTAAGGTTTTTGATGTCTAATTGTTTTATTTTTTTAAATTTAAATCAATTTCTGCTTACCTGAGTGTTTAATTAAAAAAATGTTATTTTTAAGTGTAATTAAACTGACTATTTCTGGAAGAGAAATTCACTGCTTGCTGTAGGAAAATAGGACAATATTTTAGTTGGTTTGCATCACGGCTTCCAATTATGGTTGAATTTCTGAGACGTGCAGGTAATACTTGAGTCTGTTATTTAAAGATGGTTAAGAACTATATCCGAAGTGGAAGTCATAAGGTTTCCAGGATCAAGATTCTTTTGGCAGAAATATGTTTGTGAATGTATCGCTCAATTACCTTGATTTGATTGGTAGATACACCCGATTGTGCCAATTGTATGTACCGTATCTTCCAGACTATGTGACACAAAAAAACTATTGCATAAAAGTGCTTGCATCTTATGGTTCTTGGATTGCTGTGCAGGAGATCAGGTGAAGCACTGACAAAGCACTTCACCCAATCTCTCAGAGAGTAAGTAGTGTGTATGCACCGATTACTGCCTCTCCTTGCAATTGTGGCAGGACTCTGAGTGACATCATTGGGTCACATGACCCGGAAGCAGAGGCTAGCTCTGTGTTCTACCCTGGGACTGAGAAACTGTGGGGCTGCAGCAGGCAAAACTGTGCAAGCGAAGTGGCGGCTGGTAATAAAGAGGGAATGAGTAGCTGGAGGGAGCACCAGAAAAGTGGAGGATGATTATTCAGAGGGAATAAAAGCTGGAGGTAGCTAGGCAAGAGAAGTGGAGGATGATTATTCAGAGGGAATGGAGAACAGGAAGCTGGAGGGAGCTATGTAGGAAATTGGAGGCTGGTTATACTAGCGGAGTTGTCTGTACATGTAGCAGAGTTGTGAATATAGAGATATGTGTGGGACCAAAAGGAAATTTTTAATTGGTGTAAATATATAGTACTGGGGTGGGTCTTACAGTCCAAGAAATATGGTAAAATAGTGTAGACAGGGGTGGAGGAGACATTTCTGAGGTCTCAAGCAAAGGTATGTCTAGCCCCCCCCTCCCCTCCCCCCAACTGTTTAGCTCCATTCTGAATTGCAGGGCATGGAGCATATTGTTGCTTTCTCCGCCATTGCTTTAAATTGTATCGGCATCTTGTGGATGCTGATACAGTTTAAAGCATGCATGGTAGATATGTGTCAGCATTATTCTTCCGCTCTGGTCCTGACATAACCAACCTGAGAGAAACAGCCGCATTCCACAAATCCATAATACAATTCCATGCAATTGTAAGTCCCCATTGTATCAATAGGTCAGGTCCATTGCCCTCACCATACTTTATGCCCCAGCTCATGGTCCCAGCAATCACATTTGAGGCCAGTGAGTGGACAAAACATAAAGTTAGCAAAAAATGAGACTTCATCACTGAGAACCCATTGAAAGCACATGCACCATGGAAGGGACCGTCGCCAGGAGGCCCTACATAGTGGCAAGTGTGATGTTTATCTCTATGCCTCTGAAATAGTGCCTCTTCGTGCGCCATAGGTTGCTATGAAGAGGGGCGGGGGTGAGCTGCGCTCACCTCCTCCTCCTCTCCCCGTGCACTGCCGTTGCCCGCTACGGTACGGGCGGGCAACGGCAGTGTGAATATAGCCAAAGGCTATATTGTTATAGCCTAGGGCTAAAGTACAGTAAATAACCAACATCTAGAGGTCTGTTTGCAACTAGGGGTTGTCTGCTAGTTGGGTGTTCTTAACTAGGGGATCACCTGTATTCTGTATTATAGGACAGTATAAAAACTTTAATAATGGTAAAATTCTGAGTTCCCTGTCCCTTTATAAAAGTTGCTTGTTGTTATTAGACTGCCAAAAAATGGCAAAAATGCCTAAAATATAGACAAAAAATAATCCAAAACAGGCAATGCTCAAATACTAATCAAACATGGAAAAAAATCCTCAAAATACAAGTTTTAAAGGTTAGCTCTCTTTGACCACAGTGGGGTCATTTACTAACAGCCCGATTCGCATTTTCCCGACGTGTTACCCGAATATTTCCGATTTGCGCCGATTTTCCCTGTATTGCCCCGGAATTTTGGGGGGGCGTGCCCGAGCGAAAACCCGACGGATTCAGAAAAACCGCCGCATTTAAAACAAAAAAAGTGTCTCTTGGGACGCGCTTACCTTCACTTGGTCCGGCCCGGTGAATTCCAGTGCGTTCAGATGCTTTTCAGCGCAGCAGCGCCACCTGGTGGACGGCGGAGGAACTACCTTAGTGAATCCCGGCCGGACCCGAATCCACCGCAGAGGAACGCGCCGCTGGATCGCGAACCGACCCGTGTAAGTAAATCTGCCCCAGTGAGGGAATATATTGGGGCACATTTACTTACCCGGTCCATTCGCGTTCCAGCGGCGGCTTCTTGGACGAACGTTCGGGTCTTCCGGCGATTCATGAAGGTCCTGCGCCCGATGTCCACCAGGTGTCGCTGCTGCGACGAGGTCCGCCGAGTTGCGTCGGAGTTCACTGATCTCTTCCTGGTGCATGTGAGTATGGCCCGTGCGACCAATTTTTTGTTTTAAATGCGGCGGTTTTTCCGAATCCATCGGGTTTTCATTCGGCCACGCCCCCGATTTCCGTCGCGTGCATGCCAGCGCCGATGCGCCACAATCCCGGGGCAATTCATGGAAAATCTGCGCAAATCGGAAATATTCGGGTAACACGTCGGGAAAACGCGAATCGGGCCCTTAGTAAATGACCCCCATTGTGTACAGACACCTGCCACTATCCCTGCGTACCCTTAATTTTAAGCCTTAAATCTGTAGATGAGTCTGGGAATTGGTGAAAGGCAATCGCTCCACTGCATTATGATTCTGAGGACAAAATAATCAGCATTCAAAATATTTTACAGCTCTAAGGGGGATCATTTAGGAGGGGACGGAGAGGAGGAGGGTTGAGGGGGAAACACCACACACAGTCAACAACAACAAGAACATATGCTGAAGGTAATAAGAAACAAGGTTTTATGGGCGCCAGGAGAGAGGAGAGCAGAGTATGTTTGTACAACTTTAATGACGCGGTATTGTTCATTGAGCGTATATTTATAATATATTATACGTCTAAGGAGGAAAAATGGTGTCCTCTAAGGGTTCCTGTAAGCAAATAGTAAAAAGTTTAACTCTTGCGCTTGCAGGAAGGTCTGCATTGCACCACTTGTCCAAATGTCTGCACTAGACTGCATAGAGCGCCGGTGAGGGCCGCCACTGCCTCCACCCACTACCTCTTAATTAGCCGAGCCGCTCGTTAGAAGCATGTCATGTGACCGCAGTGTGTCAAAGAATGGAATCATTATTGTGATTTATTAAGGTAACAAATTCTTTATGGCCCTGGTGTGTGACACCCATGGGATACGGCACTTTGAGTTCTATTCTTTAAAGGGATACGCTTTATTATAGGTATACAGAGGTCATGTGCAAAGAGACGTAACATTGACTCTTTGTAACCCGTGTTTTATTTTACATGTAGAGGCAAAACTGAGTAGGAACTACTTGCATGGGACAGCGATAGAAGGATCAAGCATGTATGCAATCCAGCTCTGATCCTGAAGGGAGACAACTGTCTGTCTTGTGCCACCTATTGGAAGCAGCTACCCTTTAAGGGAATGTCTGATACATGTCGGATCACTAGGGGTTAAAGCGCTGGACCTATGGATATTAGCAGAACAGGGCATCACAATCTACCTGGTAGATATAGGTGTCCTGAAGGTTTAACATCCTGCTCTCCATTGACTTCTATGGGATTTCCAGGATAACTTACAGGAAGCCTATGGGTCCATCAAGTCCAGCCTATAAATCCTACAGTGGAAGGCAAAAAAACCCGACAAGGCTGATGCCAATTGGCCAAAAGTATTCACAACCCCAATAGCATGACATTTATGGGATCCAAGCCAAAGTATCAAAGTATCAAGCCTCACAACTCACATTGGCAGTTCCACAATCTCACTGCTCTTACAGTAAAGAATTACACTGGCCCACATTAAAGCTTTTCCACCAGTTTTCTTCAGTCTTATGTCTGTCCAGCACTGTGCCCTACAATTCCAGAAAAAATTGTGCCCATCAAAAAAAAAAAAAAGCCTCCACCAAGAGGGGGGTGTTAGTGCTTAGTCAGACTGTGTGCCACAATTCTGCAGCATGATCAAAGTGCACCAAAAAAATTTGTGCTGACGCAGGGCAGGGGGAGATTCATGAAGACCGTGTGATAAATGTATGCCACTGTCTATGCTGATGGTAGAACCGCTTCTCCTCTAGGTGTAGAGGATGCCCCCTGTCTATGGTGATGGTAGTACCACCTCTCCTCTAGGTGTAGAGGATGCCCCCTGTCTATGGTAATGATAGAACCACCTCTCCTCTAGGTGTAGAGGATGCCCCCTGTCTATGGTGATGGTAGAACCACCTCTCCTCTAGGTGTAGAGGATGCCCCCTGTCTGTGGTGATGGTAGAACCTCCTCTCCTCTAGGTGTAGAGGATTCCCCTGTCTATAGTGATGGTAGAACCTCTTCCCCTCTAGGTGTAGAGGATGCCCCCTGTCTATGGTGATGGTAGTACCACCTCTCCTCTAGGTGTAGAGGATGCCCCCTGTCTATAGTGATAGTAGAACCTCCTGTCCTCTAGGTGTAGAGGATACCCCCTGTCTATGGTGATGGTAGAACCTCCTCTCCTCTAGGTGTAGAGGATTCCCCCTGTCTATGGTGATGGTAGAACCTCTTGTCCTCTAGGTGTAGAGGATTCCCCCTGTCTATAGTGATGGTAGAACCTCCTCTCCTCTAGGTGTAGAGGATGCCCCCTGTCTATGGTGATGGTAGAACCTCCTCTCCTCTAGGTGTAGAGGATGCCCCCCGTCTATGGTGATGGTAGAACCGCCTCTCCTCTAGCTGTAGAGGATGCCCCCTGTCTATAGTGATGGTAGAACCTCATCTCCTCTAGGTGTAGAGGATACCCCCGGTCTATAGTGATGGTAGAACCACCTCTCCTCTAGGTGTAGAGGATGCCCCTGTCTATGGTGATGGTAGAACCTCCTCTCCTCTAGGTGTAAAGGATGCCCCCTGTCTATGGTGATGGTAGAACTTCATCTCCTCTAGGTGTAGAGGATGTCCCTCTCTATGATGATGGTAGAACCTCCTCTCCTCTAGGCGTAGAGGAAGCCCCCAGTCTATGGTGATGGTAGAACCTCCTCTCCTCTAGGTGTAGAGGATGCCCCCTGTCTATAGTGATTGTAGAACCGCCTCTCCTCTAGGTGTAGAGGATGCCCCCTGTCTATGGTGATGGTAGAACCGCCTCTCCTCTAGGTGTAGAGGATGCCCCCTGTTTATGGTGATGGTAGAACCGCCTCTCCTCTAGGTGTAGAGGGTGCCCCCTGTCTATTGTGATCTTAGAACCGCCTCTCCTCTAGGTGTAGAGGATGCTCCCTGTCTATGGTGAAGGTAGAACCACCTTTCCTCTAGGTGTAGAGGATCCCCCTGTCTATGGTGATGGTAGAAACTCCTCTCCTCTAGGTGTAGAGGATGCCCCCTGTCTATGGTGATGGTAGAGCCTCCTCTCCTCTAGGTGTAGAGGATGCCCCCTGTCTATGGTGATGGTAGAACCTCCTCTCCTCTAGGTGTAGAGGATGCCCCCTGTCTATGGTGATGGTAGAACCTCCTCTCCTCTAGGTGTAGAGGATGCCCCCTGTCTATGGTGATGGTAGAACCTCCTCTCCTCTAGGTGTAGAGGATGTCCCCTATCTATGGTGATGGTAGAACCTCCTCTCCTCTAGGTGTAGAGCATGCCTCCTGTCTATGGTGACGGTAGAACCTCCTCTCCTCTAGGTGTAGAGGATGCACCCTGTCTATGGTGATGGTAGAACCTCCTCTCCTCTAGGTGTAGAGGATGCCCCCTGTCTATGGTGATGGTAGAACCTCCTCTCCTCTAGGTGTAGAGGATGCCCCCTGTCTATGGTGATGGTAGAACCTCCTCTCCTCTAGGTGTAGAGGATGTCCCCTATCTATGGTGATGGTAGAACCTCCTCTCCTCTAGGTGTAGAGCATGCCTCCTGTCTATGGTGATGGTAGAACCTCCTCTCCTCTAGGTGTAGAGGATGCACCCTGTCTATGGTGATGGTAGGACCTCCTCTCCTCTAGGTGTAGAGGATGCTCCCTGTCTATGGTGATGGTAAAACCGCCTCTCCTGTAGGTGTAGAGAATGCCCCCTGTCTATGGTGATGGTAGATCCACCTCTCCTCTAGGTGTAGAGGATGCCCCCTGTCTATGGTGATGGTAGAACCTCCTCTCCTCTAGGTGTAGAGGATGCCCCCTGTCTATGGTGATGGTAGAACCTCCTCTCCTCTAGGTGTAGAGGATGCACCCTGTCTATGCTGATGGTAGAACCTCCTCTCCTCTAGGTGTAGAGGATGCTCCCTGTCTATGGTGATGGTAGAACCTCCTCTCCTCTAGGTGTAGAGGATGCCCCTGTCTATGGTGATGGTAGAACCGCCTCTCCTGTAGGTGTAGAGGATGCCCCCTGTCTATGGTGATGGTAGAATCTCCTCTCCTGTAGGTGTAGAGGATGCTCCCTGTCTATGGTGAAGGTAGAACCACCTTTCCTCTAGGTGTAGAGGATCCCCCTGTCTATGGTGATGGTAGAACCTCCTCTCCTCTAGGTGTAGAGGATGCCCCCTGTCTATGGTGATGGTAGAACAGCCTCTCCTCTAGGTGTAGAGGATGCCTCCTGTCTATGGTGATGGTAGAACCTCCTCTCCTCTAGGTGTAGAGGATGCACCCTGTCTATGGTGATGGTAGAACCTCCTCTCCTCTAGGTGTAGAGGATGCTCCCTGTCTATGGTGATGGTAGAACCGCCTCTCCTGTAGGTGTAGAGAATGCCTTCTGTCTATGGTGATGGTAGAACCACCTCTCCTCTAGGTGTAGAGGATGCCCCCTGTTTATGGTGATGGTAGAACCTCCTCTCCTCTAGGTGTAGAGGATGCCCCTGTCTATGGTGATGGTAGAACCACCTCTCCTCTAGGTGTAGAGGATGCCCCCTGTCTATGGTGATGGTAGAACCATCTCTTCTCTAGGTGTAGAGGATGCCCCCTGTTTATGGTGATGGTAGATCCACCTCTCCTCTAGGTGGAGAGGATGCCCCATGTCTATGGTGATGGTAGAAACGCCTCTCCTCTAGGTGGAGAGAATTCTGGGGGAAATCTGTCTGTGCAAAAATACTGGAATAATTTGCAGCTGCAATGCCATGTGCCACATGTATTTAGACCATTTTTCAGCGGTTTTAAGACTTGTACGAAAAGGGGACTTGGCCTGACTCAGGCGCCAGAATATTTCGTTGTAAACTAGACCAACTCATAGATGGCCTAAATTACGACTCCACAGTATTCAACTACTCCAGATAAATTATACACTATGATTTATTCACATTTTTTCACATCAGCTTCAGTTGCTCATCCGCTGCGTTCTGTCTCTGTTGTGTCTCAGTTTTTCTTCTGTTTTGTCTCCATGATGCATCTGTTTGGTCTCTGCATCCACACAAACAAATGAAGGTGTAACGTAGCTTTGAATGCATAACACCTGGTTTTACAGCCTTATGAGTGAAAAAAACCCAGATCTTGCATCCGTTTTTTTTGCTGACCCATAGACTTCTATTACCTTCCACGATCCTAATCAGTGAAAAAATAGGAAGTTTCATAATTTTTCCACGGGCAAATGATCAGTAAAAATACAAGCCAATGTGAAAACACTCATTAAAAACAATGGCTTTGTGAGGCATCAGTGGAAATCACTGAACCGTGGACGTGAAAAACAACGTAAATGTGTAGGAGCCCTAACTCTGCACTGGTCTATTCACCGACACTTTGTTAAATCTCCCCCATTGGGCTTCATTTCTCTCTCACCTGTGATTCGCTCACAATTTCAGGAACCTCATCTTTCTGGAGAATATCAGCCTTGATTGTATCCAGAGCGCCCATAATCCATCCGTGCTGCCTCCGTATCTGTTTCTGCAGCTCCTTCCACTGCGCGGTGATCATCTGTAACATTTCTTGAAATCCTGTAGAAGAGAGACTTGTTCAGACCGATGTCTTACATACAGATCTATGACAGACGTGACAAATACTATACATTTATAAATCTAACAATGTGGGTGTGTACAGAGACACAAAAGGTTGTACACAGGGGCCAACACACTCAAATATTGAGCTGAAGACAAAATGAGCACATTGTGGTCTCTCCCACATTCACACATATACTTTTCACTTACACTATGGTGGATGCACTAGGACCCACAGACTTCATTCATTCATCATTTTTTTCATTGCTTCTTTACTGACCAAGAGATATATATATATTTACTTTTTTCTCAGTGGAGCTATAGATCTGAGATAGTTTTCCTTGGACATTCTTCTCTGGACTCTCCTGGGTATCTCGGTCCCTCAGAGATACCCTTTACCTCTGATGAATAGGGATGTCGGAGTGGACGTAATTGAACCTTCTGGCCCAGGAATACACTCAAACTTTTGAAGATGGACCGCGCTGATCTCTGGGTTTTAAAGAATATGCTTCACCGGTGTTGCATTTGTCCCTCCTTGAATTTGTCCCTCCTTGACTTTGTCCCTCCTTGAGTATGGCAGTACTAACTCCGTTAATGGCTCTGCATTAGTGCAGATTTTCCCCTTTAGAGATCCAGGTTGGGGATCGATTTCGATCTCCAGCCCCTTTGATGTCCAGCACCTTTTCACCTGTGTACCAGACCATAGCTTAAACATAATTTGATAATGTCCTCAATACCAAAAAATATCTCTATACCTGATCGTTATTGTCAGTCCTACATTTATGTGTATCCATGTGAACAACCTTGTTTGTATTAGTTTATATGTGACCCGTGGAGCCGATCCGACCTTTCGTGTCTCAGAATTTCAGTCACCTCGTTTTACAACCACTGTCGCCGAACTCAGGCTTCATAGTACCAATTTTTCTACTTTCTAGGTCCTTCTTTTCACTGTTCATCTGTGGGAGTGTTTTCATATATTGTTTGTTTATCTATTCAAATATTTAGATTTATAACTTTTTATTTTATCAGTAAAATACTGGATTTTACAGTGGTTTGGACACCTTTATTACTGCTTATATGTACACTTTTTCAACCAAAATAGCTTTTAACACTTCATTCGCTTAGAGCTCTATCTGTTCCATATAGTGTTTACCACAAGTGTAGAGTGACACTTTTCCTTTAAAAACGTTGTTATTTCAACCTTATCTTGCATTTTTTCGTCAGTTTGTATGTGTGCACTTGCTCTATTATCCACAACCTCCTTTTCTAATTATGCGCATGCGCATTATACGTCGCTATTTCTAAAAATGGTACTTGTAATCAATCTAAATGAGGCGCGCACGCGCATAATGGACCGCCTTAATTTTCTGTTTTGGGCGCACGCGCAGGCGCATTATATGTTACCCTTCGTGCCATTAACTATCAATTCCATTTAGGCGCGCATGCGCATAATAGATCTTTTCACTTTACTATAAGTATCTATGTGTGATTCATGCGCATGCGCGTACTGGGCTCCTAATCTCGCGATAGTTCCATCGGCATTTGACAAATTAGTTGTTTCTACTCAACACAGGTGTCAGTATTGCACAGACACTTGCGATTGGTGTAGAGGTGCAGCTCTGGGACTCTTAAGGTAGGCTCCACGGGTCTGTAGGCACTTACCCCTGAGGAAGTCGCAAGAGGCGACGTAACGCGTGGGGTGCCTTCAGCCACAGGTTCATTACTTAGCATTTCCTCCATTTACTTTAGTTTGAATTGTTCATTCAATGTGCCTTTGGTTTTGTCCTATGTCAGATTCTTTGGACCTTTTATTTCTTGCATCCATGTGACCCAGTTCTATTTATACTTACCTTGGTATTCTCATGACATTATGTTGTTGTTCACCTTGGAGGCTCTGCAGTAACACACTCCATAGGACTCCATTTAGGCACATACATCTGTACTGTTGTACACATCTTGTGTGAGGTTATTGTCATTACTGTTGTGCTGTGCACGTACCTGTGGCTGTGAGTGGGTCCTTGTTACTGGCTCGGACCCGCTCTGTTTTTTTGTAAATATGTGTACTTGTACACTTTTTAAGTGGTTTTAAAGCATATATGTGGGACTTTTTTGTATTTTGCAGATTGTAATAAAGTTAAATACTATACATTTCCCGTATAGAACAAGCTGCACACCGCGTCCCCGTACAACACAGGTGCCGGTCTCTCCGTGCTGCCTGTAGCGCTCATGGGTCATAAATATCTTCATCATATGGGGGATATTTAGTAAGGTAAATGCAATTAAAAATGGTGTTTACCTTGAATGGCTATTTATTCCCAGCAGCTGTGACCACTTAGGAAACATCTGCAGCCATGCCAGGATTGTTAGCACCACCACAAAGGTGGAGGACACTTTAACCTCTACCGAGGCGTACAGCTGCTGTGCCTTCCCTGACATAGTCCATTAAGAACGTTGTAAATCAGTTGTAAATAACCACCGGTGACAAAATGTGCCGGCATATGCAAGAAGCCAGGGACGCTTTATTTCCTGCTAGCAATTCCCACAGAATTAAAAGGGTGTCCTCCAGCCTTGTGAAGGTAAGACCATACTGCCTTCCCTCTAGTGGAGAGAAGGTCAAGGTGAAGTTCACACCTGTATTCCAGCCAGCTATGGTGGAAAGGTAGATGGTTGCTCTTATTAAAGCACATCTACCAACAGGATGAAGAATTGTATGCAAATGAGCCAGAGGGGCCCCAGGTTCTATAGGTGTTAATGGAGTCTGGGGCCCTTCAGGCTCATATGCATACAGTAGAACACTCTATTAGGAGGTCTATGACTGTCTTGCTAGTGCCTTATATTAGTTGTAGCTTCCTTGTCAATGTCCAACCCTTTAGCAGGCCTAGCAACATGACTCTGGATAAGGCCTAGTGCCCATGAGTGAGTTTGATGTCCAACCAGCATCAAACTCACATTGTGTGCTTGCTGGAACGTCCAGCAAGGACATGAAGAGTGGGCAATAGACCTAATACCTGAGCCAGATACACATTGTTTCAGGATACTTGTCAGTACTGAGCAGGGTATTGGTTACTGGACTGGATGATATGCCCTTGTTTCAGTTTTGGATTAGGTCTCACGTAGGGTTTGTCTGAGATGGATCTGCCCAGTGAAGTGATGGATGTGTGATGCAGTCTCTTTATTTCTGACTAAGCACAGCATTGTACATTGTACAGTGGCTATGCTTGGTATTACAGCTCATGCCCATTAATTTAAGGAATTAGGACTGACTTTCCAAGAGGGTATTCACTCCCACCAATCCGCTGTTTGGAGTAGTTGTGGTCCGGTGAGCACCAACTGTGCACCGATCACATTTATTCATGATTGGTGCACAGTTGGTGCTCACCGGACCACAGTAACCACTCAAATCAGTGGATTGCTGGGAGTGAGTACCCCTTTAAGGAGCTTTACCTGTGCATGGGGGACCGCATAGTAAAATGACGCCCTATAGGACATTTAGAAAGACATTTTGGGGATTAGTTTTGACAGATGGGCAATTCCAGGTTTACTGAAACATATGCATAGACAATGGCTAGTTTTTCTATGTCTCCCATTTTGCTACTCATAGACATAGTCATCCATCATTTGATGGATTCTTAGATGATTTTTATCTGATTCTTAGATGATTTTTATCTGATTCATGTATGATTTTTTTTTTCTGCTACATGGCCCAATTCAGAACAGAGACATGTTTGGCATGAGACATGAGTGGGGGTCTGGAGGAATCACTATCTGCAAAGTTTTAGATTTTGGACTAAATGGCAGCTACATTGGATCATAGACACAAGACTGACCCTTTAATCTCAATTTCCAGCAGCGCAGATCAGACCTGTCTTCAGTAGACGCTTGTGTGAGGGATGTATCAGTGGCGATATTGTATGCATGACTCAGGGGCACTATGTGTATATACCAATCTTTGTCATACGAGGTGGAGGTCCCAGTGTTAATGTAAATTTTAATAATACATCAGAAGTCAGCTTGTTATTTACCGACGCACAGTATGATACTCAGCGTCACTGTGTGCCTTCCCTGTAACTCATTACTATTTCATGCAGAATTTCATGCTTCAGTAACAAGTCACAGCTGGGAGTCTCACTGCATACAATGGGCAGGCTGTGCCATCTTTACCCTCCCGGATAGCCACTGACAGGTGCTGCCCTCTATAGGAATGAGACTGGAACTCGGAATGTTGAGTGTCATGGGTTGTGTATCAGTTTCCTAGTAAAGTAATGATGTAAACTTGAAGCATGAGTTCATGCAGTTAGAGGGATTTCTTAACCCCTTATCACCGACACTAGTTTTCAGCTCAATGACCAGACTCGATTTTTCAAATCTGACATGTCTCACGATAATTGGTTATAACTTCGGAACGCTTTAACATATCCTGGTGATTTTGAGAATGTTTTCTCGTGACACATTGTACTTCATGTTAGTTATAAAATTTAAGTGATACGTTTTGCGATTCGTTCTGAAAAAAAGTGAAAATTTGGCAAAAGTTTGTAAAAATTCTTCATTTTCCAAGTTTGAAATGTTCTGCTTTCCAGACAGGAAGTAAAACTACCCAAAAAGCTTGATAAATTACATTTACAGAATGTCTGCTTTATGTTGGGATGATATTTTATGCATCCTCTCATTTTTCTAGGATGTTATGAGGTGCAGAACTTTAGGTGCGATTTTTCTCATTTTCATGAAAATTGCCAAAACTCACATTTTGAGGGAAAACTCAGCTTCCAAGTGACTTTGAAAGGCCTAAATAATAGTAAAACCCCATAAATTACCCCACTATAGAAACTTCACCCCTCAACGTATGTAAAACAACTTCTATTAAGTCCATTAACCCTTTAAGTGTTTCACATGGGTTAAAACAATATAGTTAGAAACTATGGAATTTTTTTGGAAAATACATTCATTTAGGCCAAAACTGACAGTTTCAGAATAAATTAAATGATGAAACGCACTGCAACATTTGATGCCCAATTCCTCCCGAGTTTACTGATACCACATATGTGGTGGTAAACTGCTGTACGGGCGGACGGCCGAGTATAGAATGAATGGAGGCGCCATTCACTGCAGATTTGTATTGTCACATTGTACGACCTATACATTTTTATTTTTTTTGGTAATGCAAACATATGAGGGCTTTGTTTTACGGAATGAGATACAATGTATAGATAATTCATTTAGGGGGTCTATAGCTTATTCATGAGATTTTATTAACTATTTCAAGGGGGACACAAACAAAATCATCAATTTTTATTTTGGATTTTTAGCATTTTTTTTCCCCCGCTCATCGTAACATAAAAATAATATTTTATCTTTATTCTCAGGTTCACTACGATTGCGGTGATACCTCATTTATATAGTTTTTCTTATCTTTGCTCAATTTTCCTGAGCAAAACCAATATTGGAGAATATCGCATTGTTTTTACTATTGACAACTTTTTAGGGACATAACTTCTGTATTTTTATGTTGTCAGACCTGGTTGAGGGCTTATTTTTTGCGAAAAGAGTTGTTCTTTTCAGTGGTATCATATTAGGGAACGTAGCTTTTTTTGATCACTTTTTAGAACATTTTTTGTGATGGTGTTTGATGAAAAATTGTATATTACGGGAAGTTTTTCGTAGTTTTTTTTTTCATCGTTCACCGAGCGGGTTCAATATTGATTTAGATTTATTGTACAGATTAATACGGACGCGGTGATACCAAATATGTACATTTTTCGTGTGTTTTTGTGTTTTATATACTGTATTTGCATTATATGTGTAACTGGGGAGATTATGGGACTTTTTTTTATTTATTTATTTAATTATTATTATAAAATGATTTAATCTTTTTTTTTTTTACTTTCACATATTTTCCACCTTTTGGCTTGAATAAGCGATCATCCGATCGCTTATTCAAGCCTTTACACTGCAATACACTTGTATTGCAGTGTATAGTGTAAGTAACTGAGCATGCCGCGCATGCTCAATTACTTACAGCCGGAAGGCAGGACCCGGCGAGAAGAGGAGCCGACAGCCTCGGGTCACTCGTCGGGACCCGGGGCAGCGGCAGGAGGGATCGGATCCCCCGGTAAGTTTTTCCGATCCCGGGTGTTAGTGCTGGGTCTGGGCTGTGATATCACAGCCCGACACCGGCACTATACTGAACCGATGTCCCGAAATCTTCTTCTGACGCGGCGCCGTAGAAAGGCGTCGCGTCAGAAGAAGTACCCTTAATGACCGACGTAGATTCCCGATAGGGTGGTCATTAAGGGGTTAAAGATTTGCTTATTTTCATTCGGTTTGTATATTACACATAGGTATCTGTGACTATATTCGGTAGATAAGCCAAATCCAACCTTGCATCCAGGTTGTACTGTACCCTCTACCCAAGGGGTTTCTAGAATATCAATCTAGGTGATTGGTAGTGGGGCAATACCCGGCACCCCTGCTGATCACCATGTCCTAAGTACCATGCATGAACATGCACCCGTTTAAACGATTCACTCATTTCTAAGTATTTATATTACATTATATTTGGTCAAAGCAGATCACTTCTAAAACTATCTCAACTAAGAGAAAATCATCTATTGCGGTCCCCTATAAACACCTCACTACTATAGACAATTACAACATATGCCCCCATTCCTATACTCTAAGAACCCTGTACCCTATTCCAATTTACTACATATCTATGCCGCCACTTTTATAGACTTACCAATTGTATTTCCACCCATGTATACTATGACCCCCTACGCACCCACTCCTATACATCATATTGCCCTTGTGCCTTCTGTTCACAATCCTATATGACTTCCCTATGCCCCCACTCCTATACATTATGAGACCCCTGTGCTACCACTGCTTATGCCAATATGACTTGCATAAGGCATTAAGTAGGGAGACTCAGTGCACAGATTTACCAACATTGTCATCCTCTTAATAGAGAAACATAACCCTAATAATTCCTTTATTTATACAGCGCACACAGATTACGCAGCGCTGCACATAGCTTGACAAATGGGGCTCACAGTCTAATCACCCTACCAGTATGTTTTGGAGTGTGAAAGGAAACTGGAGTACCCGGAGGAAACCCACGCAAACACGGAGAGAACATACAAACTCTTTGCAGATGTTGACCCTGGTACTTGAACCCAGGCCCCCAGCGCTGCAAGACTGTAATGCTTACCACTAAGCCACCGTGCTAGAATGCCCAAAACCTGCCCCATACCGGATGCGATGCTTATTTGTATAAGTGCTTCAGCGTAGGGCAAGCCTGAATTTGCTAGTGTTGTTTATGCTGCTTAAAATCAATTTATTGCCCTCAGTTTTGGACTATTGAATCTATCAGGGAACTGCTGATGTCAGTAAAAACAGAATCCTTGTATTTCACAGTAGTCCAATGTAGTGGTGTACAGATAATCAACTAACTTTACATAAAGCAGGATTCCAGTGTGTGTAGGAGGAAAAACTCTTTTTGATCACCATACCCAGCTTGTGTGTGTGTGTGTGTGTGTGCTGCTGGGTTGGAACCTAGCTGCTGTGACTCAGCTCCTGCTCACTCCTCCTCCCCTCCATTCTCCACCAGACCCCTCCTGTCCATATCAGCAGAGATTTCAGAGTCAAAATCAATTTATGAGGGATGGAAGGTTGCAGGAGTAGAGCCAACTAGGTGAAGAAGGAAGCACTTTCCTCTGATAAGATACCTTGTAAAGTTTCTTGTTGTCATTTGTACTATTAGAAAAGTTACTGACCACTTACCGTAATCTATAAGGGGATACTGAGTGTTTGCCTCAGTACCCCCTATAATAAATCTACGTCCATCTTCCCCTGTTTTAAACAAACTATTAATTCCACTGTGTATTTCTTAGATTTACTCTTACACAATGCAGTAATCTAGAGAGAAGTTTTCTTTATTATCCTAATTGTTCCACAGATCTTAAATATGGGATTGATGTCAAGTATCTCCGAGATCTGTGTGGGAAGAAGACAAAATTTCTTCTATTCTTATGGATTGCCTGACAGGCGGTAGTCATGATTCATCCTAGCGAGTATTGATGTAACTGTATACTCCTTCCCATTCCTAGCTGCCAAGGCCATGCTTAGTAAGTTGTTTTGCTTGCATAATTTCTGTTGCTTCTTTTATTGGTTATGCTAATGTATTCTCTTTTTATTTTCTATTATGTTATCCTCCCCTCAAGCTTTTATTTCAATATTCCGAGCTCCCTTTCCCCTCATGTAAAACCTTCAGATGGAATTAAACTCCCGATCTAAAGATAGTTCTCACTTCACACAATGTATTTGTTATAGAAAACCTTCACTTGTTTGGTATTTTTGGCATTTTAATTCCCCAGAATATGATATTGCCTTGACCGTACTCAGGGCCAAAGTATTAAATATTATACACCTGTTTCTATATGAATTAAAGGGTATGTACAGCACAGGTAGAAGTGACAAGCTATTGCTATGCTTGCTAAGAAACTCACAGTATAAGGATATCACAGTAATGTATGTTTGCCCGGCCGTAACCCATGCAAGCATATAGCTGCACCCTATAGAGAGGAGGGGTGGGAAAAGAAGTTTATCATTCCCCGCTATTATTATATTATACATAATAATAGATTATACATCTTTAATGTAAGTGAATAAAATGCTTATGATTGGAACTTATAGCACAAAAAGTCCATTGTATGTAAATATTTAGTTAGGTGACTACAGTATAATAATGAGTAAAGCTGATTATATGATGAACTGAACTCAATACAACACCAATAAAAAAAAAGTTGTGTAATGTATATCATTGAACACATTACTGATTATTATTATCAATTATTTTATATGTAAATAAGCTGTTGTAGTGGGTTTCTAGCTGCCAGGGCACCCAGAGCAACATTATAAGGAGGGAACCTGGGATGCAAGCCCCGGGGTCACCACCTGGGACGGGGGCTTGCCTCCATCCATTCTTGCCGCATGATCAGCAATATCAGTGTCCAGAGTCCAATGTAATAAAGTTAGTTGAGCAGCTGAGCTGTGTTATGAGGTTCTTATTTATTTATTTTATTAATTATGTATGTAACCAATATCAGTTTTGAGGTTTTACTGTTATTCTGAATTAATTGGGAAATGTCTCTAACATTTCAAATGAGCTCAACTCCAGAAGGAAGAATATATAGGGCGGCACGGTGGCTGAGTGAGTAGCACTTTTGCAGCGCTGGGGTCCTGGGTTCAAATGCCACCCAGGTCAACATCTGCAAAGAGTTTGTATGTTCTCTCTGTGTTTGTGTGTCTTTCCCCCGGGTCCTCCGGTTTCCTCCCACACTCCAAAAACATACTGTTATGTTGTTTAGATTGTGAGCCCCATGGGGGCAGGGAACAGTTTGTCATGCTTTGTGCAGCGCTGCATAATCTGTGTGTGCTATATAAATAAAGAATTATTATTACATAGGCAACTTTAAATAAATGTCCAGCAGAGACCCCTGTTAAAAAAAATATCCAGCAGTGCCCCCCTTCATAGAAATGTCCAGCAGAATGTCATGATGAAGTAATAAACTTAGTACTCACCTCCAGTGCTCACCCACGACCCTCCACTTCTCCCCTCAGCTCCGGCTTCCCTGTAGTGCGGCCAGAGGCACGTCTCTGCTCGTTACCGCACCCACACACTATGATGCAGGTTGTCGCCACCAGATGACATCACGTGGTGTGTGCCTCTGCCCATACTTCTTGGAAGTCGGGGAGAAGACGAACAGGGGGAGAAGTGGACGCTTTGGGTGAGCGCCGGAGGTCAGCACTAATTTTTTTTTTACATACTCGGGTATAAGCCGAGAAGCACAAATATTGTGCTGAAAAATGTGGCTTATACTCGAGTATATATGGTAATTATGGATGTTGGTATTAGTGAAGTTAATTTTTCTAATCATCATTATTATTATTTTAGGTTGCTCATATTTACTAACTTAAGCTCTTTGCTCATTAGATGTGTCTTTTTGTTGGTTCGGCTAGAGAAGCGCACGCAGGAGATGTTCCACACATTGTCAAATGATCCGACTGTAGCATGTACAAAGGACTTAATACTCTCTGTGTGGCTTCACTAACTCTCTCCTGCAGTTCCAGATCATTGTCCCAAATGTCTTTTTCACAAGCATCGAGGTCTTTCAACATTGTTTTGTTCTGCTGGCACATTATAGGATTCTGGGTAGAGATGTAAGCTTATCTCTGCTGAATTCCTGGCGGCTCCCTTGATATTTGCGGCAGATAAGTTTCTACCTAAAAGAGTTAAGACTTAATTCTTTT
Source organism: Engystomops pustulosus (assembly GCF_040894005.1). NCBI lineage: Eukaryota > Metazoa > Chordata > Amphibia > Anura > Leptodactylidae > Engystomops > Engystomops pustulosus. The sequence continues at coordinate 32,668,782 of NC_092417.1, forward strand.
ATGTTCTGAATTGTATTACCGTAGTCTGTAAATTAGGGGGAAAAAACGTTCATGTATATTATTAGCATTTTCTCATAATGGTGAATTCACTTGTGGCATATTTGTTGCAGAAATTTGTGTTGTTACACTGTCTCCCCCTTCCCCTGCTCCCTCAGCAATTCCCCTCTGTAATGTAATCCCACTGCAGAAGAAGAAGTCTCAGTACATAGTGGAAGGGGGAAGTGCTCCTGCTCCAGTGTAACAGCCTGTGAAGCTATAGCACAAAGGGGCTCTGGTAACATCCCCAGTATAATCATTAGTATAATCTTAAAAGTTGATTTCAGAAGGAAAGAGGCACGGTGCCTGGATCTATGAATATGTGTCCTTGGTTTATCATGCTGGATTCTGATGGTAGATTTCCTCTAAGCAGATGGTTCATAATGTCCTACAAGGATTCCATGTATGATCATAAATGGGTCACACTTATAAAATATTATTATATTGTAAAAGCTTCATTACCTGGTCTGTGGGAAACCAGCACTTCCATCAGTCGATGACCTTCTTCTAGCACTGCATCTTTTAGTGCACAGTGACCATCCACACTCTGCTTAAAGTTCTAGAAGAGACAAGAGGAAGACTTTCCATATTATCCTGAAATCATAATATTGTAAAACATGTTGATTGTGGTAGCTTGTAATCATTTACATTAAATCAATGCTAATTCTGCTCAAAATGCCCATGGGTTTCTGTATATGCTTTGTTCTTTATAATATTGGTTCCCGTACTGTATCTATATAGTAAGCGTAATTAAATTTTTTAATTTATAGTTAATAAGCTTGGTTCTGGTATAGTATCTATGCAGTAAGTTTGTTTCTGGTACTGTATATACAAAAGAAGCTTACTTCTGGTGCTGTATCTACAAATAAAGCTTGCTTCAGGTGCTGTATCTACTTGGTAAGCTTGGTTCTGGATCTATGTACTAAGCATGTACTTAGTAATAAACCGACATATAATACTACAGTGTTATTTGTCCAGCATGAGAATACCATAAAACATTTAAAAAGAAAGAATTGCTGGCTTTTATTCTTTTCCCTTCCAAAAATAAGAAAACACATTGGGGGTCATTTACTAAGGGCCCGAATCGCACGATTCCGTCAGGTATCCCGGCGATTTCCGTTTTGCACCGAATTGCCCCAGGATTTTGGCACACGCAATCGGATTGTGGCGCATCGGCGCTGGCATGCACGCGATGGAAATGGGGGGCGTGGCCATCGGAAAACCCGACGGATTCGGAAAAACCGCCGTATTTTTTAAAAAAATGTGTCGCTCAACGCGCGCTTACCTGCACCCAGCAACAAATGGTGAACTCCAGTGAACTCCGACGGACTTCAGCGCAGCAGCGACACCTGGTGGACATTGGGCGCACTACCTTGGTGAATTGACGGAAGACCCGATTCCTCGATGGAGAACCCGCCGCTGGATCGCGAATGGACCGGGTAAGTAAATGTGCCCCACATTTATTACACCGCTTGCACCAGTTTTCTGTCTGACTTTGCACATAAAAGACCTGCAAACTGCTTGCATATGTATTTATAAAGTGTTTGCGCCAGTTTTGTGTCACGGCTACAAGGTGTCCTACAAAACAGAAAAAATGTGCACCTAAAGGGGCTGTTACTGCTTAGTCGGAGTTTGCGCCACATTTATTAGTGACGTGCACCACAATTCTGCAGCAATTCTGAACAAAGTGCACAAAAAATAATGTTGCACCCTTCCCGAGCAGCGCCGGGAGAACCAGATTAATGAAGAATGGGCACCACAATTCATGACTCTGCCGCACTCTCCACTCTCCAATAAAAGGCGGCACGGTGGCTGAGTGAGTAGCACTTCTGCCTTGCATCACTGGAGTCCTGGGTTCGAATCCCACCCAGGTCAACATCTGCAAAGAGTTTGTATGTTCTCTCCGTGTTTGCGTGGGTTTCCTCCAGGCACTCTGGTTTCCTCCCACAATCCAAAACATACTGTTAGGTTGTTAAGATTGTGAGCCCCATTGGGGACAGGGACCGATTTGACATGCTTTGTGCAGCACTGCGTAATCTGTGTGTGCTATACAAATAAAAGAATTATTATTATTAATAAATTTAAAATTTTATTTATCCTGGGGAGTGAATGGCATGAAAGAGTTTTCTCATGTCATCAAATGACAAGAAAAAGAGAAAAAACCCACAAAAATTTAAAAAATCGTGCTGCTCCATTCACATTACAAGGGACCCTGATTTTTGAGATTCTCTCAGCACAGTGATTACACTCATACAGGCCACAAAGGAGCATGATTTTTAAATATTACTATACAGTCAAAACAGATCTGATAACTAGTCTTGCACTTTTTGTTTTTCCTCTCACCAGGTGTGTATGAAGATACAATTGCAGGGCCTCTGTTTCGGGCTGAGGAGGGGTCCAGTTCTCAGTGGCTTCCATGGCATCTTGCAACCAGCGGATGAATTTATCAAGCTTGAATACAAAGCCCTAAGAATGAAAAAAATAACACCAATTATTTGGAATCAAACATAACAATTTACACACACACTGCAATAGTGCCATCTGCTGGTCTGCTTGGGGATCAGCTCGGCAAACTTTTGTACCAATACAAAAATCTAAGTTTTCCTGTACTAAGCTTTTTTCAGCTGTAAAAAATGTCCACATAGTAAAATAAACATACATCCTGAATAAAAAAACAAGAATAACACTTGTGGACAGTGCATGCAGGTTGTCCTTAAAGGGATTTTTCTGGGCCACATAATCACTAAGGATAAGCAGAACCACGGAAGTTAGGTACAATTTTGCAGTATCCAAACCATGAAATTTTGTTTGGGTTTAGGTTCTGATATCGAACCTCTAACCTTTAACACCTGCAAACTGTGCTGGAACCAATTGCTGGTGTAAATGCTGTGAATGCCCCTGGCAAAGCCGCTTGCTTGCTGTAATTTTGACAATGATCGTTGCTGCTCGATGACATCGATGGCGGGGGAGATGAGCCTAACCCCAACACATTGTGGATTCATATCCGGTCATCACTACTAATTTCACTACATCAGTAGTGAAATCAGTACTAATGTAATGCCCTATACCAGTGATGACAAAACAATTCAAGCAGTAACTTATTACTACCTGCTGTGTCACAGGTTTAAATTGTATAGGCACCTGAGGACACCAATACAGTATAAAGAAGGAGAAGAAGTTTGGATTATCATTGTAGCTTCCTTCTAGGGTCCTGGGCTGCAAGAGGCCTTGAGTCCTGTCTGGCAAACTCTACCCTGGGGTGATGGCAAGGGTGCCCATATAGGGGGCTCCGAGTGCCACCTCTGGCACCCGTGCCATAGGTTCACCACCACTGCCCTATACATAGCATAGGTAGAGATGAGCAAATCAAATGAGATGAAGTGGAATTCAAATGAATTCAATTTTGAAAAATTGATAGACTGGTAGGATCACCTTGGAGATCTTTCCAAGATAGGCTAGCACCATTCAGGTTTTCTGACAAGACTAGGAGGCTCTTAAAAAATAGTTGCCATCCTGGAGCCCTGACTGGTGGGACCAGGTACTCCCAATTCTGGACTTCCAAGAATAGAACCTTCCTGGCTACTTCTGGAGAACTTCTCTGTCTTACCAAAATTCTGCCAGGACCAGGGCGAGGTCATACCAGAAAGGGATCCTGGAGCCCTTTCCAATATGGCTTGGTGCCTTGCTGCTCCCGTACCACGCTGTGCGCCCATTGCCGTGTCTGGGGTACGTGCATACGCTGGATATACGTTGACCATATATACATCCACCATATATACGTCCCCCATACGTTTGTGTGAATGTAGCCTAAGGAATTGTAGGTAGATCCCATAAAACAGTGGTGGCGAACCTATGGCACGGGTGCTAGAGGTGGCACTCAGAGCCCTCTATATGGGCATCCCTGCCATCTCCCCATGGCAGGGTTCGCCAGACAGGACTCAAGACCTCTTGCAGTCCCAGGCAGCCCAGGACCCTAGAAAAAATATGTGGGCTTTGGTTGTAGTTTTGGCACTCAGTGTCTCAAAGGTTTGCCATCACTGCCATAAAAGATCTTTAGGAAAAACCTATAACCTATAAATTAGGAAAATGTTTGCATTGTTCCAATTTTTGTGACATTCTCATTTAAAATGCTAAAATTTGCTTGAGTAGCTCACCGGCCAATGGCAATTTGTATGGGGCACAGTACAGCTCTACCATTTCCTATGTCAGCCGAAAACATGGGGTTATTTGGCTGTAAAATTATCAGCAATAAATCTGAGGCCTTCCTCTTACTATGTGAAGGCAGAACAAAATCTTTTCAATCTGAACTTTGATTTTGACTGGCAATAAAAATATGTTGGAGGCAGCCATGCACCAAAAACAGAGTGTGCATATGAATAATATCCTTCAGCTAAAAGAGAATCTGTCCTCTGCTGTTTGGCTTTGTTGACTTTATTCTTAGAAACTTTAAGGAGTATTCCGGCAATATGAATGTCCGATACAATAACCCATAATGCTATAAATAAAGCATTATTAGTATAAGAAAACTAAACGTTATTAGTTACAAACTGGAGCTTAAATAGTTTGATTTTATGATTCACAAAATTTTATGGCCTCTCTAAAGTATGCAGAGTTATCAGCAAGATGGCCGCCACTGAAAACTACAAGTCCCATGATCCTTTAGTTCTCAGTAACTCCTCTGCCTTCTTATGCTCTGCTCCCAGTGATGATGTAACAGACTGTCCTGCTTTGTTAGTAATAGTAATGATGTGTAACTGCCAGCACTGCACATTACCTCACTGAAATGACGTCTCACCACAACACCGGCCATACTGGATGCACTGCAACCAGCTGACTGCAGCGTAACATAGTAATGATCACATGACCTGTCCAGGAGGGTGCAGGCCATGTGATGTGGTCATGTGACCAGAGGCCATCTTCTGTCCTGTGTCTGCTCCACGCAGATGAAATCAATGGATTGATTACAATCTATGTCACCAGCATTTTTCTGCTAAGGGGAGCAAAATTTTAAATAACAACTATTTAAAATTAGCTTATATTTTAAGGATCCATTTGTGTATGAATTATGCTGATTCCTGGAATTACCCTTTAAAGGGATTTTCTGGCATACAATAACCGTTGACATTTTATTCTAAGATGGTAAATTTGGGTTCCCTGTTCAGGATCCTCACCTATTGGCTAGAGATAACAAAGGTCAGCAATATCTTTGGAGACTTCCGTTACAAAGACAAAATATCTGTATTAAACGAACACAGTGTAATAATAATAATCTTCATTTATATAGCGCCATCATATTCCGTAGCGCTTTACCAATCATAGGGGACATATACAAATATAATACTAAATTACAGAGAACAAACAGTCATATGAAACAATAGGAGTGAGGACCTTGTCCGCAAGAGCTTACAGTCTATGAGGATGAGGGGGTGACACAAGAGCTTACAGTCTATAAGGATGAGGGGGTGACACAAGAGCTTACAGTCTATGAGTATGAGGGGGTGACACAAGAGCTTACAGTCTTTGAGGATGATGGGTGACACAAGAGCTTACAGTCTATGAGGATGAGAGGGTGACACAAGAGCTTACAGTCTATGAGGATGAGGGGGTGACACAAGAGCTTACAGTCTATGAGGATGAGACACAAGAGCTTACAGTCTATGAGGATGAGGGGGTGACACAAGAGCTTACAGTCTATGAGGATGAGGGGGTGACACAAGAGCTTACAGTCTATGAGGATGAGGGGGTGACACAAGAGCTTACAGTCTATGAGGATGAGGGGTGACACAAGGGCTTACAGTCTATGACAGTGGTGGCGAACCTATGGCACGGGTGCCAGAGGCGGCACTCAGAGCCCTTTCTGTGGGCACTCAGGCCATCTCCCCAGCACACCAGACAGGATTCAAAGAATCTTCCTGAAGTTCCAAGCAACTTAAAAGATGCTGCTTTCAGTGATATTTAGATACTTACTTTGCTATTTGGGACTGTAGGAAGAGGGAGAATGAGTAGACAGGGCCAAATTATCTTTGGAGAACCTCCTGCCGGCCTCACGATTTTCTCTGTGTACAGAGGGACACTGGAAGAAGCTAAAATGATGAAAATTTGCTGTTGCTGTCCTCAGGAGGCCAATATGATTGAATGTTGTTGAAAAGGGAGCAATAAATTACTGCTTTCATTTTTGTTTGGCACCTCACAATAAATGAGGGGGGTTTTGGGTTGCAGTTTGGGCACTCGGCCACTAGAAGGTTCGCCATCACTGGTCTATGAGGATGAGGGGGTGACACAAGAGCTTACAGTCTTTGAGGATGAGGGGTGACACAAGAGCTTACAGTCTGTGAGGTGTAATTTTTAAATCCCTCTGTGGGGGCACTGCAGAAAAACGAAACACTTACCATCTGGTTTTACCATAGATTACAGCTAATAACAGAAGGTCCCTGTAGTGGGATTATGTTTTATCTATCTATCGCCTTGAATCTCGAGGATATACCTCTTAAATTTATGGACTTGGTAAGAAGTAACTATCTAGGCTCATGTTCATATCTCATTTTCAACCCTTTGTTGTAAGAATACATTGGGCATAATTTAGACATATCCGTAGAATGGAAGGCTAGGTTTCATCCCACTGTATGCTTAAACAGTGTGATACGTCATCCTGTGCCTCCCCTCCCTTATATGGGCAGTTACATCATTGGGGAACTAACTGAGCATATGCTCAGTGGAGGTTTGGAATGGATGCAATACTGTTGCATCTGTCCCCCATAAGGTTTATCGCTTTCTCTGAAAGTATACATCGCTCAGTAGGAGAAAGCAGGATGGTAAGATATAGCTTGTATAATGGACTCCATGGTCTACCAATATAAGTCTATGGATACGTTTAGTGTATATGCCGAGGCAGAAAAAAATACACAATGTAATGGACATCTTCTCTCCAAGAGTTAACAGTGCTAAATGTGACCATACATATGTTACGATTAACGTAGACAAGACGAACAATTCTAGGCTTGTATAACTATCTAATATGTGTTGGATGCTCAACCAATGTTTACCTATTTGTGGCAAAGACACAAATAGGCATGTTGGGTTTTAAGCAACTACTAGAACTACTAGAACCCTCTGAAAACTACATAAAAAGTGTAACTTTTTTCCCGCTTGAGAAGACAAGGAGTCATGTGGGTGGGAAGGTTGTGAGGAATAGCTGTTGGCCAGCCGAGCTTGCATGTGTTTGCCGTGGTATGGAGCTGCTCTTTTCTATTGTTTGTATGCTTACCGTGTCAACACTAGATCCTACCACCAATCCTAAAATCAACATCTACTGTGGCCTTCACAAGAATCCTTGGTCAGAAAGAAATTCCTTGAAGATCCGTACAGTAATGATGGCCTGCTTCCTGATAAATATTAATCCAGTCACACAATTACTACCTGGTATTGTTTTGCATATGGAGTCAGGGCCTAGGTTGACAAAACGGGGCACATTAGTAATGTATGAGGTCGTTCTTATAGAGAGAACCTTCTGAATATGTTCTTGTTGTTTTTAAACAGCTCTGCTTCTCGGAGAATCCTGGAATAAATATTAGCGCGGTTGTGGGCAGTACAAAGCTAATTACCCGAGTGTTAGGAAACATTGCTAATATGCTCCCTCATGCACTTGATTGATTCCAAAAGCCGTCAGTAATAGTCCCTCAGATATTACTAAAAGCTCAACAAATTTGTTTTCCATGCGTGTCTGTAGTGGAAGCGAAATCAAATTCTGACCTGTTCTACCAGAAAACGAAGCCCAGCAAAGTAGTTTGAGGCAGGAAAAAAAACCTTACCATGATTTTTCAGATGGACACATGGGTCCTTGTTATCCTCCACAGGAGCTCCAGATGCATATATTATTGCATGTGAAATTGAATGGGGCACATTTACTTACCCGGTCCAGTCGCGATCCTGCGGCGCGTTGTCCGACGTAGATTCGGGTTCTGCCGGGATTCACTAAGGTCGTGCACCCGATATCCAGCAGGTGTCGCTGCTGCGCCGAGGTCCGCCAGAGTACACCTTCTTCCCGGTGCATGTAAATGCTGATCTTGTGACACAATTCTTATTTTAAATTCCGCGGTTTGTCCGAATCCATCAGGTTATCCGTCGGCCACGCCCCCGATTCCTGTCGCGGTACTGATGTGCCACAATCCAATCGCGTGCGCCAAAACCCGGGGAAATTCAGCTCAAAATGGCGCAAATCGGAAATATTCTGGAAAACCTGATGGAATCGCGACCGCAGGACCCGTAGTAAATGTGCCCCTATGTGTTGTATTTTGTCAAGGTTGAGGGCAATATCATTCAAGGATGTCAAAACGACAATATGTATGACTCGAAAGAGACATTGAAAGAAAAGCTCCTACTACTGAAATTGTCCGATAAGACATTAAATTTCTTACAAAATATTCAGTCTATCACATAATATACATAAAAGAGAGGAAAATTTAAGAAACACCTAGTGGAGACCTACTAGGCAATTCAACAGTGTGTGGCGGGATAGAATAATGCTCAGCTGGACTATGTGTGAGACAGGCACAACTACACCAAAAGCAAGATCATTGGTAGAGATGAGTGGTCCCAAACTTTAAGCTTCGGTGTGTCCCGCATAACCCAGACATATTGCTCCATGGTCAACAGTACGGCAAATCTATTCCCCCTGACTGCTAGCTATGGCTGTGATTGGTCAGGCATGTCCCACTGACCAATCACAGCTATGGCTAAAACTTATGGGCGTCAGATTGGCCAATCAGGCAGTATGTTCGGGTCGCCTGGGATGCAACCGAACCCCAAACTTAAAGTTTTGGTCCTCTCTTTTCTAATCATTGATCAAAGTGCCAGACCACTGGTTGATCTGCAGCTTCTGGGTTATAATCTTAGGAGACTTCCTTTGTACCTAGAGGTAAATCTTCCAAAAAGAAGCCAGAGTTGCCCTGTTTATAGTACTAGTCACATAAGGCATAATCCCCATGAATTTAATAAAACTGTTTGAACTACATACATTGTATAGTGTATGTTTAGCGTCTTGTACATAAAATAGGTCACATCTTCTCAATATTCACGAGATTTAAGATAAAAAAGTAAAATACAAGTACAACTGGATAAACTGGACACTTCAACTCTGTAAAGATGAGCACAGTTGTGGGCACTTCTCCTCTGGCCATTATGGTTGTCAAGTTGATTTTATGAATAAAATGCTTAGCTCCTCCTGCTCTATAACATGTTGCCTGCAGATAGGACACTATATACAATCTGCTCAGCTCCTACTGCTCTATAACATGCTGGCTGCAAATAGAACACTATGTACAATCTGCTCAGCTCCTACTGCTCTATAACATGCTGGCTGCAAATAGGACACTATGTACAATCTGCTCAGCTCCTACTGCTCTATAACATGCTGCCTGCAGATAGGACACTATGTACAATCTGCTCAGCTCCTCCTGCTTTATAACATGCTGCCTGCAAATATGACACTATGTACAATCTGCTCAGCTCCTCCTGCTCTATAACATGTTGCCTGCAGATAGGACACTATATACAATCTGCTCAGCTCCTACTGCTCTATAACATGCTGGCTGCAAATAGGACACTATGTACAATCTGCTCAGCTCCTACTGCTCTATAACATGCTGCCTGCAGATAGGACACTATGTACAATCTGCTCAGCTCATCCTGCTCTATAACATGCTGCCTGCAAACAGGACATTATGTACAATTAGCAAAGCTCCTCCTGCCCTATAACATGCTGCCTGCATAGGACATTGGGCAGATTTATCAAGCTGTCTAAAAGAAAGAATGTTCTTAGTTAACCAAATACAGCTGCCTTTAAAATATTCATGAGTACTGGTAAAATGAAAACTGAGCTGTAATTGGTTGGAACTAAGAACCTTCTTACTTTTAGACAGCTTGATAAATCTGCCCCATTGTGTACGATCTATCCAGCCCCTCCTGCTCTATAACAATGTTGTCTTCAAATAGGACACTACATAAAATCTATTCAACTTCTCCTGCTCTATAACATTCTGCCAGCAGATGGGACCTCAGCTCCTCCTGCTCTATAACATGCTACCTCCAGATAGGACAATTAGCTCTTCTACACTACATGCTGCCTTCAGATTTCTTTATATTTTAACTGGTTCACTTAGCTCGCTTTAATGGCACAAGCATAGTAGTATGTGACATGCATTACGATTGTACAATAGTAAATCCATTTTAGATCATATTAAATATTAAAGCATAGGAGATGAATCTATCTATAATATTCTGCTCAATCTGTCTTCAAAAAAGACGTAAAAGCCTCATTAAGAGCAAAAAAATGCTGGTTTAAGGAACCTGTGGCAGCACAAAGTCCTGTGTAAGCAGTAAGGATCCGCCAGGGTTTAATTACTGGTCTATATCATAGCACTAGTGGCTAGAAGAGGGAACCCGTACAGGGCTGGGTGATACCCAGAGGAGTGGAGATCTATGTGCCCCGTCTAATGAAGAAAAATACCGTATTTTTCGGATTATAAGGCGCACAAAAAATCCTTTGATTTTCTTAGAAATCAAAGGTGCGCCTTATAGTTTAGTGCGCCTTATATGTGAACCATATTAACAGACAACAGCTGCCTTGAACTGTGCACAGGTCTGCCACCTACTGGTCATTCATCCTTATAATCAGGTGCGCTTTACAATCCGGTGCGCCTTATATATGAACCTAGACGTTTTAGCAGGCATTTATTGATGGTGCGCCTTATACTCCGGTCCGAAAATTACTGTATATATACATCCATAGCATCAATCAACAACCTAAATAAGGAAAGAATATGCTCAGTAAAAATACTGAAAATATTCAGTATGGTGGATCTCTGGCAAGTATTAATCTACACACAGTGTAAAGAAGAATATTAGATTATATCTATTGCTCCTTAATGGGAATATATGGTTTGATAACATATTGAACAGTACAGGAGAGTTTAATGGTCACTACCTTTACATCAAACTTTGAAAAAATCTTTTGTATTATATCTTACAAGAGCCAAAAAAATATTAAAGGGAACCTGTCATCAGAAATTGACCTAATAAACCACTACCAGTATGTTGTCAAGCAGCTGTACAGCTTCCAGATGATGGGGCAGATTTACTTACCCGGCCCATTCGCGATCCAGCGGCGCGTTCTCTGCACAGGATTCGGGTCCGGCCGGGATTTATGGAGGTAGTTCCTCCGCCGTCCACCAGGTGGCGCTGCTGCGCTGAAAATCATCTCAACGCGCCGGAATGCACCACCTCGGACCAGGTGAAGGTAAGCGCTTCCCGAGCGACACTTTTTCGGTTTTTAAATGCGGCGGTTTTTCCGAATACGTCGGGTTTTCGTTCGGCCACGCCCCCCGATTTCCGTCGCGCGCATGCCGGCGCCGATGCGCCACAATCCGATCGCGTGCGCCAAAATCCCGTGGCAATTCAGGTACAATCGGCGCAAATCGGAAATATTCGGGTAACACGTCGGGAAAACGCGAATCGGGCCCTTAGTAAATGACCCCCGATGTGTCTTTCATGACCCAGTGTGATGGTATCATCCAGAAATATCAACTTTGAAGTGAGATGTAAACTGGTTGTATAAAGTCAATGAGAAGGAGATTTTCCCACTGAAGTCAAGCTCTCTCTTCCTCAGAAAACTCACAGCACTCTAACTGATGGTCCTGAATCCAGAGACATCACTAACCAGATCTCCTGATGTCCGATGCATCAATCACAGAGGAGGAGGCATCAGAGCTCCGCACCTTGACTTCAATGTTAAACTTTCCGCCTCCTTGACTTTATTCAACCAATTTACTTCTCACTTCAAAGCTGATTTTCTGGATGATGCCACCGCACTGGACCATGAAAGACACAACAACTAGAAGGTGTTACGCTGCTTCACAATATACTGGTAGTGTTTTATTAGGCCAATTACTGGTGACAGGTTCCCTTGAAAGCTTTCCCCAACTGTTCCCTTCTGATATTAAACATCCAGTCTTCATAAATCAAAATATCTCATGAATCTGACAGACAGAAGCAAAGGCTATTGGAGCCAAGTAGTAAGTGTCTATGTCAATATAGGTAAGTACTTCTCTACAATGTCAGTGATGACAAACCTTTTTAAATTTAAATAATATTATTTATTACAGTAATTTAAGCAGTAACATATTGCTCCCTGCTTTGTCACAGCTTTCAATCGTATTGGTGTCCTGAGGACACTAAAAAAGTAGAAAGAAGGAGGAGAATTCAGATTACTATAGCTCCTCTCCAGGGTTCCCTGAATAGGAGGTCCAATGATAATCCACTTTGTCATGTTACTCAGTTTAATTGCTTTTTTTGGTCCTATGACTCAGTGATGGTCAGTGTAAGAATCCAAAGTGTGGGCGGGGACTAGCTGAGCAGACACTTCATGATTCGTCTGAGCTATGAGATGCTGTGTGCTTAGAATGTGCTTAGATTATCAGGGTACAAGGTTTATATACACTTTTATTTAGCTCCGGGATTTTGGCGCACACGATCGGATTGTGGCGCATTGGCGCCGGCATGCACGCGACAGAAATCAGGGGGCGTGGCCGAGCGAAAACCCGACGGATTCAGAAAAACCACCGCATTTAAAAAAAGAAATGTGTTGCTTGGGACGCGCTTACCTTCACTTGGTCCGGCCCGGTGAACTCCAGCGTGCTCAGATGCTTTTCAGCGGAGGAACTACCTTGATGAATCCCGGACGGACCCGAATCCAGCGCAGAGAACGCGCCCCTGGATCGCGAACGGACCTGGTAAGTAAATCTGCCCCAATGACACACTCAGCTCTGCTGCCTCACCTAATCAAAAGACACACAGCACTGCTATGACCCCCTCCCCTTACATGCAGAGCTAATCTTGTTTGTAGAGCTTCTGATATCAGTGTAGAAGCAAATGCTGATGATGAACCATGAAGTGTCTGTGTCTGTAGTGCAGGTCTGTCCTACCCCTCTCCTTTCTCCTGCAATGCAAGAGAAGCTAAAACAATCTGCTGACCATAGACAGAAGATTTACGGTCGTATCCAGGGACAACCAAAATTGTAAACATCAGGACTGATAGAGACAGGTTGGTGAAATGCTGTATTTTTGTTAATAACAGTGAATTAGAGAATGTGTTGTTTTGTTATCCTGAGTATATTTAAGAATCTTGTCTCTGTGGCTATACCCTTTGGCTATTGACTTTATACACCTATGAGTTGAGTGTACCTGATGCCGGCACCCCAATTGGGACTGTGATTCCTGATGGTCATTGTGCTTTTTCACAGTTTGTATTTTTTGTGACATTACTGTGTGTATTATTTCTGTACTAGGCCAACTCTATGGGGCTTATTTACTAAGGGTCCGTGGTCGCACTTTGGTCGGTTTTCTGACGGCTGTGACAGGTATTTAACAGGGAATTGTCTCGCACGTGATCAAAGAAGAAAGTGAACCTGGGTGGGGAAGTGACACATGCAGGATATCAGGCGCAAAATATTAGAGAATCACAGCAGAGTGCATTATACACGGATAATGCACTTTCAGTGACTTCCTCCGGACGGAGGATGTGTATTATCCCTGTACCATGACATCAATGTGTGTAACCCTTGTATTGTGACTGTGTGTATGTGTATTATCCCTGTACCATGACATCAATGTGTGTGTTACCATTGTACTGTGACATTACTGTGTGTATGTATTATCCCTGTACATCCCTGTAACATCTCTGTGTGCTTTATTGTTATATTATAAAATGCACTTTATACATTATTTCTGGGCATTAGTGAGCCCCATTCTAAGCTGCATTTTGGCCTTATGCTTCTTGATACCCCCTTCTATTATTCTCTATTTCAGCAACATTTTCCACTATGAAAACACTGCAAAATGATGCAGAAATGTGGTTGCTTTTCACCCTTCTGAATTGCAGATTTCTGTGAAGCCCCCCCTCTTTGTAGATTTTAACCTTTGCATTGCAAAATTTTATGTCCATAGTTAAACCTGCGGCACATATCAGCACTTTCTGCAGCGAGTATTTCATGCAACGTTAGACTGCCCAAATAAAATAAAACCATGAACCACCGGGAGCACAGGCCCCTTTAACCTTAAACCAATATTCGCCGATAAATAAACACACAGAGACTTGTATTAACGTTAAACATATGTGGGTTGACATGAGGGTCGGCCACAGCTTTATCATACCTCCCAACCGTCCCGTTTTGGGCGGGACAGTCCCGTTTTTTAACCCTTGTCCCGCCTGCACGGATCGTTAAGTGAAAGTCCCGTTTTTTTTGCGTTTTCACGGATTTTTCCGTCTTGTCCCGCCCCCGAGTCCCGCCCCCGAGTCCCGCCCCCGTCCTGCTCAGGATACAGAGAAGCCAGGGGGCGGGGTGCAGCGTCCTCCTCCTCTCCAGCTCCCGGCTGTCTGCTGCAGAGCCGGCACCTCCCCCATCCCCTCCCCTGGGAGGCAGAGCCCTCCCTGTCCTCAAGCTGCCACTTGCAGGCACATGGATGGATGGATGGATGGAGCAGTGCAGAGTGTCCTATTCTCTGCACTGCCCCTGCACAGCAGCCCCAGGGGATCAGCCTCCGTGCAGGCAGGAACTCTCCAGCTCTGCTACATCAATAGCTCCCTGCCCCCACCTCCTCCTGCTCTTCACTGAAGTTCGTCTGATGAAGCAGAGCCGAGTGTGTGCAGCTGCTGCAGTGTGATAACAGGTACTCTACAGGGACTGCAGGCAGCAGCTAAAGGGTTAAACACTTAACTTTCCTCCATAGACCCCCTGCCCCCATCCCTAACCCCCCCAGTGCCCTTCTATTCTGCTTTTATTGTACCATATACTTAATCCCTTAACCCCTTAAGGACGCAGGGTTTTTCCTCTCATTTCTCGCTCTCCAACTTCAAAAATTCATAACTTTTTCATGTTTCCGTGTACAGACCTGTGTGAGGGCTTATTTTGTGCGTAACAAATTTTACTTTCCCGTAATGTTATTTATTTTAACATGCCGTGTACTGCGAAGCTGCAAAAAATTCAAAATGTGGAAATTTTTTTTTAAAAAAACGCATGTGTCACGTTCTTGTGGGCTCAGTTTTTTCGACTTTGACTGTGCACTCAAAATAACACCTCAGCTTTATTCTTTGGTTCGGTGCGATCGCGGTGATACCGGATTTATAGGTTTTATTGTGTTTTAATACATTTTCAAAAATTAAACGAATGTGTGCAAAAAAAAATTTTGCCATCTTCTGACGCTAATAACTTTTTCATACTTTGGCGCACGGAGATGTGTGAGGTGTCATTGTTGGTGAAATGAGCCGACGTTTTCATTGCTACCATTTTGAGGTCTGTGCGACATTTTGATCATTTTTAATTTCATTTTTTATGTGATGTAAAAAGGTGTAAAAGTCGCATTTCGGACATTTGGGCGCCATTTCCCGCCTCGGAGGTCACCGCCGCCCGTAACCGTTTTTATATTTTGATAGATCGGGCATTTTGGGACGCGGCGATACCTAATATGTTTGTGATTTTTACTGTTTATTATGTTTTATATCAGTTCTAGGGAAAGGGGGGTGATTAGAATTTTTAATATTTTATAAATTTTTTTTATTTTTAAAACTTTTTTTTTCTTTTTTATTTCCACTATTTCTTAGACCCTCTAGGGTACATTAACCCTAGATGGTCAGATCGCTCCTACCGTATACAGCAATACTTCTGGCTCATTGTAACGAATCTGCAGAAGCCATGTAGCCTCATGTCAAAAGAAGACCCGAGGCTACCACGGCAAACGATCGCCGCCCCCCGATGACGTTCGGGGGCACAGCGATTCTAAAAAAGACTTTGCCGGCGACAATGACCGACCGCGGTTATTAGCGGTGGGGGTTTTCTGCAACATGCAAAACCCCCCACCTTGTATGAAGAGGACTCAGCCCGTGAGCCCTCTTCATACACTCCTTATACTCTCTGCGCCGTAGAGCTACAGCGCAGAGCGTTAAGGGGTTAAAGGGGTTTTCCCACAAATGCAAGTTAGGCCCTATCCATAGGACAGGGCTTAACCTGCTGATGTGTGGGGGTTTCAGTGATGTGACCCCCATAGATCATGAAAACGAGGGGTCTGTTGGGGTCCACATAAGGTCATCGCTCTGTGACAGTAATGGAGCAGAATGGTCATACACGGCCGTCTGCTCCATTACTCTGACGGAACGATTTTTGCGTTTCCATATTTCACTCCCCACTTTCAAAAATCAATAACTTTTTTATTTTTCCATGTACAGAGCTGTGTGCGGCCTGTTTCTGCGTAACAAATTATACTTCCTAGTGACAGTATTAAATATTCCAGGCCCTGTACTGGGAAGCGGGAAGGAAAATATCAAATGTGGTTTTTATGGCTTTCACTGCGCGCTCCATAGGACCCCTCCCCTTTACTGCGCTCCATAGGACCCCTCCCCTTTACTGCGCTCCATAGGACCCCTCCCCTTTACTGCGCTCCATAGGACCCCTCCCCTTTACTGCGACAACGAGCATGTCTCCCCCCCCCTAGACAACAAGCATTTCCCCCCCTAGACAACGAGCATTTCTCCCCCCCTGGACAACGAGCATGTGCCCCCCCCTAGACAACGAGCATGCCCCCCCCCAGACAACGAGCATTTCCCCCCCCCCTAGACAACGAGCATGGCTCCCCCCGACTCCTAGACAACGAGCATGTCCCCCCCCCTAGACAACGAGCATTTTCCCCCCCCCCTAGACAACGAGCATGTCTACCCCTGACCCCTAGACAACGAGCATGTCCTCCCCTGTGGCTGCGTGCCCTTTTTTGTGTGTTTGTGTTATTTTTGTCTTCCAGGACCGTGCCTGCTGTGGACTGCTTCGGATTCGAAGGATTACGTCGATGACCGACATTTCTAACAAATAAAATGGTCAACGAGGGTGTGTCTGCGTTTTTTGTTCAATAAAATTTTCTGAAAACGGTGTGATTATTTATTTTTTTGCGACACTCTTCATAGTTTGCCATAGTAGTGGTGCCGGCTAGGTGACGGTGCTCATTACTAAGGGCAGGCCTTAGTGTTTGCCTTAATTTTTTTGGCAAATTCACACTAACGCCCATACCATTACCCCGGTACCCACCGCCACCAGGGGTGCCGGGAAGAGCCGGGTACAAACCAGTACCTGACCGTCTATAGATGGTCAGGTAGTGGGGCGGCTGCAGGCTGTTATTGTTGCGCTGGGATAGCCCCCTAACAGTGGCCTATCCCAGCGCAGTAATGGCAGGCTGCTGCTGCTTTTTTGTATCAGGCTGATTTGAACAATAGGGGGCACCCCATGCCGTTTTTCACCCCATTTTTTTGTAAAAATGGGGGAAACAGCCTGGGAGCCCCCTTTAAAGGGGCCCCTATTTTTCAAATCAGCCAGATACAAAAAAGCAGCAGCAGCCTGCCATTACTGCGCTGGGATAGGCCACTGTTAGGGGGCTATTCCAGCGCAACAATAACAGCCTGCAGCCGCCCCACTACCTGACCATCTATAGACGGTCAGGTACTGGTTTGTACCCGGCTCTTCCCGGCACCCTTGGTGGCGGTGGGTACCGGGGTAATGGTATGGGCGTTAGTGTGAATTTGCCAAAAAAATTAAGGCAAACACTAAGGCCAGCCCTTAGTAATGAGCACCGTCACCTAGCCGGCACCACTACTATGGCAAACTATGAAGAGTGTCGCAAAAAAATAAATAATCACACCGTTTTCAGAAAATTTTATTTGACAAAAAACGCAGACACACCCTCGTTGACCATTTTATTTGTTAGAAATGTCGGTCATCGACATAATCCTTTGAATCCGAAGCAGTCCACAGCAGGCACGGTCCTGGAAGACAAAAATAACACAAACACACAAAAAGGGCACGCAGCCACAGGGGAGGACATGCTCGTTGTCTAGGGGGGGGACATGCTCGTTGTCTAGGGGGGGACATGCTCGTTGTCTAGGGGGGGCATGCTCGTTGTCTAGGGGGGGCATGCTCGTTGTCTGGGGGGGACATGCTCGTTGTCTAGGGGGGGCATGCTCGTTGTCTGGGGGCGGACATGCCCGTTGTCTGGGGGGGACATGCTCGTTGTCTAGGGGGGGACATGCTCGTTGTCTAGGGGAGGACATGCTCGTTGTCTAGGGGAGGACATGCTCGTTGTCTGGGGGGGGGCATGCTCGTTGTCTAGGGGAGGACATGCTCGTTGTCTAGGAGGGCATGCTCGTTGTCTGGGGGGGGCATGTTCGTTGTCTAGGGGAGGACATGCTCGTTGTCTAGGAGGGCATGCTCGTTGTCTGGGGGGGGGACATGCTCGTTGTCTAGGGGGAGTGGAATATGCCCCCCAATTATATACATAAATATACATTGGTGCCAGTGGATGCGTTGAAGGTATGAGCAGTGACGTGGCCAGGGGGTGTGGTTAGGGGGCGTGGCTAGGGTGTGGCTTCTGTGGGTAAAAAAATTCGCCGCGCCGCGCTTCGCGCGCCGCCATTTTGGCCCTCTTTCTCCTCCACAAAAGTTGGGAGGTATGGCTTTATATATTATTATTATAATAAACATCTTGTATTTTTTTATATTATTTTTTTGTATTATTTAAAACATAACTTGACAGGTAACAAATTTAAACAAACCAAGAGCAACCAAACCCCTCCCACCTGTATGCCTGCCAGCCAATGGGCATGTAGGCCAAATAACCCAACTAACCGCCAGCTGTGACAAAAGCAAAGCCGAAAATACCGTAAACAAAGGGAGGGTGGGTGGGAAATGCAATCCAGAAAGAGGGTGAGTGACGTCTGCAGCCCCTATTTAAGCTATGCTCACTTCCTGTACCACTCACGACACAAGCCCGCCCCTAGTCACGTAGCCCCCACCTCCCTGGAATACGCAGGGAGACAGAAAGGAAAGGGAAAAACCACCTTAGTTAAAGAAGGGCCTATTCCTGTACTTAGAACCCCGCTAACTAAAAACCCCTTTGTGCAGTCATTAGCCCAACGGCTATACGCCTCCGGGCTTGCAAGTGTTCCACTAAGCTGTAAATGGAGCATATGCATGAACCATGACGATTACACTGTATGTGTCCACAGCATTAGGCTACATTCACACGGACGTATAAAAACGGCCATATACATACCGTTTTTTTAAGGGTTACATACAGCCACATTCATTTCAATGGACAATACGTCCAACCATTTATATTGCTGTTTTTGACACTGGAGTGTACGTACCGTATACTGGCCGTATAAAAATATAGAGCATGTCCTATTTTCTCCCGTATTTCAGTTCTGTATGCCCTAAAAGTCTATGGGCATGTATAAAATACGGGTTAAATACGTGCTGCATACGGATGAAAAACGTCACGTATATACGGGCTCATACGGCCCGTAAATACAGGACTGGAGAAGTCATACGGTCGTGTGAATGTAGCCATAGGTTGGAATTCCATGAGCAGTTTTGATCCAAAACAAGGGGTTGATTGAAAAGTATTAGTAAATATAAAGGGAGGGTTTAGGGCAGTGATGGCGAACCTTTTAGTGGCCGAGTGCCCAAACTGCAATCCAAAACCCGCCTTATTTAAAGAGAGGTGCCAACCAAAACCAACTTATTGCTCCTTGTTCTTCAACAACTTTTGATAATATTGGCCTCCTAAGGACCAGATGGAAAATTTGCATCATTTAATTCGGCCCTGTGTACTCCTTCTCTTCACTTTAATATATGACGGAAAGTAGCATCTTTTAAGTTGCTTGAGACTGCAGGAAGCAGTCCTGTGTCCTGTCTGGTGTGCTGGGTGGTGGCCTGGGTGCCCACATAAAGGGCTCTGAGTGCCGCCTCTGGCACCCGTGCCATAGGTTCGCCACCACTGGTTTAGGGTATGTCCCCACAAGCAAAATATGTGTTGAAGTATATCCACTCCTATTCGTGGGACTTACCCACAGCCCTGCACCTTGTGATTCATGCGCCCTATTCCGTTTCATATAGGCACCTACTGCTATTGCATCTGCTACTAGATAACTGGGACAATACCAATACATCACCATTGAGTGATGCCTACAGGCAATGCTGCTGCAGATGAATTAGAAGCAGTATAGCTTTTTACTGGGGTCACAAGAGATGCCAACTTGCCACTTTACCTTGATCAGGGTACAGGGCGAGGAAAATAATCTGAACCTATGACTAGATAGATAGTAATCATTCAGGTACTGATAATGAAGAGACAGCTGCACATATATCTCCTATCAAAGAGGAAGCATAAAACTATTACCAGGCTTTAAGGGGTTGGCCAATCGTTTACATGAGTTTCCCGTGTGCCTTTACTGTCTTAATAATAATCCCAGAATGTTCATCAACCGATTCAGCATTCCTGCTACTTACTTTTGTGCTGTGTTCAGACTCTCTGTGATTCTTTGTTTACATGTGTGAGCATTGATGAATAGTAGGAGCTGCAGCAGGAGAGTTATGACTTATCCTGCTCCCTCCCCTCTCCCTGTGTTAGTCAGTGAGGACGGACAGTGAATAGAGAGACACAGTGGAAGACACATGAGGACGTGTTAGAGCAGTGAGAGAGATAAAGCCGTGTATACATGTAGAGGGCAGCATTGTGAGAGCAGGGAAGGGCTAAAGCAATCAAGTGAGGAAAAGACACAAATACATGAAGATATGTCTAATGGAAATGATTTATTGAATAGTGGGCAACCCTTTTAAAATCAGGAATTAATTTTGCATGCAAACATTTTGAAAATATATCATAAACAATATGTAACACATGATATGTGTTTCAGAGGACTTTAAAAACAGATTCACAGATTCCTTTAATTCTGACATGCAATACTATAAGTGACCACAAGATGGCAGCGCAGTCCACAAAATAATATAAGTGGAGGGGGATGAACAGATTTTGCTGCAGTGCCACCATTATAAATGATATGGTGTTTGCTTATGGACCGCACCTCCATCAGCCATTGATAGCAAGATACAGGAAAACACGATAGTGAGGATAAAACTACAAGCCAAAAGTAAAGGCAGAGGCATGGATATATAAGGAGAGGCTTCTAAGGTGTATAAAATAATAAAATATTATGTGTACATATCTGGTGGTGAGAACAGAGGCGTAACTAGAAGAGGTGGGGACCCATAGCAGACATCTGAATGGGGTCCCCTTACCTTACAAAAATATACATATCTGTACACACATGGTATACAATAATACACATTAATATATACTTATACGCACTTATATACTTTATATATAACTATATATGTAACGCACTTTATATACTTATATAGTTCTACCGAAAACACACACTAGTATACAATAATATATACATTAATACATACAGTAGTACACAGACAGTATATACACACACACACCATATAACACACATCTATACAGTATTAACCCACCATTACAGCATATACACACACAGCACATACACATCACATATATATAAGGAACGATATCCAGACATACAACAAATATGTCCAAATAAAATATACACGTACATACAGTACCATTTGCAGACATACAGCATATACACACCATACACCACATGTACAAAGACATACAGCATATACACATCACATATTCACACACAATGCACAAAGTGCAGCATAATGGGGCTTATTTACCAAGGGTCCTGTGGCCGCACTTTCCTCAGATATTCTGATGCTTTCGGGGATTGCGCAGCTGTGACAGGTATTTAGAAGGGGATTTTAGCGCACTCAATTGGATTTTGGCGCCGACTTTCATGTGACAGAAATCGAGGGGCGGGCCGTCGGTCGATCCGATTGATTCGGACTGAGCGCGGGATTTAACTTTAAAATTGTGTCACAAGACAATGCACTTATGTGCACCAGGAAGAAGAAGGTGAACTCCGTCAGACCTGAGCGGGGAAGAGACACATGCAGGAAAATGGGCGCACAATCTTTTTAAATCGCGGCACAGTGCATTGTCGTCGGACAATGCACTTTCGGGAACTCCTCCAGACCAGGTAAGTAAATGTGCCCCAATATGTATATAATTGTGTGCATCCTCCATTCGTTATTGTGGCATGTCGAGTTTCTGGGCCCCTTAACACTGCAGGCCCCATAACAGCTGCTATGGCTGCGACCCCTATAGTTACGCCCCTGGGCGAGAGCCAATTTTTGGAAGCCACGCTTATGGCTTTTTACCTTACAGGGAAAAATACAATGAAAAAGCCTCTACTATTTGTTCAACTACTGGCCTCACCCCAATACCCCTATATCACTTTTTCAGTCATGTTCTCTATGTAGCAGCAGAATCTAATGGCGCTGTTATTTTATTTCGGAGGTACACTCTTGTAAAGTTTAGGATAGCTGATAAAACCAAATGAAGATCCGCTTCAAATACAGTAAATCTACACAAACTAATGTGGATTTTCTGTTCAAAATAATACTGTGTAGCTATCGTGTGTGTTGTTGTCTATGAACTATACTTTTATATTCCAGAATTGTAGCTGGACTAAGAGCACTCTGGTGCACTGGTGTGTGACATCTCTTAAATGAACACAACACAGCTCATCCCCTCTACTATGAGTCTTTGCTCTCGCAGTCGTCTTCTTAGATATTACAGTTACTCAAATCAGAGAGTATGTCCTGTGTCCAGCTACAATCCTGAAATATAAATGCAATTTTCTAAGTTCTGCTGCTACTAATAACATACACAAAGTTACAGTTAAACAGATCTGTAAAAATCTTAACCGTGCATATGACATTTGTTAATTCTTATAAACTACAATTGCATTGTTTATGCAGTGTATAGACACCATGTGCAGAATGACCTTAGGAGTAGATTAAAGGGGTTTTCCCATCTGGGCATTTACATTTAATTTAATTCATTTGCCATATGTAAACATTTCTTCAATTTGATGTCATTAAAAAAAATGTTCCTGTGTGAAGATAATTTCTCATAAATGTAGTCATATGGTCCCTTAGAAACGAGACTGTGTCCTTGGATACGACCACCTCACATTTTGGCAGCAGTGGCCAGACATGCACTATTGAGCTCTGCCTGACCACCTGGATTCAGCAATTATTACCACAGGTCGGCTGTGGGACATGCAATAATTCCCGGACATTTCATATACAAAAACCTTTTGTTTCTTTGTGCAATCCCTCCAGCAGAGGTGGCCGTATCCAAGGAAGCTATATTTCCAAGTCCAGCTACAAAATGCAGGATGAATTCATTGATCACAGTACTGCTGCTACTCGCACAAAAAGCATACTAATACAGTCTGCAGGTGACTAGAGTAGATTATCACATTGCCTATCGGATTGTGGTGCATCGGCGCCAGTTTTCATGCGACACAAATCAGGGGGGGCGTGGCCGTCAGACAACCCGCCTGATTTGGACAAACCGCAGAATTTAAAAACGAAATTGTGTCGCAAGATCAGCACTCACATGCACCGGGAAGAAGAAGGTGAACTGTGGCGGACCTCAGCGGGGAAGCGACACATGCAGGAAATTGGACGCATGATCTTAGCGAATCGCGGCACCTCAGAATCCCCGCCAGACAATGCACAGCGGGGATCGCGACGGGACGGGTAAGTAAATGTGCCCCACTATCTTCTTTCTGATCCAGCACTGTTGTGTAATAAGTCTACAGTTTAGTTAAACGTTTGACCACTAGATGGTGGTAGAGTACTAATATTACAACAGTCATGTACAGGCGGTCCCCTACTTAAGGACACCCGACTTACAGACAACCCATAGTTACAGACAGACCCCTCTGACCTCTGGTGAAGCTTTCTGGTTGCCTTACTATAGTCCCAGACTGCAATAATCAGCTGTAATGTGTCTGTAATGAAGCTTTATTGATAATCCTTAGTCCCATTACAGCAAAAAATGTTTCAACTCCAGTTGTCACTGGGGCCAAATTTTTTTTGTCTGGATCTACAATTATAAAATATACAGTTTCGACTTACATACAAATTCAACTTAAGAACAAACCTCCAGACCCTATCTTGTACGTAACCCGAGGACTGCCTGTATACATTTATACAGAAATGGAAAAAAAGTTTGCAGGAAAAAATCATATTCGACCAGCACCCATTCACTGCTATTGTAATGTTTAAATCTACACTCACCGGCCACTTTATTAGGTACACCATGCTAGTAACGGGTTGGACCCCCTTTTGCCTTCAGAACTGCCTCAATTCTTCGTGGCATAGATACAACAAGGTGCTGGAAGCTCCTCAGAGATTTTGGTCCATATTGACATGATGGCATCACACAGTTGCCGCAGATTTGTCGGCTGCACATCCATGATGCGAATCTCCCGTTCCACCACATCCCAAAGATGCTCTATTGGATTGAGATCTGGTGACTGTGGAGGCCATTTGAGTCCAGTGACCTCATTGTCATGTTCAAGAAACCAGTCTGAGATTATTCCAGCTTTATGACATGGCGCATTATCCTGCTGAAAGTAGCCATCAGATGTTACAGGGTACATTGTGCTCATAAAGGGATGGACATGGTCAGCAACAATACTCAGGTAGGCTGTGGCGTTGCAACGATGCTCAATTGGTACCAAGGGGCCCAAAGAGTGCCAAGAAAATATTCCCCACACCATGACACCACCACCACCAGCCTGAACCGTTGATACAAGGCAGGATGGATCCATGCTTTCATGTTGTTGACGCCAAATTCTGACCCTACCATCCGAATGTCGCAGCAGAAATCGAGACTCATCAGACCAGGAAACGTTTTTCCAATCTTCTACTGTCCAATTTCGATGAGCTTGTGCAAATTGTAGCCTCAGTTTCCTGTTCTTAGCTGAAAGGAGTGGCACCCGGTCTGGTCTTCTGCTGCTGTAGCCCATCTGCCTCAAAGTTCGACGTACTGTGCGTTCAGAGATGCTCTTCTGCCTACCTTGGTTGTAACGGGTGGTGATTTGAGTCACTGTTGCCTTTCTATCAGCTCGAACCAGTCTGCCCATTCTCCTCTGACCTCTGGCATCAACAAGGCATTTCCGCCCACAGAACTGCCGCTCACTGGATGTTTTTTCTTTTTCGGACCATTCTCTGTAAACCCTCGAGATGGTTGTGCGTGAAAATCTCAGTAGATCAGCAGTTTCTGAAATACTCAGACCAGCCCTTCTGGCACCAACAACCATGTCACGTTCAAAGGCCTCAAATCACCTTTCTTCCCCATACTGATGCTCGGTTTGAACTGCAGGAGATTGTCTTGACCATGTCTACATGCCTAAATGCACTGAGTTGCCGCCATGTGATTGGCTGATTAGAAATTAAGTGTTAACGAGCAGTTGGACAGGTGTACCTAATAAAGTGGCCGGTGAGTGTATATTGTACACTGCATTGTCCGACAGTTACAACTTGCAGCACAAATTAATCTGTTTTCAAATCCTGGTATGTCGCTTTGTACTGCAGGTCTTCCATTAATTACAGCCATAGACATGATCAGTGTTGGACGGGCCCACCAGAGCATCGGAGAATCCTCCGGTGGGCCCCAGGTTCTAAAACGTTATAATGGGCCCCAAAGATCTACATTTGGAAATGAATGGAGTTATATTATGATCTATTTCATAAAGGATGGTTCCAATATTATACAGTAGATTATTAGATCTTTTTGAACATACATCTTACATGATATGATTTTTTAATGGTATTTTATGGTTGAAGGGTGGGCCCTCAAACTCACCACCTCTAGTAGGCCCAACACATGCCAGTCGGACTCTTCTGGACATGATCACTTCATCATGCTGTGTAAAAGTTTTAGGCAGGGGGGGGGAATTGCTGCAAAGAATCAATGCTTTAAAAAAAATAGCCATGCTAATAGAAGTGTATTCTGCATAAGGACAACAACCCCCTTGGCGTGGAGATGGCGTAAAGGGGATACTTATCGCAAGGGTCGGCTCTAGACGGAGCCTCAGTAGGCCCCTGTGTAGAATCCTCTGCTTTCTAGGGTCTTACAACTTTGTATTGATACAACAAAAGTATTAACACAAGAGCCCCAATAATTCTGAATCATTTGCAGTGAACTCACGTGGCGGCATTTAAAATTCAGAAACTAAGAAAGTTTCCTGTTCCCTAAAATATTCCCTAGTTTATCATATCTATGGTTATTTTATATAAAGCTCCCCTTACCCCATGGATTCCTTATGTACAGATAAATTATTTAACGCACCACCCCCCCCAGCAGCTCTGGACCCAAGCACTTGCCCGGGTATGCCCCGTGCTAGCTCTGGCCCTGCTAATCAGCTTGACCCGGCATGTGAGGGGTTAAACGACTGGGATCAGAGTTTTTCCAATCTCAGGTGTTAGTGCTGGGTCTGGGCTGTGATGACACAGCCGACACTAACACTTGCAGGACCCCATGTCCAACAATGTTCTTCTGATGCGTTGAGATAGAAAGGCGGTGTGTCAGAAAAAGTAACCTTACTGGTAGTCGTAAAAACCCGATACAGCAGAAATTAAGGGGTACAAAGCACCTAGTATTAGGGGATTCCTTTAGTGAAAAACCAACGGTTATATTCAAGATGTAACTGGACTATTAATTTGCCACTATATTATATCTGATACTCCAGCCACATCCAGAGCTGCAGTCGCATATCTTAGCCATTAGGTCATCTCTAATATGCAAGTCACATCCAGGGCTGAAATCATCTATGTACCGTTATATAATCTCAGATGACTGCATCTCTGAATGTGACTGGAGTATCAATCAGCTGTCATATTATCTGTGATACTCCAGTCACATACAAAACTGCAATCATCTATCTACCATTATATCATGACTGCAGTTCTTTTTGTGACTGGAGTATCAATCTGCCATTAGATCATCTCTGATAATCAAGTCACATCCAGGGCAAGTGCTTCTTAAATTCTCTCCTAAAATCCCTTGCTTTATGGGACTATTTAGTGGGAGAGGGGGATATATCAGCACATATGGGTGTCACACACCCCCTCCTCTTCCTTTTGCAGGTGACATATTCCCGGAATATCCTGGGGGGGAGGCTGAAGTGGGGACACAAAGCGAAATACACATCATGCCAATGCATGGCCCCCTTCTAATGATCCCAACTGCCATGGCGCCCCCACCAGGAGAGAGGGAGAAAAGTGTGAACACAGGCAGAGTGTGATTTTTATGTGCAAAATATATTTTGTTAACCCATTCAATTTTCTATAGCTAAGAGCAGCTATTTACTATCCTGGGCAACACCTGTAAATAAAAAAAAAAGTGTAAAATCCTTTAATGGGGACTAACGGTGATAAAATATTAATTAATATAATTTTAATATTAATTAAAGATCACATTAACTGCACCACTTGTTTGGTTATTTATATGATTATAAGTCCAGGTTGACATTTTATATTTTTATATATGGTTCCAGGGTTAACCAGTGTGTTTACATGTGGGGGGGTGGGGTTATTGGAATAACATATGGTTTCAAAAATTTTGATTTTTATTAAAATTTATGTTAGTAATAAATGGCAACGATTACTAAGGCCAGGGCTTAGTGTTAACCGGTAAAAAGGTTAACACAAATCCTCCTACCATTACCCACTACTGTTGTAGAAAACAGGGGGCCTCTATTGCTTTTGTTCAATAATTTATTTAAAGATTACATGGGGTCCCCCATTTACTATAAGCAGCCAAATATAATACAATACATGAAAAAACACAAAATTTAAAACTTTTTTTTTAAATAAAAGATTCAACACACCCTATTTAACCACCTCATACTATCTTTTGGATTAGAAAAGTTGTCTGAGACCTGATTGGTGAAAAGGAATGCTGTGTATCTCCGCCTAAATGACCACATTTTTATACATTTTTTGATAAGGTTGTAATGAAATAAATAGCACATTTTAATTTTAAAGGGGTTGTCTGGAGGTTAAAAACATGACTGCTTTCATCTTAAAACAGTGCAACTCCTGGCCATAGGTAGTGCGTAGTATTGCAGCTCAGCTCCATTCTGTCAGGCACCAGGAGTAGTGGACCCACTGGACCACCGCGGATGATGACGTAAGCCGACACCTGGGAGAGGAGTCTAAGTGGCACCCAATTTTCACCAGAGCCCGCCGCAAAGTGGGTTGGACTTGCTGCGGCGCGGTGCCACCAGGTCGTTCCACAGGTCCGACTTTGTCCATGGTGGCGGCCAAGGCAAGGTCCAAAATCGTAAGACAGAAGCGTGGTCGAGCGCAGGACAGGCATCACAGGAGCGAAGTCAGGAACGGAATCAAGGTCACAACGGGAAATCAGTCCAAATGCACAAGGAAAGAAATACAGCTTTCTCTCCGGTATAGAGCACAAAGATCTTGCAGGGGACACAGGAAGGGGCTGGAATTTATCAGGGTAGGCGGCTGGCCAGCGCCAATTATCGGTGCAGTGGCCCTTTGAATCCTATAGAGTCGGCGCATGTGCGCCCTAGAAGACGGGGAAGCGCACCAGAGAGTGGGAAACCGCGGAGACTACCGCTGGAGCCAGGGAAGGTAAGTTAGCATGCAGGTTGGCTCTGGGGGCACAGGGAGGCACACATGTACGCCTCCGACACAGGATATGGGTTGCAGGGGCACCCGTGACACATTCATCTCTATACAGCTGAGCGGCAACGTCGGCACTAACCCGGGTCAGGTGTGGCGCTGTTTTAGGAAGAAAGCAGCCGTGTTTTTCAACCTATGGGCAACCCCTTTAATGTAAGTGAGTTGTAAAATGTTTTATTTATTGGAAGTAATAGCTTGGTGTTTTTTTTCAGTGGTTTCAGGACAATTATATTTTCTTGGACTCCTTCCATGGACTTATTTCTGTTTACATCCACCGAAGATCTGCAGTTACCCAAAATGTATGGAACAACTTCAATACCAAGTTTTGTATACTGTATATTTTGGGGAAGATTTACTTCCTATAACATTTTTAAACAGTTAAAACTTTTCTAGACAGTCAAAAAAAATATCAGATTTTTTGCAGTGACTGATGGTAAATTTGGTGCATCTTTAGATTCAGTTATTTTGTGTTGATGAAGAATTTTGTACCAAAGAATTCTGTATTCGTTATCCACCAAACCTTTACATTCACTGACTGATAACGAAGCAATATTGAGCTATAAAATCAGTAAGTGATACCTTGCCTGGGATGAGATGGTGCGACTTGGCATTAGGGGATGAGGAGCTCATGTCATGTTTTGCTTTACTTTTTATGTGTTTTATCATGTCTTTTCCCCCCCCTATTTCCACTTCCCTCCCTTCCTCCCTTCTGCCCTTCCCTCTCTCCCTTCTGCCCTTCCCTCTCTCCCTTATGCCCTTCCCTCTCTCCCTTCTGCCCTTCCCTCTCTCCCTTCTGCCCTTCCATCCCTCCCTTCTGCCCTTCCCTCCTCCCTCCTTCCTCCCTTCCCTATGAACACTATGAAACCAAACTATACCACAGCAATGAAGCTTTGCTTCATCATGCTGCTAAATGTCCTGGCTCTTGATCGGATATTAGGATCAATGTGGACCTTACTTTTCTGAACTTTTTTTGCAAACATATGCAAACATATGACTCTGATCCCCTATCCTTCCTTACTGTACCCTTCCCCATACCCTCCAAGTCTTTTGATCTACTGTTTGCATCCTATTTTATCCTATTTTTTGTCTAACACCTCTGCTTACTTTAGGTATTAAGAGACATTATTTTTAAGTGTGAGGTTTTGCTTTGTAGCAAGTGACAGTGCCAGTAATGCTGCCCCCCATCTTGCTGCAAGCGGCGCTGCCTGAGGCAAGAGGCTCAGCAGTAATTCTGCAGTAAACTGTGTTACAAATGAAATAGAGAATATATGTGGAATATATATTACTACGGGAATTTTTAAAGAAACATTACAGTTCATCCTCTTGTATTGTATTGTGCCCAGTGCCAGAACTGGATGACCGGAGCGTTGTCTTTGTTGTCTCCTGAATTTTTTAATCTTGCTCCACCCCTCATGCATAACACTATAAAACCTGAAAAAAAGTGTAATATTCTGACTAACTCATCCAAGTGGCTTCCTCTGAAAGAAGCGACTTTCCATGGAGGCCACTAATTGGTTGGAGCAGGTCATGAAACCCCCCAGAACTTCTATTCAGGCACAGGGCCTAAAACTGGAAGTACCAAAGCGACGCAGGAGCCGGATAGGGGTAACTATGTGTTCTTTTTTTTTTCCTACCCCAGTCCTGGTCCCATGGGAGCTTTCCATATTCATGGAACACCCCTTTAATTTCTAAAAAAAATTGTCTTTTACTCCTGGCTTCCTGTTAAAAGGACCTACAGTTGTAAGTTAATCATGTACCAAATGATTACCATTAAACAGACAATAAATATTATTTGATGAATGGTGGACTTACCTGAATTTTCTCCCACACATGCCGGTCATTGTCCTGTCTCTGTATGTCCCACATTAGTCTTTGTATAAGTGCTGCTCTGTTCTGTCGTACGCTGTTCGCTGGAGCACCGGGCTGTGGAGTCGATCGCCCACTGCCATTTAAATACAGCGCCATTTCACTAGGAGTACTTGGGGAGATACAACGGGGCGAGCTGGGCCCAAGCTCGGACCCGGAGCTGATCTCCCAGTCCTCTACATCCCTTAGCGGTGGATGGGACTCTCCTGGACTTGGAGATACCAGCTGTGAAAGGCTACCTAGGCGCAAGGCAAGAAGGTCTGCTTCATGTAAGTGCGAGGGTAATGCTAGGAACTCATCCGACCCATACCAAGCATCTGTCCCTAAATCCTGTGGTGGTGAGTCCAGCAGTCGGTTATCCTGGTGGTCTGTCTGACTTTTGTTTGGTGTGCTGCAATGCGAGTGGTTAGAGTTAGTGGGTGACTCTCTGCCATCTAGGACCTGCGGCACCTCACTGTAGACATCGCTGTCCACCGTATTCTGTTTTGTGACGTTGTCTTCAGGGATTTGGCTTTGAAAAAAGGTTGGGACTGTGGAATATGATGGAGTCAGGCTGAGACCAAAATGTTTTTTGGGGGAAGTGGGGCATACTAGCAAAGGAGAGTTAGGTTCATTGGATGACAGGTTCTCAGCTGGTGTCCAGTTAGTCACATCATTCAGAAACAGTCCCCGCTTTGGCAAGGAGGGCCGAGTAGGAGAATCTCCTCCATGGTCACTACTCTCCTG
Source organism: Engystomops pustulosus (assembly GCF_040894005.1). Taxonomy (NCBI): domain Eukaryota; kingdom Metazoa; phylum Chordata; class Amphibia; order Anura; family Leptodactylidae; genus Engystomops; species Engystomops pustulosus. Next base: position 32,699,939 of record NC_092417.1, read on the forward strand.
TAGAGGTCTTTTTGGTGTGGTGCTTTCGCTGGAAGTGAATATCTTTAGAGACTGCTGCCCTGGTTCTTCAATCTGTTTCGGTGCTAAATCTTTCTCCATTTCAGCATTAAGGGTAATGTTGCTGTCAGGAACCACAGTCAGCAGGCCCGGACCCTTAACCAGATCTGGAAACTCTTGTTGCATAGCGTTGTATGTCCAATCGTCTAAGGGCTTTGCAGGAGGAGGTGGCGTGTCCTCCTCCCTCGGACTGTAGTCTGACAACTCAAAGGCAGTGATCCCACAGTCTAGGGAAAGATAATCTGGGGGACATCGAATGGTCAGCTGACCGGAGCCGTCCACTTCAGTGAGGGCATCTAGCCTATCCTAAAAGAGAAAAAAAAAAGGCAAAGTTGACTTTATCTTGGATCTTGACTATGTCTAAATATCATGCTCTAGATAAAGTAAGCTGTATATACAAAACAAAATGCTAATAAAGCCACTAAATGTCAGACAAAGTTTATCAGGATTTACAATTTTAAGTTGTTTCAACTTTGAAGAACTTTGAAGACTCCAAAGGTTGCATACGCTCACAGGTCCTGGCACACCAAAACCAGGATTACGCGGTCTCCCTCTTCTGAGAACCAGCCCTTCTTTAGATGCTGCAGGGCAGAGATCCAGACCCCTCAGTCACAGCACATGGTCAATAGCTGCCAAATGGTGCATGTGCATCTCTGAATATTCATGTGCCATTTGGCATCTGGAGAAACTCAAGAGGCTAGATTCCAGCTGCTATATAGAAGAGATCTAGCTACTAGCGTCACTACAGTTGCCAAATACCAAAGTGCTTTAAAATGATGCACAGACTCTCATAATGGGGAGACCATGTGACCCGTAGTCAGAGACAACTAATGATTTCTTGTGGACATCATTAATTGTCTCTATGCCACCAGATAGAACACTATGTCCAATGTTGAGAAAGTCCTGCTCTATAACATGCTACCTGTAAATAGGACAAATTATACAATCTGCTTAGCTTCTCCTGCTCTATTACATGCTGTCTGCAGAAAGGACACTATGTGCAACTTGCTCAGTTTCTCCTGCTCTATAACATGCTGCCTGCAGGTAAGATACTACAAACAATCTTCTAAGCTCTATAACATGCTGCCTGCCGATACTACACTATGTACAAAGTGCTCAGCTCCTCCTGCTCTATCACATGCTGCCTGTGGATAGCACACTATGTACAACAAACTTAGCGTCTCCTGCTTTATAACATGCTACCTGCAAGTAAGATACTACGAACAATCTTTTAAAAGACATCTTTCAGCAGAATCAGGAATTGTAAACAAAGCACACTGACGTCCTGGTGTGCGCCCCCTCTGGCAGGATCCGCTATAATTTTAGTTTCATATATTAAAATTATGCAAATGATCCTGAGGGGCTGCAGGCTCCATTAACACCTATGGAGCCTGGAGCCTCTCAGGCTCATTTGCATAATTGTTAAAGCCTTTTTTTTTAGTAAAAACAAGGGCATAAGCTAAAAGAAGAGCAGACCCTGCCAGAGGAGGCATACAACAGTATGTCAGTGTGCTTGGTTTACAATCTTTTATCCTGGTGCTAGATGTCCTTTAAGCTCCCCCTGCTCTATAACATGCTGTCTGTGAATAGGACACTATGTACAATCTACTTAGCTCTTTCTGCTCTATAACATGCTGCCTGCATATAGGACACTATGTACAATCTGATCAGTTCCTCCTGCTCTATAACATGCTGACTGCAGATAGGACACTATGTACAATCTGCTCAGTTCCTCCTTCTCTATAACATTCTGTCTGCAGATAGGATACTATGTACAATCTACTCAGCTCCTCCTGCTCTATAACATGCTGCCTGCAGATAGGACACTATGTACAATTTACCTATCTCCTCCTGCTTTATAACATGCAGCCTCCAGGTAGGACACTATGTATAATCTGCTCAGTTCATCCTACTCTATAACATGCATCCGACTGGCAGCAGATAGAAGTGTACATTCAACATGACAAGTTCCCTTTAATGACACACACTAACCTATAGTCTAACATGTTACAAGGTGAATATGAGTTACATTACGTAATAGATGCCTTATTAACAATAAACTAAACTTCGCTCTGGCCCATGGGAAGTAAGTGGTAATAGAATCACTGAATAAACTAAAAACTCCCTGCTGAGTAAACGCTCTCAGCTACCTATCTGCTGACAAAGTGTTGTCATTGGAGCATCTGCTAAATTTTGAGGAATTGATCATGGCAGTACAGTAGAACAGATGTGTCCTTCCTTACCTTGGCTCCTAAAGATACTGATAAAAGATAAAGATAAATTTGGCGCAATAGGAGCAATGCAGAAAACTGGGATTGTCTGCCTAAAAACAGGCGCAAAAGCATTAATACATTCCCACTCTGTATCCATGAATGATGAAAGATGACCAGCTTGGGAAAAAAAAACATGGCAAAAAGTTTTCTTTTCACAACTGGTCATGTTGTGATACCTGAAGCCAAGGTAAGGACACATCTGTTATCATGCATGATGCAGCTAGGCTCTTAGGTGGGGTTAAAGGGCAGCTTTAAGATATCTTCTTGCCTCTTGCTCCTCCTTTGTAAACGCCTGCAGGATATCCGTCTGCCGTGTGTAGTTTCCGTTACTATCCTGCAGCCCCTGTAGGATCCTCTCCCTCAGGACCAGCACAGACACCCGCAGCTGATGCCACAAGAGCTGCACTGTATGTATATCCACGATCACATTCACAGAGTATGACAGCAGCTTCAGGGAAAACTCTGTGTCCAGCAGAGCATGGATCTGCTCCACGTGATCCGAGATATCCTCACAAATCTCCTGCCATGTAGAGAGAGAGAGAAAAAAAATCAATATTAGAGCGGAATTATAAACCAGCCGGAGACAGATCAAGGACTTTCATGGACAATCAATTCTATTATAAAATGTAAATGACGACAAAATGAAAAGTTCATAAAATAAACACCGCATTAGTAATATAATATTTGATGAAATGCTAAACTAAATAATATCCGTAATGCTTAATAAGAACAAGGAAGCACAGCACAGAACAAAGGGACATAATAAACTTCAACAACCAAAAAGGCAAAAAGTAATACCACAACTTTGACATGTGTTTCGGAGATCCGAAAGCGCTTGCACAGTATTGTACTAAGCTGTTGTCTTTGTACAGGCGAGCGTGGCACTGGGCAGCCCCTAGTTGTGTCTGAGCGTGTCCCGGGATTGGTGACATAAGAGGACAGCTGCCATTACACTTTCAGCTGTCGGGACATTTTGCTTCTAAAACACACAAACACACTAAGCTCTTTCAATTGCTCGCACTGTCTGTGGGCTTTAAAAACAAAGCGTTACATTTCCCTTTAATATATCCGCAGTACGGAATACAGTTTCCATGGATTTCCACCAGCACACAACATTACATAGATACACACACTGCAGAATTATTACATTTTTGAATGCAACAAATTAACAAATTAGAAATTGTGGAAACACCATGAAGGATTATGTTCACAAATCCCGTCATGGAGCCTCAACTACAACCCCCATCAGACACTGCTATAACAATAACCAACATCTGAACTGAAACTAACCCGCATGTACCCTACCTGGACACCATGGACGCCTCCACACCTGGTCTGTCAATCAAACCTGGGATTTAGGGCCTTTCCCAGAGTGAAGAGAGGGCCATGAGTGTGAACCATGTCTTCTGCGAGCCTGGTCCTTCAATGCCCCTCCCCGGGGTTATTTTTAGATGCTGATTTCTCACCCAGGGGAATGTGATAGAAGATGGGAGAGACCCTTCCACTAGTAGCAGCCTGGGAGGCTGGCACATACTCGAGTAAGTGGAAAGATACACTAAGCTGTGCCTCACTGCTCCGTAATACTCCGTAATACTCCGAAATATGTAACACTAATACTGAGTCACACTGAAATCATGTTGAACTAAAAAATGAACTATTTTAATAACATAATATCTGCATTATAGAGGCAGCACAGAATTAGTTTTTACCATACACTGTATTGCAAGATTGCCTTTCACATTATCTATTTAAATGTGATACCTGCTTATTCTGAGTTTAGGAGTCCAGTTGATGTTCCTTCTGACATATAAGTAGCTATTTACACTTGAGGAATAAAGTGACAATTAACTAACAGAATGCTCAATAAACTCCTAAAACTCAGTCTGCTCAGTTCCTCCTGCTCTATAACATGCTGCCTGCCGATGGGACACTATGTACAATCTGCTCAGCTCCTTCCTGCACTATAACATGCTGTCTGCAGATAGGACACTATGTATAATCTGCTCAGCTCCTCCTGCTCTATAACATGCTGCCTGCAGATAGGACACCATGTACAATAGTGATGGGAATTACGGCTCTTCTTAGTGAGCTGGCTCATTAGGCTCCACTCACTAAGAAGAACCGGCTCTTCTGGCTCCTGACCGGGTCCCTATTAAATATATAATAGGGAGCTGCAGGCCAGTCAATCACCCCTCACCATTCCACTTTTAACCTGATTGTATAGGTTTAAAGGAGGCGTGGTGAGCCGGTTAGGGGAGGGGTTAAGTGAGCCATTGGCGCGAACGACACATAACTACTCAGCACGTCCTGCTCTTTTACATGCTGCCTGCAGATAGGACACTATGTGAAATCTGCTTAGCTCCTGCTCTATAACATGCTGCCTGCAAATGGGACACTATGTACAATCTGCTCAGCTCCTCCTGCCTTATAACATGCTGCCTGCGTATTGGACACTATGTATAACATGCTGCCTGCAGATAGCATATTATGTACAATCTGCTCAGCTCCTATTGCTCTATAACATGCTGCCTGCAGATAGGACACTATATACAATATGCTCAGCTCCTTCTCCTCTATAACATGCTGTCTGCAGATAAGACACTATGTACAATCTGCTCAGCTTCTCCTGCTCTATAACATTCTGACTGCAGATAGGACACTATGTACAATCTGCTCAGCTCCTCCTGCTCTATAACATGCTGCCTGCAGATAGGACACTATATACAATATGCTCAGCTCCTCCTCCTCTATAACATGCTGCCTGCAGATAGGACACTATGTACAATCTGCTCAACTCTAAATTAAATCAGCTCTATGGCCCTTCCATTATACCTAGAAGATGGACATCCACAACCATAATGTTATGTATCCTTGTGACGCAGCTTTACTTCAATGTAAAGGATTTTGTCCTCCACTGACTTTTTGTTGACATCTAAGTCTTTATGAAATTCTATCTAATATAATATGATTGCTATATGCAGCTCTGGGGTTGATGCAGCAATTGACATTTATTGGTTTTCCAGGTTGCCCTTGAGAGTTTAAAACTATGTACAAATATTCCTGCAAGTTACTGTAATAGCTTCATCCCAAGGCAGTAAGACTTTGTCACCTTGGGTTTTATGACATATCTCAGTATATTTTCATCATTTTGATCTGCTGGTGTTGGTAATGCGGAATAATAATCTGTTCATTCATTCTACATGTCAATAGGAAATTGGACCTTCCAGTGCCCCGCTGTAATTGCAGAGGATTATTTGCTATGACTAAGGGAGGATCTTATATTTCCTAAGTCATTAGCTTGCTGCTCCTTATCCCCACCCTGTTTGTGTGATATGATTGGGATATTGTCATGCAGTCATACTATAATTACAATGTTGTGTGCATATTGTTATATCACGCCTGCCAATCATTACAGAACGGCTCAGCTATGAATCAGTGGGTCCCATTAGCTTAACGTATATATATATATATATATATATGTATATATATATATATATATATACAGTGGCATAACTAGAAGCTGATGGGCCCCAGTGCAAAGTCTGTGCCAGGCCACCGACTATAATGTATGGTTTATAGTAATAGTCTTCTCATATGGGAAAGTGACAGCATAAGGGCCCTCTAAACCTCTTGGGCCCTGGTGCGACTGCAACCTCCGCAGCCCATCAAGTTACGCCCCTGTATATATAAAATAGAGAGAATTCTGTGTGGCTGAAGAGTTCTAAGATCATCATGTGCAAAACCCAGTATAGGGCAGAGTGATATAAAATACTCCAGAGCTGTGCTGATGACTGTCCTAAGCCCCAGTGCAAAATCTGTACCACATCGAAATCTACCATCAAAATCCATCATGATGAACCAGGACAATCACTCATAGATCCAGGCACAGTGACTGTGGTAATCGTCTTATATTTGTTATCCATGGCCTCCTTCTTTTTAAAATCAACTTTTAACATTATGGTAATGAGCCACAAGGGCTTTACCTAAGCCCCTCCATGCTCTCTCTTCATAAGCTGTTACCCTGTCTCATTCCTCTCTCCTCCACGAATACAGCAGGTAGAGGGAGGGGAAATTTCTGAAGGAGAAGGGTGAGACAATATAACAGCCCGTGTAGCAGCAGGTGGAGCACAGGGGGGGGTTTTGGTAATGACCCCCCAGAGCCTGGATCAATGAGTAAGTGCCCCTGGTTTTATCATTCCTTTATAATTTCCTTTATTCCTTTTATTCCTATGGCACCTAGGCCTTGGTGCACCCTCTTAAAGGAAATCTACCACCAGGATGAAGGATTGTAAACAAAGCACACTGACATACTGGTGTCTGTCCCCTCTGGCGGGATCTGCCCTTTTTTAAGCTTATTCCCTTGTTTTTCCGAAAAAAAGGTTTTAACTCCATTAACACCTATAGAGTCCAGAGCCCATCAGGCTTGTTTTGCATAATTTTAAAAGCCGTTTTTAAAAATAACAGGGCATAAAAGAAGCTAAAAGAAGAGCAGATCCTGGTAGAGGGGGCACACACCAGTATGTCAGTGTGCTTGGTTTACAATCCTTCATCCTGGTGGCAGATGTCCTTTAAGTTACGCCCCTAACTATATACCTCCTGGTGTAATGTGCCCCAGTATATAGAGGTTCTATGGTTGTCAATGTATAAGTGAGCTGTAGCTACTTTTATTGAGATGGACGTCCAGTATAGTTGCCAACAGCAGTGAGTGATGATGTCTCTTAGTTCCCCTGATTTTTATGAATGTAAAATAAGACTACATGCACATGAGAACAATGTATATGATATGACCTGAATTTGGAAGCCTGAGTTTAGAATACAGGCAGTCCCCGGCTTACGTACAAGATAGGGTTCGGAGGTTTGTTCTTAAGTTGAATTTGTATGTAAGTCGAAACTGTATATTTTATGATTGATGATCCAGACAAAAAGAATTTGACCCCGGTAACAATTGGAGTTTAAATTTTTTTTTTGCTGTAATGGGACCAAGGATTATCAATAAAGCTTCATTACAGACACCTTACAGCCGATCATTGCAATCTGGGACTATAGTAAAGCAACCAGAAAGTTTCAGAGGGGTCGGTCTGTAACTATGGGTTGTCTGTAAGTCGGGTGTCCTTAAGTAGGGGACCACCTGTATTGGGGCACATGGCACCTATATTTGCACCATGTAATTCGAAAACAGCACCACACCTTCCCACGGGTTGCATTTAATATTGCCGCTTATTCACTTCCATGTAAAGCTGAGCAGCAATACCAGACACATACCATGGACTGGATTGGTTCTGTTTCTGAAATACAGCAGCCATGTAGGCCTGGGAGTGTGGGAGCCATTGTTATTCACAGCAACCAATCACAGCACAGCTTACATTGCTCATAGCACTCTAAAAGAATTAAAGCTGCTCTGTTATTGGTTGCTATAGGTCACAAGGACAACTATTAATTTCCTATCTTCCTCTTAGAACCTGTAGACCCCATTTTTCTTTTTCTACCACAATTCAAGATCCCAATTTTATCCTAAATTGATTTCCCAGTTTTCAACACAAAATGGTGCCTACAAACAAATGTAAAATCTCAGTGCATGTGTATTTACAGCACAACTTTCTAGACTACAGCTAAAAATATAGAAACCATAAGCAGTGAAAACCCAAACTCTGTTCTAAATGTAGAGCTGTACCCCACCCCCCGGATGTCCTGCCTCTGTTCTATTGTAGGATAAGGAACCAATTTTGGTCCCAAGTAAAAGCTCATCCAAAATATTATAGACCAGTCGACTCCTCTACAAAGTAGAGCTGACTTCTGATGCTAAATGTGTCCGGCTTCACAAAATACTCCAGACCTGATGCCTCACTATAGCAATTAGATTCTTAGATTCCTATAAATTAATTTGTATAGTTTTTTTACCTCTCTGCACACAGATATTTCAACAATCTTTTGTCTCTTATCTGAAAAGTTGTACAAACATTCTGACTTTATTTTACTCTCATTGTAACGCTCAATAAATCTTAAAGCTTAATCTAATAAACAAAAAAACAATGCAGAAAAATATCTACATTACATCCAGATTTTCTTTCTATTGCTATTATTGTGGGAGTCTAGCAGACAGTACTATTTAGTGCTTCAAAGACTTCCCTCTATCATTGTACATGGAACAATAACATCCAATTATTATACTGTCTACTGTACTCTTAAGCATGCAAGCGACAGGCATGTAAACTAAAAAATACAAGTTATAATCATTTTCTACAAATTCTGTATGAATCCGCTTAGCTCCTCCTGCTCTATAACACACTGCCTGCAGATAGAATATTTTACAAACTGACCAGCTCCTCCTGCTCTATAACATGCTGCTTGCAGATAGGACATTGGGGAAGATTTACTTACCTGGTCCCGTCGCGATCCCGTTGCGTTGTCCGATGAGAATTCGGGTCTGGCGCGATTCGCTAAGATTGCGCGCCCGAGTTCCTGCATGTGCCGCTTCTGAGCCGAGGTCCGCCGGAGTACACCTGCTTTTTCTTGGTGCATGTGAGTGCTTGATCTTGTGACACAATTCCTTTTTTAAATTCCGTGGTTTGTCCGAATCCGTCGGCCGACGGCCACGTCCCCCCCCCCCCCCCGATTTCTGTCGTATGCAACCTGCCGCCAATGCGCCACAATCCGATCGCGTGCACCAAAAACCCAGGGCAATTCGGCACAAAACAGAAATAATCGCGAAACCCAACGAAAGTGCGGCGTTCGGACCCTTGGTAAATGTGCCCCATTGTGTACAACACAAGAGACTCAGCCCCTCCTGCTCCAAAATTTACTTTCTGCAGATAAGACACTATTTAAAATCTACTGAGCTCCTCCTGATCTATAACATCCTGCATGTACATTGATGCTAACTACAATCTGCACTGCAATTCTTTGCCTATAGCATTCTGCCTGCAGACAAGAAACTGTATACAGGCGGTCCCCTACTTAAGAACACCTGACTTACATACGATCCCTAGTTACAAACAGACCTCTGGATATTGGTAAGTTACTGTACTTTAGCCTTAGGCTACAATAATCAGCTATAACAGTTATCACAGGTGTCTGTAATGAAGATTTATTGTTAATCCTGGTTCTTATGATAGCCCAAAAGTTTTAAAATCCAATTGTCACAGAGACCAAAAAATATTTTGGGCTGAGTTACAATGATAAAATATACGGTTCCGACTTACATACAAATTCAACTTAAGAACAAACCTAAAGAACCTATCTTGTACGTAACCCGGGGACTTCCTGTAATTGCAACATCCCCACCTGGGCTGACAGCATGAGGGGGCAGCAGGAACTAGAACCCGGAGTGGCTGGCTATGATGTAGGCTAGGCTGCGGGTGAAACCTATGCCTTATCCGCACCCTTCCGGGCCAACAAGATGAAACCAGGAGACGGGGAGCTGCATGTGTAGAAGGTGTCTCCTGGGCACTTGTTATTGGGGAGGCCTGTGAAGGTAGTGGCAGGCCAGGGACACACAGAGAAAAGCAGAGATTATTACCAACTCAGGGATCCTTTTATTGGCAGACTGGTAACAGCAGCATAAAAGCAGGCTGGTGATAAACCGTCCTTTTGGAGGTTAGCAGGGCTGCCTGGTGATAATGAGTGACACTGGCTTGCAAGAATGTCAGTATGGACTTGTGGTCAGCTTCGCTGGGAGTATCTGCTATGGAGCCAGATGGGCTCTGCTGCATCAGTAGCACGGCAGCAATCTCTGTGGAAGCAGCACACAGAGACACAATAATCTAATCCTCAAAACAGAGATCCAGAGCTCTAGACAGAGTCTGTATTTATAGGTTCTGTGTGTCTAGACACCATGGCTGGCAAGCCAATTACCGCAGGTGAAAACTTCTCCATTGACCAGATCACCCAACACCAAGGACATACAATCTGCTGAGCTACTCCTGCTCTTTAACACACTTCCAGCTGGCAAAAGACCGTGTACAATCTGCTCAGCTCCTTCTGCTCTATAACATGCTGCCTGCAGATAGGACACTATGGACAATCTGCTAAGCTCCTTCTGCTATATAACATGCTGCCTGCAGATAGGACGCTATGGACAATCTGCTCAGCCCCTCCTGTTCTGTAACATGCTGGCTGCAGATAGGACACTATGTAGAATCTACTCACCTCCCCCTGTTCTGTAACATGCTGCCTGCAGATAGGACACTATGGACAATATGCTCAGCTCCTCCTGCTCTATAACATGCTGCCTTCAGAAAGGACACCATGTACAATCTGCTCAGCCTCTCCTGCTCTATAACATGCTGCCTGCAGATTACTATGCTCTGTAAAATCTATTTGGCTCCACAGAACCATGAGACACACACATGTGTATGAGCCCTAATAGCAAACAAGCATTTTGGAATCAATTATATAAAATAAATACATTTAAATATTGTTGCACAATTTTCACACAAGTTATTCCAACAGTTGTTCCAGCCGGTGATCTCCTTAAAAACCTTCTAGTTATGGCTTCTCCCTCATTGCTTTGCAAGGACATACACAGTGACCTTGGTTTACACTCTGTCCCGCTGTATAATCCTAGATCCATTCACTGACTGTGTTCTGGCCCTCTACAGGACAGGATGCGGTGTTATTATCTGTTATTATCGAATGAGTTCCATATACAGTACTAGATACTAACCACTAGATGGCAGTCTACTACAAGAAATAGCCTAACGGTTTGGGATATGTAGCATTTGATCTTGTCCACAAGGTTGTATTGGGATTAAGCAGAAATAATCACCAAATTGCCCTGTGTGTACTATAGGAGATTATTTTTAGGTCTAAACCTTGCAGTTTCATAATTCTGGGATTATCCACTTATATTCTGCTGTTTAGCTTGTTTAATTTATTGGCATGTCTACATAGCATGCATTGTATTCCTGAGTGATGTGACCAGGGGGATATTCCAGGAAAATAAGGAGCAGATATGTTCCCTTTGCATTTACCCGACCCCCATAACCATGGATTCCTTGGGAGAGTCGTAGAACTTATTTCTATATTTCCATGTCCAAAGATGTGTAAGGGGTACTTTTTTGTTGGGGAATTTTCATAAGCATGTACACTTAATATATTTATGGTGTTTTTTTGTTTGACTATTTACATGTGTTTTTATTGCCCGTGTAGGGGGCATGACCATGATCAAACATATAATACAAAAGGAGAGCTACAAAGTGTATGTTTTATATATGGGGGACAGTGTGGTCAGTTGTGTTGTAAGGGGTATATATTATTTAGGACCACAGTGTTATCCAGGTGACATTATACTGAGAGGGACTGTGTTATTTTTATGGGCGCAGTGTGGAGATGTGCCGCATGGAGCTGAAGACATTTAGCAGAAAATTCAACAGTTATAAACCTTGTCTGGGAGAAGTCATAACAAAGTCATCCTCCTGATGGAGCAGATCATCACCAGAAAATGCCACCAATGCCTGTGACTCGCCTACTAGTGTGTGAGCCAGCATCAGTATGTGTCAGTCAGAGGGTGTCAGTGTTCTTAGTGTTAATTGTTAGTAAATTCTTTTTAATTTGGGAGTGTAAATTCAGTGGTGGGAATACTGGAGCTGGGGAGGAGGGCATTTAAATTTTTGCCTCAGACAGCAGAAAGGCTAGAATAGTCCCTGTTCCCTGGAATTTGATTAATGTATAAAACATAAGACATTCCTTCACCAGAATAAACAAAATAAGAGGATGAGGTGGAAACCCTGTGACATCCCTGTGTGTATTATCCTGTACTGTTACATCACTGTGTGTATTATCCTGTACTGTGACATCACTGTGTGTATTATCCTTTACTGTGACATCACTGTATGTATTATCCCTGTACTGTGACATCACTGTATGTATTATCCCTGTACTGTGACATCACTGTGTGTATTATCCCTGTACTGTGACATCACTGTGTGTATTATCCCTGTACTGTTACATCACTGTGTGTATTATCCTGTACTGTGACATCACTGTGTGTATTATTTCGGTACTGTGACACCACTGTGTGTATTATCCTGTACTGTTACATCACTGTGTGTATTATCCCTGTACTGTGACATCACTGTGTGTATTATCCTTTACTGTGACATCACTGTATGTATTATCCCGGTACTGTGACATCACTGTATGTATTATCCCGGTACTGTGACATCACTGTGTGTATTATCCCTGTACTGTGATATCACTGTGTGTATTATCCCTGTACTGTGACATTACTGTGTGCATTATCTCTGTACTGTGACATCACTGTGTGTATTATCTCTGTACTGTAACATCACTGTGTGTATTATCCCTGTACTGTGACATCACTGTGTGTATTATCTATGTACTGTGACATCACTGTGTGTATTATCTCTGTACTGTGATATCACTGTGTGTATTATCCCTGTACTGTGACATCACTGTGTGTATTATATATGTACTGTGACATCACTGTGTATTATCTCTGCACTGTGACATCACTGTGTGTATTATCCTGTACTGTGACATCACTGTGTGTATTACCCCTGTACTGTGACATCACTGTGTGTATTATCCTGTACTGTGACATCACTGTGTGTATTATCCCTGTACTGTGACATCACTGTGTGTATTATCCCTGAACTGTGACATCACTGTGTGTATTATCCCTGAACTGTGACATCAATGTGTGTACTACCCCTGTACTGTGACATCACTGTGTGTATTATCTCTGTACTGTGACATCTCTGTGTGTATTATCCCTGTACTGTGACATCACTGTGTGTATTATCCCTGTACTGTGACATCTCTGTGTGTATTATCCTGTACTGTGACATCACTGTGTGTATTATCCCTGTACTGTGACATCACTGTGTATATTATCCCTGTACTGTGACATCACTGTGTGTATTATCCTGTACTGTGACATCACTGTGTGTATTATCCCTGTACTGCGTATGCGCATACTGTGACAGTATAATAACATGTGTCCATCACCAGGATGGCATTAATTCACCACAGGCAGATAATTAAACAAATAAAACGCTCCCAATTCCTCAGCCCGTTTTTTTCTTAAAATGAAAAAAAAAAATAATTTGTTTACTTAAAAAGTGAAGGGAGGCAAGTTTGAAGCCTCTACTACCATACATGAAAGATAATAATAAAGGTAATGAAGAAATCCTCACCTTGAGCTGCATGAGATGCACATCCACGTGCTTGCTCTGGGGGTCTTCTTGCACAGACTGGGTCAGTCCTCTTACTCTATCAGCTGTACTTCTTATCCAGGTATCAATTTCCGGCAGATGCAAGATAATTTTCCAATCTGCCCCTGAATGTACAGGAGGCGGCTTTTCAGTGCGCGGGGCACATTCCTGCCCCATAGGGGGCTCTACGTCACATGGATCACCAGCGTTGGGTTCCATGATGTCTTCTTCATGGGATCTTGCTGTGGTCAGACTCATGATGGAAAGCTATTCATACCTATGGAAGCCAAATAAAAGTTACATTTTTGGAGAGACATCGCTATGTAAAATAATTCTGGCAAGTCATGCTGAACTAGATACCTAGGTAGATACTAGATGCATGAGGTGAACTATAGATGGCACCCCCTCTGCCCCATCCAGTATTAATATATGAGAATGTTTTTTTGGAAGATGGGTTTTCAATGCAGTATTTCAAATCCATTATGACATAAGGTGTGAAAAGACACTATTTTTTTTATAGCTGGTGACGCCACCCCTCATGCTGCCCCCCATCTTGCTGCAGGTGCTGCTGCCTGCCTGAGGCAAGAGGTTCAACTTGCCCCATGGATGGTGCATTCCTGCTCTGGGGTAATAAAACCAGCTGGGGATTATGTGCTGTACCCAATTAGCAGCCATTCTACTAGTACACCTTCTAAAGTACTCCCCTGTCTACTGACTCTACAGGGGCTACCTTAGACTATCCGCTTATGCCAGGGCTGATTCAAGCATTTTTGCCGCCTGAGGCAAAAAATTGAAATGCTACCCCACATTCTCTGCATAATAAAAATAGTATTAAAAAAATAGTAATAACATAACATAAAAATAGTCCTAGTAGCCTTCTAGTATTGGATCATCCACAATTAAATTAAATGCAAGGCAAGAAGAGCAAATATGTTTTTTTACAGGTTTCGGGACCCTTTAGATTATTTTTCAACAAGAGGATTTTATTACATTTAAGAAAATGGTCAATCAGTGGTCTGGGGGAGTTTTTATTTCAATAAAATGTTTTTCATTTGTGAGTTTTTTTATTTTTACCACTTTGAAAACTTAGCAATATTCACAATCTTATAGACGTCGACTATTACTAAGGCTGGGGCTTAGAGCTAACCTGAGGAGGATAGCACCAACCCCCAAATAATTGACTGAGCACTCACCACTATCCGGGGTGTCGGGAAGAGCCAAGTACATAATTTTTTAAAAATAATTTGAAAAAAAAAACCCACGTGGGATCCCCCTAGTTTTCCTTCTCCAGCCAAATACAACCATCAGCAGCCTAACAGTACCAGGGCAGGATGAGCCACTGTTATTGTCCCTTCCCGGCCTAGCAAAACTAGCCTGCTGCCGCCCCTGGTGGCGGTGGATGGCAGGTTAATTAATTGGGGGTTGGTGCTAGAACTAAGCCCCAGCCTTAATAATGGTACCGTCTATAGCGAATATTAAAAAGTTTTCAAGGTGGTAAAAATAAATAAAACACTCCAATGAAAAAATATTTTATTGAAATAAAAACTCCCCAGACGCCTGATTGACCATTTTATTAAATGTAACAAGATCCTTTTGTAAAAATAATCCAACGGGTCCTGTAGCCAGTAAAAAAAAATAGAAAACATTAATGTGCATAATAAAAATATGTGACCTGCCATTAAGACGCATGCGATCTGCATTGTTTACTGCTCGACGGATTCGGAAAAACCCGACGGATTCGGAAAAACCGCCGCATTTAAAACAAAAAATTGGTCTCACGGGCCATACTCACATGCACCAGGAAGAGATCAGTGAACTCCGACGCAACTCGGTGGACCACAGCGCAGCAGAGACACCTGGTGGACATCGGGCGCAGCACCTTCATGAATCGCCGGAAGACCCGAACGCTTGTCCGAGAAGCCGCCGCTGGAACGCGAATGGACCGGGTAAGTAAATGTGCCCCATTATTGTTTATGGGTTATGTGGAAGCTGATAGGTTCCCCCAAGGGGAAATTATATTTTGTCACCCCATATCCGTATAGACAAATCTTAGGTGATTCACTCACCTAAAATTAGACTATTGATCCCCACTATAAACATTATTGCAGCTAGAGAGAGGATTACATGCTCAGTATGTAATGTATCTATAACATTCTTTACTACTCAGTACATACTGTAATAGGAAACATGGCTTCCGAGTGTTTTCTTCTGGGCCGTCCCTAGACCTCCCAGGCACAAGTAGTAAATCACTGAGCTTTCGATGACACTGACTTCATGTCCCTTAATACTGGGCTGCAGGGGTCATTTAGCTGGAGTGGGAGGTGAAATTAGCGTTACTGAGTCCCTCACATATGTAATGAGGACGGGGTCAGTGCTGTTTATATGTGCAGAGCGGAGTGAATAGGCAGAATGAATCAGCAGCTCTGATCTTCTACCACGACAACACACGTCTATACAGTATACACATTATATAACACAGCACAACAATCACTCTGACCCTATCCAGGGGGATTCACTTTGTTCTACAGTGTAGGGGCAAGAACACACAGGGGCACATTTACATTTACTTACCCGTCCCGTCGTGATCCCCACCGTGCGTTGTCCGACAAAGATTCGGGTCTGCCGCGATTCACTAAGATGATGCGTCCAATTTCCTGCATGTGTCGCTTCCCCGGCTGAGGTCCGCTGGAGTTCACCTTTTTCTTCCTGGTGCATGTAAGTGCTGATCTTGCGACACATTTTGCTTTTTAAATTCCGCAGCTTGTCCGAATCTTTTGGGTTGTCCGACGTCCACGCCCCCCCGATTTGTGTCGCATGCAAGCCAGATCACCACTGAGAATCCAACATTGAGCATTGGTAACAGTAGTGGTGGTGAGAAGCTATTCCATCAAACTGAACTCCAGTGGTCAAAGCCATGTTATCAATTGATTCCTCTCCCTCAAATATTGTAGGTCTAGTTATGACAGGATTTTGCTACCACCACTGTCCGCAAGCCTACCTTATTTTGCAATAGACAATCAGCTCCCTATATATCATTCTTCAGAAGTGTTACCCCAGTGGCGTAACTAGGAGAGGCAGCAGGGCCCCATAGCAGATTTTTGCATGGGGCCCCCCTTAAAAATATTCATACATACACACATGTTTATACAATCACACACATTTATACACAACATAACATACTACACTCACTTTTATATACTCGTTCACACATACATACGTATACACTCATATGCCCACATTTGTACTCATATATACATTCATACACTAATACATACAGTATATACAACTCACTGTATATACATACAGTATATATGCGTCAAAGTTGCATGCATACTGTTTATATACATACAGCATACATACATCATATTCTTTTACATACGGTATACACCCAATGTGTATACACAAACATGCAGTATAAAGACAACATATACACACATACTGAATCTATATACAGTATATACACACAAAATGCATATATATATAATCACAAATACATTATATACAGCATATACACACATACATACAGTATATGCAGAATATACACACATACATACAGTATATGCAGCATATACACACATACAGTATATGCAGCATATACACACATACAGTATATGCAGCATATACACACATACAGTATATGCAGAATATACACACGTACATACAGTACATGCAGCATATACACACATACAGCAAATACACATATACATACACCATATACACACATATAAAATACATTCATTAACTATACATACATACATAGGGACTTACATTTCTTGCAGTGGGGTGGGTCGGTTAGGAGGCAACCTGTGAGCCTAGGAAGTGTGCTGGCCGAGCAGCCGCGACAGTAACATGGCGGGCGGCCGTGGGAGCAGTGTGGAGGGCGGGCGGGCGTGGGACCAATGTGCCTGCCGGACGACCCAGGACCAGGGAGCATGCCGGGCGGCCGCGGGGGCAGCACTGAGGACGGGCGAGCAGCCGCGGTAGCAGTGTGGAGGGCGGGCAGCCGCATGACCAGGGTACCGGCCGGGCGGGCGCAAGAGCAGTGTGGAGGGCGGGCAGCTGTTGCACCAGTGTGCTGGCCGCGGAACCAGGGTACCGGCTGCGGGAGCAGCGGGGCGGGACGGGACAGAAACACTGGGGCGGACTTAACAAAGAGGAGGGCGGGCCATGGTATTGCGCTTAATGCGCTGTATAGCAGGGCCCGGGCGGCGGTTGGACCGGGTACGGAAAGCCAGACGTTGTGATTTTGCCGCCACCCGGGCCCCTGACGCTCACGGGCCCCGTAGCGACCGCTACGGCTGCTACGGCGGTAGTTACGCCACTGTGTTACCCTTCTCCCTCTTGTTGTGTTCTGTCATTCTTTTGATGTATGGCAAGAAGGGATCTCCCATTCAAGGAGGGAAAGGAGCCTCAGGCAGTGTTCACACTATGTGTTTGGTGTAAAATTCTACAAGTTCTCCCTTAAACCCAGACCTGACAGACACAGTCCATCTCTACAGTATTTAGTGCTTTCTAGCCCCCACCATTGCTGAGATGTGAGGCACATTTACTTACCCAGTCCAGTCGCGATTCAGCGGTGCCTTCAGTGGCGCTTTCTCTGACGAGGATTCGGGTCTGCCGGGACTCACTAAGGTCCGTGTGCCCGATATCCACCAGGTGTCACTGCTGCGCCAAGGTCCGCTGGAGTTCATCTTCTTCGTCCCGGTGCATGTAAGTGCTAATCTTGCGACACAAATTCTTTATTAAATTCCGAGCTTTACAAATCTGTCAGGTTGTCCGGATTTCTGTCGCGTGAAAGCCGGGGCCAATGCGCATAAATCCCGGGGCAATTCAGCGCGAATCGGAAATCGTCGGGAAATCCAACCAAAGTGAGTGATTCGGACCCTTAGTAAATGAGCCCCAGTATCTTATCATTGTAATCCTCTCCACTGTCAGAGAGGAGGTACTGGAGCAGAGGAGGGGTGTGTATTATGATAATCTCAGTGTCAGAGAAGATTAGCATAACACATGCCTCTTGCTCCAGCACCTCCCTTCTGACAGTGAAGAGGTTTATAATGGTCAGACACTGAGACTTATATCTCAGCAACTGTGGGGGCTAGAAAAAAAATAATTGTGTGAAGCAATCCCTATGTTCATATCCACATGTGTGATGTGGTCATAGGTCTTCTTTAATAAAGAATAAAAATATTATTATACTCAGTTATTTTAAGAATTGAAGGAACATTGGTTTTTTACTATATTTTGATGCCCGTAATATGATGCATACCAATATTACTGATAAAAGTTTTAGGACATTTAGGTCCCAACCTACTTGGGAAGACCCATATTTGGATCTATATCTTTTTGTGTCAGGACGAGTAAAATTTACTAGGATTGTATTCAAAAATTCAAGACAAGTGTTGGCAACTATCAGTGTAACTTACAGTCTGTACTATGATCTCAACGCATAGAACTCCTGCGGTGATTATCTAACCTCAATTCATTAAAAAAATGACAACGTTAAATAAGAAGAGGCATCCTATGTTTCCCATTTTGAGTTGAGCAAGTGTGGCAAGTGCTCGGCTCTCTCCTTCAGTTCCTTTGGGATTATGGACTGCAGTAATCAAACACTGTTTTGGAGCCTTCATTAGCAGATTTGACAGGCAGACCTTTGCTGCATGCCATGCTGTTTATCTCTTCTAACAAACTCCATCATAGTTTAATATTAAAAATATTGTAACCTGAGGAACCAATCCTTCCAGTTTTCTGGCATACAAGCCCTAAAATAGTCACAAATACTGGCACATGGCAAGGAATTGCGACTATTTGCCTCATTATGTCAATTCCACATCAAGTTGTCGTAGAGGGTCATGAAGGGGGCCACCATATGCCTGCTCACTACCTATAGTCAGAGCCCAGGAACTGGCACAGGCTATAGTGCAAGCACCCGACACGCTGAGGCTCCTGTATATAACAGGAAAGATGCAGAAGGGGAAGGATTTAAAGGACACCTACCACCATGATGTAGGATTGTAAACCAAGCACACTGACATACTGGTGTGTGCCCCCTTTGGCATAATCCGCTCTTCTATAAGCTTCTTATACCCTTGTTTTTAAGAAAAAAAGGTTTTAATAATTGTGCAACTGAGTCTGAGGCACTCTAGGCTCCATTAACACTTATTACTTTGTAGGAATCTGGTTCTTTTTTACCCAGTGCAGACTAGAGGTGGAAGTTAGGTGGAAAAAATCAGGGTCAACACAACCCAGTTCATCAAATGTGCTTTTTAAATGGTTTTATATTGCTGTTATGTATGTTTTGTCCTTTGTTTTTACAAATAAAGTATTATGCATTGTCACATTAGCATTGCCACCTGCGGTGTACGCCCGACTGGTTACGGAGGGTACACCTGGACTAGTGGAGGATGTTGTGGAGGTGTAAGGGGTTAATAAGCATAAGTGCACTTTAAGGGGAGGAGGTTTGCTGCAGAGCACTTTCCTCCTCCCCTCTTGTTTTTCTGTATATAAGGGGAGCGAGTCTCCTCCCCCTTCCTCTCTTGATTGCGGCACTCAAGGAACCAGTCCCTCCCTAATTTATTGATTGTTCTGTTTTACTGTTTTGTATATTTGTGTTTTTCTTTAGTTCTGAAGTCACAGCAGCCGGAAAATGGAGATCTGAGATGTGTACTTTGCTCGTCTGGCCGACTTGCCACCTGGGAGTCCAGATGGGCATAGTGCAGTCCCGAGCCGTTTACTGTTGGATGGAGATTTCCTTCACCGAAAGTGCCTAATGTTTTCAATGTTTGAAATTGTTAAAGAATAATTGTTAATAAATGCTGTGACCGGTTTTTCCACCTCCCAACATGAGCCTCAATGTCAATGTTATTTGGGTTTACTACGGGTTGATTGAATGCTGTTTGTAAAGTGCCGGTTTAGGTTATAGATGTTAAGAGGGGGGGTTAGTCAATCATTCCACCAGTCTCATGTTAAAAAACTGGAAGAATAGTTGTACAAATATGGGTCACAACCAAGAGAACAATGCAGTACAGAATGAAGAGACAAAGGGATGGTCAGAAGACAGGCTAGGTTTAGAAGATCAAAAAACACAGAGGTCCAGTAGACCCTAGCAAGCTTGAAAAAAGCCTATGTCTCATGAGATATCATGGTCCAAAGGGAGATTGGATAAGTCCCCTGACTTCTAGATAAACCAGACTAGCAAGGGAGAAATATGATGGGAGGGGGCATCTGTCAATCACAGCTAGCTTAACCTTCTGCAGCCTAGAAACAAGGAGATAGATGGGTGTGGTGGAAATCAAGACAAGTGAAACATGGCAGTGTTCAGACTAGTACAGGACAGAATGCAAGCTACGTACACAGTCTACAGCACATCTTTTGTCATGCTTTTCAGGCAGAGGATTCAGCCTTGAGACCAAAACTAAATAAATCATTAAGGAGTTTTTTTTTTTATAAACAGTCATTCACTTTCAACAAACTTTCTGCAGATCACTAGTAAAAGTGAATACAAGGAACATTGTAACTAGAGATGAGCGAACACTAAAATGCTCGGGTACTCGTTATTCGAGACGAACTTTTCCCGATGCTCGAGTGCTCGTCTCGAATAACGAACCCCATTGAAGTCAATGGGAGACTCGAGCATTTTTCAAGGGGACCAAGGCTCTGCACAGGGAAGCTTGGCCAAACACCTGGGAACCTCAGAAAAGGATGGAAACACCACGGAAATGGACAGGAAACAGCAGGGGCAGCATGCATGGATGCCTCTGAGGCTGCTTAATCGCACCATTATGCCGAAATTATGGGCAACAGCATGGCCATGACAGAGTGACAGAATGAAGCTAGATAGCATGTAAAACATCCAATAATTGACCCTGACACTATAGGGGACGGCATGCAGAGGCAGAGGCAGCGGCAGCAGGCTAGAGAGTGGCATGGCGACATACCCTAATTGGACTCGTCTGGCCGACTTGCCACCTGGGAGTCCAGATGGGCATAGTGCAGTCCCGAGCCGTTTACTGTTGGATGGAGATTTCCTTCACCGAAAGTGCCTAATGTTTTCAATGTTTGAAATTGTTAAAGAATAATTGTTAATAAATGCTGTGACCGGTTTTTCCACCTCCCAACATGAGCCTCAATGTCAATGTTATTTGGGTTTACTACGGGTTGATTGAATGCTGTTTGTAAAGTGCCGGTTTAGGTTATAGATGTTAAGAGGGGGGGTTAGTCAATCATTCCACCAGTCTCATGTTAAAAAACTGGAAGAATAGTTGTACAAATATGGGTCACAACCAAGAGAACAATGCAGTACAGAATGAAGAGACAAAGGGATGGTCAGAAGACAGGCTAGGTTTAGAAGATCAAAAAACACAGAGGTCCAGTAGACCCTAGCAAGCTTGAAAAAAGCCTATGTCTCATGAGATATCATGGTCCAAAGGGAGATTGGATAAGTCCCCTGACTTCTAGATAAACCAGACTAGCAAGGGAGAAATATGATGGGAGGGGGCATCTGTCAATCACAGCTAGCTTAACCTTCTGCAGCCTAGAAACAAGGAGATAGATGGGTGTGGTGGAAATCAAGACAAGTGAAACATGGCAGTGTTCAGACTAGTACAGGACAGAATGCAAGCTACGTACACAGTCTACAGCACATCTTTTGTCATGCTTTTCAGGCAGAGGATTCAGCCTTGAGACCAAAACTAAATAAATCATTAAGGAGTTTTTTTTTTTATAAACAGTCATTCACTTTCAACAAACTTTCTGCAGATCACTAGTAAAAGTGAATACAAGGAACATTGTAACTAGAGATGAGCGAACACTAAAATGCTCGGGTACTCGTTATTCGAGACGAACTTTTCCCGATGCTCGAGTGCTCGTCTCGAATAACGAACCCCATTGAAGTCAATGGGAGACTCGAGCATTTTTCAAGGGGACCAAGGCTCTGCACAGGGAAGCTTGGCCAAACACCTGGGAACCTCAGAAAAGGATGGAAACACCACGGAAATGGACAGGAAACAGCAGGGGCAGCATGCATGGATGCCTCTGAGGCTGCTTAATCGCACCATTATGCCGAAATTATGGGCAACAGCATGGCCATGACAGAGTGACAGAATGAAGCTAGATAGCATGTAAAACATCCAATAATTGACCCTGACACTATAGGGGACGGCATGCAGAGGCAGAGGCAGCGGCAGCAGGCTAGAGAGTGGCATGGCGACATACCCTAATTGGACTCAGGCTTCAAACCAATAGGTGTCAGAGAGGAACCAAAGGAGGTGAGCAAGAAGCGCTCAAATAATATCGGTACATGATAAAAGTTTGCCAGTATATTTTGTGGATTACACAGCAGGGTGGCGACAAAGTTAACATGGAAGCCATGAAAACAACCCAAAATTCTGCCTGACACAGCTCGTTTGATAAGGGGACCATGTATGCTTACAGTTCATGCCAGTCGCTGCACTGGCTGCCAGTCTCCTTTCGAATACAGTTTAAAATAATAATAACCCTCATCCATAAAGCTCTGTATAATGCTGCACCCCCCTACCTCTCCTCTCTTATCTCAGTCTATCGCCCAACCCGTGCTCTTAGATCCGCCAGTGATCTTAGATTAACCTCTACCCTAGTGCGGACCTCCCACTCGCGTCTCCAAGACTTCTCTAGAGCTGCACCAATTCTATGGAATGCTCTGCCCTGGACTATCAGACTAATACCTAACCTCCAAAGTTTCAAACGTGCTCTTAAAACCCATTTCTTTAGGCAAGCCTATAACACTCATTAACTGCATGAAGTTTTAACTCTTCTACTAACCCGTCCTGTGTCGTCCTCCCATCTGTTATCCAGCAACCAACAGGCACCAGACTTCTCTGCAGTCCCATTCACCCTGGACCTGGTATATAAGATGACGGCTGAGTGGTTCAAGCGACAGCAATTCCATTTATTATATTTTGTTCTATTCCCTAAGAAGAATGGCTTGACCGTTAAATATTCTTTTACCTCGTGTTACCCCATCATCTTCATAAACCGTAAGCTCTGGCGAGCAGGGACCTCACTCCTGTTGTTCCATACAAATGTTGTGCTCTGTTACAATACATTTGTATTTGTTTCCTATGATTTGTAAAGCGCTACGGAATATGATGGCGCTATATAAATAAAGATTATTATTATTATTATTATGGAGGCAGTGAACTAGTAGTAGATTAAAGGTGCTGCAACTATGTTAGTTGGATCTTGGGATGGAGCTGGCGCTCTGCAGCCAGGCGAGCTTTTGCCAATCCAAGCCCCTGTCTCTAGGCTACTCCCCAAACAGCACTTCTAAGAACCTTTTGTATAAGATCAAGTGTAGTAGCGTTCTTATAAGTTTAGGATATGGCGGGTGAGGGGAATGTAAACAGATGCGCAAGAAGCGCTGAAATAATATCCCTAAATGGTAAAAGTTTGCAAGTATATTTTGTGGATTACACAGCAGGGTGGCGACAAAGTTAACAACTTTGATGTGGAATGCCCTGTAATAGCTCTTGGGCGGTGTGCCTTTTATCGCCTAGGCTCAGCAGTTTCAGCACCGCCTGCTGTCGCTTAGCGACGGCACTGCTGCTGTGCCTAGAGCTACCGACTGATGGCGCCATGCCCACGGATGGTAATTCGGAGGAGGAGGAGGTGGAGGAGGGGTGGGAGGAGGTATAGTAGGCCTTTGAGACCTGGACCGAGGTAGGCCCCGCAATTCTCTGCGTCGGCAGTATATGACCAGCCCCAGGGTCAGACTCGGTCCCAGCCTGCACCAAGTTAAGTGTAGTAGCGTTCTTATAAGTTTGGGATATGGCGGGTGAGGGGAATGTAAACAGATGCGCAAGAAGCGCATGATGCGCATGGAGCTGGCGCTCCGCTGCCAGGCGAGCTTTCGCCAATTCAAGCCCCTGTCTCTAGGCTACTCCCCAAACAGCACTTCTAAGAACCTTTTGTATAAGATCAAGTGTAGTAGCGTTCTTATAAGTTTAGGATATGCCGGGTGAGGGGAATGTAAACAGATGCGCAAGAAGCGCATGATGCGCATGGAGCTGGCGCTCCGCTGCCAGGCGAGCTTTCGCCAATTCAAGCCCCTGTCTCTAGGCTACTCCCCAAACAGCACTTCTAAGAACCTTTTGTATAAGATCAAGTGTAGTAGCGTTCTTATAAGTTTAGGATATGCTGGGTGAGGGGAATGTAAACAGATGCGCAAGAAGCGCATGATGCGCATGGAGCTGGCGCTCCGCTGCCAGGCGAGCTTTCGCCAATTCAAGCCCCTGTCTCTAGGCTACTCCCCAAACAGCACTTCTAAGAACCTTTTGTATAAGATCAAGTGTAGTAGCGTTCTTATAAGTTTAGGATATGCCGGGTGAGGGGAATGTAAACAGATGCGCAAGAAGCGCTGAAATAATATCCCTAAATGGTAAAAGTTTGCCAGTATATTTTGTGGATAACACAGCAGGGTGGCGACAAAGTTAACAACTTTGATGTGGAATCCATGAAAACAACCCAAATTTCTGCCTGACACACCTCGTTTGATAAAGGGACGATGTATGGAGGCAGCTATATGGACGACTTTTGGAGGTAGCAATGGAGACAACGTGTGGAGGCTGCTATGGAGACAATTTAATTTGGATAGTGCCTGTATGTGGCAGTCCCAAACATTTTTCAAACCAGAGGAGCAGGTAGGTGGCCCTCCAGTAAAATGGAATAGATTGAGTGCCTGTATGTGGCAGTCCCAAAAATGTTTCAAACCAGAGGAGCAGGTAGGTGGCCCTGCAGTAAAATGGAATAGATTGAGTGCCTGTATGTGGCACTCACAAAAATTGTTTCAAACAGAGGACCGGGTAGGTGGCCCTCCAGAAAAATTAAATGCATGAAGTACTATAGCAAGAGCCAGTGGGCCCTGTCAAAAAATAGCCATTTTCCTCTGCTTTACTGTACAAAGAGGAGGAGAAGGAGGAAAATGAGGAGGAGGAGGAGTGGATCAATTATTCAGGTTGAGCTTCCTTCACCTGGTGGAGATTGGAAATTCTGAGAAATCCAGCCTTTATTCATTTTAATAAGCGTCAGCCTGTCAGCGCTGTCAGTCGACAGGCGTGTACGCTTATCGGTGATGATGCCACCAGCTGCACTGAAAACCCGCTCGGACAAGACGCTAGCGGCAGGGCAGGCAAGAACCTCCAAGGCGTACAGCGCCAGTTCGTGCCACATGTCCAGCTTTGAAACCCAGTAGTTGTAGGGAGCTGTGTGATCATTTAGGACGATGGTATGGTCAGCTACGTACTCCCTCACCATCTTTCTGTAAAGATCAGCCCTACTCTGCCGAGACTGGGGACAGGTGACAGTGTCTTGCTGGGGTGACATAAAGCTGGCAAAAGCCTTGTAAAGTGTACCCTTGCCAGTGCTGGACAAGCTGCCTGCTCGCCTACTCTCCCTCGCTACTTGTCCCGCAGAACTACGCACTCTGCCGCTAGCGCTGTCAGAAGGGAAATACTGTTTCAGCTTGTGCACCAGGGCCTGCTGGTATTCATGCATTCTCACACTCCTTTCCTCTGCAGGGATGAGAGTGGAAAGATTTTGCTTGTACCGTGGGTCCAGGAGAGTGAACACCCAGTAATCGGTGCTGGAATAAATTCTTTGAACGCGAGGGTCACGGGATAGGCAGCCTAGCATGAAATCTGCCATATGCGCCAGAGTACCAACGCGTAAGAATTCACTCCCCTCACTGGCCTGACTGTCCATTTCCTCCTCCTCCAACTCCTCCAACTCCTCTTCTTCTGCCCATACACGCTGAACAGTAAAGGACTCAACAATGGTCCCCTCTTGTGTCTCACCAACATTCTCCTCCTCTTCCTCCTCATCCTCCTCCACCTCCACCTCCTCCGATATGCGCTGAGAAACAGACCTGAGGGTGCTTTGGCTATCAACAAGGGAATATTCTTCCCCTGTCTCTTGTGACGAGCGCAAAGCTTCCGACTTCATGCTGACCAGAGAGTTTTTCAACAGGCCAAGCAGCGGGATGGTGAGGCTGATGATGGCGGCATCGCCACTGACCATCTGTGTTGACTCCTCAAAGTTACTCAGCACCTGACAGATATCAGACATCCACGTCCACTCCTCATTGTAGACTTGAGGAAGCTGACTGACCTGACTACCAGTTCTGGTGGAAGTTGACATCTGGCAGTCTACAATCGCTCTGCGCTGCTGGTAAACTCTGGATAACATGGTCAGTGTTGAATTCCACCTCGTGGGCACGTCGCACAACAGTCGGTGAGCGGGCAGTTGGAGGCGGCGCTGCGCTGCCCTGAGAGTGGCAGCATCTGGGCTGGACTTCCTGAAATGCGCACAGATGCGGCGCACCTTCGTGAGCAAATCAGACAGATTGGGGTATGTCTTGAGGAAACGCTGAACTATCAGATTTAACACATGGGCCAGGCATGGCACATGTGTCAGTCTGCCGAGTTGCAGAGCCGCCACCAGGTTACGGCCGTTGTCACACACAACCATTCCCGGCTTGAGGTTCAGCGGTGCCAGCCACAGATCAGTCTGCGCCGTGATGCCCTGTAATAGCTCTTGGGCGGTGTGCCTTTTGTCGCCTAGGCTCAGCAGTTTGAGCACCGCCTGCTGTCGCTTAGCGACGGCACTGCTGCTGTGCCTAGAGCTACCGACTGATGGCGCCGTGCCCACGGATGGTAGTTCGGAGGAGGAGGTGGAGGAGGGGTGGGAGGAGGAGGAGGCATAGTAGGCCTGAAACACCTGGACCGAGGTAGGCCCCGCAATCCTCGGCGTCGGCAGTATATGAGCAGCCCCAGTGTCAGACTCGGTCCCAGCCTCCACCAAGTTAACCCAATGTGCCGTCAGCGATATATAGAGGCCCTGCCCGGCAGCACTCGTCCACGTGTCCGTGGTCAGGTGGACCTTGTCAGAAACGGCGTTGGTCAGGGCACGGATGATGTTGTCTGACACGTGCTGGTGCAGGGCTGGGACGGCACATCGGGAAAAGTAGTGGCGGCTGGGGACCGAATACCGAGGGGCGGCCGCCGCCATGAGGTTGCGAAAGGCCTCGGTCTCTACTAGCCTATAGGGCAGCATCTCCAGGCTAAGCAATCTGGAGATGTGCACATTAAGGGCTTGGGCGTGCGGGTGGGTTGCACTATATTTGCGTTTCCGCTCCAGCGTCTGGGGTATGGAGAGCTGAACGCTGGTGGATGCTGTGGAGGATCGTGGAGGCGACGATGGGGTTTTTGTGGCAGGGTCCTGGGCAGGGGGCTGACTAGCAGCTGACACAGGGGAAGGAGCAGTGGTGTGCACGGCCGGAGGTGAACGGGCTTGTTGCCACTGAGTGGGGTGTTTAGCATTCATATGCCTGCGCATACTGGTGGTAGTTAAGCTAGTAGTGGTGGAACCCCTGCTGAGCCTGGTTTGGCAAATGTTGCACACCACAGTCCGTCGGTCATCCGGTGTTTCCTTAAAGAACCTCCAGACTTCTGAAGATCTAGCCCTCGCCGCAGGAGCCCTCGCCACGGGAGCTTCACTAGTTGACACATTTGGCGCTGATGCACCAGCTCTGGCCCTGCCTCTCCGTCTGGCCCCACCACTGCCTCTTCCAACCTGTTCTGGTCGAGGACTCTCCTCCGTCTCAGAAGCACTGTGTTCACCCGGCCTCTCAACCCAGCTTGGGTCTGTCACCTCATCATCCTCCGATCCCTCAGTCTGCTCCCCCCTCGGACTTCCTGCCCTGACAACAACTTCCCCACTGTCTGACAACCGTGTCTCCTCATCGTCGGACACCTCTTTACACACTTCCACTACGTCAAGAAGGTCATCATCACCCACAGACTGTGACTGTTGGAAAACCTGGGCATCGGAAAATTGCTCAGCAGCAACCGGACAAGTGGTTTGTGACTGTGGGAAGGGTCCAGAAAACAGTTCCTCAGAGTATGCCGGTTCAAATGCCAAATTTTCCTGGGAGGGGGCAGACTGGGGGGGAGGAGGCTGAGGTGCAGGAGCTGGAGGAGTGGCGATTTCGGTGACATGGGTGGACTGCGTGGAAGACTGACTGGTGGTGGACAAATTGCTCGAAGCATTGTCAGCAATCCACGACATCACCTGTTCGCACTGTTCTGGCCTCAACAGTGCTCTACCACGAGTCCCAGTAACTTCAGACATGAACCTAGGGAGTGTAGCTCTGCGGCGTTCCCCTGCTCCCTCATCAGCAGGTGGTGTCTCACCCCGCCCAGGACCACGGCCTCTGACCCCTGCAGTAGTTGGACGCCCACGTCCCCGCCCTCGTCCTCTACCCCTAGCCCTCGGGTTAAACATTTTTAAAATGAGAGTTATAACTTTATTTTTTTTTTTACTTTTTTTTTTTTTTTTTTGTGTTTTTTTTTTTTTTTGTGTTTTTTGTTTTTTTTTGAGTTTTTAAAACCAAACAATGCTATCCTATTGCTATGGCTATTTTCTAGCCAAGTATCAAAGCACACTACTATGCCAGATGAGATGACACTGAGTTAGTGCCTAATTGAAATCCAACCCCTACTAAATTTTCCCACTTCGGTCTTTGCTATGGATATGTGCGTCACTAAGCGCAGAACACAGCGGTCGCAAGTCTCACTACAAATTGCTCAGAATTGGCTAGTACATGCACTGCAGAAAGTACAGCCACCAGCAGATCAACCAGAAATCAAATATATAGAACGCTACTGTATGCGTAAGTAAGCTCTTTGTATTCTCCTATGGCTATTTTCTAGCCAAGTATCAAAGCACACTACTATGCCAGATGAGATGACACTGAGTTAGTGCCTAATTGAAATCCAACCCCTACTAAATTTTCCCACTTCGGTCTTTGCTATGGATATGTGCGTCACTAAGCGCAGAACACAGCGGTCGCAAGTCTCACTACAAATTGCTCAGAATTGGCTAGTACATGCACTGCAGAAAGTACAGCCACCAGCAGATCAACCAGAAATCAAATATATAGAACGCTACTGTATGCGTAAGTAAGCTCTTTGTATTCTCCTATGGCTATTTTCTAGCCAAGTATCAAAGCACACTACTATGCCAGATGAGATGACACTGAGTTAGTGCCTAATTGAAATCCAACCCCTACTAAATTTTCCCACTTCGGTCTTTGCTATGGATATGTGCGTCACTAAGCGCAGAACACAGCGGTCGCAAGTCTCACTACAAATTGCTCAGAATTGGCTAGTACATGCACTGCAGAAAGTACAGCCACCAGCAGATCAACCAGAAATCAAATATATAGAACGCTACTGTATGCGTAAGTAAGCTCTTTGTATTCTCCTATGGCTATTTTCTAGCCAAGTATCAAAGCACACTACTATGCCAGATGAGATGACACTGAGTTAGTGCCTAATTGAAATCCAACCCCTACTAAATTTTCCCACTTCGGTCTTTGCTATGGATATGTGTGCCACTAAGAGCTAAACACAACGGTAGCAAGTCCCCCTACTAATTCCTCACAAAATGGTACTAGATGCAAATTAAAATAAAAAAAGTAGAACGTTATTGTAGCCCTAAGAAGGGCTGTTGGGTTCTTGTAGAATCACTCCTGCCTAACAGTAAGCTAATAGAACACCCTAACGCTTTCCCTGACCAGCAGCAGCTCTCTCCCTAGCGGCATCCAGACACAGAATGATCCGAGCAGCGCGGGCAGCGGCTAGTCTATCCCAGGGTCACCTGATCTGGCCAGCCAACCACTGCTATCGACGTGTAAGGGTACCACGTCATGCTGGGTGGAGTGCAGAGTCTCCTGGCTTGTGATTGGCTCTGTTTCTGGCCGCCAAAAAGCAAAACGGCGGGAGCTGCCATTTTCTCGAGCGGGCGAAGTATTCGTCCGAGCAACGAGCAGTTTCGAGTACCCTAATGCTCGACCGAGCATCAAGCTCGGACGAGCATGTTCGCTCATCTCTAATTGTAACATATCTCACCAGAGGAAAGAGCCTCTAACTGCTTTTCAGCCTGAATTCTCTGTTGAATTATATTCTGGTAGTATCTTAATGAAGTGTCAGATTACATAGAGGTCTATGCAGAGGGAAGGGGGAGCAGTGAGTCACAGCAGCTAGGTCTCCACTTAACACATAAATATACAAATTTATAGAAGACTACAGAGCTGCTACAAAATAACATTTACCAGTCACATAATTGTCAGATACAGCATTACCTGTCATGTCCTGGACTATTGATTTCAGAATTTTTTTAATTAATATTATAGCTTTTCATTTGTTTATGAAGCTTGTGATGGGATGAGACATATTGAAGGCACACAACTCTTTCTGTATTGTCTCTTGTCTCAAGGTGGTGGAGCTTTACGGTAGTAAGGATTATTATGTTCTTCAGGAAATGATGGGGTACACTGACATCACACAGCTACATTGTTGCCCCATGTTTTATAAAATTATTGCAGCATTATTTCTGGTGTATAATGACTAATTCTAATCTCCATGAACCATCTGTTAGAAATACAAGAATGTCCTTGCAGCACTGCAGAGGGTAGATTATCCCCAACATTTTTAAGAGAGTAGCCTAGTGGGACTTTATGTGACTCATAAGCTGATGCGGCAGTAATTGGATATGTTGTGAGGTCAATGTTTTTTCCTTGTGACTCCGCCACTGAAATTAGAAGGTTTTACAACGAAAATGTTTTCACTGCCCGAAGATCTACCTTGTGCTGATAATGTAATAACTGTGCAGTTGAGTTTTTTGCTTTTATTGGTCAAATCAAAAATTGTCTGGATTACTAATAACTCAGGCTTCATTCACACGGCCATATGGGGGACGTATATAAGGCCGACGTATATACGCCATATATACTACCCCCATAGACGGCAGCGGGACGTACGGGAGCGGTATGGTGCAGCACGGACATGTCCTATCTTTCCCCATAATACGTTGCAGTGCACCATACATCGCTATGGAGGGGGGCGGGGGTGAGCGGCGCTTCCCCCCCCCCCCCTCCTCTCCCGTGTGCCGAGGTGTGCCCGTCGTGCTATGGTACGGCGGGCACACGTTTGTGTGAATGTAGCCATAGTTTTGAGAGTATAGCTCATATACATTCGAAATTAAAGGGAACCTATTGTCAGAAATTGACCTAACTAACCATTACCAGTATGTTGTGAAGCAGATAAACACCTTTCAGATCATGTCTTTCATGGTCCAGTGTGATGGAATCATCCAGAAAATCAACATTGAAGTGAGATGTAAATTGGTTGTATAAAGTCATGGAGGCGCAGAGTTCAGCACTGAAGTCATGCTCCCCTCCTCTCAGATTGAAGGAGATCTGGTAAGTGATGTTTCTGGATGCAGGACCATGAATTAAAGTGAGGAAAGCTTCAGTGTTAAACTCTCCGCCTCCTTGACTTTATACATCCAAATCACATGTCACTTTAAAGTTGATTTTCTGGACGATACCACCGCGCTGGGCCATGAAAAAGACATGATCTAGAAGGTGTTCAGCTGCTTGATAACATACTGGTAGTGGTTTATTAGGTCAATTTCTGCTGACCGGTCCCCTTTTAAGCCAAGATTGTCAGCAACATTTTTTTGTGCTGAAAAAGCCCCACTCGGCTCAAATACGAGTGAGCAGAGCCCAGAGAAAGAAGGGGTAACGCAGCCCGTAGCCAGCAAACTGCAGGTCCATGAGAGAGGAAGACAGGCATACAACTAATTACCCCAGTGTCACAGGCTCTTACTGCGCACGATATATGATGTCATCAGGCAGCGGCACTGCCGCCTCATACAGTGTGCGTGGTCAGAGTGCATGGATGTGCCTCAGCCTGCACTCCTGCATGGGAAGCCATGGGGAAAAGAGGAAGCCGGAGCAGGTGATGCAAGTCCAGAGTTTATTATTTTTTCAATATGACAATGGCCTCAAGCTGTGAACATTTTATTAATGAGGGGGCACTGCTGGACAATTTATTAATAAGGGGGCTGCTGTGGATATTTTATTAGTAACGGGCTGCTGTGGACATATTATTAGTGATAGGGCTGCTGCGGACATATTATTAATGAGGGGGCTGCTGTGGACATTTTATCAATGAGGGGGCTGCTGTGGACATTTTTTTAAATCAGGGGGCTGCTGTGGACATTTTTTTTAATGAGGGGGCTGCTGTGGACATTTAATTAGTGAGGGAAAGCTGCTGGACATATTATTAATGAGGGGGCTGCTGTGGACATTTAATTAGTGAGGGAAAGCTGCTGGACATATTATTAATGAGGGGGCTGCTGTGGACATTAGTGAGGGAAAGCTGCTGGACATATTATTAATGAGGGGGCTGCTGTGGACATTTAATTAGTGAGGGAAAGCTGCTGGACATTTTATTAATGAGGGGAGGCTGCTGTGGACATTAGTGAGGGAAAGCTGCTGGACATATTATTAATGAGGGGGCTGCTGTGGACATTTAATTAGTGAAGGAAAGCTGCTGGACATTTTATTAGTGAGAGGAGAGTTCTGCTGGACATTTTATTAAAGGGTAACAATTGCATTTCCCACCCTAGGCTTATACTCAAGTCAATACGTTTTCCTATTTTTTTTGTGGTAAATATATATATATATATATATATATATATATACAGTCCTCTACTTAAGGACACCCGACTTACAGATGACCCCTAGTTACAGACAGACCCCTACTTACGTAGGGACCTCTGCCCACTGTGACCTCTGGTGAAGCTCTCTGGATGATACTATAGTCCCAGACTGCAATGATCAGCTGTAAGGTGTCTGTAATGAGGGTTTATTGATAATCATTGGTCCAATTACAGCAATAAATTTTGAAACTACGATTGTCACTGGGGCAAAAAAAATGTTTGTCTGGATCTACAATTATAAAGTATACAGTTTCGACTTACATACAAATTCAACTTAAGAACAAACCTACAGACCCTATCTTGTATGTAACCCGGGGACTGCCTGTATAATAGGAGAGCCTGCTGTGTGCCATGTGTTCTGTATCAAAAAACAAAGGTCCAATGGCTCATTAATGACATAATTCAGCCTACAAATTGTGTCCTAGTGAAAACCAACTGATGTTTTATAAATTCTAGAGTGTTAGAAACCTATCTTGTATGTAACCTGGGGACTGCCTGTATGTGTGTATAGATGTAAAACACATTACAAAAAATATTGCCAACCAATTTAATCCACAGGTTCCACAACACAAATGGGGAAAAGTAAAATCCAAAATCATATTTCTTATTCTAAAAGCAACAATTACACATATCTATAGATTTTGTCTGTTTGCCTTCATCAAAATCCCTAAGAAATATGGGAAAGTTTTCTTTGTGTGGTGCAAAGTAAAGAAGCTATACAGTACAGTATATTCCATAAAGCTTATCCTGACAAATACTTGGGCATTCAGTAGAGGTACATTAGGAGGCTGGTATGATGCATCTGGAGAAAGCAGGACAATTTTAGGTTGGCCCCATTTAAATAAGTGTGGGCCCTCATGAGCTGGATTTGCTGGTGATCTAGCCAATGTTTAACAAAGTTTTTTTAAACAAAATCTACCATTTGTTTTCATGCATTGTGAATCAACCAAACCTTGAGAATGCTGAAGCGGTACAGATGCGGAAACATATCTTGTTTAATCTCTGATCCGAGTGGTTTTGCTCAAAAAACAATTATAAAATTCAGGACCTAAGGAAAGCTGGGTGCCCTGGCTGCCGTACATAAACACATTACTTCCACAACCAGCTCAGGTTCAGTCCAGGCAGTTCCACATACACAGGAGCTGCCTGAACTGAACCTGAGCTGGATGACTCATACACAGAAGCTGGGGGATGGTGCAGCAATTGATTACTTCTGCCTGTCAGGGACAAAACACAGTGATCATTCTCTAGAGCATTGCATACTAGTGATGGAAATTACGGTTCTACATGTACAATAGGGAGCTACAGGCCAGTCAGTCACCCCATGCCATTCTACTTTTAATGTGATTGTATCAGGTTAAAGGGGGCGTGGTGAGCCAATTAGTGGCGGGGTTATGTGAGCCATTGGTTCACTGACGTGAGCCGGCTCACGTTGTTCACGAACAAGAGCCAGCTCTGACACATCACACATCACTAGTGCATACTTAGGGTGAGGAGAAGCGCCAGGGCAGGAGCCCTAGAGCCTCATTATCATAATTTTGTAATTGCTTTTTCAATAAAACCACTCAGTTCAGGGACAATATATGTTTCAGCATCAGTGTAGCTTCAGCATTCTCAAGGTATGTTTGTTTCATAATGCATAAAAGAAAATGGTAGGTTTCCTATAAAAACATTTTTCATGGTGAAAAAACAAAACATGTTGCTGTACTGACCTACCAATCTCCTGCCAGTTACCATTTCCTTGGTCCAGCACCAGCCAAACTTTGTTTTCTGGTCTCCAATTGTGCCCTGCGGAGAAATGTGACCACTACAGACTGTGATAAACTGCAGATGCCTCATGTTGACAGGTCACATTATGCCTTGAAGTTTGAAAACAAAACCATAGCTCCCAACCGTCCCGATTTTGACGGGACTTTCCCGTTTTTCGTACCTCTGCCCCGCGTCACGGGCAGCTATGAGATTGTCACGGATTCTCCCCCCAGGTCCCAGCGCTGTGTCCGCATAGTAAATACTTTGAAAGTCTGAACTCACAGTACAGAATGGCTTCTACAGACATCGGGAAGGAATCCTTTTCAGAGAAGTATCGGCTTAGCGGAGAGAGCAGGGACCACGTCACCAGGTCAGATCAGCATCTGTCCATATATGGTCACTGCATCTCCTAGGGTTCCCCAGAGCAGACATCGGGCAGGGAATCCTTTTCAGAGAAGTGTCGGCTTAGCAGAGAGAGCAGGGATCTGTCCATATATGGTCTCCAGGGCTTCCCCAGACACAAGCTCTTTATATAATTAAATTAAATAAAGTTTTGCCCAGGCTGAGATTCAAACCTGGGACCCTCTGCACCATAGACAGGAGCTTAACCAACTGAGCTATAAGCCCAGTGATACAGAGCAGAGGATTTCTGGTAACTAAGAAGTGTTATCTGCCAATTACACTGTGACATAGATTAATGCACTGATATAGAGAGGGATCTTCTCAGAGATTATTATTGTAATTATTGAGACTATTATTATTATTATTATTATTATACATTTTATTATTTTTATTATTATGGAGATGATTATTAATAATGGTAAAAATAATAATAATCATCTCAATAATAATAATAATAATCTCCATAATAATAATAATAATAGTCTCAATAATTACAATAATCTGAGAAGATCCCTCCCTATATACCAAGGCAGTAAATCTGTGTCACAGTGTAACATAGTAATAGTTCTTAGTTACCAAAATTCTCCACTTGCTAGTCACAGAAGCTATAGCTCAGTTGGTTGAGGCGCTGTGTTATTATTGTACATGGACACTGCAGGTTCTGGGGTCAAATCCCAATGAGGATACTTTTTTTTTTTTTTTATTGAGATGATTTTTATTATTTTAATATGGCTAAAATTTGGGGCGTGGCCAGGGAGTGATTGGGGGTGTGGCTTAGGGGGATCGCCGCGGCACGCTATGCGTGCCGCCATTTCGTCCCTCTTTCCTTTTCACAAATGTTGGGAGGTATGACAAAACTGGTGGGGAAGATCAGAGCAGCCATGTCAGGTGATTGGTAAGTGTAGTGATAGTGTTTTATTATTGTAAAAACTTCTCTGCTGCAGCACATGGCTGAAGATTCTGCTGCGGATTGTATTTGTGCCATTCCACTTGGAATTCTGCAGAATTGTGGTCAAATGTGGACATCCTCTTGTGATGATTGCTAAGAGCCTGCACACTGATGTTAGAAGGAACCTGTCACCTTCTTTTACCCCACTGAACTACCAACCCCCTCAGGAAGAGTATGAAATGTCCTTTCTAGAATTCCCCTTTTCACGCAGCATAGAGGCAGAATCTAAAACTCACCTGTCCCGGTTCCCACGATGCGGCGCTCCGCAGGGTATGCTACGGCTTTGAAGCCGGCGCACATGATGAAGTCATCGGATCACATGTGCCGGCTTCAGAGCCGGCGTGTACTGGAGGCCCAGGCCGAAGACAGCTGCAGGCGCTGCTCCGGGGGATCCAGGAAAGGTGATTTTTTTTTCTTTTTTCTTTTCCAGAGGGGAGTCAGGGTGTCCGCGGGGGGCGGGGTCAGTGTGTATACAGGGGGAGACGGGGGAGGGTGTTAGTGTGTAAGCAGGGGGGGTCATTGTGTCCACAGGGGGAGGGGGGGTTCAATGTGTCTGGATGGGGTCATTGTGTCAGCAGGGGGGGGTTCAGTGTGTCCGGGTTCAGTATGTCCGCAGGGGAGTGGGGGGGTTCAGTGTGTCCGCAGGGGAGGGCGGGGGGGGGTTCAGTGTGTCCGCAGGGGAGGGGGGGGGATCAGTGTGTCCCCGGGGTCAGTGTGTCCGCAGGGGGAGGGGGCGCAGTGTGGCCACTGGAGGGCGGTCCATGGAGGGGCCCACTAAGGCTCTGTCGCCCAGGGGCCCACTAAAACCTGGAGCCGGCCCTGATATCAGGCAAAGAGGAGTCAGGCTGAGAGGCTACAGGGGGAGCTTCACGTTACATGCCTATATCTTAGGTTCTATAACAGCAAGAAATATTGTTCAGGTATCAGATTAAATATGGGAATATGATCTACATGACTAGTGAACACAGACAGATGGTCTCTTCTTTGATCAGATTCCAGAACCATGGTTCTAGCTTCTATAGGACCCAAGATATAGGTGTCTAAAGTGAAGCTCCACCTACAGCCTCTAAACTGGCAAAAGTTTCCTCCTCACTTTCACATGACTTTGGAGGAGATTTTAGATCAAAAAGGCAATTCTAGAAGTATATATCACACCCTACCCACCAATACGACTAAACAGTAATTTTATTAAAAAACAAAGTAAAGTCACACAGACCACTGGCCTTAAAGGGATTTTACAAACTTTGCAAGTTATCCCCTATATACAACACGCTGTCCAGTGAGGATTTGACTGCTGGGATCCCCATCCATCATGTGAATGGGTCCCAATATTAGATGGTGTAGCACAGCTCTCGCACTCCTATTGACTGTCCATGAAAGTTTTAGTGATAATTGTGCACTGTGCTTGCCAATTTCCGGCCCTCTTATAGTAGTGAATGGAGCATAAGACCTTGACCTAATACATGAAAATGTGACCCCATAAATCAGATTGCTAGCTTTCCATTTTTATGATATTTGGAAGTCCCAACAGTCGAAACCTCAGCTTGTTATTCCCTATCCTGTGGATATGGGATAATGTGTAAAGTTGGTACGACCCCTTTAAGTGATAAGATGTCTGGTATTATCAACAGAAGAGTAACTTGAGCCCTAATGCAAAATCCACAACAGCACCCTTCGCCCGCCATGTAGTATGATGGGATCTAGCTACCCATTCAGTTTTTATCATTTTGCTATGGGTCCTTCATCCTCTGTGTACACCAATAATGATGGAGTTTAGTCTGGGCTGCGCTGTGCCAGGAATACTAAACATCTAGACGACTATTTGTTATTTTATGATGTGCTGGTTTCCAGGAAGGGATTGATATTTTGATGTTAATGATGAGTGATGGATTATTCATCATTGTAAACTGCAGGGGTATTGATATCACACATCTGATCACCCAATGATACTAAAAACAACCATAATAAAACTTTTCATTGGTTTCTCGTTTTCTCTCGGCTGTCTAATGCCCCTGTAAAGCCTCATATCCTAATATTCCCCCATATTCGTACATCCAATCCCACCTTTCTCCTGCGGCCCCTCATTTCCGCCTGTCACAAGCATGAAATCTGTA
This sequence comes from Engystomops pustulosus, assembly GCF_040894005.1. NCBI lineage: Eukaryota > Metazoa > Chordata > Amphibia > Anura > Leptodactylidae > Engystomops > Engystomops pustulosus. Next base: position 32,738,256 of record NC_092417.1, read on the forward strand.
CACACTTATAAATAGTGTATAGTGCCCCAGGCACTTCACAAAATCTGGCAGCAATTAATGTCCCCGAGGTCACTGAACTATATCCTGCCGCCTCTTCTCTCAGAAAAGGGTAACCCAAACTATGTAGGTGGGGGGTCCATATTAACTCTTTCATAGTCGGGTTTCTAACAGTTCCATATATAAATAATATGTTATAGTTTTTATGTAGGATGCACCATATATGGTACCAGACATACGCGGCTTTGAATTCAGGCATGTAAAGACAAATTTTGGTTTTGTCCGCACCACAATTTTTTTTGTTTAGCTTATTGTATGTGCAGAAAAAGCCTCCAGCCAATGTGATAAACTAATCATAAAGATGGATGCCGCTTGGGGCCAAACATCCTCCACCCTACGAGCGAATGTAACTTGAGATATACATTTTAAGAAGGATGCAAATGTATGATTGACTGCCATATCATACAGCTAAAATTGAGGCAAACAAAGATAGAAAAGTAGGCAACAACTGAAAGGAGGATATATGGCCTCTAGGGGGTGAAGGAGGTCTATGCTTCAGTTTACCACATGTGTTGGGAGATTTTTCCCAGACAAAAGGATAAGCTTTTGTAGAAAAAGATTGAAGGTGTGTAGAGGGTGTGGTCGCATCTGGGCCGAAGAACAGGGGCGTAACTTGAGGGGGTGCAGAGGTTGCGGTCGCACCAGGGCCCAAGAGGTTTAGGGGGCCCATAAGGTGTCACTCTCCCATATGAGAAGAATATTACTATCAACCATACATTATAGTCGGGGGCCTGGCACAGACTTTGCACTGGGGCCCATCAGCTTCTAGTTAGGCCACTGCCGAAGAACCTTATTGGGCTGTAAGTTTTCTGTTTTTGTAGACTATGAAGAGACCATGACCATCTATGGAGCACCTAATATTTCAGCTGAGAATGTAACTTGAGAGCGTTCAGAGGGATTAGTCGCACCTGGGCCCATGATCTTTAGGGGGCCCATAACTTTTCTGTTCATCATAGGAGGACAGTATAAGCAGTTCAAGACCATTGAGCAGCTAAAATTTCAGCCGTAACTTGAGGGTGAGCATAGGGATCGGTCAATCCTGTACCCAAGAATCTTATGGGAGTCGGTAAGTTTTCTGTTCCTGAAAATGAGTGATCTATGAGGGGACTATGACCTAATATTTCAGCCATAACTTGGGGGTGAGCATAGGGATCGGTCACTCCTGTACCCAGGAATCTTATGGGAGCCCTGCATGAGTAATATATTAGGGGACTACGGCCACTGAGAACCTAATATTTTTGCAAGAACTTTTGGGGGATAAGAGGGAGTGGTCGCACCCAGATCGTGGAACCTTAGGGGGCCAGTAAGTTTCCTGTCCCTTATATGAAGAGACTATGAGGGGACTATGACAACTGAGCACCTAATATTTCAGCCTTAACTTGAGGGGGAGCAGAGGGAGCAGTCACTCCTGTACCCAGGAATCTTATGGGAGTCGGTAAGTTTTCTGTTCCCAAAAATTAGTAAACTATGAGGGGACTATGGCCTAATATTTCAGCCGTAACTTAGGGGTGAGCATAGGGACCATGGCCACTGAGCACCTAATATTTTTGCCAAGAACTTCGGGGGGGGGGGGGTGAAGAGGTCCAGACTTTGGAACCTTAGGGGGCCAGTAAGTTTTCTGTCCCTTATATGAAGAGAATATAAGTGGACCATGACAATTGAGCACCTTATAATTCAGATAAACAATCTGAATTGAAGGCACACCTGTGCCCATGAGCCTTAGGGGGACGATAAGTTTTCTGTTCTCTATATGAGAGGACCATGACCACTGTGCACCTAATATTTGATCCAAAAACATAATTTGGCTGGATGTAGATGGAGAAGCCTCATCTGGGCCCATGAACCTTAGAGGGCCCATACATTTTCTGTTCTCTATACAGGGAGATCATAATCACTGAGCACATAATATTTAACCAAGAATATAACTTGAGAGGACTCAAATCAAGAGGAAGTGGTCACACCCGGGCCCATGAGCCACAGGGCGCCCATAAGTTTTCTGTTCACTATAACCTAACTCGAGGGGTGCAAAGTGAGTAGTTGCACTCTGGCCCAAGAACCTTAGAGAACATAAAGGTGTCTCTTCCTCATACAAAGAGACCAGTATTATAAATTAAGCATTTTATTTGGGGGGCTAGTACAAATCTTGCATTGGGGCCCAGCAGTTTCAAGTTACATATCTGGCTGCAGACATGTGGTTTGTAAAACTTTCTTATACCAGCTCTATTCACAATGACATTCACCAATTCTGTTTATAGGCACAAAACAAAAAAATTCGATATTTCCTGACCTAACACATGATCCCTGAGGTGTCTGAAGGACCCAATCAATTATAATTTAGCCATTAATTTTTGGAAACAACAGTGCAGCACACACCATTCAGCTGAAATATCGAAATATCGGAACAAACAAAAAGTTGCAAGATCAACATTTACAAATACATTTGTAGCATTTATTGTTATTAGCACTTTGTTATTGTTATTAGCATCTGATTTACTAAGGAGTTTGCAGAAATTTAGTAATATTGGCAAAACTGCTGCAAATTTTTCTGCACTATTAACAAAAGAAAAACATGTTATCCAGGGTTTATGTAAAGAGTTATAAATTCAGCAAAATAACATTTCCAGAACCCACAACTTTACAGGACCCCTGGTTACAGACACAAAGGGTTAAACCAAGTTGACCACATCTGGAAAATAACAGAGCACCACATGGAAGAAATCCTATTCTTTACATTCAGTCTGTGTAAGGAAACCTTTCAGCACCCTGACATAGAAGGGGGGAGGGGGGCAACGGTGGAAAATCAATATTCTGCAAAAACCAAACTCATGCCGCCCTTTCAGACAGCCTAATAGGGGAACGCCCTGAAGCCAACGGGACTACAAGGACCACAATGCACTGCAAAGCAAGCGTGATACGGCCTGCTGTTATGGTAAAGATGATAAATCAGTGATACACACCCCACATTACTAGGAAGACAGAAACTGAATAAACGGAACACGGCGCAATGATATAAAGTTACATTGTGTAGCAATTATTCTAAATAAACGTGGAGCGTTCCTGGCGTTGATCGCCCTGATATTGCAACATTACCATACAGATATAGATACAGTAATCATAAGAGCTATAGCGATACAATCATTATCTCAAAATAATAATACTAGTGTATCGTTTACAGATCATTGTTAAGATGTTATATATACACATTTTTCTAGCATGTGTCTATATGTTGGTTTACGTCTATGTGAGGATATGTCTATTCATTTGTATATGACTATGTATTGATATGTCTATACATTTGTATACGTCTATGTAAGGATGTGTCTATACATTTGTATACATCTATGTAATGATATGTCTATACATTTGTATATGTTTATGTAAGGATGTGTCTATATGTGTGTATATCTATGTATGGATGTGTCTATATGTGTGTATATCTATGTAAGGATGTGTCTATATGTGTGTATATCTATGTATGGATGTGTCTATACATTTGTATATGTCTATGTATGGATGTGTCTATATGTGTGTATACATCTATGTAAGAATGTGTCTCTGCATTTGTATACATCTATGTAAGGATGTGTCTATATGTGTGTATATGTCTATGTATGGAAATGTCTATACATGTGTGTATGTATGGATGCACATTTATTATCACATCGGGGTGGTTTTCCTATGTAGATGTGTGGTGGCACATGTCTTGGAGGTAAATATGTGTCTGTGTAATCATTGTGAGGCCTTTGTCTGGTATTCTGCATATGAAGGCCCTGTGTATCTGCACCATCCCTCCCTTCCTCTACTCCCTAGGCTATTAGGGTGGGTACCACTCGTCTTGCAGCCCTGGCAGACACTCCCTGTAGGCCCTGTCCTCAGCAGCATCCTCCGCGTGGCCAGTGAAGGGTCTGGGGGTGCACTCACCTCCTCTCGGACTGCGGTCCCTGTGTTTGAGGCTCGGGGCGGAGAGCGGCTGGTGCTGTGACCTGCTGGATGATGCTGTGACATCGATTCAGATGATGCTGCTCATTAGGGTTGCAGTTGCCTTAGTAACCTAGGATGTGATACAGGAGGGAGGAGGATGGAGATGACTGGGAGGATGGATATTACTAGGATGATGGGAAGTACCTTCACACACAGGATTAACCCTTGCAGCCTTGTACCATGACAGGTCTGATCCGCAACCTATGAGAAAGCAATACTGGGAGACACACCTATTTTAGGAATAACAACGTACTGTTGGGATCACCTGAATGTGCTGCGATTCACGTGCACAGATATTTTTTTTTTTTATGCCAGTGTCAGAGGCTACAAAAATAAATGAGGTTTTAGAAGGATGAGCAGACAAAATAGAGAACTGGACAGATGCAGATAGATTGATAACCTAAAATATGGCTAATAGATAAACATACATAGATAGATAGATAGATAGATAGATAGATAGATAGATAGATAGATAGATAGATAGATAGATAGATAGATACCCTAAAAGATAGTAGATAAACAGAGATAGACAGACAGACAGATAGATAGGTAGATAACCTAAAAGATGGCTAATAGATAAAGATAGATAGATAGATAGATAGATAGATAGATAGATAGATAGATAGATAGATAAAGGCTTGAAAAAGGCTCGTAAGGAGCTGAAACGTGTATGTATGGAATAAAGACACCCCACCTTTTTGAAACTACTTTTGGAGTGCTGCCTCTTCCTGACTTTATATTACAGTCCCCCTGCCTGGGGACTTACGGACTGTGCACCCACCGAAGTTGCTGTGCTGCTCTAAACTTTCCTTCATTCTAGATAGATAGATAGATAGATACATAGATAGAAAAAAAGAAAAATAGAAAAATCCGGAGCAGCACTACTGGTTTAAATGGTAAGGTGGTGCAAAGCCGTAAGTTCCGTGGCAAACGGTCTTTTGTAAATAAGTCCAAAAAATAGGCAGCACTCCAAGGTTGTAGTCAAAAACGTGAGGGTGAAGCTTTATTACATGGCAACGTTTCGGTGGTTTAATCCACCTTTATCAAGCATGCTTGATAAAGGTGGATTAAACCACCGAAACGTTGCCATGTAATAAAGCTTCACCCTGATAAAGGTGGATTAAACCACCGAAACGTTGCCATGTAATAAAGCTTCACCCTCACGTTTTTGACTACAACCTTGGAGTGCTGCCTATTTTTTGGACTTAGATACATAGATAGATAGATAGATAGATAGATAGATAGATAGATAGATAGATAGATAGATAGATAGCTCGCTAATCTAAAAGACAGCTAAGAGATAAAGAGATAGATAGGCTGTTATATATGAGATATATAGATGACATAAGAGGATTGATAATAAATAGATATTAGATAGATAGATAGATAGATAGATAGATAGATAGATAGATAGATACCCTAAAAGATAGTAGATAAACAGAGATAGACAGACAGACAGATAGATAGGTAGATAACCTAAAAGATGGCTAATAGATAAAGATAGATAGATAGATAGATAGATAGATAGATAGATAGATACCCTAAAAGATAGTAGATCAACAGAGATAGACAGACAGACAGATAGATAGGTAGATAACCTAAAAGATGGCTAATAGATAAAGATAGATAGATAGATAGATAGATAGATAGATAGATAGATAGATAGATATGTAGATAGATAGATGATAGATAGATAGATAGATAGATAGATAGATAGATAGATAGATAGATACATAGATAGATATGAGATAGATAGATAGATAGCTCGCTCATCTAAAAGACAGCTAAGAGATAAAGAGATAGATAGGCGGTTATATATGAGATATATAGATGACATAAGAGGATTGATAATAAATAGATATTAGATAGATAGATAGATAGATAGATAGATAGATAGATAAATTAATAACCTAAAAGATATCTGATAGAAAAAAAAATCATGATAGTTAGAATATACATAATATTAGTATATACATAGATACATACGGTAGATAGAATATACATAGATAGGAGATCAAGGAAGATAGTAGATAGTAACTATTTAATTTGCTGATAATAAATTACAGGCGGTCCCCTACTTAAGAACACTCGACTTACATACGACCCCTAGTTACAAACGGACCTCTGGATATTGGTCATATATTGTCCTTTAGTCCTAGGCTACAATGATCAGCTATAACAGTTATCACAGGTGTCTGCAATTAAGCTTTAGTGTTAATATTCATTCTTATGACAACCCAACTTTTTAAAATCCAATTCTGGCTGGGATTACAATGATAAAATATACAGTTCTGACTTACATACAAATTCAACTTAAGAACAAACCTCCAGACCCTATCTTGTATGTAACCCGGGGACTGCCTGTATAAATATTAGGCATATAGATAGATATATCTTATAGAATAAGATTGATTATAGAGATTGATATTGGATAGAAAAAGAATGATGATTGACAGATAATAGATAGATTTTGCATTGTAGATAGAGACTGTAGCTGTTGATATTTTGGATGTGTTCTCCGCCAATTTCTAATAGAGGTCTTCGCCTTGTCATTACTCACATTTTGATCAAACTTTGTTCCAAGAACCGCATTCGCCACAGCATCTTTCACCTTCACATGTTTTTTCCATTTTGTTAGGTTAAGTGCTTAAATTCTCACTTTGTTGTTAGATTTGAGATAGATACATTATAAATAGACTGATACATTTCGATAAACTTAATATTCTAACATCAGAACTAACAGCTTCTTGATATCCAAATAAACCTTGACAGCTGATGGATTGCTAAAGAGATAGATGTCCCCCTGGTCCCCTGCGGTGCACTTTAGTCATCACTGGATGGGTTGTATCACGTGCCTGTTACTGTCAGTCCTTAGCCACCACATTGACATCCACATGGATGACATATCACAATGACAGCCAGTGACAGCTGCAGTCATATGATGTGTAGCCTCTGGATGTAATGTCACTGCACAGCAATGACATCAGTAGGAGGAGAAGGAGGGTTTCTACTGTATACCACCAGACATAATATAGGACTGCAAATCCTTTCCTTGTATTCAGTCATTAACAGGATCTGATGTATCTCTGACTATTGAGTCATCAGAGCTCAGAATAGAGAGTTAGTCATGAGTGAGGTCTGGTCATTCTCTGTACAGGGAGTTCTCACCTATCTCTCTAGTCATAGGTGTATACAATGTACATACACATTAAAAAAGTTAGACCGTGTAAAAGTTAGACCAAACTTAGGTAGCACTTCTGCCTTGCAGAAAAGAGTTTGTATGTTCTCTCCGTGTTTGCATGGGTTTCCTCCGAGGTCCTCCGGTTTCCTCCCACACTCCAAAACATACTGGTAGGCTGATTAGATTGTGAGCCCCATGCGGACAGGGAACAATTTAACATGCTTTGTGCAGCGCTGCGTAATCTGTAGGCGCTATATAAATAAATTATTATAATTATTAGCCCTTTAAAGCAATTCATAAATAAGCAGTTATACATACGGCTTTCACTGTGCAGTCTAACTGACTCACGTTATTCTTTGGTAAAGTACAATCATGGAGATACCAGATTTATTATTCATGCATATGCAGACTGCGGCGCCCAACAATGGGTTCAAATAAAATTTATCACGTGCCCTTGTAATGATAAACAAATTTGAAACACAAACAGCACAAAGCACCCAATCACAATAACAAATCTAGTTTTTGTTTAAATACCTTTAAAAAAATGTAAATCTTTTGAAAAAAAAAAATGTTGTCCTATCGCCATATTCTGACACCCCCTAACTTTTTTCGCACTTGAGTGTAAAGAGATGTATAAGGTGTCATTTTAGTGCAAGCTGACATTTTAATTGATACCATTGTGGGCCCTTTTGGTGGAAAAAGTGTAAATTTGTTTATGTTGATAAATTATTCAAGTTTTATAGGCCCTATAGGTTGCAGGTGGCTCTGCCTACTCTCTGCCCTCAACTCTTTTTGCTCTAAAAACAGAATGATCCCCCATGAATATGTATCTGCATGTTATATGGAGCTTGCAGTCAAGAGGAAAGGAAACTACAACCTACTGTATTTGTCTTCTACCTTCAATTGATACAAGTTAAAGAAAATCCACCATCAAACTCATGATAAACCAGGGACACTTACTTTGAATCTAATCACCCCCCTTTCCTTAGAACTGATATAAAACTAAATAAACAGTAAAAATCACAAACAGGTATCGCTGTGTCCCAAAATGCCAGATCAAAATATGAAAATGGTTAATACTGGCGGTGAACCGCTTAACGGAAAATAGCCAAAAGTCCGAAACGCCACTTTTACACCAATTTACATCACATAAAAATGTTATAAAAAGTTATCAAAAGGTTGCACAGTCCTCAAACTGGTAGCAATGAAAACGTCGGCTCATTTAACAAAAAATGACACCTCACACAGCTCCGTACACTAAAGTATGAAAGGTTATTAGCGTCAGACGATAGCGAAACAATTCTCTTTTTCCGTACACACTGAAAAATTTAAAACAAAATAAAACCTATAAATTTGGTATCACTGTGATCGCACTGTATGAAAGAATAAAGGAGACAAATCATTTGGAGCGCACAGCGAAAGTATTAAAATCGGAGCCCACAAAACAGTGATGCAGTGAATGCGGCATCCGGAGTTCCAGGAAGGAGGGGGGGGGGCGTCAAGAGGGAGAGAGCTGGCCGGAGTCTGGACGGGTGGGCTTGTTGGCTGCCATGGGGGAATACCTTGGAGAACGACAGCGCAGCAGGGGGAAGTCCATGCGGCACCGCGCCCATTCGTATGGTTTCATCGCTAAGGCCTCAATTCCTTAGCGCCACGTCCTCTGTCCGCATGGCAGTGAGCCATGTGGGCCCCTTACAGGCCCGGTCGCGGTCGCACCCTCTGAGACCTCGATCGTTACCCCTAGGTGTTTCACTGCCCTTTTTGGGGCTAATCATCATGTCCCGGGTGTCTTTTACAAAACTTTATTACATGTATATGCTAATTTTTTTATGCGGCTACTGGGGCGTGGAGTAGCCGGACATGAGGCTACTAGTCGCGGCTACTCCACGCCCCAGTAGCCGCGTTACTCCGCCTACCAGGTAATCTTCGGCGCGCAGAACGCAGGCCTTCGGCTGCGCGGACGCGGCTCCGGGGCCGGAACTACTGCGCATTCGCAGTAGCCGGGGGACTCGGACTCCACGCCCCAGTAGCCGCATAAAAAAATTAGCATATACATGTAATAAAGTTTTGTAAAAGACACCCGGGACGTGAGGATTAGCCCCAAAAAGGGCTCTCCTCACGTCCCATCCATCCACCTACCACCCCTTCTACCTTTATAGGTAGAATCGGGGTGGTAGGTTCCCTTTAAGGACACCCGACTTACAGATGGACCCCTCGGCCCACTGTGACCTCTGGTGAAGTCTCTGGATGTTACTATAGTCCCAGACTGCAATGATCAGCTGTAAGGTGTCTGTAATGGAGCTTTACTGATAACAAATTTTGAAACTCCAATTGTCAGTGGGGCAAAAGAATGAACCCTAGCCCAGCAGGGACAGGTAACAATTAGTACCATAGGAAAAACCTGCACCAGATGATTAAATTAGTTTTATGCCAGAATCAAGTTAAGGTACAAAGCAGATAATAGTTTAACAAGGACGTGGACCTCCCAACCAAAATTGTATTGGGAAATGGGTCAAAAAGTGGGAAGTCAGGTAGGAATTGCTGAGGGTTTTCCTAGGTGGTCTACAGATGGATTGTCATATTGTCATGTAAATGCAGGGAGATATTTCCTGATAAGTGTCCTACAATGATTTTTCCTCAGCATTAAGTGATTTTCCAGAGAGCATAAGGTGGTGTCTGGCTATCCTATGAACATCCATGAGCCCATATATAGTGTGTGAGGACATCTTAACTTAATATGGCTACCTCCATATGACATAACCATCCTCCTGTGCTACCATAAGGAAGCTTTAGCTTATTTGAAAACATAAATTGCAGGGGCGTAACTATAGGGGGTGCAGAGGTTGCGGTCGCACCAGGGCCCAAGAGGTTTAGGGGGCCCTTATGGTGTCACTTTCCCATATGAGAAGACTATTACTATAAACCATACATTATAGTCGGGGGCCTGGCACAGACTTTGCACTGGGGCCCATCAGCTTCTAGTTATATGTAGTGTATGTTCTTATGTCTGTGCAAAGTATATATGAAATATGTGTATTCTGAAGAATAACAAGCGGTATGGGGCTGGCAGTGAGGGTTTAGGTATATGGGGGCCCCGTTTCTAAGTTCGCACCGGGGCCCACTGGGGTCTTGTTACGCCACTGATAAATTGGTCCTATTGAGCTAAGATACTGTGATATCATAAATGGTTTAGGTTAGGTGAAAAACTGTGACATCATAAGTGGGTTTTAGCCAGATAACATTCTCTGACATCAATAATGGGATTTATTCCGATGAGATACTGATGACATCACTAGAAGTTTTCAGTCGGGTAAGAAGCTTGTGACATTTTTTGTTAGTTTTAGTCAGCTGAGATACTTTGACATGGTGGGTTTTGGTCACGTAAGATACTAATGACAAACCCACAAGTGAATTTTAGCCAGGTAAGATACTGATGACATCACAAGTGGGTTTTAGTCAGGTAAGATACTGATGACATCACAAGTGGGTTTTAGTCAGGTAAGATACTGATGACATCACAAGTGGGTTTTAGTCAGGTAAGAAACTGATGACATCACAAGTGGGTTTTAGCCAGGTAAGATACTGATGACATCACAAGTGGGTTTTAGTCAGGTAAGATACTGATGACATCACAAGTGGGTTTTAGTCAGGTAAGATACTGATGACATCACAAGTGGGTTTTAGTCAGGTAAGAAACTGATGACATCACAAGTGGGTTTTAGTCAGGTAAGATACTGATGACATCACAAGTGGGTTTTTAGTCAGGTAAGATACTGATGACATCACAAGTGGGTTTTTAGTCAGGTAAGATACTGATGACATCACAAATGGGTTTTAGTCAGGTAAGATACTGATGACATAACAAGTGGGTTTTAGTCAGGTAAGATACTGATGACATCACAAGTGGGTTATAGTCAGGTAAGATACTGATGACATCACAAGTGGGTTTTAGTCAGGTAAGATACTGATGACATCACAAGTGGGTTTTAGTCAGGTAAGAAACTGATGACATCACAAGTGGGTTTTAGTCAGGTAAGATACTGATGACATCACAAGTGGGTTTTTAGTCAGGTAAGATACTGATGACATCACAAGTGGGTTTTTAGTCAGGTAAGATACTGATGACATCACAAATGGGTTTTAGTCAGGTAAGATACTGATGACATAACAAGTGGGTTTTAGTCAGGTAAGATACTGATGACATCACAAGTGGGTTTTAGTCAAGTAAGATACTGATGACATCACAAGTGGGTTTTAGTCAGGTAAGATACTGATGGTGGTTTTTAGTCAGGTGATAAAATGAGACATTTTATGTGGGTTTTATTTAGATAAGATACTGTGACATGGTGGTTTTAGTCAGGTAAAATACTGATGACATCACACATTTGTGGAGTCCAGTGAAATAACATTCACATATACAGATGACTGAATTCTGGTAACATTAATAACTATCACATATACAGATGACTGAATTCTGGTAACATTAATAACATTCACATATACAGATGACTGAATTCTGGTAACATTGCTTTCAGCCTTCCGTCTGGAATAGTTATAATACCCTGCTGGCAACAGATATACATCCAAGCAGACAACTCCAGCAGATGGCAGAAGACACAACAACATGTAGAGCATATGAGCCGCTGTATCACAGAGGATGGAGAGTATTTCACTGGGAGGAACTGTCCGTAGTCACTTTTGCTTAGTAATGTGGCTAATATTGTGCTCTTCAGGAGAGAGGACATAACACAGGGATAGTGCAGATTTTATCAATTAATAATAATTCCATACAAATATATGGTATTCCAAAGTATCCCTAAATATGACAGATGCGGAGAAAAAAAAATAATAAAATGGCCTCCACCAGTGTTTTCATTTCCATGGAATAGTATGACTATATGGCTGTAATATGCTGTTAAGTTAAGTGAATGGAGAGTAGAATGGTCCCCCCAGGGGTCATGAAAATAGAGACCCTCAACAGTCTGGAATTGCTCTAAATGAATGAGACCCAAGTGTACATACCCAACCCGTAGACCATTCACTTCCATTAGACTATTGGTCCAGCGACATAAAAGTGAGTGGATCATAGATTGGGTGTAGGCATGTAGACTTTATTCATGTGGGGCCCAATTGGGTGACTTTCTCCCACTCCTATAATGACTTGGGGTCCCAGACTTAATCCTATGGATAAGGAATTAGCTTCTTAGATAGGGAATCAACTGAATAATGTGGCTGATCAGTTTCTGGTCAGGGGGCCCACGACTAGGCAGTAAAGTGGCCTGGTAGTCAGCACTACTGCTATATGGAGTAGTAGGGTCCTCTTATGTTTGCATGGATTTTTCTCCCACGCTCTCAATGATACTGATAAGTTTCCTGTCTAGGAAATTGCCCTAGTATGAGATAGGAAGCTCAGATAGTGGACTTCATTAGGACAAGGATGGATGTCTGCGATGACTATAGATAGAACATCTCTAGATAACATGTAGAGGAAAAAATAACAATAAAAACTCCTCCCTACTCGCCATACAGTACAAAATTACTAGGTACACAGATAATAATGAGACTATACTACCAGGGAGGTCAGCTACTCAAGGATCATCTTTATCGTTTTTGTAGTATTTTTATGTTTGTTTGTTTTTATTAGTCACTTTAGGGCAGCAATAAAATTGTGAAACACAATAAGCAGCGCTGCGAAGGTCCATTTACACAGCATGAGTTATGGTCTGGGGGAAAAAGCATTCCAGGGTTTGGGTGCAGCATGGGAGAAGTCTTTGAAACATGAGTGGGAGGTAGTGGTTCGGAAGAATTCTAGCTTTAAACATGAGAAAATCTGTCTTCATTCTTAGGATTCTCAGGTTTGTTTACAGAATTTTGAGTATTTCAGAGGTGGGATATCCAGGGGAGCCATAATATTGTATGTGTCCCCCCCCAATACTCCTCACTAGTATCTATCATGTGAAACATTGAGCACAACTTGCTCCTTGTGGCTCATGTAGACCAGTATATTATCTTAAGGCGGTAAGTTTATTTACTTATTGTTATTACTCCATACACTAAGAACTTGTATATATGATGAGAGGGAAAACCTGCAGGGATCATATCCTGTTTCTTACAAAGTGATTCTTATTTTCAAGTATTAACATCCTATCATAGCTGCATAAGGTCAAGAGATCTGCTTTCCTATACATACAAGGGAGAGAGGAAACCATAGGGAGCAGAGATATACAAATATACAGAAACATTTATAGCAGAGGACATGAAAGGAAGTGGGCTTCACATTAGAAGGTCTTATCATAAGTTATAAGAGATCCAAGAACATTGACTTTACATTTAGGGACCTCATAGAACCAGTCTATAATAAGCGTGTATTAATTTGGATAGTAAATAAGCTTCAGTGTTCCAGTGTTTGTACATAAGAAATCACAGTTTCAATTTTACTTGTATTATTTATTATCTAGCGGCTCTTATCTTTACAGTCCTCACTGTCCTAGCTGCTGTGACTCACTGCTCCCCCTCCCCTCTCCATAGAGATTCTATGTAATCTGACACCTCTTTGAACTTCTGTCTTGTTGCTTTCAAGGCAGAATTCAGCATGAAAAGCAGATTAGGTGTTAAATTGGTTCTCCAGTGACATATAAATTAGCCCAGAACCACTGGATTGGGGCTAAAGTGCTGATAGGTGGAGGTTTCAGTGATGGGACCCACATGGATCACGAGAATAGGGGTCAATTGTATCTCAAGAAAATCTCTAGTCTACAGCCATAAAACATGACATTAATTTTCAATATTTCTCTAGCACAATAGTGGCTGACCACTAGTTTGGGCAGCAATATGACATTTATGAGTACGTTGACAATCATTTCCAAAATTTGAGCGGCGTAGGGTGGCAATGCCAGATCTCCAAACATAGAGATGAAAGGGGGAAAACGGGTGTCATTTCCAGAAAGTTGCACAAACATGCTTAAAAACAGTTCCAACTTTTAAGGCACCAAAATGAGTGTTCCCCAGTATAATTAAAAAGTTATAAATAAGTCCATAGAGGTCAGACCACGATGTGTCATGCTGGAACAGAAATGAACCTTGTCAAACCTTCTCTCTGCCTCTGTGGACAACATCACGTCTATGGGGCTCATTTACTAAGGTTCCGAACCCCGCACTTTCGTCGGGTTTCCCGAATATTTCCATTTTGCACTGAATTGCTCCGGGACTTTGGCGCACGCAATCGGATTGTGGCGCATCGGCACCGGCTTGCACGCGACAAAAATTGGGGGGCGTGGCCGCCGGACAACCCGCTGGATTCGGAAAAAACATGGAATTTAAAAAACTATTTTGTGTCGCAAGATCAAGCACTTACATGCACCAGGAAGAAGAAGGTGAACTCCGGTGGACCTGAGCGCAGAAGCGACACCTGCTGGACATCGGGCGCACGACCTAAGTGAATCCCGGCAGAATCAAATCCTCGTCGGACAACGCGCCGTGGGATCGCGAGTGGACCGGGTAAGTAAATGTGCCCCTATGTCTTTGTATGTTATAGTGTTGTTACTATGGTGATAGGACCACACCGAGCTAGCTCCATACCATCAGCAGCATATTACAGGGATACTATTTGTGTGAGTAGGTTTTGTCCATCTGATGATGAAGACCATAGGTCACTTCAGTCTCTCCTGCCTCAGCAAGATCATAGAAACCACCTAGAGGTCACACAAGGGGAACAGAGGTCCATTATGTTCCAATACTCTGACTAGAGTCATCCATCATGCGTCTTCTCCTAAGACAATCAATAACCAGCTCCTAGATAAACGGAAGCTAAATATACAATGTATCCCCTTACATTTTTAACCCGCAGACATGTTTTTATACATGAAAGCCCCATGTCCTTGTCATCAGGGTTATGGTCCTTTGCAGATTATATATTGTATATACATGGCAACACGTCTATGAAAAAAACTGAGCTGGTTCAGCTTAGAGCTAATCCTTTTAGTTATGGCTATATACAAGGCTTATGTAAAGATTCGGAACGTGATTTATGATTCCATCTAAATAAGACCTCATGCACACTAGGGCCTATGATATAGCGGCATAGTTTTAGGGCAGATCACAGCCCCATAGAGGTCTATGGCTCTCAATCACAGAGCAGTGAGCACGTGGTGTTTCACAGCTTGTTACTTGGCTGGACCGCCAGGGGCTGCTCAGGATTTCTATGGAGAGGATTGGGGTGAGGAGCAGAGGCGTTACTCAAGGGTAGCAGCCATAGCATTTTTAAATGGCTTTAAAAATTACGCAAATGAGCCTGAGGGGAATAATTTTTAAAGCCTTTTTTTCCTAAAAACCAGGGCATAAGAAGCTGAAAGAAGAGTGGATCCTGCCAGAGAGGGCACACACCAGTATGTCAGTGTGCTTGGTTTACAATCCTTCATCCAGGTGGTAGATGTCTTTTTTAAAGTGGAAGGGTTGCCATTCAGAAGGCTGCTATGGGGTCCTGCCAGAATCCAAGTGAGGAGCACTCACCTCCACTCCCGCCTGCCGTGTGCAAAGATAATTTTTTAATTAAGTAACATTAAGATAATCTTAATTAAGTAACATGTCACTCAATTTTTTTTTGGGGGGTGGGGGGAATGGGCACTGAGTGTAATTCAGAAAGGATAAAAAATTAGGATTTGCCCTGTGTAATGTAATTTATTATGGAGAACAGTACAAAGACTGAGGGTTATTTGTATTTTTATAAATGTTTTTATTGTACATTTTTCTCAGCAAAACATACCCCATTTTAAGGGCTCATCAATAATACAACTGCTAGAAAGGATGTGAAGTTTGTGGGATAGACAAAATGTGGGAAAGGGAGCTCTTTATTCACTATATATATTCTTGCAGGGTCGGCTCCAGGTATCAGTAGGCCCCTGGGAGACGAAGCCTCAGTAGGCCCCTTTGCAGCAAACTCACATGGCGGCATTAAAAGCTGGCGTCAGCCCTGTAGTCTTGGTAATCTTGTGGTTATCAAGGGGCCCTATAATAAGTTAATAAGGGAGTATATTTCAAAATATATTCATGGGGTCCCAGTGTTTCATAGTGTGTAATCAGTTTTGGTGGTCAGGGGTATTATCTGACATATCAGGCAGCACTGCCATGAGGGGTCGGCACCAGGACAATCTTCCTTACCCCCCTGATCATCATACAGTGAATCAATTGTTTTGGCACTGTGGGATCGAGGAAGAAAGGTTTTATTTTTTTAATTTAATTACTGATCAAGTTCAAAGGGATACTGTATATTTAGTTCTGTATGAGGGGGTACTGGAGCTGTATTTAATCAGCGGGTTTTATTTTATTTTATATGTAATTTGAGGCACTATATGTAAATTAATTAGGGATGTTACTAATTAGGGGGTGCATGATATAAATAAAATATTGGCCCAGTGTATTATTCCTGGGGGCACTTTGTATTGTAAAATTCATTACAGAGGGAGCTGAGTGCTATATATAACTTAGGAGACGACCCCTAGTTACAGACGGACCCCTCTGCCCCCTGTGACCTCTGGTGAAGTCTCTGGATGTTTCTATAGTCCCAGGCTGCAATGATCAGCTGTAAGGTGTCTGTAATGAAGCTTTATTGACAATCCTTGGTCCCATTACAGCAAAAAATTTTGAAACTACAATTGGAGCAAAAAAAAAAAAAAAAAAAAATTGTCTGGAGCTACAATTATAAAATATACAGTTTCGACTTACATACAAATTCAACTTAAGAACAAACCAATGGACCCTATCCTGTATATAACCTCAGAGACTGCCTGTATTATATAATTAACCCCTTAAGGACGCAGCCATTTTGCAGGTTAAGGCTCAGCCCGATTTTTTGGATTCTGACCTGCGTCGCTTTATATGGTTATAACTTTTGAACACTGTTACTTATCAAAACGATTCTGAGATTGTTTTTTCCCCACATGTTGTACTTCATTTTAGTGGTAAATTTTGGCTGATAAGTTTTGCGTTTATTTACAAAAAAAATAATTTTTCGAAATTCAAAATCATTGCGTTTCCAGGCAGATAGATTTACCACCTAAATAAGTTGCTGAATAACATTTCCCATTTGTCTACTTTACATTTTCATAATTTTTGATATGTCTGGATAATTTATTTTGATGTCACGTGGCTTACAAATCGAATAGCGCTTTTCCGGATTTTCAGAATTGACTATTTTGGGGATAAATACAGTTTGGAATGAAATTTTACATATTTAGCATCAAAACCCCCTATATAACCAGCCCATTTTCAAATCTGCACCCCTCAAGCTATCAGAAACAGCTTTTACGAAGATTGTTAACCCCTTGAGATCTTCATAGTAATTGAATCAAAATGGAGGTGAAATTTAGAATGGTCAAATTGTTCCCTTAGCACTAAAATTTACACATTTCCAAAATATAAAAAGAGAAAACCCACCATACAATTTGTTCTGCAATTTCTCCTGAGTACAAAGACCCCCCACATGTGGCCGTTACTTGTTTTATGGGCGCACAGCGAGACGCAGAAGGGAAGGAGGGCGCTGCAGCTGCCAGGATTTTAGTTTCCTCATTGGCCCCTTTTGAAGGCTATAAAATTTTTGCTTTTGCGTTATTGGGGCCATGTGATGCCATTTTTTTTGCGCGATGAGATGCTTTTTCCATTGTTACCATTTTGGGGTTGGTATCACCTATTGTTGAAAATTTAGGAACTTTTTTTGAGGGCAGGAGTAGAAAAGCATCAATTCTGTACTGGATTTTTTACTCTTTTTTTTTTGGTGTTCACCGTATAGACTAATAATCATGTTATCTTTATTCTATGGGTCGATACGATTACGGGGATACCAGACATGAATATATTTTCTTACGTTTTACTAAATTTGTCAAACAAAACCATAATGTGGGGAAAAATCTATCATTTTTGCATCGCCGTCTTCCAAGTGGCATAACATTGTTACTTTTTTGGCTACGGAGCTGGTTGATGGCTTATTTTTTGCGGGACATGTTGTACTTTGCACCAGTATCATGTCGGAGTACACATGGTTTTTTGATCGCATTTTATAGCATTTTTTGTGGGATTGAATAGCTAAAAATCATAATTTTTGGAAGGTTTATAGCAGTTTTTTTTACGGCGTTTATCGTGGGGGTTCAATAATGATTTACTTTTATTCTACGGGTTGTTACGGACGCGGTGATACTATATATGTGGGGTTTGTGTTATGATTTAGACTTTTTTTTTAGTTATATGTCTCTTTATATGTTTTGGGGGTTTTGGGCATTTTTAGTGATTTATTACTTTATTTTTTTATTGAATAACATTTTTTTTTTTACTTTTTCACTTTTATACCATGGGACATGAACAAGAAATCCTCTGATTGCTTGTTCATGATAATATTCTGCAATACTCATGTATTGCAGAGTATTATCAGTGTCAGCCTATACACTTGCATAGGCTGGCACTGTGCCAGTAAGATGACGTCACAGACGCCATCTTACTGGCAATTCTTGCAGGTAACTCTGGGGTCCAGATCGGACCCCAGAGTTGCTATAGCAACGATCGGCGCCCCCCGAAAACGGTTCGGGGGGGCCGATCGTGGGGGAAAGACCCCCCAGAGGCATGTTAGATGCCGCGGTCGCGCTGACCGCGGCATTTAACGGGTTAAGCACCCGCGATCGGAGACAACTCCGATCGCGGGTGTTACACTGGGGTGCCGGCTATCAGTCACAGCCGGCACCCCGTGTCTCCCGATGCCGGTTCGGCTCAGATCTTGAGCTGAACCGGCATGGGCTCAGCGTCCGATATATCGGACGCTGAGCGTTAACGGGTTAAATGTGATTTGATATATGATGGGGCACAGCGCAATCATTTGTGTTGTTGTGGGGGTGCAAGATTTGCATGTATGGACCACTAAATTCGTGATAGACACCCTGTTGGGTGGGGGTAGCACAGCATAGTAAATTGTGTTGTGAGGAGTAGATTTGGTGAATATAGTGAACATTGTCTGTATTGCTTTTTATTTAGAAGCTTAGTATGGAACATAGTTCCACAGGACAAATTCTGCAAGGAAATCATGTGGTTCTGTACCGTATGGAGCAAACACGTCACCTGTGAGTTACTAGATGCCGCTTCTGCCTGTGTCTGATCAGTTATTATTGAGGATTTTTGGATTGGGTTTGTGTGCTTTTACCAAACCTGTGTAAGGGCTCTTTCACATTTGCGTTAGTGTTCAGCTTCAGTTGCGCATCGGTGTCTCTGTTGGTCTCCGTTTATCTTCCTTTTTTTTCTCCGTAATGAATCCGATTCATGTCCGTGTCCGCAAAAAAAACCTGCAGGTTTAACGTTGCTTTCCAAACATCACACCTGGTTTTTCAGGCTCATCAATGAAAAAAATACAGATAATTTATTCGTTTGTTGTTTTTTTGTTTTTTTTTCAAGACCCATAGACTTCAGTTTCCTTCCGTGATCTGCATCAGTGAAAAAAATTAGGAGGTTTCATCATTTTATATACAGACATAACGTCAGTAACAATACAATATGAAAACACCCATAGAAAAGAATGGCTTGTGAGGCATCCGTGGAAATCACTGAACCACAGACAGGAAAAACTACGTCAATGTGAAAGACCCCGCAGGGCGCATTCACGCGACGCGTTGCGTTTTTGACGCATTCCACTGGCTTCAGCCTTGATTACATGCTAAGGTTACATTGCGTTTTAGCAGATGCATTGGAAACGCAATATAACCGTAGCATGTGATCAAGGCTGAAGCCAGTGGAATGCGTCAAAAACGCAACGTGACACAGCACTTTGTGTGAACGCGCCCTAACTGTTTGGAACCCAAAATAAAGTGTTTTGCTGTCCCTCTGCATTGCCCTTGAACTGCTGACAAGGACCACGGTATAACCCGTTGTGCATGCTCCAACGAGCCTGGTGGCAGTGCCAATATAAGACTGGTGTAATAAAATTATATTGTCGTTCCAACAAGCAGTAAATTGTAAAATGTGCAAGTATTTGCCAACTCCTACAACTTCATAACTTGTTGGTTAACTTTGGAAATAGAAGAATATTCCTCCCATCACAGACAACAATGTACAATGAGAAGTAGACAGAGCCGGTCACTGCGACACATCAGAACCGCAGATACAGAATGACCACATAAAGGGAAGTTACAGGTCATAAAACAATAAGAAAGACAGACTGCAACACCCCCATTTATCTGAGGCTGGGTACACTCGCCCCTGCCCACTCATGATAGTCACATGCTGTAGGCGTAACATGTGGATATAGTAATTCCTACCACATCAAACTCATCCCATAATGATTCACCTTACAAGTTACATACTGTCACAATCGTCTTGACAAAGGACGATTTCTTCAATAGGTTGTTTGTCCAAGGAAATGTATGCAAATAGCTTCCTATCTGACACATGTATAGTCACAGCTAGAAAGCCTGGACCAAAGTTCAGCCAAGTACACATCTGCAGCTACAGTACAGGCCAAACATTTGGACACACCTTCTCCTTCATGGAGTTTTCTATTAAATAAAAAGTGTGAAACAACTGAAAATATGTCTTATATTCTAGGTTCCTTTTGCTGTGATTACGGCTTTGCACACTCTTGGCTTCTCTTGATGAGATACAAGAGGTAGTCACCTGAAATGGTCTTCACATCACAGGTGCCCTGTCAGGTGTAATAAGTGGGATTACTTGCCTTCTTGTGCAGTAGTCAGGTGGATACACGGCTGATAGTCTGTCAGAATTTCTATTATGGATAGAAAAAAGCAGCTAAGAAAAACGAGTGGCTATCATTACTTTAAGAAATGAAAGTCAGTCAGTCTGAAAAATTGGGAAAACTTTGAAAGTGTCCCCAAGTGCAGTTGCAAAAACCATCAAGCACTACAAAGAAAGTGGCTGACATGAGCGGCCCAGGAAAGGAAGACCGAGAGTTACCTCTGCTGTGGAGCATAAGTTCATCCGAGTCACCAGCCTCAGAAATCGCAGGTAACAGCAGCTCAGATGAGAGAGCAGGTCACTGCCGCACAGAGGTCTAGCAGGAGACACATCTCTACAACAACTGGTAAGAGCAGACTGTGTGCAGCAGCCTTCATGGTAACATCACTGCTAAGAAACCACCGCTAAGAACCGGCAACAAGCACAAGAGGCACAAGGAATTGACATGAGACCAGTGGAAATCTGTGGTTTGGTCAGATGAGTCCAAATTAGGGATATTTGCTTCAAACCACCGCAGAAAAGGTGAAGGAATGGACTCTATATCCCTGGTTCCCATCGTGAAGCCTGGAGGAGGTGTTATGGTGCGTGTGTGTGTGTGTGGGTTAGGAGCTTTGCTGGTGACAATGTTGGGTGTGATGATGTGGGGGGCTCTCCTGGTGACAATGTTGGGGATTATACTGAACCAGCATGGTTACCACAGCATCTTGTAGCGGCTGCTATTTCATCCGGTTTGCGTTTAGTTGGAACATTTATTTTTCAACAGGACAATGACCCTAAACACACCTCCAAGCTGTGTAAGGGCTGTTTGACCAAGAAGGAGAATGATGGGGGGGGGGGGGGGGGCAACAGACCTGAACCCATTAAGATGGTTTGTGGTGAGCTGGACCGCAGAGTGAAGGCAAAAGGGACAACAAGTGCTAAGCATCTCCGGGAACTCCTTCAAGACTGTTGGAAGATCATTTCAGGTGACTACCTCTTGAAGCTCATCAAGAGAATGCCAAGAGTGTGCAAAGCAGTAATCACAGCAAAAGGTGGCTACTTTTTGTTAGGTATACAATTCCACACGTGTTAATTCATAGTTTTGATCCCTGAAGTGTGAATCTACAAATTTTTCTAGTCATGAAAATACATAAAACTCTTTGAATGAAAAGAAGTGTCCAAACTTTTGGTCTGAACTGTACATCCTATTGACATGAATAGAAGGCTAATTCTGGTCATATTTTGAGGCAGCTTTTTAACCCTCTGTGTAAACTGGATGCTCACAACAGTGAAAAACTGATTAGCGCCATCCGTTTTTTATTTTTTTTTGCAGAATGTTTCAATACTTTCTGATTGATAATTGGACATTTTTTTTAATGCACCACTCATGGGGGGAAAAAAACACAGCACTCAGATGGAGTCTGGAATTTTTTCGGACAGTACGAACCCTCCCTCCCCGCCCCCCCCCCCCCAAAAAAAAAACACAGATGCCACAACATTCATTTGTCATGGCCATTAAATCCCTTTGAAGTTGTTTGATTGCAGCCAAATTCTGCAAAAATGTATTACGATCTTAAGTAAAATGTACCAAAAAAAAAATGTATAAAAAATAAAAAGAGATGCAGTAATTATGCAGGAATTATGCTAAAAAAAAAACCACTTGCAAAAAGAAAGCTCAGCAAAACTTAGTAAAGCTCAGATAAAGTACAAAACATACTAAAAAATTTTTTATTCTATACCAATGACTTCATGAGTGAATCTTCTTTACCGTAATCAGTTGCATAATGTTGAAATCAGAACTTTGTTCTAATAATAAGAAAAACTAAAATTTGCTCCATTAGACGTACGATCCCCAATTATATACAATGTATTACTGAAAATATTCTAATATTTCAGCTGGAAGCTTTAGCAGCAATTCTCAGCTTCTGGGAGGGTTGAGATACTTGTCTGCTTGTATCTAACCCTATAGAATCTTTTCCCAGCAGAAACAGGATCACAATTTACAAAATGTCACTTGGTTTTAACTAGGACACAATTTGTAGGATAAATGTCATTAATGAGCCATTGGACCTTTGTTTTGTTTTGTTTTTTCGATACAGGGCACAACGCACATCAAAGTCTTCTAATATAATATAAACCCGGGAGCCAATGATTTTAGTCCAGGCTCTATGGTTTTCTTCCGACAAACTATGTATCAAAAAGGAATCTATAACTGTATATAAAGTAACTCATCTAAACAGAGATCTGCAGTAATAAAGCATTGATAAGGCATTGATACCCTTTCAGTAGGTGCAGGGTGGGCTCTGCAACATGTATATGATGTGTAGGGGAGAACTGGTGACCTTTTACAGACAGGGGAAGAAAGCAAGAAGACTTAGGTTGGTCACTAAGCGTAAACTTTCAAAGGGTAAGCATAAGGGTCACCCATGTAATACTTACCCTGCTAAAGTGTGCCTGCCCCAGAGGAGAAAGCATCCCAGCAGTAAGGCCTTCAAATAAATCTTGCTAAAAAGTGGCTGCTTCTCATAGTCCAGAGGTCAGGAGGATCTATCACTGCCAGATCGTACTAACTGCTGTCCTAGAGATTGGATGAAGCACCAACAAAGCATTTCACCCGATCTCTAGAGAGTAGAGCATCCTGGCATCACGTGTTTCTGCAGGAACTAGAGTAATGACAGAAGCAGGTGACCGATCACAGCCGTCCTGCATCACTGCAAGGTCTATAAACCCCTTTCCTGATGCCAGGGGATGGGGCGGCTGGGACTGGGTAAGAAAAAAAGCTTTGTGTGTGAGCATAGTAGCAGCGTGCATGTGCAGGGGCGTGCATAGCAGCACTGTGTGTGTGCATAGCAGCAACCAGTGTGTAGGCCGAGTGTGTGAGTATAGTAAGTTTGTATTATGTAGGTCAGTTCTGAGTGTGTTCATGCGAGTGAATTATTGGTAGCACAGCTGAATGTTCTGTGTTTGTGTGTCCAATAGGGAATTTTTCATTGGTGTAAAATATATTTTTCTGTTTTTTTTTTTTGTTGTTGAAAAATACGATAATCACAAAGGAAATCAGGATTGTTCTCTTCAGCCTCCAATTTGACTAACGTTTTATAGTCTTGGACCAATAGACACAAATTTATCTGCTGAGTGTATATGCCTGTATATGGATGGATTCCAGAGCAATCTGAAAATTTATTTTTGGCTCAAAGTTAAAAAAAAAAAAAATTGACAAAGAAATTGACACTGTATCCACATCATTTTGTAACCTGGAACTCTCACCACAATATTAGCAGTGCCCACTTACAGAACACTAGCGCCCACACAGAACCCCCCCCCCCTCCCTCATGTAGACCAAAACATTGCTTCAATGGATGGATGTTTATTCCTCAAATATGTAAACATTTATATATGTACATACAATTATTACTTTGTATCATTTACAAGATAAGCTCCATTTCAAGCACCGCCAACAGAGAATCCATAACCCACCCCCAACTGCCAGGCTCCCACACGCACCCACACATGCCCACGTCTGCACACCACGGATGCTTTGACACCAAAATAAATCTCCAGCCTTTAGACGGGCTGCCGAAAGCACTAGTGCTTCATAAATGATTTATTTCTGTAAATTTAATTAGATTTTTTCTATAGAAAAGAACCGTATTGTTTTTTGTTTTAATTCTGTGTCTAATCTCCTCCTTCCGATCAGCGTCTATGCGACACCTGAAAGAAGGGTATAGTATTTATATAGAAGTTCCATGCAGCAGCAGAATTCACATACAAGACCTGCCGCAGATCCATCTCTTCCTAGACGTTCCAAAGGGTTTAAAAAAAATACAAACAAACGAAAAAAAAGAAGAGAGAACTAAAAGTAGTCAGATCCGTTCTGCATCATTAGGATTTTTACTACAGGTGAAGTTATTAGTCTTATTTCCTGTATCACTGTTTTTTCCAGTAAGGACCTGGAGATATTAAATAAGACAGTACCAAGCTGTGCCCACTTATATGATGCCCAGGGGGTCGGCTTGCAGCGTGGGCTGTAGAAGCTGAGGCTGAAGAGGAGGAGGTAACTGCAGAGGGACTAGAGGTGGCGCCAGCTGACCCGGGCCTGGACTGGAGTGCTGTGCTGAAGGAGAGCTGGTCACGCTGGGGGAGTCCACGATTTCTCCGTCGTAAAAGAAGAACTGGCACTGCTGGATGAAGTTTTCTATCACAGACTGGTGGTTCTTAGTGGTTGAGAAAAATTCCTTGTTCTCGAAATCTGGACGCATAAGAGTCGGCCAGAAACAGATGGAAAGGTTATCTGCCGTCATCAGGTTTGTCTTGTTGTGTTGACTAACCCTAAAAAAAAAAAAAATGGAAAAGAAATAATTTAAGTGATTCTTACCAACCAACATCAGAGAGACTGACTGGTTTGATACAGAAATGGATGTGTCTGGAGCAGAATTTCAGATTTAAAAGCACAGGAATTTCCAACAGGACTCCTAGGAGGAGTCGTCCCTATTACCTTGCCCATTCATAGTTATTGACAGCGAGAGTCCTGATTACTCCGCCCACACCCAGTGATTGACAGTGAGAGTCCTGATTACTCCGCCCACACCCAGTGATTGACAGTGAGAGTCCTGTTTATACTTTTTACATATAGTAATTGACAGGAAGAGCCCTCCTTAACCCTGTGTGTAGGCAGGGCAGCTGGACTCTCCCTGCCAATCACTGTGGGTGAGGTAATCATTACTGTCTTTGCCAATCACTGGATGTGGGTGAGGCAATCAGGACTCTCCGCATCCCCCCTCGGAGTCCTGTGAGAATTTAGGACCGTTTCACACTGTCGTTGTCGGCCTGTGAACCACGTCCTGTGGCACCGTCCAACATCACTGCTGAAAACGGCACTACTTACATGATAGCGCCAATGGTGTAAACATATATTATAGTTATGATGCTGCCGTTTAGAAAGGAGGACATGCTGTAGGCTGGTATATAATGAGGGACAGTCCCTGTATGTCATCTATAGGGGAAAGAGCAGTTGGATCACTTCATAACCAAGTCCATTAGTCATTTCCGGGACTACTGATTATATGGCTAATGGTATCCGGATGAAGTTACCCTAATTAATCCTATATGTGATCTATAAGCACCAGGCGTTACTAGTCATGTGCTACCACTCAGACTATAATAATTATGTGTCACAGGTTTATCTGGGTGTGTCATAGAAACCCGGTTTTAGTCACTATTGGCAAACATGTTTGAACTCCATGATGACTGCAGCTGCTCTGGAGTCATTCTCTCTATGGAAGGCAGAAAACATTTCTGAGAAAACACAGACGCTGGCCTTATACCATGACAATCTCTGTGATGAGGCCTAGGAAAGTAGATAAATTCTGCAGAATGATAAGTAGCGTTAGAGGAAAAGATTCAGTACAACTTGTGTTTTCTTTATTGAAATATCTGCTTTTGTTCAGTTTAAGAGTCCAGTGGGTGGAGTCAAGGTGTATAATCAGCCGAGCCCCTCCTGCTATATAGCATACTACCTGCAGATAGGACACTATGTACAATCTGCTCAGCTCCTCCTGCTCTATAACATGCTGCCTGCAGAGAGAGCAGGAGGAGCTGAGCAGATTGTGCATAGTGTCCTATAGCATACTACCTGCAGATAGGACACTATGTACAATCTGCTTAGCTCCTCCTGCTCTATAACATGCTGCCTGCAGAGAGAGCAGGAGGAGCTGAGCAGATTGTACTTAGTGTCCTATAGCATACTACCTGCAGATAGGACACTATGTACAATCTGCACAGCTCCTCCTGCTCTATAACACTATATCCTACATATACTCACCGATTCAAATGAGATATAATGTATTTCAGGACTTCATAGTTGACAGAAGGAAAGTTATGTAAAATCTTTTTCAAAACATGAAGCCTCTCAATCCGGTCCGGGATTTCTGCAGGTAAAATAAGATAATTCTCTTAGAAGGAGATTCCCCTTTACCAGCGATAGAAGATATATAAAACATTGGATATACATTTATCCATTGCTGCTTTAAGTGCCAACATATTCCACCGCAATATAGAGACACCCCGAACTATTTTAATGAAAAGTAAAATCTTTCTTGCATGATACAGGTCCAAATAGAAATACAGTATATGGGACTTGCAAAGTAACTTAAGTAAATCTTAAGTTTAAAGTATACAGGCAGTCCCCGGGTTACGTACAGGATAGGTTCTGCAGGTTTGTTCTTAAGTTGAATTTGTATGCAAGTCAGAACTGTATACTTTTTAATTATAACCCCAGATAAAAAAAATTTTTGGTCTCTATGACTATTGGATTTTAAAAATGTTGGGTTGTCATAAGAACCATTATTAATAATAAAGCTTCATTATAGACACCAGTGATAACTGTTATAGCTGTTTATTTTAGCCTAGGACTAAATTACCGTAAATTACCAAAATCCAGAGGTCCGTTTGTAACTAGGGGTCGTCTGTAAGTCAGGTGTTGTTAAGTAGGTGACCTCCTGTATAACCATAAAAGGGTTAACAAAAATCTTTTACAAGATTGCTAAACACAGAATTTTGGTATCTCCAGCACTTAGATAGTGAATGCGAGTGCTGGAGATACCAGAGCTCTGTGCTCAGCAATTTCAGATGCTCTCAAGGAATGAAAGGATGCATGAGAATCAGGGTTCAGGTCCCAGTAGACCAATCCCTACCGATCAGATAGTTAACCCCTGGACTGTGGAGGGGGAGGGGTAACAATGATACTTTTATTGATTCATTTTATCATACACTTATTGTTCTCTGTTCATCTGATCATCAGGAAAATCTGCTCCACGTCAGGTTGATTGGTGTTGGATTATGGCGATGTTTAATAGGAGGAGGAAAATACTTACTAGAAGCCTCCAGCAGATCTGGATGATGGAGATAAGGTATAAGTGGAGCTGGAAGATCAGCAAAAAAGGCTTTGAGAGCACCAGCCACGGCATTGACATTCACCTCCATCGCAGCCAAGTGCAGGTTGTTATCTGCAACACAGGTAAAGGGTTAACATAAAGGAAATCAAATGTCGCACAGCAGAGAATATTATATTATATATATTATTATAACTATCATATCAAATATATATTCTATCTATCTATCTCAGATAAGAGTAAAATATGAAAATATTCAGAGCTATTGCGACTACTCACCCAGATCAAACTGCTTCTGAATATTATCTTGGTCCGTTTTGTATCCGCTCACACGATACAGACCCTCCGTGCCGAGTCCTGAAACCAAAAACAGATTGGGGCTCAGGCAAATAGTACGAGGGTTATGTATAGCAATATATGGCAACCTTTAGATTTAAGGTCATGTGTATATTTGGACATTGTATACAGTTATAGCAGATGGCACCTGGTATATATACACATTGTATACAGTTATAGCAGATGGCACCAGGTATATATACACATTGTATACGGTTATAGCAGATGACACCCGGTATATATACACATTGTATACAGTTATAGCAGATGACACCCGGTATATATACACATTGTATACAGTTATAGCAGATGACACCCGGTATATATACACATTGTATACAGTTATAGCAGTCGGCACCCGGTATATATACACATTGTATACGGTTATAGCAGTCGGCACCCGGTATATATACACATTGTATACGGTTATAGCAGTCGGCACCCGGTATATATACACATTGTATACGGTTATAGCAGATGACACCCGGTATATATACACATTGTATACGGTTATAGCAGATGACACCCGGTATATATACACATTGTATACGGTTATAGCAGATGACACCCGGTATATATACACATTGTATACAGTTATAGCAGATGACACCCGGTATATATACACATTGTATACAGTTATAGCAGATGACACCCGGTATATATACACATTGTATACAGTTATAGCAGATGACACCCGGTATATATACACATTGTATACAGTTATAGCAGATGACACCCGGTATATATACACATTGTATACAGTTATAGCAGATGACACCCGGTATATATACACATTGTATACGGTTATAGCAGATGACACCCGGTATATATACACATTGTATACAGTTATAGCAGATGACACCCGGTATATATACACATTGTATACAGTTATAGCAGATGACACCCGGTATATATACACATTGTATACAGTTATAGCAGATGACACCCGGTATATATACACACATTGTATACAGTTATAGCAGATGACACCCGGTATATATACACACATTGTATACAGTTATAGCAGATGACACCCGGTATATATACACATTGTATACGGGTATAGCAGATGACACCCGGTATATATACACATTGTATACGGGTATAGCAGATGACACCCGGTATATATACACATTGTATACAGTTATAGCAGATGACACCCGGTATATATACACATTGTATACAGTTATAGCAGATGACACCCGGTATATATACACATTGTATACAGTTATAGCAGATGACACCCGGTATATATACACACATTGTATACAGTTATAGCAGATGACACCCGGTATATATACACACATTGTATACAGTTATAGCAGATGACACCCGGTATATATACACACATTGTATACAGTTATAGCAGATGACACCCGGTATATATACACACATTGTATACAGTTATAGCAGATGACACCCGGTATATATACACACATTGTATACGGTTCTAGCAGATGACACCCGGTATATATACACATTGTATACAGTTATAGCAGATGACACCCGGTATATATACACATTGTATACAGTTATAGCAGATGACACCCGGTATATATACACATTGTATACAGTTATAGCAGATGGCACCCGGTATATATACACATTGTATACAGTTATAGCAGATGGCACCTGGTATATATACACATTGTATACAGTTATAGCAGATGACACCCGGTATATATACACATTGTATACAGTTATAGCAGATGACACCCGGTATATATACACATTGTATACAGTTATAGCAGATGGCACCCGGTATATATACACATTGTATACAGTTATAGCAGACGTCCCCTGGTATATATACACATTGTATACAGTTATAGCAGATGGAACCTGGTATATATACACACATTGTATACAGTTATAGCAGATGACACCCGGTATATATACACACATTGTATACGGTTCTAGCAGATGACACCCGGTATATATACACATTGTATACAGTTATAGCAGATGACACCCGGTATATATACACATTGTATACAGTTATAGCAGATGACACCCGGTATATATACACATTGTATACAGTTATAGCAGATGGCACCCGGTATATATACACATTGTATACAGTTATAGCAGATGGCACCTGGTATATATACACATTGTATACAGTTATAGCAGATGACACCCGGTATATATACACATTGTATACAGTTATAGCAGATGACACCCGGTATATATACACATTGTATACAGTTATAGCAGATGGCACCCGGTATATATACACATTGTATACAGTTATAGCAGACGTCCCCTGGTATATATACACATTGTATACAGTTATAGCAGATGGAACCTGGTATATATACACATTGTATACAGTTATAGCAGATGACACCCGGTATATATACACATTGTATACAGTTATAGCAGATGGCACCCGGTATATATACACATTGTATACGGGTATAGCAGATGACACCCGGTATATATACACATTGTATACAGTTATAGCAGATGGCACCTGGTATATATACACATTGTATACAGTTATAGCAGATGACACCCGGTATATATACACATTGTATACGGGTATAGCAGATGACACCCGGTATATATACACATTGTATACGGTTATAGCAGATGACACCCGGTATATATACACATTGTATACGGTTATAGCAGGTGGCCCCCTGTATATAAACACACATAAATATTATATACGGTTACAATAGGAGGGCAGAGAAGCTGTCAGTGATATCAGACTAGCCCCGGAGGACCACCATGTGCCCAATAAGAAACAGCGCCGCGCTACACATTGCTGGGTTATAATATATCATCATGTAGTTATTTCCGGTCGGAGACCAGATGTCGCACTCAGAATTTCACTTTCACTGGATGGGATTGTGCTGATCCACTGGGGATCACTTCCAGAACTTCCTCTATTCTGCAGATGGACGGCTAAGTGAACACAGATTTGTGCTGGCTCATAGCAACATGTTCCCTATACTACATCAAGTGTCCATTAACCCCCTGCTGTCATCTGTAGCTCTGTCCATGCAATGTGATCTGCTGGCAGCATGCTATAGACCAGGAGGAGCTGTGTAGATTGTACATAGTGTCCTATCTGCAGGCAGAATGTTATAGAGCAGGAGAAGCCGAGCAGAATGTACATAATGTCCTATCTGCAGGCAGCATGATATAGAGCGAAGAAGCCGAGCAGATTGTACATAGTGTCCTATCTGCAGGCAGCATGTTATAGAGCAGGAGGAGCTGAGCAGATTGTACATAGTGTCCTATCTGCAGGCAGCATGTTATAGAGCAGGTGGAGCTGAGCAGATTGTACATAGTGTCCTATCTGCAGGCAGCATGTTATAGAGCAGGAGGAGCTGAGCAGAATGTACATAGTGTCCCATCTGCAGGCAGTATGTTATAGAGCAGGAGGAGTTGAGCAGATTGTACATAGTGTCCTATCTGCAGGCAGCATGTTATAGAGCAGGAGGAGCTGAGCAGATTGTACATAGTGTCCCATCTGCAGGCAGCATGTTATAGAGCAGGAGGAGCTGAGCAGAATGTACATAGTGTCCCATCTGCAGGCAGTATGTTATAGAGCAGGAGGAGTTGAGCAGATTGTACATAGTGTCCTATCTGCAGGCAGCATGTTATAGAGCAGGAGGAGCTGAGCAGATTGTACATAGTGTCCTATCTGCAGGCAGCATGTTATAGAGCAGGAGGAGCTGAGCAGATTGTATATAGCGTCTCATGTGCTAACAGCATGTTATAGGGCAGGAGAAGCCAAGCAGAATGTATATAGTGTCCCGCTTGCTGGCAGCATGCTATAGAGCAGGAGGAGCAGATTGATAAATAATTTGCAGTAAAAAGAATTAATAAATTAATGTGGTCCTTAATAATAATAGTAAGAGGTCACTTTAGAAGGAACCAAGAAAGGTTTAAAGTAAAGTCTGTGCCCTTATTCCTTTACTATTTGCTTCTGGATTCAATTTGCTCACAGATGTTTGTAGAATAGAAAAAAGTTCATTTATAAAAACAGAAGCAGAACAAAAGTAGATGTATAGTAACTACACAATATTATACTGCCCCACATACTACATTATACTGCCCTACACTATGTCATGCTGCCCCCATACTATTGTCATGCTGCCCCCATACTATTGTCATGCTGCCCCCATACTATTGTCATGCTGCCCCCATACTATTGTCATGCTGCCCCCATACTATTGTCATGCTGCCCCCATACTATTGTCATGCTGCCCCCATACTATTGTCATGCTGCCCCCATACTATTGTCACGAAGGAGCAGCCCCAGTCAGGGGGATACAATATCTGGTGGTTGTCAGGAGTCATTAGATGAGGTGCCATAAGATAAGTTTTGGGGGAGGTCTGGATGCATCCACTATTACAACTCCATATATGATCATCAGAGAGATCAGAGATGTTAATTGCCAGATAAAATCTTCTCCTGGTAATTATTCTATGCGGGGGGGGGGGGGGGATCATAAAATGAACGTGTACTGTGGAGCCCCACAAGCCAATTTATAATACCGCATGGCATCATAGGCTCCACTTATTACACCGCATCAGCTGAATTACTCCTAATGTTAGAACAGACCATTTGCAATTAGAGCCAGAATGAAAAAAATCACTGGAAATATCCGGGGCCTTGTACTTTAGGTAGATAAGGAGCCATAGACCGAAAACCGCATGTTAAAGGCAATGTACACCTTTACATTTCATCATAGTATATGTGCATGTGTGTATATGCAAATGTGTGTGTGTATACATATGCATCTGTAATATATATTATGTAAATATATTCATATTTTGTTCAAAAAAAAAAAATCACAAATCTAGTACAACAACTACAGGCGGTCCCCTACTTAAGAACACCTGACTTACAGACGACCGCTAGTTACAAACGGACCTCTGGATGTTGGTAATTACTGTACTTTAGCCTTAGGCTACAATGATCAGCTGTAACAGTTATCACAGGAGTCTGTAATGAAGCTTTAGTGTTACTCCTGGTTCTTATTACAGCCCAACATTTTTAAAATCCAAATGTCACAGAGACCAAAAACATTCCGTCTGGATCTACAATTATAAAATATACAGTTCCGAGTTGCATACAAATTCAACTTAAGAACAAACCTACAGAACCGATCTTGTACGTAACCAGGGGACTGCCTTTATATTAAAAAAAAACAAAAAACAAAAAAAAAAACAAAAAAAAAAACAACTTTTTTTTCAATCTTGAATTTACGTCAATTTAAAAAATGCAGTCATATTTTTGGGTAAATCATCTCCATGGCATTATGTAGAGTATGGATGACTCAACATGTCACACATCCCTAACGAGTATATATCATCTCCATGGCACAGGGTAGAAAAAAAAAAAAAAAAAAAGATAAAATGTTCATAACATAACACAGACCCTTAGAAAGCAGGTGAGAATGTAATGATGCACATTGCTGGCAGGCAGCGGCCGCCATGGCACAAGTTACTTAGAAAGGGAAATATTTTTTTGTTTTCCTGTTGGACAAGTGTGCAGAACTAATTGGACCCTGGGGATCCATATGGAAAAAAATAAAAAAAAATAAACCGGATAACCGAGCAGAGCGGGATTACCAGCTTATACAACTCTTGCTCACTTAGGTTTTTCATCCTACAGTAAACAAATTTATGATTTTAGACCGTTCCTAAACAAATGTCCGAAATAATATTGGGGTTCCACAAAGTAAATGGGGGGGGGGGGGGGGGGGTCATGGTATAAATGGTTTTCCTGGTGCTGGGAGAGCGAAAAATGCATAAATAAAGGGAAACAATACACAAGTACATGCGCCGATGCGGGTGAACCCATAACCCTGCTTGTCAGCGCCGCTGCCCCCAGCATAAAAGGCGCTAATGAGCATGCAGAGATAATGAGACATGCTAATAGAAAGCAATTAGGATCTCACGACGCCACTTTACTTTGTCACCTACAGCAGTTGTAATTGCTGATATTTGGGGTAATAAAGCTATAGAAAAAAAAAAAAACAACAACAACAGCAAAAAGCAAATCTTGATTATCCTTTTAATAAGTCTGAAAATTAATAATTTTCATGCTCTTTATTGATGCACTTAAATGGCAACATTGGCGCTTCTGTTGCTTTAGTAAACAAAATTTAATTAAAAACAAATATAAAAGAATGAGATGTTCCAGAATCCTATACTGGATGGTAATGGTAGTCTTAAGATAACACTGGGAATGGGGGGGAGGGGGTAAGACAAAAAAATCCGTGGAATTGCATTGGATAGAAGGAGCTGTTCACTGTGTGACATCACATGACCAGGGATATAACGGGCCGTGCACCTGTGTGACATCACATGACCAGGGATATAACGGGCCGTGCACCTGTGTGACATCACACGACCATATAATGGGCCGTGGACCTGTGTGACATCACATGACCAGGGATATATAACGGGCCATGCACCTGTGTGACATCACACCACCAACGACTGGAAAGAATGGAAGATTCGTGCTGAATAACAGCAAGTGAATACATAGAAAACTGGGGTATTGATACAGAAAGTACAGGCAGTCCCCGGGTTACATACAAGATAGGGTCTGTAGGTTTGTCCTTAAGTTGAATTTGTATGCAAGTCGGAACTGTATATTTTATCATTGTAATCCCAGCCAGAACTTTTTTGGTCTCTGTGACAATTGGATTTTAAAAATGTTGGGTTGTCTTAAGAATCAGGATTAACAATAAAGCTTCATTACAGACACCTGTGATAACTGTTATAGCTGATTATTGTAGCCTAGGACTAAAGTACAATAAATTACCAATATCCAGAGGTCCGTTTGTAACTAGGGGTCGTATGTAAGTCGAGTGTTCTTAAGTAGGGGACCGCCTGTATATTGGAAAATTGTATAACTTTTCATTACACAAACAATTATTTGCTGAATGTGGACAACCCCTTTAACAGCTTTCTTTACACCTTTGCAAACCTACTATCAGTGTATGACGTGGCAGGTTAGTGGTTAAAATTGTAAATTACAGGATCCCTTTAAGGTGTCCACATAGGAACAGGGTTAATACATAAAAAACACATACATACATACATACATACATACATACATACATACATATATATATATATATATATTATATATATTGAAAAAAAAACGACCCCCCCTGGATACTTACAAACATGGAATAGATATGGATGTAACCATAAGTGTATATCTTTACACTCTTTTTTTTTAAAGTTACCCCAAATTTTGGTAGGGGGAAGTTACTAATGTCTTTGTGGTAATGCAGGACGTCTGCAAGTTATCTGATCAACTGCAACACATTCATAATTCTTACTGTATTTAGAATACAATCCCCATATCTCTAGGATCGGGTACCTCCGGGATCACAGATTACATTTGCTTTACTGCACTGTAGTAAAACCTATTCAAATCAGTGCGACTTGTTAAACTGCAGGCAAAAGATCTGAAGAAACGTCGCAGCATCTATATATGCGTGAAGGAAATAAGATACAGCTGGACTTTTCTTTCCCGGGGGAGTGAGAGAACGATGCTGCGCTATAGTAAATGTGTACGTTACCAGGCATCTTAGAATACGCTCTGCTAAATACGTAACCCCAAGCTACACCGCCCAAACATTAATGGAAGATTTAAAAGACTTCTATGCCCTCATCCTCCTTCCAACCATAAAAAAAAAAAAAAAAAAAAAAAAAATCTAAAAAACTGGATAAGAATACAGCTCTACAGATGAATGGAGAGTACTGGAGGAAGCTCGCACATCATATGATGTATGGCTGGAGGTGCAGGGCACAGGAGAGGAGCACTCGCTCCCAAGTTTCGGGAAGCTGAGAGCCATTAGGTTTGTTCTTACATTAGAGTTCTGTGAAGTGGAAAAGGTGCAGCGCTGTTATGAGGCGGCCATTACCCATGTGACAGATTCATCTCACAAATGTCTAAAACGCAAAAAAGGAGAACATTTCGGAAAATTTCATCTGCCGGACGCTAGCTGCTCCATTTACTTCTCTTAAAAGGACATCTACCACCAGGATGAAGGATTGTAAACCAAGTACACTGACATACTGGTGTGCGCCCTGTCTCTGGCAGGATCTGCTCTTCTTTTAGCAGATCCTTCTTTTAAAATTATGCAAATGAACCTAAGGGGCTCCAGGCTCCATAGAAGTTAATGGAGCCAGGAGCCCCTCAGGCTCATTCGCATAATAGTTAAAGCCCTTTTTTCTTGAAAAAAAAATTAAAATAAAGCATAAAAAACTAAAAGAACCGCAGATCCTGCCAGAAGGTGCGCACACCAGTATGTCTGTACAGTATGTCTAGTTTACAATCCCTGCTCTGGTGATAGAGGTCCTTTAAAGGGACAGTGATATAAAAATAGTGTAAACCGTTGCGATCTCAGCTGCAGGCGATCACTGGTCTTGTTGGTGATCGGCCTTGGTAGATAAGATGGGTGGATAGCTGGGGTTGGCGACTCCCAATATGACCAGGTTGCCGAAATTACAACAGAGAAGTAATATGCAGGCTACAACCACTTTAAAATAGTGGGGGTAATTTCTAGAAAAAGAAATTTGGGTCACATGATGCGACTCAACTTAACGGACAACGGGACATCTCTAATAAGTGAGTGGAGAGTGCTCTTGCAGTGTAGCAGCCTGTGAAGCTCCTGTATAGCCCCCCCCCCCCATAGCACATGTGGCTCATTAGCATAATTTTAAATGTGTATTTTAGAATGAAGGAGGCCAGGGGTAACAAATATAAGAAGATTATCACAGTCACGGTGCAAAGTCAGATTTGTCCGATTTTCATACCGTACATCAGTTAATGTGAGCCATAAACTATTCTCAGATTCTTCCTAATGTAATGATTCTGAATGACCATTGAGACAAGCGCAGTGTGAACAAGGCTCTGCCATCTGGATCCTCCACTGCTTCAATCCCATTGTAGTTTCTCGTCTGTACTGCACTAAATATAATTTGTATTCACAGTATAGGGGGGTCCAGCCATTAGTATATCCAGGGAGCGTATAAGAAGCCGCGCTCCCATAGACTAAGTGCAGAGAGGTGCTATTAAAGGAACAGCTTTGCGGATCATGTGTTGAGTCGGTCGCGGTGGGTGCTAATTATCCCCTGCCACAAACAATCTGCATCTGCCCTTAAGCCCATCAATTACACAGTGTGCTCCGGGATTACGGAGAAACAAACACGGCGAACGCTCTGTGTTATCAAGAAGTACGTCAGCTCCTAATAAACACTACTCCAAGGCTGACGAATCCTATATGTTTCAGGAGCATTGGAAAACGGTGGGCCATTTAAACAAACCGAACTAGACCCCGCCTCCAAATAGACCCCCCAACTAGAGCCCCCCAACTAGAGCCCCCCAACTAGAGCCCCCCAACTAGAGCCCCCCAACTAGAGCCCCCCAACTAGAGCGCCCCAACTAGAGCCCCCCAACTAGAGCCCCCCAACTAGAGCCCCCCAACTAGAGCCCCCCAACTAGAGCCCCCCAACTAGAGCCCCCCAACTAGAGCCCCCCAACTAGAGCCCCCCAACTAGAGCCCCCCAACTAGAGCCCCCCAACTAGAGCCCCCCAACTAGAGCCCCCCAACTAGAGCCCCCCAACTAGAGCCCCCCAACTAGAGCCCCCAACTAGAGCCCCCCAACTAGAGCCCCCCAACACTTTACAATCCTCGCCACCTTCGTGCAATTTTGTATCAAAACGCAAAGTTGTGTAAAAAAAACAAAACAAGTAAAATGTAAAAAAAATTTTGTCCAACCAAAGCGAAGATGGACGTAAAGAGCAGAAAGAGATAAAAAATCTCCAAAATCCAGAAGGCCGTAAAAAGGCATAGAATCATGAAAGTCAAAATACTTCTGGATGTGATGGGGAGTAAGGGGGCGATACTAAGGTGGTGTTGGAAGTTGCTGAGCACAGCACTCCGGTATCTCCAGGAGATATAATAGCTCCAGAGATACCCGAGCGCTGTGCAAATTCCATAGTACAGAATGGAGTGGCAGTAGGTGCACTCGACCTTATACTCGTTAATTTGTTTTCAACCTCCAAACATATAACAAACCACTACAAGCCGCTTTAAATTTTCAATTTTCCTACCAAAACAAACTGAATAACAACGTTTTCGATAACTTGTACTGTTCCACCAATTGACCCGTCCTGCAGTATACGAGGCATTGGAGGCCCTGCATAATTCATGACATTAAAAGGCGTTTAGTGGGATATAAGGAGACGCATTTCCCCGCATCAGGCCAATGTATAACCAGGGAATATTTGTTACCACTGATGCTTCTGTTTGTGTAAGTGGGCGCTGGTGGCAGCATCTGCTGTTCTTCCTGCGTGTGGCTGGGCACAAATCACACACAGCTTGTGTTTCCTAGCAGACACTTCACACAGAACCAACAGCTCCTTAACACCTTCCTCGCTACCGGAGAAGCTGTAAAGCGCCGAGGACTGAGCGGGGTTCCCAGCTTCACTGTAAACTCTGATAAATAGACATTCTGCTCAAAACAGCCGCCAACGCGGAGCCCCATCACCCCCCGCGGGCTCCGGTGACTGATCATTAATTGTTAACAAGTGTGGAAGAAGGTGGGTGTCTGACTAAGGTAGGTCGGTGTTGAGGTGGTGGGATAAAGGATGGAGGTGGCATTTCATCTCATTGACACACATACTGATAAACTTGCGTAAATTAATTGCCACATCATCAGGGAATATAACATATACTATAGTAAAAAAAAAAAACAACAAAGACTAAGGACTTATTCAGATGGGTGTTTGAGGTCGATAGGTCATCCATTTTTTTCATTTTTCTTTGCAGATGTCATACTGACCCATTGATTCCTATGGGTCTGTTCACACATCTGTTTTTTCCCCACCCAGGAGACGGTCAGAAAAAAAAAAAAAAATTGCAGCATGCACAATTTTTTTTCTCACATCTCCATGGAAGTCCATGAATCCACACAAACACAACACAAAATAAACCCCACGGCTGGCATGCAGAGGGCATCCGTATGCGGTCCGTTTTTCTCAAATGTTAAAATCAGATGCGGATGTAAAACGGACTGAACACGGAAATTTAAATGCTTCTTTTTTTTTTTACGGATGAGCAGCAGGCATGCCTGTCTGAGTAAGCCCTTAAAGGGGTTGTCCGGTGACAACAAGCAGTTAGGTGGGATCTCAGGGATTGGATCATGAGAATGGGCCAGTTGCAAATTCTCTCTGTCTCTCCATTCATGGTCTGTAGAACTGATGGATAGCGAATGGATGGCGCTGACAGAGATGGAGATAAATAGAGTAACCGACCCATTTGCAGCAGGCGGCTCAATACATCTGGGGAACAACAGACCAGAGTCCAAGTGATCTGTGGGTTCCCAACTAAGACCCTCCCCAATCATCATCCTGTGGGTAGGGGCTAACTCGTTGTCACTGGACAACTCCATTATGAGTGGTGTGGCCTGATAGCAATTCCTTCCAAACTCGTCATAGACATGCATGCCGAGTTAGAACGCACTTCTACTCAATAATAGAATACAATAAAGTGGCAGTGTATAACACAATGGCGAAACACGGACCGCGAATACCTAGAGAAGCACATGTTTACCAGCATGTAAAAGTACGTCCACCTATAAAAAAAAAGCCGTAAAGAAGAACGAGACAAAGTGTCCTTCTATTGGTACTTATCAGATCTGGAGATCAGGTCTATTTTATAATCTTATAATTATTTTTTTTTCTCTATATAGGTTTCTGAACCAGCATGCAACTTTAACCCAAAGGCAGCAAACTATCCAGAAGAACGGAAGGTGTACAGAGAGTTTTCCATTCACCTTCAGTTCCCCACTGACTTCATGTGACTTCCCCATTGACAATATAATGGACTTCAAGGACCTCACCGACTTCAATAGGCTGCCTTCCGTTATAAAGACACTGGCTGCTGCATTTGATAACAGAACCTGCCAAACGGAGGTGTGAACTGAGCCTTACACAAATGCAGCCATGTCCCATTATCACACATTACAATATCCAGAGCCCAATAGTGTCAGCAGGACTCAACCTCCATCTCTACACAAAAGTCTCCACTGGACTCAGAATAAGGGTTCATCACTGTATAAGAATTAATGTAGTCTTACCCGAGTCCTCGATGAAGTCCACACATTTCTTCACAAACACAGGAATGGGCTTCTCCGGGCTCACAAGTTCTTGTAGTGGTTTGCCAAAGTAATTGCTCTCCCAGTTCCTTCGGGTCGGTGGGTTAAACGGCTTGTTTTTCTTTTTCTAAAAATAATATAATAATATCACAAATTTAGAAAAGTTTATAGTCTTACATGAACAGGGGGAAAAAAAAAGCTGCCATTAAATCCTAAAAGTGCTCCGCTACTGCCAAGGTCTATGGTCAGAACCGAAACGGAAATATGACCGGACAGATAGAAAGTGAAGGTTTTCTAGCGCTACAACAGATTGAAGCATTCAGATCAGAATGAAGTTTTCTGCTGCATCATAATTAGACGGAAAGACTTAAAAAGGAACCGGTCACCTACTTTTACTAAACTAAAATACTAGTCCCCTCAGGTAGGGGATGAGATGTCTTTTCTAGCATTGCCTCATATGAAATCTCACCCGTTTACCTATATAAAAATATAATCCCCATGACCATGTAAAAATGAGCAGAGAAGAGTCAC
The DNA here is from genome assembly GCF_040894005.1 of Engystomops pustulosus. NCBI lineage: Eukaryota > Metazoa > Chordata > Amphibia > Anura > Leptodactylidae > Engystomops > Engystomops pustulosus. Next base: position 32,779,080 of record NC_092417.1, read on the forward strand.
TTTTGTCTGAGAAGAGTCACTTTTAGAGCCTAAAGGAGGAAGGGTGCAACTTCAACTACCCATATCTATATAACCCTATTTGATATATCTAAGGTTTCTAAATTGCATCAAACTTGACACAAGGTATCCTTAAACCTGTCATGGCTGCCATATGGCTATATACTTCTCAAATACACATACCCCTTGCAGATAGCACCACGGCACGACATCATGGCAGGGGAATACTCCTGAACGGCAGTAGCTAGAGACATTTAAAGAGGAGAATCTCCTATTGTGTTTCCAGGTGTCACAGAACCAGAGATATCCACTGTAAAAGTTAGCGGCAAGAGTGCAATTATTATTTACAAGTACCCATTCCAGACTGTGACCTTAACAGTAAATATCTCTGGTACTTTGGCAAATAGAAACACAAACCTAGTGTAATATTAAGAGAGATTCTCCTCTTTAAAATACAATTTAATGAGTAGAATCTCTTCTTTACTATAGTACCAGGATTGGGTTTCTAAGTGTCACAGAATCAGATATATCTACTACTAAATTTACAGTCAGTAGTGCAAATATTATATACATGACTCCCCATTCCTGACTGTAAGGCTACATTCACACTGCCGTTGCCCGCCAGTACCGTACCGTAGCGGGCAACGGCAGTGTACGGGGAGAGGAGGAGGTGAGCGCTGCTCACCCCCGCCCCTCTCCATAGGGATACATGGCGCACAGCCCCGTATTACGGGAAAAGATAGGACATGTCCTATCTTTTTCCGGGGTACGGAGCGATACGGTGCCGCACGTAAAGCGCCGTGTGCCTATTGCCGTCTATGGGGGACGTATATTGGCCGTATATACATCGTCCATATATACTTCCCCCATACGGTAGTGTGAATGTAGCCTAACAGTAGAGATCTCTCATTCTGTGTTATGTAGAAAAACAAATGCTGGTGCAATATTAAAGGAGATTCACCTCTTTAAAATGACTCCAGAACTGAATTTATAGGTGCCATTGTCTAAACAGAAAAATAGCAGCTCGCCAAACAAAGTATCAAATGGTAAAAAAAATGTGTGTGCTGTGTTCTTCAGTACTGAAGTTTGCGCCCCCTCCAGTCTAAAATGTAGAAGGAGCTGCAGCGAGACAAAGCGGTTATGAGAAGCATCTCCTGCCTAAACCAAAGATCGGGCATGTTGTAATCCATCACGCCCGATCCCTTTTTCCCCTCCCAAGATCCTCAAATTGGCCGACTTTGCTCTTGTAGTATTTATAGCTGATGCTTAACATAAAAAGTATAAATGGTAAATAGATTTCTCAAAAAAGTTTTGTACAACAAAAGCCTCCACACTTCAAGGCTACAATAGAAGACTTCTAACAAGAGGTTCTTCAGGATCCTATCACTGGCAGGGATTCAGACAACCCCCCCCCCCCCCCCACCACCACCACCCAAAATAAAAAAAAAACTGAATAGAGAATTTAGGTCAAATCAAACTCTTCTCTGGAACAGGAGGAAAATACAGCAATGATGTCGGGAACAATTTCAATCAGGAGCCCATTGTCTTAAGGAGAAAACGTTCGGTCGTCACTGATGCAAGCGAGGACTGTGTTACACCGGGGTTGTAAATACCACAAAAGCGTTCGCTCCAAAATGTGGAGAATTTTTATAGGATAACATTAGGAGTGGGAACATTCTTAGGCCGGCAGCCAATGCTGAACCTTATCAGATTTTACACCCTGGATACAACTCGCCGTCCGCGATCTGAAAAAGTAAAGAGGACGCGGAATTGTAGGGAAAGTGTAATCGGCAACGTTGCCGGGTCCAGCGAGACCACGGCGTGGATTAAGGGTATAGCTTTGGCCAGATACATGAATGCTGTGGATGGAACAGCATTAAATAAAAACAATGGAGAAGTTGTAAGGTTCAGATTTTGGCATTATGGGGTCTCTAGAAGAGTGGGTGTTCTATACATGGTGCGGAATTTGAGCATTCCGATGACCTATAGCTTTCCCAAGATCTACAATGTTATAATTGTTTTTTTTCAGCAAAATCACTGAGCTAAGAGATTAAACAAGATATGTTGCTGCATCAGTGTAGCTACAGCATTCTCGAGGTATGTTTGCTTCATAATGCATAACAGAAAATGGTAGATTTCCTTTAAGCTCACCTTTTTACCCTTTGCAAAGCAAAACCGAAGTATCCCTGTACCCACTCCAAAGATCTTGGCTCAGGGACTTTTTGGACATTGCAATTATATTTCTTCTAATATGGTGAGCTAATATATAATTTTTTCATACTAGTATTGGGAAGTAACCAGAATGAATCTTCCCCTTCCCCTCTAGAGCAGACAAGGCCACAACATTAGGCAAGAAGTTTTATTCTGCTTTCCCTTCTCCTTGGCTCCGGCTGTGGTTAATTACTTCTCCATTCTTCTAAATTCTTGTTATGTAATGAGTCGTTGACTTCCGAATCTGGAACACTGTTCATATATCACCACATTAAATCGCTACCTTTTGTACTTATGTGACTGGCATCAACGCCAAATGATGCCATCAAGCACAGGACGGAAACTATGCATTTTTTTACCATCTTGTAAAACGTATGGTCCATAGACTTGTCACACAGGGGCATCTCCACAACCTATGCCCATCCCTAATCTAGAAGAAATGGGGGGGGGGGACACACTTTACAGAGACATATTATGGTGGAAAGAGTGGCAATTATCATATATCCTGCTATGCAGCATGCCATAATTTTTTCAAAATAGGGTGCAAATACAGGGCACCCCTATAGCAATGCATTATTAGATATATGTACCTTTCAGGAAGGACTTCCAATGAACAGAGGCACATATGGACGGTCACGCAGATCTCCAGTCACATGACAGGTTGTGCAGCGGTGGGGAGCAAGCTCCGCCCATTCCAATGCCATCGTTTGGATCTAGTTGGAAGAGCCCGATCCTGTACTGTGACAAGGGGCCGGTGCCCCCCCAGAATACAGTGCATTCAAGTAAAAATGTGGTTGCGAATAATCAACATACTCCCAGAAATAAATAAAGTAAAACATTTGAAATGGATGGCCGGTAAAGATGAGTGGACCCGGCTTGTATTGGCAGTCAAACAGATAAGCCAGAAAACTGATGCGCCTTGCAACCAGTCATGGCTGTGAATGGCCAGGGGTGTCCACCAAGGCCAGGCAACCATCATCTGGGAGGGAGTAAGAGGGGTATGGGGCATCGTCTGGACAAGGTGCTGGTGAGGTGGGGAGCCCGAGGCACCAGCCTTAGTCTAGAAGGGACGGGGGGGGGGGGTATGGGGAGGGCTCTGGTGCATCACCCATCGTCTGGACGGGGGTGCTGATGGGGGCGTCAGCCATAGTCTGGATGGGGGGGGGGGGGGCTCTTGGGCATCACCCATCACCTGGGCGGGGTGCTGATATGGATTTTGAAGGATATTAGGACAGTGATCATAAATTCATGAATACTATCCTAAAGGTCCTGGCAGGGTGATTGTACATGGACAGATCACATGACCCTCCTTCTGCGGCCATTTTATGGTCAGGAATGTCACACACACACACATTACAAAAACCTGAGGTAAAGTTGCCACCCCTTTAAACCTAGTTGGTTCCTACGTAATAATTTTGTTGTTACGACCAATAAATTCACGTTGTTTGTATTCTTAAAGCCGGCGCCGTGTGAATGTATACACAGTGTTATCCTGTGTGTTATATCAGTGGAATCAGGCCTTGTACACACTGCACCTGTCTAAACTAAATAAGCACAGCGGTGACATTATGAATGGCGCACACGTGCTACACGAGAGGACTAAAATAGTCACACATTCACAAATATTACAACTAACTGATATCTGGTGCAAATAATGAGGGGAAAAAGGTATGCGAGGGCTACGGGAGGGGGGAGGGGAAGCGAGGGCCAAGAGCTTCAATCTAGAATGATCCACAAGGCTAACGAGCCCATAGCCATTCTGACATCTTATAGAAAATACCACCTCAGCCCCACTTTAAAGGGGTGGCCACTTTACCTCATGTTTTTGTAATGTGTGTATAAGTGTGGGAGCAGGATATTAGGAAATTTACCAATATACATCTAGTAATAGTTCTGCTCCACTTTCTTGATGTGTAAAGTGAAGCCTCCTGTCTTCTACCTCATCAGCCAGAGATTCCTGCCCATAACATGGCTGCAGATGGACGGTCATGTGATCCCCGTCCATGGACAATCATGACCCTCGATCTCATACTCAAGAATACTATGGTCATCCCACAGACTCACCTTTACTAACCCACCCTGTATCCTCTTCCTGTCAGTTATCCAGCAAACACCCGATATATACCAAGCTCCAGGCTTCTCTGCAGTCACTCTCTCCTTGGACTTTGTATTTAAGATGGCGGCCGATGGCTGGCTCAAGCAGCAGAATTTTTATTTAATTATTTTATTCTGTTCCTTTATAAAGAATGACTGGGCCTTTATAAAAGCTCTTAAACCTCTTGTGTGACCCCCCCTAATCCTCATAGACTGTAAGCTCTTGTGTACCCCCTCATCCTCAGACTGTAAGCTCTTGTGTCACCCCCTCATCCTCATAGACTGTAAGCTCTTGTGTCACCCCCTCATCCTCATAGACTGTAAGCTCTTGTGTCACCCCCTCATCCTCATAGACTAAGCTCTTGTGTCACCCCCTCATCCTCATAGACTAAGCTCTTGTGTCACCCCCTCATCCTCACAGACTGTAAGCTCTTGTGTCACCCCCTCATCCTCAGACTGTATGCTCTTGTGTCACCCCCTCATCCTCATAGACTGTAAGCTCTTGTGTCTCCCACTCATCCTCATAGGCTGTAAGCTCTTGTGTGACCCCCTCATCCTCATAGACTGTAACCTCTTGCATCACCCCTCATCCTCATAGGCTGCAAGCTCTTGTGTGACCCCCTCATCCTCATAGACTGTAAGCTCTTGTGTCACCCCCTCATCCTCATAGACTGTAAGCTCTTGTGTCACCCCCTCATCCTCATAGACTGTAAGCTCTTGTGTCTCTCCTCATCCTCATAGACTGTACGCTCTTGTGTCACCCCCTCATCCTCATAGACTGTAAGCTCTTGTGTCACCCCCTCATCCTCATAGACTGTAAGCTCTTGTGTCTCTCCTCATCCTCATAGACTGTACGCTCTTGTGTACCCCCCCTCCTCCTCATAGACTGTAAGCTCTTGTGTCACTCCCTCATCCTCATAGACTGTAAGCTCTTGTGTCACCCCCTCATCCTCATAGACTGTAAGCTCTTGTGTCACCCCCTCATCCTCAGACTGGTTTTGGGATCTCCTTGTACTCTAATGTAGAATTATATGTGTATATGTCCCCTATGATTTGTAAAGCACTACAGAATATGATGGCGATATATGAAGATTATTATTATAACTATCATAAGGTCCTGGCAGGGCGATTGCTCATGGACAGATAGAGATCACATGAACCTCCATCTGCGTCTCTCTTCCAGATTTACTTGTGAAGATTTGAGAAGTTCTTACCCACATGTTGGGCGTGCATGGCACTGAAGTACGGGCCCGCGCTTACATGGACTGACCACTGAGCAACTGTCAGTAACAGATGGGGGGGTGCTCACTCCATAACCCCTCATGTGTTTGTCAATATAAATATTAATTTCCGGGAGGAATAGCAGAGGAATGCTATAACAAAGTTATGGGATTAAAAATAACGGGTCACCAAAATGTCTGGGTTGATGCGTGACCTTAATGTATTAGGGGGTGCAGAAGTTATAATCATGGGGCTCAAAATTATTATAAATTGTGTTCTCCTACAGACGGCTGGGTGACTCAGGACAGAGGGCCCCAGTCAGGCTATGGGGAATCGGTAGTAGGTTTGATGTGTGAACATGGCCTATACAGACAAGAAGAGGTACAACCATATAGAGAGGGACAACAGATGCGTCTGCGCCTGACTGCAAACAAAGAGCGGCAACAACAGCTCTGCGAGACGACGTGTCAAAACAGTCTGGGACTTTTCCCGAAGTAATGACAGGGGATCTCACATCAAGTATGGCGAGAATCACAATATTTACGTGTAAAAAAAAAAAAGGCGCTGATGTCTAAATTGACTCCCAAATGCAGGAAACATCTATGTGCCGCTTCCCAAAGGATACGATGAGAGCTAACAGACTCGTTAGGTCTCCCAGCGATACCATTAGAGCCCCATGTAGATATAAAGTAGCATTCACATTCGTCTGTCTACCCTCCACCGCCTTTAAAGGGGTTTTCCCACAAAGAATAGTTAGGCCCTATCCAAGGGATAGGGCCTAACTTGCTGATTAGTGGGGGTCTCTGTGCCAAAACCCCCACAAATTGCAAGAACGAGGGACCCCTCGTCGCTCTGTCAGAGTAATGGAGCAGGCGGCCCCGCATGACTATTCTGCTACATTCATCTCTATGGAGCGGGCGGAGCGGACTGATCGGTGAGCGCCGTGCTCAGCAATTTCCGTCAGCTCCATAGAGATGAATGGAGCAGAATGGTCACGCGCAGACTTCTACTCAATGGGTGCGACGGAGCAGCAAGGGGTGCGACGGAGCCCTTGTGTTCGTGATCTGTGGGGTCTCAGCACCGAGATCCCCTTTAATCAGCAAGTTAGGCCCTATCATGTGGTAAAGGACCAAATTTTCTTCATGTGTAAACCCCTTTAAAGAGAAAACCGCCTGTCAAGCTGAAGAAATGCTAAAAGGAAGACACAATCCCAAATGTAGTATTCAGGTGCTCCTCGTGCAACCGGATGTGTGACAAATCTACTAAAGATTTCCATTCAAAGAAAGTAAGTAGGTTGATTAGATTGTGAGCCCCATGAGGACAGGGACAGATTTGTAAAGTTCTGTGCAGCGCTACGTAATCTGTGTGCGCTATATAAATAAAGGATTATTAATACATTGAGGGGAGGGGCAGTGTGAGAGAAGAGACCAAAAGAAAACTGAATAACTAGGTACTTTATTCACCTCACTACAGGTCAGTACTTCCAAATAATGTAATGACCTACATGTGCTATATATGGGAGACATTATAGCCGCCAGTCTCTGCATACCACTAGGATCAAAACAGAGATTAAAAGGAAATCTTTCAGCAGTTTTGACACCAGAAAAAAGCTGCAGACCGTGTTAGATCTGTGTAACCTTCTATGTATGTTATTAGTAGCAACAGGACTGTGAAAAGTGACGTTATAGTTCAGCTCTGGTTCAGTCTTTCAGCCTGAAGAGCTTTCTGCTCTGTGCTGCTCCACAGCCCCTCCCCTCTGCTGCCAGTAGGAGCTGTATCAGGATTTTGGTTGGACACTTATAACCAGTGACTCAGAGTAGAGGGGAGGGGCTGTGGAACACTTCACTTCTGAGAGCAGAAAGCTCTTCAGGCTGAAAGACCCATCCAGAGCACCTGCAAACCTGGATTAAAAAGTTTTCATAGTCCTACTGCTACTTAATACACACCCGAAAGGTGGAGTATGCAGTTTAGAACGAATCAGTCATCAGTTTTGATCATAATTAAAGAGAAAACTTGGGAAGCAGAGACTTCTATTTTCTCAATGTGCGGTTTAAGATTAATAATTCTTTATTTTATATAGTGCCTACAGATTACACAGCGCTGCACAGAACTTGCCTAACCTACAAGTATATTTTGGAGTGTGGGAAGAAACCGAAACCCACGCAAACACGGAGAGAACATACAATCTCATTCCAGATGTTGACCTGGATGGGACTTGAACATGGCCCCAACATGACCAATGAGGAAAGGGGTCAAATTTTGACTCTCCATAAAAATTAGATCCATAACGTGGGTTCATTTCATAGTGGATGCAATAAGAGAAGTCGGCGTTTCTGTATTCACACATTTAATCCATTTTTCATGTAACGCTTGTTACCTAGAAAATATTTCCATGGAGATACAGATACTCATAGTACGCTTTGCAATCCAAAAATAAACCGCACCATATATAGAACGTCAAATACACCAGAGGCAACGCGCTGAACAAATCAAAAATAGTTCTGTGTGTCACAACTCCTACAGGAACAAATGTGACAGTGATCAGACAATAGCGATGTATGATCCGCACCCTAGAGATAGTAAATCGCTGATGTGTGAGTGATCAGGGTCCATCACCACCTACACAAACCTGTAGGATGTATTGTATAGGAGATTTATGGGGCTGCTGCAATGCTGTAGGTGTGGGTTCCATGGAACGAAATAATCAAACTACTAGAAAGAAGATTAGAGCACAAAATAAAAGTATAGTACAGCATAACCTTACAGTAATCAATAACATAGATTTTTGAGTTGAGGTGCCAAAAATAAGCTGTCTACTATCGCAGCACCGATAGCTCCATCAATTATAGCCAATACAAGGTTACCCATACTGCCTCTGGGTTTGCAGAGACAGAGCATTAGTGTCTACTTACTGAACGTGCTCTATCCTATTCCTAGTAAGAGGCAACAAGTCATGGATAATGCAATCATAACATGTGTCCAACACAGATGTTGGGAGTCTGATATACGAAGTGGTCTGCCTCCTGCTTGTAATAAGTTTCCCTTTCCAGCTCTTACAAGCAGAAGGCAGGGGCGATACATTAACTGCAGCACATCTCTCCCCTGCCTCCAGCTTGTAATAAGTTTCCCTTTCCAGCTCTTACAAGCAGAAGGCAGGGGCGATACATTAACTGCAGCACATCTCTCCTCTGCCTCCTGCTTGTAATAAGTTTCCCTTTCCAGCTCTTACAAGCAGAAGGCAGGGGCGATACATTAACTGCAGCACATCTCTCCTCTGCCTCCTGCTTGTGATAAGTTTCCCATCAGTTCGTACAAGTAGAAGGCAGGGGAGATGTACCAACTACAGCACATCTCTCCCCTGCCTCCAGCTTGTAATAAGTTCCCTTTCCAGCTCTTACAAGCAGAAGCAGGGGAGATATACCAACTACATCACAGATCTCTGCCTCCTGCTTGGGATAGGTTTCTACATTCAGCTATTAAAAGAAGGAGTGGACTTTATCTGCTCTCCTAGTTACCAAAATAAAGCAGACCCTTATGGGGGGGGGGCACATCATAGAACAATGATGGCTGGATTTCACAGGGAAGATGGGTATTGAGACACTTGTATGAAGGTTATGGCATCTACGGGATGGGGTAGACATTAAAAGACATCTACCATGAGATAACCTGATGCTTCAACTCACTGTCTCCCCTCCCCATCAGCAGTAACCTCCTTTTTTCTAAGTTTTAAAAGGGTGCAGGATATTGTAGAAATAAAGCTTTATAAACTATGCAAACGACACTGAGGCGCCCTACTGAGCGTCTCTTAGCTCCTCCAATAGTGTGGGGAAGTGCTACTTCTATACATTTACAAGTAAGCATCGTTTAATAGTACCTCTACATTACACATCTGTACCAGCACTTAGATTTACAATAACTATAAAAATAATATATATCCCAGCATCATTTTACTTAAAACTAGTCATTTTACTCAGATCTGACTCATTTTGCAATCAAATGGAAGTGAAGGGTGATTTGAGACAGCTGTAACAAAAGACATTTTAGTTTCCGCTTTAAGACCAAAGAAGATCTCTGGTAACACTTCCACTATTTTATGAAATTCTAAAAGCAATATTATATAAAGTCAAGACACACAATAAATTAAGCCTGGAACAAGCAGTAAAAGTCAAGTAGGAAGTCAATGTAACTACTTGTAATCCTACAAAAGTAACGGGCTTCACACACTGAAAACATTGCTTATCTGTACTGGGTAGCCATATCCGAAAAGCAGCAGCCTACTGTATACCAAAAAGTCTGGTCGGTATTGGCTATGGGTGGCTTTTACTTCTAAGATATATAAAATAATCAGCCTAGTCTTACTATGGTTAACAATCTGGCCAGCCAGACATCTAGCAATGGAAATCCAAGGACCTACCTTCTTCTCTTCTTTCACTTTTGGTGGCTTCTTCTTGGTCTTCCGATCTTCCTGTTCCTGGTCTGATGTGATGGCAGGGTTGTCTATGCCACAATTCCAAGGATCACCTGGAGAAAGAAGTGGGTCTTCTTCACTTGGCCTGTGTTTTGGTTTCCGTTTTCTATCTTTTCCAGGGAGGGTCAGGGCCTCTTCATCACTGGCATCTGAATGGGTTCGTCTATACGTGTAGGATTTTGTCTTACTGAATAGAGTTTTTGACCTGTACTTGTATTTGGACGGCCTCCTCTCTCCCTGTCCTCTAGAATTTCTGTCAGCGATACCATTTTCTTCGTCTCCTTGTGCGTTAGGGAACAGGTGACGCATTTTATGAATATGGTTCTGACCATCATCTGGATCTGCATACAAGTCATTAATGAAATCTTTGGACCTCTGTATTGTGTCGACTGGTTCCGCATAGTAATCCGATGAATCTGCATCTTCCGGGTGTACCAATGGGAAACGGGTTGTTTGCTTCCTTGGGTTTTTGCTAATGCCAGCTTCAATAGCTCTAACAAGATTTGGGTCTAGTCTATTCACCTTAGACTTGGGTCCACCTGGTTTTGGTCTTATCGGTGGAGGCACTTTATGGTTGCGCTCATGGTCGTGGCAATTTAACGGAGTACTGTGTGTAGGGTATTCATTCCCTTCATTGTCCAAATTACACTTTGGCAACAGTTGCACGTCGTCTCCTATAGGGCTATAAGGTGGTGGGGCTTCGTTGTCATCCTCCGAATCCTGGTAGAAGCTGTAGGCTGGCGAGTTTCCACGTGGCGAATAAGGAAAAACATCTTCATTTGGTTGACTTGCCTCTCGCCGGCTTTCTGCTAAATACGAATTCTCAATGGAGGTTTTCTTCTCCAGAACATCACTAAAAAATGGCGTGAAAACTTCGGTCTGGCGGTGGTACTGAGACAACGAATATAAAGCTGTGAATTTTGCAGAAATTTCCGTAGCAATGTGTTCTCCTTCTGTCATTAGCTCCTTGATCGCTTCATTCTCAAAGAAGTCAGCTTGGCTGTCTGTGACCGCTACGAGCTGAACGGGAATCGTGTCCTGAATCTCTGATAGAAAAGCTCGCAGCATTCCCATCGAGGCCTTCCGCTTGGCCGAATAAATAAGAATATACCCATGCACCAGTTCATCTTTTCGAACTCCGATGGAGGAGTGGTAGGACAAAATAGTTATCTGTATCCTTCTCCGCTTTTCCCCAATTATTTTATCCAGCATCAGAGAGTTATTTTGGCCTGGCTGAGCAGCGCTACAAGTGCGGGACTCCAAAAAAGGGGAAAGAATAAGATCCACACTGAATGGGTCCCCGCACATGGCACACATTACAATTCTAAGATCGGCTTCTGAAAGGTCTTTAATTGCAGGGATAGGACTGGCAATCTCAGAGTTGTGTTTGACAGATTCGAGCACTCCCCTAAGAGCTTGCTTGATTTGGGCCTCATTAAATTTACGGGGATACGTGCCAGCTGGCACATCCACAAAAGGACACTGGAGCTTATTTGCCAATTGTTGGCCTTGGTGCCTTAATATGGGCATGTTTTTGCTAACACTTTCTCGCTGGTTTGCCAAAATTAAGGTAAATGGAAGGTTTGCAATATCCTTATCTCTTCTTGCCTGAGCTTCACATCTAATTTTCCCAATACAGTCACCTATAAAATTAAGTGACTCAATTGAGCTAAACACACAAAAACAACCATGTGGTTTAAACCCAGGAGTCCAAAATTGGCTAAAAACATAAGGGGAATTGGCATCCACCGCTCTTAAGTCTAACTCGTAGATTTTGCCATCCAATGCAAATTCATCATCCGTTGACTGGGTCCTTATCTCATTGGCCATCTCTTGAGAAAGGTTGTCTTTTCCTAAAATGAGGAGGTTGACCTTGTCAAGGTTAGTTCCATCTTGGTACAAGTTTAACCGGCTAAGATTGGATTGTAATAGACTGTTGGCAAGTACCTGTTCCACTTTTATGTCCATACAACTTTGGACACTAAGACATGTTTCCTTAGTTGGATGATAAACGAATCCTATGTGCTTGAGGAGAAGAGATTCTCGGTCAGTCGCAAGCTTCTGTAAAGCTTTGTATCTCGGTTCTTCTCCAAGAACGACATTTATCTCAGTCATTTTATCAGTGCTAGGGGTAGCATTAAGATCTAGGTCATAGAACAGCTCAGAGTGCTCAAAGAGCATCTCCTGAAATTCTTCTTTGGCTTTTTCAATGATCTCTTGCTGGTGTTTACGATATACCTCATATCGGTCAGTCTCGTTAATGAATTTATAGGCCTCGTCCTCCAAAACAAAACACATGACTTCTTCCCACGGTTGGCCAGGTGAAATGAATGGGATCTTTTCAAGTGTCTTTTTGAACTTGGCTTTCATTTCCAATCTCCTCTTCTCAGAAACCAAGTGTTGAACATGGCTCTGATAGACTTTCTCAGCATCCAACGTGCAGAGCAGATCGAACGGAACCCTTCGGTCGTTCACTTTATCTATATGATCTGACTGATCCCATGGCGTTTTGTCCAGCATTACAAACCATAGGCTGAATTCAGGCTTTTTCTCTAGAACTTGAAGAGCATCTGTCCAACTTAGGGTCTCGACCTCTTCAAGTTTTGGCAGTAACGTACTGAGTGCTCTCGGGAGTGTTTTAAGGTATTCCTCCTTTCTTTTTCTAATGTGCTCCTGTTTGAGCTGTTCTATATGTTTGTTGAATGTATTTTTAGCCTTGTGAGTTCCCTCTAAGTTTATGTAATTCTCATAATCAGAGTGGTTTTTTAATTTATTACTGACCGTTTTCCAGGTTGCGTGGTAATCACGCACAGTTTGGACAATGAGTTTTTCGAACTTATCAGTAGACGATGCAACAATCTGTCGATGCGTTTTGAAAGCCTCAAGATAAGGGATAATCTTGGGTTTGCTTCTGGTTTTGTCTAACATCTGAACCAGTGCTGTGAAACAGGTCTCCACATTGATGTTATTTCTGGCTGAGGTTTCGACGACAAGCAAGTTTTTCTTATTCGAGGCGAAGCCTTGGACTTCTCTTAGATAATGGTCAACGCACTCGTCGCACTTTGTTGCGGCAATGACAATGGGTTTCTTTGCTTTTGCTACTTGCGCATAAAGGTTATTAACAAACTTTAACTGGTCATCAAACTTTCGATTGCATCCTTGGCTAACATCAATGCATAGAACAAAACCATCTATAGTCAGCTTTCCTTCGGGCATTTGCTTTTGCTCAAAGTCCTGCTCCAGGCCAAGCTGGTCTGTGCAAATGTACATTAATTTCTCCGCAGACTGAATCTTTGAAGCTGCGGCTCGCTTTATGTAGGGCTGTAGGTTTGTACTCCGATGTGGAAGGAAAGTCTGATCATCTATGAACTCAGTCTGTTCAATAATGTGATGCTTGCAATCAACCCCATCCTCCCCTACCTGCGTTACGTCACCCCAATACAGAAAGTGGTCATTGTTGACGACGCGGCCACCAAAGTCAATTGTGCTAAGGACAGACGTGTGTTCATGATGATAATCGTCAGCTTTTGGGTGGACATATCGGTTACATAAACACGATTTTCCAACGCCACAGTTGCCTTTATCCTTTTCCGTTCCGGATAATCCTACCACGCTAATGGTATATGACGGGGGGCGCGGCTCCTTATTCTTTGCCATCATCACTCCCCTCTCATCCTTTTCAGCACATCTAGATAGCAGGGCATACTTCTCATTCTTAGGTTCCACGTGAGCTCTTTAGATTTTTGCCAAACAGCGGCGAGGTGCTCAACTCTTTCTTCTCATCTTCTCCATTATCGCAAGAGATTCTCAAACATAACGGAACATGGCGTTTCTGTAGAAGCAAAGCACAAATTTATTACGATTAATGTTCAACTTTTTATCGCTAACTTTTATACATAGACAAAAATAAAAATACTGGCAGCCCCCGACTTAAAGACAACTCATAGTTACAGACTGACCTCTAGAAGCTTGTAATTTACTGTGTTTTAGCCCCAAGCTACAATAATCAACTGTAGAGTTATCCAAGATATCTGCAATGAAGCTTTATTGATAATCTTTGTCCCCATGACAAACAAAAATTTGGAAAATACTAAATAAAATAAATTTTGTCTGGCGTTACACTTAAATTTATATGTCGGAACAGGAATATTTTGTAACTTAAACACCTATAATGTACATAATATTGGGACAGACTGTAGTGCAAAACAATAAAAGGAAGAAAAATAGAACTGTCCAAAAGGTAAAAAAGAACTAAAAAAAAAAAATTTGCAACTATAAATGTTTTTAGATTTTTAAAATGTTAGGGTGTTACGGGATCAAGGTTTAATAATAAAACTTCACTGCAGAAACTGTACAGTTGATCATTGCAGCCTGAGGCTTATAGTAAATTACCAGCATCCAGAGAGCAATCACCAGAGGTCACAGCAAGCGGAGGTTTATCTAACTAGAAGTCGGGGACTGCCTGTATAAACAGTGTAGCATTAAAGGGATAGGGGCTACCCTGCTGAATGGTGGGGGTCTCAATGATGATGCCCCCACAGATCAGGAGAACAGGGGTCATCTGAATCCCAACATAATGGAGTAGCCAGTGGTACATGTGCGCTGCCACTCCATTCACTGTCTATGGAAGTGACAAAGATAGTTGGGAGTCCAGCTACATCAGCGCCATAGAGAACACAGCAACAGGTTGCATGTGCGTCTGTATGCTCTGTTCCTATGGGGTATAGCAGGGGTAACTGGACCCTCGGTCTGGTGATCTGTGGGGGACCCCTAATCAGATTAGCTCCCATCCTGTGACTGGACAACTCCTTCAACTAGGACTAGAGAACTGGGCATGGTTTTTATAACATTAATCTGCAGTTGATTGTCAATATTGGCATGTAGGGTACCCAGAATACAATACTCCCAAATTTCATCCAAAAGGAACTTGAGTCACATGGATTGACAGGTTCTAACCCAAGCATCCACACCACACCACACTGGTGTCACCGATGCAGCACCCATTCTTCATTTAGCCATTAGTGGCTTTTAAAAATATGCAAATGAGCCACAGGGCTCCTGAGAACATAACAGGCTCTCTAGCAGGGGGAAGGGAGGGAATAGGTGGGCATAAGTACCAAACGAGGGTGTAATTAACTAGAAGGGGCTTCTGTGACTTCCATAGGAGCCCTGAAGGTTCATTTGGATTTTTTAAAAGATGTTTTTCACTAAAAAAAAAAAAAAAAAAAAAAAAAAAGCTATATATTTTGTTCTATATCCAAGTAGAATAAATAGTTCAATGTACTTAATGTTTTTTTTGGGAGCCAAGTTGCAGTAACACCGAGACGACTACACAGAAGAAGGTGCCATCTACTTGTAGCTCCCGTATTGTGTAGTATCGAGCACAACTTTATGTATATAATATATACATATTATAGCACTACCTACCATACAGTGACAACGAAATACCATCCTGTAGTTCAAAAAGCAGAAAGTTAGAGGCCGGTATGAACAATCACTATCACTCCCAGCTCCCCCAGGCACATGTACACACTAGACCAGTGGTGGCTAACCTATGGCACGGGTGCCAGAGGTGGCACTCAGAGCCATTTCTGTGGGCACTCAGGTTGTCACCCCAAGACAGAGTTCACCGGACAGGAACAAATCCACCAAATCCTCCTGCAGTCCCAGGCAACTTAAGAGATGCTGCTCTCAGTGCTATAAAGCGACACTTCATTGGCTGTTTGGAACTGCGGGAAAAGTGAGAAGGTGTGGAAGGGGCTGCATTATCTTTGGAGGTCCTCCTGCAGGACCCTTCATTCTTCCTCTACAGGGAGACCCTGGAGATAAGCTACAATGATTTTGCCCACTGAATTTGCCCTCCTTCTTTCAACTGTATTGGGGGCCTTATGGGCTAATATGATTGAAAGATGTGGAAGAACAGGTAGCAATAAGTCACTGCTTAAAATGCCATATTGGCACTTCACGGTAAATAAGGGGATTTTAGTTGTAGCTTTGGCACTCTGTCTCCAAAAGGTTCACCATCACTGCACTAGACTATCCGAGCTTCCATGTTTTCCAAGAATGGCAGAGATAAAGCTGTCGATGGACACCTCCGCCACCTACTTATCTCCCGCAAGACGAAAAGAAAGGGGTGGAATTGCACCAAACTGCCAATCATTTTTTAATCGCCCGCTGGCGCCAAATTAGGTCAGTGATAATCTACTGTATACAGCGTTCTTATCCGCTAGGGAGATCCTGAGAATGTATACAAAATGTGGCCACTAAACACAAACACCACTTACATCGGAAAACAAACTTGTCAGAGGGCTCCAGAAATAATGAGGGTTTTGGTTGTAGAAACGGGTAAAACAGGTAGAACACAGAAAATTGATTTATATGCGAGTAGAAAACCGTCCCTTGCCCTCAGAGGGTTAAAGTTATGGGGAGAAGTAAGCGGCTTTCTGTCTGGGAAGGAACAATACGCTGAAGACAATTTACTCTCTGGTGGGAGATTGAGGCACATTTTTGACAAGCGCATCAGAGCTCATCACTATGCAGATTAAAATATTTCAGGTGCAGCGAGGGGTGTCCCAGAAAGCCATGTCATGTTCAGAGGAAAACAGAGAAGATTAGAGATTTCCATACACTGCTTAGATTGTATGGGGATTATACGGTGCTATTTTATATAGTGTCCTATCTGCAGGCAGCATGTTATAGAGCAGGAGGAACTGA
This sequence comes from Engystomops pustulosus, assembly GCF_040894005.1. Lineage (NCBI taxonomy): Eukaryota > Metazoa > Chordata > Amphibia > Anura > Leptodactylidae > Engystomops > Engystomops pustulosus. The sequence continues at coordinate 32,795,785 of NC_092417.1, forward strand.
GCAGACAGTACATAGTATCCTATCTGCTTGCTGTATGTTATAGAGAAAGAGTAGCTGAGCAGATTGTACATAGTGTCCTATGTGCAGGCAGCATGTTATAGAGCAGGAGGACCTGAGCAGATTATACATAGTGTCCTATCTGCAGGTAGTATGTTATAGAGAAAGAGTAGCTGAGCGGATTGTACATAGTGTCCTATGTGCAGGCAGCATGTTATAGAGCAGGAGGACCTGAGCAGATTATACATAGTGTCCTATCTGCAGGTAGTATGTTATAGAGAAAGAGTAGCTGAGCAGATTGTACATAGTGTCCTATCTGCAGGCAGCATGTTATAGAGCAGGAGGAGCTGAGAAGATTTTTGTTTTGTTGGAAAAGATTATACAGATTTTTTTTTTTTTTTTTTGGCATTTAATATTTTTTCTGTAGCAAACCATTATCTCTCCAACAGAACTAAGGGTCAATTACAGAGCAGATTGAGTAGAATGCCCAAAATATCCCCATTCTATATCCTGAAACCATACAACAACATCCCACGTAATCCATATGCATCGATTAGGAGATTCGCCCATTGATATCTTCAAAAGATAAAAGAGAAAATGATAAAATGAGGTGCACCGACTAACAGCAGCTCAAGTAATATGGATACTTCTGTAGGGCTTATGGGCAGTGGTGTAGAAACTGATGGGCCCCAGTGCAAAGACTGTGCCAGGCCCCCAACTATAATGTATGGTTTATAGTAATAGTCTTCTCATATGGGAAAGTGACACCATAAGGGCCCCCTAAACCTCTTGGGCCCTGGTGCGACCGCAACCTCTGCACCCCCTCAAGTTACGTCCCTGCTCATGCGTAATCCAATATGTATCCATTGAATATAAAGGAATTACACAAGTAAACGAAATAATCCAAAGTCGTCTAGACAACATAAAGCGTGACTAATCAGTCTTAGATTCTAATGAGATAAATTAATTAACCTCGTAATCTTTACAGACAAATACGATTAAGAGGCCAGAAATAGAATTATCACCTGTTACTCCATTTTTTTAATGCGTTTTCACATGATGAGACCTGTAGTCATTTAGTCGGGGCTGGGTCAAAACCAAAAAACTCTCATATGGAAACATATCCAACACTACCCTTGTAGACACGGAAAGTTATCAAATCGTTATTTTTCTATATCGTTGGTCGGAGCACTCACCAGATCAAGTCTTCAGAATAAAAAAATAAAAAATAAAAACTACATGCGACTATGCCCTTAAAGGGGTTTTCCCACAAACTAAAGTAAGGCTAACTTGCTGATCTAATAAACACTTAACGAGCAACAAACTTCCTAAAAGGGCATCTACCACCAGGATGGAAGGTGCTAATGGAGCATAGGTGCTAATGGAGCCTGGAGCCCCTTAGGCTCATTTGCATACAGTCCTACATCCTGGTGGCACAAGTCCTTTAAAAGGGGTTTTTCCCACTAACTACGGGATAGGGCTTAACTTACTGATCATTGGGGTCTCAATGCTGAGACCCCCACAGATCACGAGAACGAGGGATCCAGACTAATGGAGCAGACGGCCGCGCATAACCATTATCCTCCATTAACCTCTATGGAGCTGACGGAAATTGCCAAGCGCTGCTGACCCCTTGGGATCTGTGGGGGTCTCAGCACCGAGACCCCAGCTGATCATCAAGTTAGGCACTATTCCGTGGATAGAGCCTAAGTTTAGTTCATGGGAAAACCCCTTTAAAGGACATCTACCACCAGAATGAAGGATTGTATGCAAATGAGCCTAAGGGGATCCAGGTGCCAGTAACACCTATGGAGCCTGGAGCCCCTGAGGCTACTTTGCATACAGTCCTTCATCCTGGTGGTAGATGCCCTTTTAGGAACTTGTAGATTTTTTTATTAACCAGATCAGTGTAATGTAAACCCTCACTGTATTTTGTTTTTTTGTTCGTCAACCTGGTCACTTGTTTGTCCCTTTCCACTTTTCCAAAAAAAAACAACTTTATAAGACAAGGCTACTCCTTTTGCATAGCAGCGGCTAATCTCTAGCACTCAAACTCTTTCACGATCGCTACTTGAGATCACACTTGATGTATTTGGGGTGGACTTCTTCAGGCGAGCGTGCAAAAAGGTGCCTGTAAAGCCTCTATTTGGCTTTTCGGGATAGAACAATGCACTTGCTGCTGTTGGTCTTGGGAAGGCAGAAAGAAATCTGCAGAGCGGCTACAAAGGGGGCTATTCTTTCCTCTTGGCAGCTCACACAGACTACTCAAATGACCGTACAGACTCCAACTCACAAGCATTGTGCTTGGATAAATCGGTGCAATGTGATGTAATTCAATGTCCATAAGTTTGGGGGGTTAGGAACCTGCTTTGTGCAGTGCGGGCAATGCAAAATTTACCTATCTAGGTGACGTTCTTCAAGCAAGATCACACAATATGGCCTCTGCCAGCGGTAAAGGGTACAAACAGTCTGGTGATTGGAGACGCAAGTCTGAAATATTGCATTTTTATGGAGGTCGAAACTTCTCGCCAAAAAGCTGCATTAGGCTTGGGCACATCTGTGGTCTTCCATCCCATCACAGAGCTGGATATCTCACATGGCGGACACCAAAGCCAAGGGATCAGTCAGGATCCGTTACGGTAGCTGTCATTTGTCGGCGCTATTCCGTCCAACAAAAGATACTTCCAATGTATCTACCGAACATTGATGCTACCCCAAGGACGCTTCACATGTTAAAATTTTGCAATGTTATTTGTAAGCAGAGACTAGGAATAGCTCCAAAACCTTGAAGATTAGACATTTTTTTTGTGTGGTTTTCATTTTATTCTTGGTTTGAGCTTCCAGATAATAACCAGGAAACGAGAATATAATCTGCAGGGATATAAAACTGCAGACTGAACAGATTTATTTTAGGACAGAAAAAGTTTGGGACCCCCTTTGGAATTTGGAAAAACAACGAGTAAACAACCCCTGTGCCAACTTGTAATAAAGTCTCTAAAGTCATGTAGTCAGACTGGAACGGAATTTCACATCCTCATGCCAGGTTAGAAGGATTGCCAGCATGTATAAATGTGTGAAAATCCTAAGCCCGGGTGAGGTCGGACATCATGCGAGGCACGTTCTGGAAACCAAAGTGTGACCACAACACGGGTCCCCGGGGGTCGCGACACCGAGTAGCTCTGGTGCCCATTGTTATTGATCAAAAACAGCATTCAAGTTCCATAAAAAAATTATTTTCAATGGACTGTGATCAAAGTGGACAACGAAGACCTATAAGAGCGGGCCACAAAGCATGGTCAGTGTGAAGGCCACATTTTTGGGCATCGTATGGCAGGCAAGTCATAGTCGGCGTCTAGTTTGGGGTTTTATTAATTGTAAAGCAGTGTTCCCACCCACTTCCGCAGTGAAATATAATCGAATCCAAAAGTTCCCTCTAAGCCACTTAATGTGGGAGGAGAAATGAGCCCCCAGGTGCGAAATGCAAACAATCACAAGCCAAAGTATGGTTGGTTCAGGAAACTCGTGCCACCACACACAAGCTTCCAAAATTGGCCCTTAATGGAAATCTACCTTCAATCAAGTATGGATATACCAGGGACACTTCCTCATAGATCTAGGCACCATGACTATGATATTCTTATTATATTTGTTAGCCTCTGTCCTTCTATAATCAACATATACAATTATGCTAATGAAATTGAAGGGCTGCTGGAGGCATTACCTTAGCCCCTCCCTGCTGAAGCTTCACAGGCTGTTATACTGTACCACCCATCCTAAGTGCTTCTTCCTTCCTTATAATGCTTCCCTTTCTCTGTCCGATGTTGTCTCACAAAGTAGGAGAGGGGGAGTTCTCCTGCACAGTATAACAGCCAGTAAATCTGCAGCACAGAAGGGTTTTGGTAACACTCTCAGGATCCCTTCATTAGGATAATTTGGCTAGCCTTGTGCAGCGCTGTGTAATGTGTAGGCGCCAATTATTATAATTTTATAAAAACTGATAAGTTAGAAGAAAGGAGGCCATGAATAACAAATATAAGATGACTACAGCCTCGGTGCCTGGATCTATGACTAAGTGTCCCTGGTTTATTATGATGGTACATTTCCTTTTAATGGGGTTTACCACCTCCCAAGCATCATTATCTGCAGGCAACATGTTGTAGAGCAATGCACTGTGATTTCAAAAATATTATTTCTGACCATAATGCAATTTATGTGAAATCCCTAAAGTAATCCACATGCAAATGAAGCAGTTTAAGCAACCAGACTGTGTGCTCAGCACCTTGATCAATTGTATTCCTGCCCGGATTACTACCCTCTCGAAGAAGGAGATTTGTCTTCTAAGAAGCATGGAGCGACACAAGAAGGGTGGTCCAGGCAGAAATAGCAGTGCCATGGGTGCGCTGCCTCATTAGCATACAGATTATAATGGAAACATCTTGGAAAGAGAATGGCAAGCAATAAAGGTATTTTTAAAATAAATCACAGTGCATTTCTCTACAACATAGTGCCAGCAGACGATAGCACTAGACTCTACATTTGGTCAAAACTAAGGGTTTATTTACATAATGCCGTATTGAATTGTTTGACTCATTTGCATATCCAACAGCATTTCACAGATTTAATTCTAACCTCTCTATCAGTCCCGGGGTTTACTATTAAGGTGGTCCCTGGTCTTCTCATGAATAGCTTCTCTTGTCTGCACAAAACAGTTCTCTCTGCCTCCTGTTCCTCCCCTTGCAATACAAGACAAGCTCAGACACAGGCACTTCCTGCCAGCAAATAGTGTAGACTTCTGCTACAAGCTACAGACAGATAAGATCTTTATAGCAAAGCTGACTGTTTTATTGATTAGATGAGTGAGCATACTGTGTGTTATAGGGGAGATGGCAGAGCTGAGAGTGTCAGTGTTTTATACCCATCTCAAGGATCTCATCACCTCTGATCTGTCTCATCTCTCTTTTTCCGTATGTCAGATGCTAGTAAAAGTTAAATAAAAAAAAGTGTAGATAAACCCTGTACCCTGATATTCTAAGCACTTTGTCAGCACACAACATCTCATTGCATAGAGGAATCATGAAGTGTCTGCTTAGAGAGTCCCCGCCCACACTGTGGAATTTTAAACTGACCATCACCGAGTTATCGGAGCTAAACAGCAATAACTGTAAAGTAAGGGGGTCAAAATGATCTTTATTGTGTAAACTTCACTAGGGGATTAAAATGGAGAACTTTCTTTTATGGGTAAACCCCTTTAACTAGCTGGGGGCTTTGGAGGGACAACAGTAAAAGGTTTTAAGAGTATTCACATTTTTCCAAAAGAGGTCAAATCCATCTTAAGTCTCCAAACTTTTGTCTCAACTGAAAGGAGGAGAGTTGGACTCCCATCTAGTCCTAGTGAAAAGTCCCACAGAAGGGATTAGAAAGCCACACATGCACGGACAACTTACAACTCACAGCAATGATACGAGAATCGGGAGCTTCTCAAGATGGTAGAAAGTATAATTTTAAGCTTTCTTTGGAAGCCTCAAAACTTGATACAATTCATGTGGTGGACACCTCATACATCTGCAGGACCCTACAAGAAGGTCCTACAAGGATTCTCTCGTTTTGACTGACACCGAAGTCAATCTTGCCAGGAATTACTAGAAGCCTCCAAAGGGGTGTTCTATTTCCTTACTGTACATGAATTCAGCCCCGATCAGATATGATGGAGCTCAAACCTTTACTACTCTTCGAGGGAAAGCCATAATACGGAAAATACATTAATTTACCTTATTAATTATTCCTGGGCGATATACTTTATTTTTACTAGTATTTGTTAAAGTTCTTTTAACAAGAGCCAATAAATAAAATTTTACTAGCCCAATAAAACTGTATCCGTGATCAGATCGCAGCGTGCCTCTCTTCCGAACTTTACGAATCTAGAAAGGTTATCTGAAAGACGACAACTGCGAATAACTTTATTGGTCTATAAAAATTAAAAGTGCTGAACCCAGGATTCATTGCATCGACCTTTAGGAACAAGGCGAGAATCAATAGATTGTAATACGCGGACGCACGATGAGGGTCATTATAACGTGGTCCTCTTCTATAAGTGACATTGTCTCGCATAATATATACATTTACTGCAGCTATCCTGATGAATGCGAGTGGTGGAAAGACAATGCCACACAAGGTCAGGATTGGGATAGGAAGAGTAAAACGCAACTCGCAAAAGGTCCCATTGACACTATAGACTTCATGGTTGGGCCAGAGACACATGACCATGGTCGGTCCATGACTTCTGGACATTAAGGCCGTAGTACTGAGGATGGGACTCCAAGCGTCATGGTGATATGTGATCCAAAGAGTCCCTTGTTCTACTTAAAACAGCAGCACCAACAGTGTAATCCCCATCGAGTCTCTTCGGCCTTAATATGGATAATTAGTTGCCCTCCAGAGGATCCATTAGCCGGACCTCCTCCAAAAAAGAATTGGTTCCTTCAAAGGGTTATCAAAATAAAATCAGACATAAAGAGGCTCAACTGAAATAGTAGAAACTTACTACTCCAAGGTTTAAGTCTTCCTAGATATCTCAAGGTTTCCTACCTCTGCCTGTGATTGGTTAAGCCTCTACTGGTGCTTCCTGTTGCATTAGGAAACACACAGGAAGTCAAGTATAGCAGGAAATGGGGGCATCCAGAAAAGATCGAGTCTGACAACTCAAAACCCTCATCGATGAGTTGAATCCTGCCCCCTCCCAGTGCTGGAATAACATACATAAGATGCATAAGTCCATTCCCTATAGGGAAGGAATTACAGGAATTGTGGGGAAAGGTTACCCTAAATATGAGACACTCTTTTTGGTGGCTTTCAGATTGTGACATTAGGAGAGCTCAATGTAAAAAGTTAAAGGAGTTGCCCTGGAATTTTAAATCAAAATTACCCTTTTCCTAAATGAGGCCACCAATATTTTAAATTGGTGGGAGTCCATCACCGGGAAACCCCAACCCAACAAGCAATTTTGAGGAGCCTCTGACCCAGTACTTCACAGGGGTCTTATTTAGGTGAACATATTATTCTCGGATTAGGATCATGAGGGCTTGTATACAATTGTGACTATACGTATAGACCTTGTATAGACGATGCATCATCATGTGGCCTTCATGATTTTCTCACATCGTAGGTTAGACCATCAATTAAAACGGCTGACACCCGGCCCTACAGACGACATCACGCATGTCTGGAATCTGAATCACACGAACAAGGCGAACATTATGTCCATGCAGTCTGGCTCCTGATGAGTTCTTGGTGTCTGCCTAGCATGTTAAACAGGAACATGCTCCAGATCTGCAAGATTGGAGACGCGGCTGTCATACAACCAGGCAGGGAACGGACGCTAGCACAGAGGATTTTTTTTCTTACACATTTACCCAAATTGCAAAGTCTCTTCCCAATAATTGAAGCGTTTATGGTAAAGCTGTGCGCTCTCACCCCTAGCACAGTTTCAGCATTTGTGAACAAAGACTTAAAAAAATAACCTGATCCAATTGTGGAAATCTGTTTATTAGATTGAACAGATCGGCTTAAAATTACCCCAATGGTAGAATACTAACAATTACCTTCACCTCTTCCTATAATTACCAATTTTAAGGAGCAGCAAGTTAAAGGGGTTCAGATAATTATGGAGCATCTATAAGTTCCGTCACTACAGTGAATGTCCAGTGGTGAGCTAAATATTCAACGCAAGTCATAGGATCGGTGTTTGACTTTAGCGACAGGTTTTCAGTATGTCTATGGTAGTCCAAGACTCTATCCCTACTGTCCTGCTTCTTTGGATCAATGGCGGTAACTTGCATGGTTTTGGATCAACAGTTTTCCATATGGCAAAAATACATCAAAAACAGTTTCCAATTGTCTTCAGCTCCTGTGCCCTTGGACAGGGGGACATGACTTGTGAAATCAGTAAAAGTGATGTTGTGTGGCAAGATGAAGCCACAGATTGGCCGGAGCAAATCACATGCTTGACAGCAAGTTCAGCCGGGTGCCATCACCCGCATCCCAACTTCTGACCGAGCACTAGCATTAAAGACCAGAGGTAATGGAGGGATGCGGGAGCCAGAGCGGGGCAAGACCGATTCTTTCTGCCACCACCGCCCCAGTACCCCTCCCCAAAGGGATTTACAGAATTCTTTAACAAAAGACCAGCCCAATGCGTCTCGGCCCCATCTCTGGTGCTCCCAATGACAGGTAACCTCATCTTCACAGAGCACATACCCCTTCTAAACCAAACCTTCTATGCTTGTTTGAAAATAGCCCTATCCCCCCCCCCCCAAAAAAAAAAAAAACATGACCTTCAGTTGAACTAAAGTCTTCCACAACTATCAATCTGTTAAACAATAACCAAAATTATCAAGAAAAGAAAACAATCAAATTCATTAATACAACTAGGAGCATAGTAAGAGCCCTATTACATCTGCGAGAGCAGATTATTCATGTGGCTGCCTTGAGCACGCGGAAATGCTTCCAAACTGGATTATCCCGGTGGGAATATTCCTGGAGGAGAATTTTGTATTATCTGGCTTAAAGCAGGTCAAATAAAATCCCAAAATTTTACATTAATTTAGGTAATTCTGCAATGCATTATGATACTGAAGTTTATTGCCATGCATTTTAGGATGACGGGGTTTGGAGCCCCCACATGTCACTCTTCCCTATAATAGTTCATTCTCCTCTTGCCCTTACATTTCTAGTTATGCCCCCTCAGCTGCAGAAGTAGTACCCAGCCCAAGGATTGAATCAATGTCTATAAATGAGGGAAACTCAAACTTGGAAAACAAGAAAACCCTGGAAGCAAAACTATCTCTAGTGACTCAAACTCAAAGACCAACTTCATCCAACAAGTGGTCTGCTCGGACCAAAGGACGTTATCCAGGGGACAGAAAGCTGGAACAGAGGCTGGGCAAACGTGAACCACTCAGACCTCAGCTTCTACAGAGAAGACCTCTGAGACATTTCAAGATTACAAGTAGTGTAAAGCTTTCCCCTCAGGGTTTCAAGCACATGGATGGTAAATGCAAATCCAGTATTTTCAGAAAAAATTTTTGGTTTTTTACATGAAAATCACAGTACAAAGAACTAGGTTTTACTCTGAATTGATGCGGTGCTTTAGAGCAAACCTGGTCTTAGATGAAGATCGTGTCCTGGTCAGCTGCCCTCCGAGTTCTCCGCACCCAGCTTGGCCAGATTGACAGGTCCTTCCTTATATGTATAGAGCTGGTCTTCAGACATCTGTTTTACAGGTAGCAGAAACAGCATATGGCAGGTTTTTTAGATTCAGCGTCATTTATTTGTCCTTAAGGGGGTCGTCCCACCTAGCAACTAATCACCCGTTACGAGTGTACATAGAATGAACGTATGCACTCCTTTACAAGGGATTAATGGAGACTGAGTTATCAAATGGTGTTCTCCATCCGTCCCAAAGACTTGGCTAAAACAGTGTTGACATGACCCCGGATTTTATGGGGTACCCCCGGAAGTTAGACCCTTCTAACCAATCCTGTAAAATTTATGGATTGTTATGGAAGCCAAACACTTTTTTCCCTACACATGTTCCTTAAAGACTACCATGTCCCCATAATGGGTAAGCCTACTCTGAATCAATACTATCCATACATTTAGTCTATCCAGTAAGTATGGATGGTAAGGCTGCTTCTCATCCTTGCTCATAAGAGAGAACATATATTAGCCATTAGGGTGTGGACGGACACCACAACGTCTAATCCCGATGACCAAACCTTCAATAGTCAATGAATTATCTGAAAACGAGTTAAGGGTGTGGATAGATGACAGGAAGACAACAAGGAAGCCCAATCTATAAAGGTCTACGGGTAGACTGCCAAATATCATGTAGCCACCACTGGTCTACAATATACTATCCATCACAGTGAATTGCTAGAATGGAAAATATATATTTATATATCCCTAAAAAAAAAATTAGGATCTAGTGCCAATCCTCATGGTAGGCTCTGATCTTCACAGCTTCTCTGCTGGAATACCCCATCGATCACAAGATTGGGGGTCTTACAGAATAAATGGATATCTTCCTCAGCCCCATAGAAATGATTCAGATACAATAACATTGAGAATGAAGGGGTCCAAACCCCCATTAAATTGAATAATTCAGGGTCTTAAAGATTGGAAGTACATTGGTCACAAATCAAGACCAGGGAAGACCAAGTTCCAACACCAAGATGTCTTCTCCTGGCTTCCTCGATATAGAGCCCTGAGGAATACAATAAGTTTACATATGTAACATACACAGCAACACACCTGCCCTCTACCTATGGCAACCATTGACGTTGCTTAGCAACAGGCCAATCTCTACAAATGCATCAATGTGTGATTTATATACACAGATTGGTATTAAATATATCACACAAGCGCTAAATAAAACCGCTCTATCACCAGAAGAAGACTACACGATGCACTACACTGACGGATTCTGCTAAGCCCTTGACTTTGTACATGTAGGTCACTGGCGAGAAGCACATCATGTACATTACTTGTCACATCATCCCTGATCATGCAGGAAAAATTCCTGTGCCCGTGCAATGGAAGGTTGTAGCGAAACCTGGATGTCCAGCAAGTGAAAAAGACGCCAATGCGCAAAGCAAAAAGGGAAAGTTTGGAAAACCTACAATCCGCATCTCCTTCACTAGTTTTAGGCATCAACCAGTGTCACCCTTAACCCTTATGTACACAACCGTACTGGGGGAGGTGATGTGGCCATACAAACTACGGCCAGGTTACAGCCCCCATAGAGGTCTATTACACCCGGTGGGCTGCTGCACAACCCAAGGAACAGGTCTCTTCTTCAGCATGATTTCTGGTGCATCTTATGGAGAGGGGAGGGGTGTAATGTGCAAATTTAATTTTGGAGCTCAACTTAAAGAGAACACGTCACAAGATTTTTCACATATACAGCCAGTGACAGGTTCCCATAAAGCCCTAGTAACTAACTGACATCCCTCTTTAAGCTAAAAATTGTTCCCCTCAGTCTCACATATAATCAACTTTCTAATTTTACTTGGTAAAATCCAGCAGCTCCTCCCCCTTGCTTTATCTTCATGCTTCAGTAATGACATGTGACCAGGGTGCGACCTAATCGCAGGTCCTTTAGCCTCCTAACATTACCAAACTGTACACCATGCACATATCTCATGAAATCACAGCAGCCTGGATCAGAAGTCCACGCAGGCTGCTGTGATATTTTATGTGGTCAGATACGTGCATGGGGAACAGTTTGCTAATGTTAAGAGGCTAAAGGACCTGTGATTAAGTCACCCTGGTCACAAGACATTAGGCCATGCCCGTTGACTCGCTCTATAGCTCCCTAGATACCAGGCAAGTTTATCAATCTGATTTTATGGGGATGTGAGAGAAACAATTTATAGCTAAAAGAAGGGGTCAGATAGTTACTAGGGCTCTATGGGAACCTGCCAGCAGCTGTATTTGGAAAAAATGTGGTGTCAGGTTCCCTTTAACCTTATCTACAAATCCAGATCTACAAAATTAAATATTTACAAGATATTTTGTAAATCATACCATACCCTAAAGTCCCCACAAGGCATTCTAGTCAGAGGGTGCGCTAGTCAGAGGGTGCGTAAATCCGGCCATATACTTTAAGGTTGTAGGTAGTCCTCCATACTCTTTCCCGAATGGGGAGATGAGAGTGCGCTTCAGGAGGCACCCCTTTTGGTGACTTTTCCTCCCGAATAACAAAAAGTTACGTTGTAAGGCACATACCTAAAAAGTTTTGAAAAGTGAAAACTGCTTCGGTCACTAAGGAGTTAACTCTTTTGTGGTCCAAGACTATTTCAGGTTTGAAACGGATGTGGCATAGATATCCAGCGTCCATGGAAACCATGTATTCTAGGAGAAGAACCTAAAGCTGGCCCTATACATTACAAAGCCGTCACCTGAATGTGCATAGCGTGCCTGAGGCTACATATGTAATGAGCGGGCGAAGGGTAGAAAGGCGTCGCCAGAGCTCATCTTCCCAAAAATTGAAGGATTGAGCAAGTCTTGTAAACCAATCGTTATCTTTCCTGAAGATATCCATTAGATTTCACCCTACAAACAGTCATGTCCATCTTCTGTGTATGACCAACCCTTATTGACTCCATCGTCTAACGTTCTACATCCGCTGATGATTTGCATCAAATTATCATAATTAGAGGAGGTTACAGGACGCCATAAATCCAAAGGGGAATTCCGACTTCTATATCACGTTTGAATTCCCCTGTACTTTGATCCTTTTCACTTTCATAATCTATACTTCAATTGCTAAAATAGGATTATACGCCACGGTGTTAACCACAAAAGTGCTGGACTCAGATGACTCGTGCGTTTTTTTTTTTTGTTCGTGTTCTAAAGCAAATATTACTACTCCTTCTGCGGCGTAACCTCGTCACGGCTTTCACTTTTACATCGGAGGAACAAAACGGCAATAACTTCCAGCAGGTCACTATTAATAATTTACAGAGACAAACAAGATGTAGCGTCTCAAAAGAAAGCAAATAGACGCATAAACGGTAGTGAGTTAACAATGGATCGTCATCATAAACCGGCGCTGACTGTGACAACAGTAATAAAAGTCCAGAGTCAGCTTTCTGACAGCTCATCACTTCTTAAAGCATATTCCCCCGGTGATCGCTGCGGGCCTGGCTGCGGCCAACCACACGTTTCCCCTGCAGCATTTGGCGGGTAGCGAGTAATACCTGGATAACGGATCCCTGCTCTGGTTGGGCTGCAAACACACACACAGTGCAAACTTACACTATACACGAGTATTCCAAAAAATTAAGGAGTGTACGTTTTATGCACAAAGTCACACTCATTTTTTTGTTACAAAGGACAGAGGTTTTTTTCCATCGTATTCAGATTGGCGCGTTGTGCACCGGTCTAAAAAACCAAAGCACCTGGTGCGCAGTATCCAGGAATTATCCGACCACTTAATAATTCCGACGTAGCAATCATGGGACGGAATTTGAATCTACCCCATCTTCAAACTGGAGTACATGTGAGTTTTTTTGGGGTAGGTTATATTACATTAAGCTAAACAAGGGAATCACTACCCTAGCCCCACTACTTTTTTGTTGCAAGATTGATATGGTGCGCCTGAATAATGCAACTTTTTATGCCTTGTATGCCAAAAAACTGGCGCAAAAGAAATGATTCATTGTTCCAAACCAGAAAAAAAAACCTGAACTCTACTACTTTTAGCGCTGCCATAAACCCGAATGGAGACTGGTCACGCATGCGCAGCAAACTCTCCCCATTCAGCCTGGATCAGGGCAAGATGACCTTAATGATTCTTAATAGGTTCAGGTCCAAGAGGTAGGAGACTGATTTATTATGCATTTTAGGCATTTATCAGTCCTTAAACGTAAGAACACCCCTTTAAGTCTACGTTAAAAAGGGGCAAAATTCTGCAGCATTGGCCTAAGCTTTCTGTCAAATAGTTATAGATTGCAGAAACCTACAGAGCAATTCAGCAATAATTCCAGATTTTCCTATTTCACTATAAAGAAGAGCTTCTATATGATGTATATGGCCATTGCTCTCGTCCTTCATCCATCTATATATAGATGTATATTCATATGAATACACACAACATCCATGTATAATAAAAGTTTCCCCTATATTAGTGCCCGGAGCCAACCTAAAGAAGCAGTAAGTGCATAGTGCTTATGGGAGGTAGCAACACAAATTAGACTAATCCGCTATAATATACAGGAGAATCAAAGTAGATAAAACATTAACCATGCGATCAACTTAAAACAGTGGATCTTGCCCTACGAGCTTTGCAATGGAGCGGGATACCCTCTACGATCACATAGGAAATACACACTCAGCTACAGAACGACCCTTGAAAGGACCCTAGAGCCGAGAAGGACCCTTGATAGTCTACTGTCCAAAAAGTGTATACCCCCCCCCCCCCAAATCCTAAACATCCTACAGCCTAGAAGTAGTCCCACTATCGAGGAGGAATAGGAATATACCGGCAAAAATGCCCCTATTTTGGGTGGAGGAATTCAGATAAACCACCATACCGTTTTCTTCCGATGGAAAATCCATACATTTGTGGGAGCCCAGTCCCAAAATGTGATATATATGACACGTGAACAGAGCCTAAGGGTGTATTCAGACAGCGCAATCCTCCCCTATACATACAGGAGGTGGTATAAGAACTGAGTCCAGGGCTCAATGTCAATGTTCCTGCCTTTCAATGTAGGTGGCTCAGATGTACTTACTAACCAAAAGGAAATAAAACTAAGATACATTATACATATAAAAGGCAAAAAGGACCCAAACAACATCCAACTCACTGCACACAGAGGATGGATAGATTTATAGCTGTGCATGTAGAATATACCTATTATAACAGTCTATACAGTACAAAGCAAAATCTATTACACATAATAAGAACTTTTAAAATAAGACCCAACCCCATTCACGGATTTATCAAGCCTAATACTACACCGGCCATGAAAGGGTTACTGTCCCAGAAATGTTCGATTCTGCTTAATTCCTTCACTGTCAGACATCCTACAATGAGTCTCCTGCACAATGCGAGGCAAAGCCATCTGGCAGCAGAGGGGATTAGAGCGAGGCTTTCTGTAGCCTCATCCGAAAAAACGATGCCCTCCAAGGTGCGGGGGAAAGCTCTCTCCTTATGATGGTGGAGAATGATACAAAGTCAGGTGAAGAAGCCATGTATGTCAGCGGCAGCCTGGACTGCAGGGTACATGTGTCTACTATAGGGGAAGGTATAGCAAAACATCCAAAATCACCCACATCCAGGACTGTGCCAGGCGGTGACACATCCGGTGCCCGCTTATCCTTAGGCTGCCCTCACTTCCTCCTTGAGGACGGCTGAGCTCATTCATACACTGCGCGCACCTTACTAGAGGGGGCTGCCAGATTCTGGAGACTTTCATCTGTGATCCCTTACACTCCATAGGTGATCCCTACACATGATGCCACCTTCTACCTCTGCTATTATTGCCGAAATGCTGCTCCCTCATACATATAAAGACTAAGAGATGTCATCCTACTCCTCAAAACCGCTCCTGCTTACAAGGATTCCCACATATTCTACAAGGTACCCCCAATACTTCTAAAATGAGCACCCCAAATATTATACAAGCCTAAAGACCCTCACACACACAGCTACATAACCTACAGACGAGAATAGGCTACTGCCCTAAAGGCGTATCCCCCCCCCCCCCCCACCTAAATAACCTACAGCCTAAAAGAAGCCCCCAAATGTTTCACTAACAAGGAGGAACCCCCAATATGCTACAGTCTCGAAATAACCCCCCATAACCTGGCGTCTAGAACCACAAAACATAGCACTAACAAGGATGAACACCCCAATATAGTAGTCTCAGGACCCCCCCATAACCTACAGTGTAGAAGGCGCCACAAATATTTCATCAAGGAGACCCCCCTCCCAATATTCTACAGTCTAGAAGGAACCCCCCAATATCCTAGTCTTGAAGGACCCCCCCCCCACCACCACCAATATCCTACAATTTAGAAGGTTTAGAAGGACCACCCCCCATAATGTATTGCGAGTCGCCCCATTTTTCAACTGTCCAAAAATATCCCCGTCACCTAAATCTCCTACAGTCTAGAAGAAGCCCCTTTTATTCTACTGCCTAGAATACAGAGAGCCCCCACAATATTCTACTATTTAGACGGACCCCCCACCACCACATAGATGTTCCATTATTTCACTTTCTACCCCCAATATGGTGCCCCCCCCAACTCATGACGCCCCCTCCAAATCTCTCCTACCTGCCCCCTCCTTGCCCCCCTGTGAGGGGCAGATGTGGATGAGCCCCCTCCTTGCCCCCCTGTGAGGGGCAGATGTGGATGAGCCCCCTCCTTGCCCCCCTGTGAGGGGCAGATGTGGATGAGCCCCCTCCTTGCCCCCCTCTGAGGGGCAGATGTGGATGAGCCCCCTCCTTGCCCCCCTGTGAGGGGCAGATGTGGATGAGCCCCCTCCTTGCCCCCCTGTGAGGGGCAGATGTGGATGAGCCCCCTCCTTGCCCCCCTGTGAGGGGCAGATGTGGATGAGCCCCCTCCTTGCCCCCCTGTGAGGGGCAGATGTGGATGAGCCCCCTCCTTGCCCCCCTGTGAGGGGCAGATGTGGATGAGCCCCCTCCTTGCCCCCCTGTGAGGGGCAGATGTGGATGAGCCCCCTCCTTGCCCCCCTGTGAGGGGCAGATGTGGATGAGCCCCCTCCTTGCCCCCCTGTGAGGGGCAGATGTGGATGAGCCCCCTCCTTGCCCCCCTGTGAGGGGCAGATGTGGATGAGCCCCCTCCTTGCCCCCCTGTGAGGGGCAGATGTGGATGAGCCCCCTCCTTGCCCCCCTGTGAGGGGCAGATGTGGATGAGCCCCCTCCTTGTCCCCCTGTGAGGGGCAGATGTGGATGAGCCCCCTCCTTGTCCCCCTGTGAGGGGCAGATGTGGATGAGCCCCCTCCTTGTCCCCCTGTGAGGGGCAGATGTGGATGAGCCCCCTCCTTGTCCCCCTGTGAGGGGCAGATGTGGATGAGCCCCCTCCTTGTCCCCCTGTGAGGGGCAGATGTGGATGAGCCCCCACCTTGTACCCCTGTGAGGGGCAGATGTGGATGAGCCCCCCTGCGAGGGGCAGATGTGGATGAGCCCCCTCCTTGTCCCCCTGTGAGGGGCAGATGTGGATGAGCCCCCTCCCCCGGTAGTGATGTGTAAGTTTTCGTGCTGCGGATATCGGGGTGATGTCCTGACAGCCCCGGCCTCCCTCCCTGCAGAGGTGCTCAGCCCCGCCGTATCCTCACCTGTGAGGCGGCCTCATGTCCTGCCCGTGTCCCCGTACACCCAGCGGCCTCCTCCTCAGTACGAGGCTCTTATCCCGGAGTCTCCAGCCGCCGATGCCTCCGTGCAGCTCCTGCTCTAGTCAGTAATGGCGGCGCAGCGACACCCCCCCTTCCCCAGGCCCGATGTAAGCGCCGCCGTGGCCGCGCGCACATGCCCGCGCATTCCGCGAGAATCCTCCAGTCCGGCTGACGTCACCACAGCATCGACGTCATCACAGGGGGGGGGGAGCCTTCACGTCAGGACACGCCCCTCGAAGCTTCCTGGCCACGCCCTGTCACTGTCTACAGATCCTACACCCCCGAGCCAATCCCCTCTACGACTCCACCTCTATGTAGTTTAGCACCGCCCTACTGATCCTGGCGCAATGCACTCTGGGACTTGTAGTTTCACAGGCATTAGCGCAAAAGAGAACGTAGTGATTGTAATGTGTTATTGTGGCGGCGACGAAATTGTGAAAGCGCAGTCTTTGTGTAAGAGTCAATGACACACCTGGCCTTGTGCTCCGCCTGTAAGTGCAGCTCGAAGCCATTGAAACAGATAACTGTGGTCAGCAATACCACACACCGCCTGAGGACAGGCGTGGCACTGTTTTTGGAAGAAAGTTGTCATCCATCATAACATATTAATGACTTATGCTTAGTGTTTATCATTGGCGTTCAAAAACGGATGCACCCATTAATCAGCTGCTTAAAGTGCGTGTCCCAGGCCTAGGACATCCTCTTCATTGCTCACACAACCTGGTTACTGTAGTACAGTTGCTGTACATGAGCCTCACATTGTGGACCCCCCCTCCCCCCCACATTACTCCTCACATTGTGACCCCCCTCTCTACTTCCCCTCACATTGTGACCCCCCTCTTGTTCCCCACACATAGTGGCCCTCTCTCTCTGCTCCCCCTCACATTGTGATCCCCCTCAGCACCCCCACACATAGTGATCCTTAATCTCTGCTCCCCCTCACATTGTGATCCCCCTCAGCACCCCCACACATAGTGACCCTTCCTCTCTGCTCCCCCTCACATTGTGATCCCCCTCTGCTCCCCAACACATAGTGACCCTTCCTCTCTGCTTCCCCTCACATTGTGATCCCCCTCTGCTCCCCCACACATAGTGACCCTTCCTCTCTGCTTCCCCTCACATTGTGATCCCCCTCTGCTCCCCCTCACATTGTGATCCCCCTCTGCTCCCCCTCACATTGTGATCCCCCTCTGCTCCCCCACACATAGTGACCCTTCCTCTCTGCTCCCCCTCACATTGTGATCCCCCTCTGCTCCCCCTCACATTGTGATCCCCCTCTGCTCCCCCTCACATTGTGACCCCCCTCTTGTTCCCCACACATAGTGGCCCTCTCTCTCTGCTCCCCCTCACATTGTGATCCCCCTCTCTACTTCCCCTCACATTGTAACCCCCCTCTCTACTTCCCCTCACATTGTGACCCCCCTCTTGTTCCCCACACATAGTGGCCCTCTCTCTCTGCTCCCCCTCACATTGTGATCCCCCTCAGCACCCCCACACATAGTGATCCTTAATCTCTGCTCCCCCTCACATTGATCCTTAAAATCTGCTCCCCCTCACATTGTGATCCCCCTCTGCTCCCCCACACATAGTGACCCCTCCTCTCTGCTCCCCCTCACATTGTGATCCCCCTCAGCACCCCCACACAGTGATCCTTAAAATCTGCTCCCCCTCACATTGTGATCCCCCTCTGCTCCCCCACACATAGTGACCCTTCCTCTCTGCTCCCCCTCACATTGTGATCCCCCTCTGCTCCCCCACACATAGTGACCCCTCCTCTCTGCTCCCCCAAACATAGTGACCCTTCCTCTCTGCTCCCCCTCACATTGTGATCCCCCTCAGCACCCCCACACATAGTGACCCTTCCTCTCTGCTCCCCCTCACATTGTAATCCCCCTCTGCTCCCCAACACATAGTGACCCTTCCTCTCTGCTTCCCCTCACATTGTGATCCCCCTCTGCTCCCCCACACATAGTGACCCTTCCTCTCTGCTCCCCCTCACATTGTGATCCCCCTCTGCTCCCCCACACATAGTGACCCCTCCTCTCTGCTCCCCCAAACATAGTGACCCTTCCTCTCTGCTCCCCCTCACATTGTAATCCCCCTCTGCTCCCCAACACATAGTGACCCTTCCTCTCTGCTTCCCCTCACATTGTGATCCCCCTCTGCTCCCCCACACATAGTGACCCTTCCTCTCTGCTCCCCCTCACATTGTGATCCCCCTCTGCTCCCCCACACATAGTGACCCCTCCTCTCTGCTCCCCCAAACATAGTGACCCTTCCTCTCTGCTCCCCCTCACATTGTGATCCCCCTCAGCACCCCCACACATAGTGACCCTTCCTCTCTGCTCCCCCTCAGATTGTAATCCCCCTCTGCTCCCCAACACATAGTGACCCTTCCTCTCTGCTTCCCCTCACATTGTGATCCCCCTCTGCTCCCCCACACATAGTGACCCTTCCTCTCTGCTCCCCCTCACATTGTGATCCCCCTCTGCTCCCCCACACATAGTGACCCCTCCTCTCTGCTCCCCCAAACATAGTGACCCTTCCTCTCTGCTCCCCCTCACATTGTAATCCCCCTCTGCTCCCCAACACATAGTGACCCTTCCTCTCTGCTCCCCCTCACATTGTAATCCCCCTCTGCTCCCCAACACATAGTGACCCTTCCTCTCTGCTTCCCCTCACATTGTGATCCCCCTCTGCTCCCCCACACATAATGACCTTTCCTCTCTGCTCCCCCTCACATTGTGATCCCCCTCTGCTCCCCCACACATAGTGACCCTTCCTCTCTGCTCCCCCTCACATTGTGATCCCCCTAAGCACCCCCACACATAGTGACCCTTCCTCTCTGCTCCCCCTCACATTGTAATCCCCCTCTGCTCCCCAACACATAGTGACCCTTCCTCTCTGCTCCCCCTCACATTGTGATCCCCCTCAGCACCCCCACACATAGTGACCCCTCCTCTCTGCTCCCCCTCACATTGTCATCCCTCTCTGCTCCCCCACACATAGTTGCCCTCCCTCTCTGCTCCCCCTCACATTGTGATCCCCCTCTGCTCCCTTTAGCTGCTTTCCTCTCTGTCATGGCTGTGTGACGATCTGAAGCCGGTAGGTGCAATGTTGTCATCACATTGTGACGACTGCCCCCCGTCACACCGCAACGGCAGAGGCTCAATGAAAATGGTCCATTTTTTCAGTCAGATGAAGGGAATACTCCCGAAACGCGTCATTTTATTTGGACTTTTATATGGTCTTCATTTTATATTATTTATTTATGCATCAATTACCTTGACATCAAGGCCCACATTTTATTGTAAGTGTTAATAAAACGTCCTATACCTTATGGTGTGAGTCGAACTAGTTAATTTTTGCACCTCTAGTGTAGACACTCCACCGTGATAAGGCTAGTCTAGCGCCCACTTTTAGTCCCATTCCTTCTTTTTTTGCCTTCAATATATGCACTGGGAAGAAGATGGTGAACTCCGGTGGAGCTGAGCGGGGAATCGACACATGCAGGATATCGTGTGCACGATCTGTGTGAACCGCGGCAGAGTGTTCCAAAAATAAGCCAATGTGAAAATACCCATAAAAAACAACGGCTTTGTCAGGAATCCGTGGAAATCACTGAACCACAGATGTGAAAAAGTCACCTATGTGAAAGAGCCCTTGTACTGATGACCTATTCACAGGTTAGGTCATTAGTATGTGATTTCTAGGGTACGGATTCTGCGACAATTAGCTGTTCCGACAGCTTCCGCAACCTTTACAGTGAATGGAGCTGACAGCAGGAGGCTCTGTCCATTGTATAGTGGCCATTGAGGAAAACTGAGGCTCAGCTAATATCAAGGTGAATAGAACTTGTGTTCTCTGACTCTCAAGTATGAAAATTAAAGGGGAGGCTCAGAAAAGTTGAGACTACACAACCGTTTCAATTTCCTAAGTTTCAGTAAATAGAAGGTAACCAGGGCGTGGATTATACATAATTGTCCCGTCATCTATATGACACACAGCTATATGACTACTCCATCCTCTCTACGCCATCTGTGTGACAAGCCCAGTAGAAGCAATAAAGGAAGTCAACTCCTAACCCTACTAAGTAAATATATTCGGAATGCAGAGAATTAGACAGGTCTCCTGCATTTATCAAGTGCACATGGCACATCACATCCCAAAACTTTTGTCAGAACTAATTGCTATAGTTGAGTATACAGTATCAGACTCTCTGCCCAGTAGAGATTTGGGAGCCTTCCACATGTGGTCCTCCTGTAATTGTTACTGTAAGATCATTAGTCATCCCAGCCTTCTTGTTTCTGCTTAGCTAATGAGTTAATTAGCCTAGTTAATTACATTATTACCCCCATTTTAATTGACCTCCTTTCTGCATAGCTGTTTTTTAATTTTTTTTTAAATCTACTTTGCTACTCGCCTTTACTACTCACCTCTACTAACTCTACATGTCTTTTCTTTTATTTTAGACATCTGTTTCTTATACTAAACCTAATTTGGGGAGTAGGTTAGTTATAGTACTATTTTACAAAGTAAATTCCATAAAGGAATTGTACTGGTTGTAGCTAAAGTAAAAAATTGTGAATTTTGGGGGTACCATACAGACCCCCCCCTGCTTTCACAATATAGTTTGCCATGATAAATCATGGATAAATCATGATAAACACTCCTGGATAATCAAGGTCTTTTATTCACCCATTGTGGCAGGTGCAACGTTACAGCTCCTCAGGGTGCGGTCACACGTTTTGGGTTGGTTTTAGGTGGTATTACTTATTTTAACAAGTAAAAGACATCAAATCAACAGGTGAATGACATTTGTGGAACAGCTTTCTCCTTCAAAATCAGATTCACCCATTCAGTTCATGTTTTTCACCTGTGAAATTGACAAAACTGCACCTAAAACCACCTCAAAACTAATTGCGATGCAGTTTTAACTGCAACGTGTGACCGCACCCTCAATGGAGCTATTTTCAAGCATAGCTCCATTGAGGAGCTGAAACGTTGCACCTGCCACAATAGGTGAAAAAAACACCTTGGTTATCCAGGGGTGCTGCATCGCTTTATGCTTTTTTGGATTATCCTTGTTTACCCAAGAGTCGGGTCTATAGGGGCTTGCACCCACACCGGAATTTTTTCCATACACAGTGCTGCTCTACTCTACATTTCTCTGCAAATATGATTTATGTCATATGTAGTAACTTACAGGTCACAAACTTCTCATTTGAGTACAAAACTGTACCACACTACGACGCTAAAAATACCACAGTCGCTTACAGTTTAGAATCCTTTGGATAACAATTATGTCCCACACCATGAACCTTAATAGTAAATACACACTCACACCTCACACTATAACTGACCATACTGTAATAACTACCCTACATATACCAAATATACCCTTCATACCACAACTAACCACATTGTTCCCCCATATATCAAATATACACTGTGACTTCTCCATTAACATGCCCTTTAATAATTACCTCCCCAGGCTCTGTCGGTGCCCTGACCTCAGTTTCACAGGTAGCTAGCTAGGAGCTGAAGGTGGACCCCTATGGCAGGGAATGTTTAAGGGACCAGCTATAGGCCTACATCCATATGTTCCCTGCCTCCTTCTCACACATGCTCCACACAGTTTTTACCTTTATGCCCATTATTTTTACATGCAGTCTGCACCCCGTGTCCTGTACAGGTTCCCCTCCACACACAGCCTGCACTGCAGGACCCTCACCTCTGTACATAACCAGACCCCCTAAACATCCTCACACAACCAGACCCCCTCTACCTCATCACAAAGTCCCTATACACCCCCTCCTCTTCCTCACACAACCAGCCCTCTATGCCCCCTCCTCACATAACCATATTCCCCTCTTCCTCCTCAAACAGCCAACCCCCATGTTCCCCTTCCCCTCCTTATATTGCTAAGCCCCATGTCTCCCTTAACAACCTCACACAACAAAGACCCCCATGTCTCCCTACCTGCCAACACATCCAGCTTCCATGATCCCTCACTCACTCTATGGAAGTACCAAAATAGCCAAGCAAATAGTCTTGAATGGAGAGTGGCCCCACATGCGTTACCAACTCTTTACTCGGCCCCACAACGAGAAGGGGGTCAGCTGATACCATTTTCAAGACAAGTGCGAGTCCTAGAAGGGGAAACCACATTTATTTATCCCATGTTTATGATATCAATACTATATATAAGGAGTATACCCCTTTAACTGTGGGTAGGGGATAACAACCATAACAATAAAACTTTAAGCTCGATATGACAGTATCTCATTTGCTTGTTTGTTTTTCAGCTTTCTGGATTTGAATTTAAATCATGAAATAAGTTTTATTTTTCTACATTCTATTTATTTTATTATTATAGTTTCCGAATATACAATACAGGCCAAAAGTTGGGACACACCTTCTCATTCAGTCAAGAGTTTTCTGTATTTTCACAACTATAAAAATTGTATATCACACTGAAGGCATCAAAACTATGAATTAGCACATGTGGAATTATATACTTAACAAAAAAGTGTCAAACAACTGAAAATACGTCTTATATTTTAGGTTCCTTATGCTGTGATTACTGCTTTGCACAGTCTTGGCATTCTCTTGATGAGCTTCAAGGGGTAGTCACCTGAAAAGGTTTTCACATCACAGGTGTGCCCTGTCAGGTGTAATAAGTGGGATCGCTTGCCTTATAAATATGGTTGGGAGCATCAGTTGTGTTGTGCAGAAGTCAGGTGGATACACAGCTCATAGTCCTATTCTAAACATCTTTTAAACAAGTTTGTAGCATATTTTAAGCACTTATATCTATATGCCAATGTGGAACTTAAAGGAAACATAGCATTTGATTTGATTCATTATGAAGCAAACATACCATGAGAATGCTGTGTCTACACTGATGCAGGATCGTATCTTGGTTAATGGGATCTTAAGAAGAAAGAGTTATCGCAGCACTTCCATAAAACGTGACTTTTATTCCAATAAACTTAAAAGCATGGTGTGGTAAGTAGGCAACAGCCGACGCGTTTCGGGCAACTTGTGCCCTTAGTCATGGCATACAAACAATAAAACATTTCATCAATTTAAAAGCAACAACTACCAATCACAGCTTGCGGGTGTGTACGAATCATGTGATGCACTACGTCAATAGATGGGCGTGTGCATCACGTGCTATATCATGTGATGCATTGCATCAGCGAGGGGGGCGTGTGGAATACATAACCTCCGGACGGGCAGTGCAATACAAATTATACATATATTAATCATCGTCGTACAGACTTTAGCATAGAAATACAAGATATCTTATGCAGAAATAGCTTGTAGAAAAATGGCAATAACATCAAGTCCATAGGTGCCAAAATGAACCAGGTTTGGTCACAAAGGTAGTATTTCAAACGTGGTCAGATTACAAAGTACAGCAAAAAAGTTAAGGGGAAAGAGTCGACATTAATATGTTGGAGGCTTTTCAATAAAAATATGAGAAGTCTGTTCTGAAATTTAGGCCAGTCGGAAAACGTGTTCCTAGCCTAAAGATCCAGAAGACCTCTCTCTGTAATAACACACTCTTTTTGTTGCCTCCTCTTTTCGGGGAAAATATTTTTTCTATGCCCAAGAAACGAAATGTACCTGTTTCACCTGAATGTACACTTGCAAAGTGTCTGGAGGCCCCTGACATATTGCAAGATAGATCTTTTGTGCTGTCTCTTAGATGTTCTGCTATCCTAGTCTTCAGTTTACGAGTGGTAGATCCTACATAGAGGACTTTACATTCGATACATTCAATTATGTAAACAACAAATGTTGTATCACAGTTAATAAACGTCTTGATAGGATATTTGCACGTTTCATTAGTAGGAGAAAAGTGATCCACACATTTAGAATAAATGCAAACATTGCATCGGGATGTGCCGCAACGAAAAAAGCCCTTGGTGTCTAGCCAAGTTTTTGTATGGGAATTATCACTGGTAAATAAGCTCGGAGAAAGAATAGACCCAAGGGTCTGTCCTTTTCTGGACACAAAATTACACCCATTCTTTAGGATGGCTCTAAGTTTATCGTCCTGGTATAATATCGGGAGATTTTGTTTGAGGACATTGACTATCTTGTTATAGTCGGAGCTGTATTGGGTGGAGAAAGTGACCGCAGAATTATTGGGATTTTTTGATGGATCCCTACTTGTCTTATTACCCCTAGTGTTTGCCAACATCTCGGAACGATTTTTATTTTGGCCTATCTTGAAGCCTCTCTGTATCATCCAATTCGGATATTTCCGAGCGGATAATCTAGTGCTAAGTTCGTTGGCTTGATATATAAAATCTTCATGGTCCGAGCAAGCTCTTTTCAACCTGGTGAATTCACCAACTGGGATGGCTTTCACTGTGTGGGCAGGGTGATTACTAGATGCATTAAGGACAGTGTTTCCTGCTGTAGGCTTTCTGTATAACGTGGACACTACCCTATTCTGTGATGGGAGACCCACTAATAGGAGATCCAGGAAAGAGATCGTGGTGTCATTAACATTGTATGTGAATTCAAGGTTAACATTGTTGTTATTAATGTAGGTGACAAAGTCTGGCACGGACGGCACACCCCCCGACCACACAATCAATATGTCGTCGATGTACCGCCCGTACCAGACGATGCCACCCCTAAATACATTCTTGTCTGAGTAGATGAACTCCTCCTCCCACCAAGACATGAAGAGGTTCGCCAATGAGGGCGAAAATCGTGCCCCCATTGGCGAACCCCTCGTCTGGAGGAAGAAGGCCCCATCAAATGAAAAGTAATTATGGGAGAGCAGAAATCTCGTGGCATCAATCACAAATTCACAAAGTTCAACCGAATATGTGCTAGATTTATATAAATGATGTGCTAATGCAGTAATTGCCAACTCATGTGGTATTGAACTGTATAGAGCAGTGACGTCGCAAGTTACCCAAATGTAGTTGTCCTTCCATGTAAATGTTTCAAAAATTCTGAGTACTTCTTTACTGTCCCTGAGATATCCTGGGAGCATGGTGACCAGGGGTTGCAAAAGATCATCTATCCATTTACATAATTTTTCATTAACTGAACCAATACCCGAAATGATCGGCCTGAGAGGAGGTGGGAAGTTATCCTTATGGATCTTTGGCAACCCATGGAAAATGGGAATAATGGGGTTGTCTGGACACAAATAGTTAAGATGTTTTTCTGGGATAATACCAATATCAATGCCTTCCTGTACAATGTTTTTAAGTTGTTGTGTAAAAATGGACGTGGGATCAGTATTGAGTTTTCTGTAAGTATGTGTGTCATTCAAAATTTCCATAACTGTGGATCTATATAGATCCCTGTCCAATGCTACCACTTTCCCCCCCTTATCCGCCATTTTGATAATGACGTGTTTGTTTAATTTTAACTCCTGTAATGCATGTCGTAGGTTGGGGGAAAGGTTGTTAGTTTGGGTAGAGGAAAATGAATCCTTCAGCTCCACAAGGTCCCGCTCAACCACAGATTGAAATTGGTCCATGGGAGGTACCCTGGAACTGACAGGATAAAAGTTTTTATTCGGTGCGCATGTAGAGATAGTGTGAATGTCTCTTTCGTGTTCTGGCCTGGTGATCATACTTTTCAAGTTGAATAATGTACATTGGTCACTGAAAACTAAATCGCTATAGTCGTTATGGTCAGACAAATGAGTATCAGACTGAGTATCTACAGGGTCCTTGTAATCAAAAAAATGTCGTTTGACAGTTAAAGCTCTAACGAACCGGTTCACATCAATTAAAGTCTCAAATAAATCAAAGTCCTTAGAGGGCACAAAATTAAGGCCCTTCTCCAATACATCAATTTGGTTTTGGGAAAAAACACAAGCAGATAAGTTCAGAAAGCTACTTTCTTTGTGAATATCTGGAGATGGACCTAATTCTGACTCCTCTTTTTGCTCCGAGTTGGATAGTCTATACTTGCTGAAACGGTATCGCCTGTGTTTCTTCCCGGCTCTGCGGCCCCGTTTTTTGAAATCTTAGTAACTGGTTTATTGTTAGATTTGGGTATAGTAATCCCACATGATCGTTCCGAGTCGCATGCAGACGTATCTGAATCAGGTTCAGAGGAACTGAATGACACTCTCATTGTGTCCCCTTTTTTTCCCTTGTATCTTCTTTTGTCTCTTTTTTTTAGTATGGATCGGGGGGTAACTGGTTCCGATAAGCGTCTTGTGTAAATATAACCACTCGAATAGTCCTCCGAGTCTCGGAGAAATTTTTTCTTTTTTACTTCCACTATCGAGTTTTCGGTTTTGTTAACCATAGTGTGTACTGAGTCCAATTTTGGTTGGTAATCCGTTGCGTTTTTGTATGTTTCCATTGACTTTTCCATTGTTTGAATTTCAAGTTTGAGAGTCTCTAACCTTACTGCCTCTTCTTTGATGATAAGTTCCATCAGTCTGAAAGAACATTCCGATAATATATTGTCCCAATTGGACACAAAATCGTCATTATATACAGTGGTGGGTCTTTTGTTCAGACGAAGGCCTCTGGGGATCATGCGTTTGGCAAGATAAGCATTAAGTGAGTTGTGATCCCACCAAGTTTTAAGCTCTTGGTTAATCCCTGTGCTGAGTGGTTTTGCTGATAAAACAGATATAACATTATGATAATGAAGCTCTGCCCCTTCTTTGGCTCCTTCAGCATTTGGTTCAGTGCTTCTCCTAGCCTGTGAGTTTTTCCCTGCGGGAGAGGATGATACAATGACTGTTCACCCTGCCAGACAGAATAATCAATTACTGCACCATCGCCCAGCTGCTCTGTATGAGTGATCCAGCTCAGGTTGATTAGTCATGTCTTGACTAACCTCCATGTGTAATTACAAGCTCCTGTGTGTAATGTGTTTATGTCAGTCAGGCTGACCCAGCTTTCCCTAGGTCCTGAATGTTATAATAGTTTTTTCAGCAAAACCACTCAGCTCAGGGATTAATCAAGATATGATCCTGCATCAGTGTAGCTACAGCATTCTCAAGGTATGTTTGCTTCATAATGCATCAAATCAGTTGATAACCCCACCAATCATGAGAATGGACACGTAGTAATTTGGAAAACCAGATTCCTAATGAGGATCAGTAAGGGATGGAGAATCTGTATGAAAATGCGTCCTGCTTCCTCATTCAATTGTATGGTAGTGTCTGAGATTGGCGCGTTTCCAACACTCCCT
This sequence comes from Engystomops pustulosus, assembly GCF_040894005.1. Taxonomy (NCBI): domain Eukaryota; kingdom Metazoa; phylum Chordata; class Amphibia; order Anura; family Leptodactylidae; genus Engystomops; species Engystomops pustulosus. Next base: position 32,823,908 of record NC_092417.1, read on the forward strand.
TACTCCCAATTAAGTGGAGCAGCAGGATGCAGTAGTGGATATAATATCGGTGGTTTGCAAATCGCAAATATTACACTGCGAAGGATCTTCACCATGAAATCCTCTCTCAAGAAACATGTACACAAGAGCCATTTCAGGACCTTTGAAGGTCCTTGAAAGGTTCTGAAACCGCAGATTGAAAGCAGCAGAAAGGATTTGTCCTCCATTCCCCAAGAAACTGATTCTAGTACCATATGTAGGAAGTGACTCCAGACTTTTAGGGGCGATAATATTCGTACAGCCCAGAGCCCAAGGCAGCCTTAAGCCTTTGTGAGGCTTAAAGGGGTATTCCCACAAAGACAAGATTCTTAAATATAAGAGCTCACACTCACACACACACAGACTTACAGCTAGGAAGCAACAGCGTGAGGAAATTAAATCTGCAAGTTACAGACAGATAAGGTCTTTATCCAGGGGAGGGATGCATATAGCAGAGTTGACAGTGTTTTAGGTGAGATATCGCAGAGCCTGGAATTTCATGTGTTATATGCATCTCATGGATCTCATCATCTCTCTCTCTCTCTGATCTCTGATCTCAGATACTAAATGAAAGTGTATATAAACCTGTACCCTGATAATCTAACCACATTGTCAGCACACAGTATCTCACAGCACAGAGGGATCATGAAGCATCTGCTTAGAGAGTCCCCACCCACACTCTGGAATTTAACACTGCTTAGCCTAGGGAGAGATAGGAGCTAAAACAGCAATAAAACTGAGTAAAATTGTAAAGTAATGGGTTACAAATGATCATAGAAACATTCATAAGGGACTGAAGTTTGAGAATCTTCTTGCATGAGCAAACCCCTATAAGAGAATGCCTAAGGGAGGAGTGTGTGACTTGACTCTGCTACATCATTAACCACTCCCTTAGGAAGGAGGAGTGAGAGATGCTGGCTGTGTGAAGAGAACTCCACCTTCCTGCTCACTCCTCCCTCAGCTATTCTCTTCAGCAGGGTTAGCAATATCAATTATGAAGGCAGGGTTGCTTTACTGTATACTGCAGCTCCCTGCCCCTAGGACTGGAACAGAGGACAACTTTTAGAGGGCTGGTTAATAATAATAAATAATAATTCTTTATTTATATAGCGAACACAGATTACGCACAAAGCATGTCAAATTGGTCTCTGTCCCCATGGGGCTCACAATCACAGCCTAACAGTATATTTTGGAGTGTGGTAGGAAACCGGAGTACCCGGAGAAAACCCACGCAAACACAGAGAGAACATACAAACTCTATGCAGATGTTGACCTGGGTTGGATTCAAACCCAGGACCCCAGCGCTGCAAGGCAGAAGTGCTACTCACTCAGCCACCGTGCCTCCCTGGTTAGAAGAATCCCATTAATAGAGGCATCAGCGGAACAGGTATAAAAACATCTAATAGGTCCTGTGTGTGGCTTATGGAGGGTCGCTGGTGATGCGTCTCTTAAAGTTTTCCCACACCCACCGTGCAACTTTAACAATACAATGGGGCGTCTGTGTGAAGTGTGCAGAGCTAATTATAAATCTGGCACTCCCTGCACAACTTTTTTTTGGTGCACCTTTAACATGGGGCATGCAACTTCTCCAAAAGTCCCATATTATCTAAGGGGTTAAATTCTCAGAATTTGCGTAGTTGCTCCTATCTAGGGAGTTAAAAGAAGGTGCCCCATAAAACTCCCTTGCATTGGAATGATGCCATTAGTAACCACCTTAAAAATACACAAGAGCCGTCACTCACAGGTAAGTGAATGTTCTTGTATTATGCCTTGTTTTTTTCCTTGTCCTTAAAAGACATCTACCACTACATTACTGGTGGGCGAGTGTCCTAATTAGGCTGCATGTTCCGTCTAGGGGATGGGGGGACTGTTTTTTACATGGTTTGTGGCATCTTTAATAACAAAGTATTTACTCTATAAAACAACCGGAGGTGCTCAAGCTAACGGCGCCCGAGCACCTCTCGGCTTCCCCAGCATTTCATTCATCTCGCCCCGGTGTCACGGGTCAGGGGTAGTGCACTGAAACACTGGATGAGATCTCACCCTTTGTGGGGTGCTTCAGGTAGGGCAGTTGGTCAGAAAAACGGGAAAAAATGGTTAACTGGTGACAGGGTCATGGGTTAGGGACCATTTGATAATATAGTGAGACCACAGGGTACCTTCATAGATCAAGCATGATACCACCTCCAAGTTGATTTGAGGCACGAATGTTACGGCCGCACCCACGATCCTCAGTACGGATCGCGGGTACACCCGTGCCCTTCCAGGTGGCGTGGAAGCCCCGGCCCGGACTTACCTCTCCAGCACTCCTGCTTCCCGACTAGGCCCGTCAGCGTTTACAGGCGCTCCAGTCCTTCAGCGTTTCCAGAAGCCTCCGTGTTCCCTGTGTTCCTCCAGCATTTCCAGATGCCTCCGTGTTTCCTGTCTCCAGCGTTCCCAGACGCTCCTGGTGCCTCTCGTGTTCCTGCATTCTCAGACGCCTCCATGCCACCAGCTCTCCTCCAAGGACCTCTCCGTTCCTTCCCGCCTGGGTCCTGTGCCAGCTGCCGTGAGTTCCAGCTCATCCTTCCAAGTCACATTCCTGCTGTCATCCCAGGCTCGCACAGTGTCCTGCTATCTCCCTGGCTGCCACCGCGGGCCTAGTCACACCCGTGGAATGACCAGGTGCCACTTAGACTCCAGTCCCGGGTTGCGGCTAGTACCATCTTTATCTCCCGCAGTGGTCCAGAGGGTCCACCGACTCCTCCTTCAGGACTCTTCCCACAGAGACTTTCCTCGCTGGTATTCCCAGGTACATTACAGGGTATGTGTACCGTTACAACGAAACAATAACCATAGACATCTATGGGACCTTATTGTACCTCCATATACCTTCAAAAACCTCCCCTGGTCGTTATGTAATGGATATATTTTCCCCTACGATCATAGTGTCTAAAGCTCTAGAGGACGGAGACAGAAGGATGAGGTGGGCCTGCATACTTGCTATGTGCACAGGACTCTATATTTCTCTTGGGTTCATTTTACGGTTTTTAGATTTTTACGAGAGTAAGAACATTGTGCATTTTTTATTTGAAAATCGAAATGCATGTGTAAGCGCATCCCATATTTAGCCCGACCTGTCGTAATGTCCATGTCCTTCTGTTCTAAAAACCATTTTCTGGTAATACAGAGGAGTAGTCTTCTGAGAAACGGCAGCCGAGGAAGGAAATCAGCAATTAGAAGACTCCTTTCAATAACAATGAAGCACTGATATTTTAAAGACTTTTTTGCAGCCAAAATGTGTCATGTTGGTTGACCCAAGGACCTTCATACTTTACAATGTGACTATTACATAAGTAAAATATGACTGAAGACTAAGAAGGTTTAGGTGCGGATTATTGACCAACTTTTTTTTAATGTTTTTATTATACCTTTTATGCTTGTTCTTTTTTTACTGGAAGAGATCCAAATCCTATTTATGAAAAACCTTGAATGACGTGAGGTAATCTACAAAGGTGGATCCATCACTGAAGAATTTTTCTAAATACCAATATAGCAAATTTGCTGACACCTCTTCATTACAGTTTGAACTTTGCACGTGTCATGTCACTAATAATTCTTACTTCTGTACAGAGAAAATGTGGAAAATTAAGAAATATTAGACACCCGAATACATTCTGTACAGAAAATTTAAAGTATATTGTATGAATGATCAAATGATCACATGTTCAAGCTCTATAGGGGGCCCATGTTTAGAAATTCAAAAATATAATATAAAATACAGCAATTATACCAAATGATGAAACCACAAAAAAAAACATTTTGGTCCTCCAAAAGAAGTATCGTATATACTCGAGTATAAGCCGACCCGAGTATAAGCCGAGACCCCTAATTTCAACACAAAAAACTGGGAAAACCTATTGACTCGAGTATAAGCCGAGGGTGGAAAATGCATTGGTTACAGCCTCCCAGTATATAGTCTGCCAGCCCCTGTAGCATACAGCCTGCCCAACCCCTGTAGTAAGAAAAAAAATAACACTGTACTCATCTTTCCGACGTCCCCCATAGGTCCACTTCTGTCTCAGACTGTCTCAGACAGAAGAGGACCTATGGGTGATGTCAGAAAGGTGAGTTTTGTCTTTATGTTTTTAGTTGACTCGAGTATAAGCCGAGTTAGGGTTTTTGAGCACAAATTTTGTGCTGAAAAACTAGGCTTATACTCGAGTATATAAGGTAGATTAACCCCTTAAGGACGCAGCCATTTTGTAGCTTAAGGCTCAGCCCGATTTTTTGGATTCGGACTTGCTTCGCTTTATATGGTTATAACTTTTGAACACTGTTACCTTATATACTCGAGTATAAGCCTAGTTTTTCAGCACAAAAAAATGTGCTGAAAACCCAAACTCGGCTTATACTCGAGTAAAAAATATATAGGTTTTACCAGGTTTTTGTGGTAAAATTAGGGGCCTCGGCTTATACTTGGGTCGGCTTATACTCGAGTATATACGGTACTTATCAAAACGATTCTGAGATTGTTTTTTCCCCACATGTTGTACTTCATTTTAGAGGTAAATTTTGGCAGATAAGTTTTGCGTTTATTTACAAAAAAAAAGAAAATATGATAAATTTTTTGAAAAATTTGCCATTTTCAAAATTCTAAATCATTGCGTTTTCAGGCAGATAGATTTACCACCTAAATAAGTTGCTGAATAGCATTTCCCATTTGTCTACTTTACATTTTCATAATTTCTGAAATGTCTGGATAATTTATTTTGATGTCACGCGGCTTACAAAAAGAATATTGCTTTTCCGGATTTTCAGAATTGACTATTTTGGGGATAAATACAGTTTTGAATGAAATTTTACATATTTAGCATCAAAACCCCTATATAACCAGCCCATTTTCAAATCTGCACCCCTCAAGCTATCAGAAACAGCTTTTACGAAGATTGTTAACCCCTTGAGATCTTCATAGTAATTACATCAAAATGGAGGTGAAATTTAGAATGGTCATATTGTTCCCTTATACGTTCATTTAGCACTAAAATTTACACATTTCCAAAATATAAAAAGAGAAAACCCACCATACAATTTGTTCTGCAATTTCTCCTGAGTACAAAGACCCCCCACATGTGGCCGTTACTTGTTTTATGGGGGCACAGCGAGGTGCAGAAGGGAAGGAGGGCGCTGCAGCTGCCAGGATTTTAGTTTCCTCATTGGCCCCTTTTGAAGGCTATAAAATTTTCGCTTTTTCGTTATTGGGGCCATGTGATGGCATTTTTTTTGCGGGATGAGATGCTTTTTCCATTGTTACCATTTTGGGGTTGGTATCACCTATTGTTGAAAATTTAGGAACTTTTTTTGAGGGCAGGAGTAGAAAAGCATCAATTCTGTACTGGATTTTTTACTTTTTTTTTTTGGTGTTCACCGTATAGTCTAATAATAATGTTATATTTATTCTATGGGTCGATACGATTACGGGGATACCAGACATGAATATATTTTCTTACGTTTTACTAAATTTGTCAAACAAAACCCTAATGTGGGGAAAAATCTATCATTTATGTATTGCCGTCTTCCAAGTGGCATAACATTGTTACTTTTTTGGCTACGGAGCTGGTTGATGGCTTGTTTTTTGCGGGACATGTTGTACTTTGCACCAGTATCATGTCTGAGTACATATGGTTTTTTGATCGCATTTTATAGCATTTTTTGTGGGATTGAAAAGGTAAAAATCATAATTTTTGGAGGGTTTATAACAGTTTTTTTTTTACGGCGTTTATCGTGGGGGTTCAATAATGATTTACTTTTATTCTACGGGTTGTTACGGACGCGGTGATACTATATATGTGGGGTTTGTGTTATGATTTTGACTTTTTTTGAGTTATATGTCTCTTTATATGTTTTGGGAGTTTGGGGCATTTTTAGTGATTTATGACTTTATTTTTTTATTGAATAACTTTTTTTTTTTACTTTTTCACTTTTATACCATGGGACATGAAGAAGCAATCATCTGATTGCTTGTTCATGATAATAATCTGCAATACTGATGTATTGCAGGGCATTATCAGTGTCAGCCTATGCACTTGCATAGGCTGGCACTGTGCTAGTAAGATGGCGTCACAGACGCCATCTTACCGGCAATTCTTGCAAGTAACTCTGGGGTCCAGATCGGACCCCAGAGTTGCTATAGCAACGATCGGCGCCCCCCGAAAACGGTTCGGGGGGGCCGATCGTGGGGGAAAGACCCCCCAGATGCAGGTTAGATGCCGCGGTCGCGCTGACCGCGGCATTTAACGGGTTAAGCACCCGCGATCGGAGACAACTCCGATCGCGGGTGTTACACTGGGGTGCCGGCTATTAGTTACAGCCGGCACCCCGTGTTTCCCGATGCCGGTTCGGTTCGGCTCTGATCCAGAGCCGAGCCGGCATAGGCGCCGTGGCGGATATATCCGCCACTGAGCGCTAAGTCACTGCGCTCCGTGGCGGATATATCCGCCACGGAGCGTGAAGGGGTTAAAACTTGACACAAAAGTCACATGTACTAATAAAATGATACTCTAATAATATTCTTGCCCACAGAATAACAGATAAATGTTTATCAGCCAACCCCCCCCCCCCCCAAAATAGAATTTTTAAAAAACTTTGTGGAAAATTGATGCCGTTATAAAGTGCAACTTATCTAGTAAAAATCAAACCCTTATGAAGCTTACAAGTCTAACAAGCACATCAACCCATTAAAACCAACAGATTATGTGACAAAATCAGCAGCAAACCAGCAAGCTACCATCTAGAATGAATTTTAGTTTCTGATAAATTGCCCACAGGTCGACGAATGAAAATTATCCATTAAGAGAGCGGCAGTGGTAGCTTAAGGAAGCCAAATTTAATCAGTGAACAAAAGGTGGGGCCATATTTTAATCAGGGGCACAGTGTGGGACACACTTTAATACAGTAAAGGGGTTATATTTATGTGAAGCACAGTAAGTAGGCAATTTGTCTTATCCAGAGGCACTGCATAAGAACAATTATGTAAGAAAAATGTAAAGCAACAATGTTTGATCAATCTTTAGTTACATTGCACAAAATGGGAGACATAGGGGCTCATTTACTAAGGGTCTGCACACCGCATTTCCATCGGGTTTCCCGGCTATTTCCGATTTGCACCGCATTTAACAGGGGATTTTGGCGCAATCGAGCCGATTTTCATGCGACACAAATCGGGGGGTGTGGTCGTCGGACAGCCCGACTGATTCGGACTAAGCGCGGGATTTAAGATTCTAATTATGTCACAAGACATGCACTTACATGCACCAGGAAGAAGAAGGTGAACTTTGACGGACCTCAGCGGAGTAGCGAAACATGCAGGATCTCGGGCGCACAATCTTGGTAAATCGTGCCGGACTTCATCCTTGTCGGACAGTCCGGAACGGGGATCGCTACAGGACCGGCTAAGTAAATGTGCCCCATAGTTATTTGGAGCATGGTAAGTGCCACTATATTTTCAAGGACACGGAAATTGGCTTACTTTTTAGGCAGGGAGCAATATGTACAAAGAAATGGCCATTACTTTTTAACCATTGTGGAATATGTTATTTTAGGGTCACAGTGTGGGGATGTGCAACAAAATTGAGCCTTCAAAAGTATCTGGTTGTAACATTCTGAAGACAATTGCAGCTATAGTTTTAAAAGTTGACACTTAAACTTAAGTTAGTGCCGCGATTCACTAAGATCGTGCGCCCGATATCCTGCATGTGTCGCTTCCCTGCTCAGGTCGGCCGGAGTTCATCTTCTTCTTCCCGGTGCATATAAGTAATTGGTCTTACGACACAATTTGAAAGTTAAATCCTGCGCTCAGTCCGAATCAGTCAGATCATTCGTTGGCACGTCCCCCAATTTGTGTCGCATGGAAGCCAGCGCAGCTGCGCCAAAAACCAATCGCGTGCGACACATTCCCAGCGCAGCCACCTGTTAAATACCCGTCCAAGCCATGTAATCCCCAAAAAGGACAAACAGTCTGACAAAAGTGCAGCCCGACCCTTAGTAAATGTGTATTTTTTAGTGTATATACCACAAAAAAACCCCAAGAATTATAATACAGGTAGTCCCCGGGTTACATACAAGATAGGTTCTGTAGGTTTGTTCTTAAGTTGAACTTATATGTAAGTGGGAACTGTATATTTTATCATTGTAATCCCAGCCAGAACTTTTTTGGTCTCTGTGACAATTGGATTTTAAAAATGTTGGGTTGTCATAAGAACCAGGATTACCAATAAAGCTTCATTACAGACACCTGTGATACCTGTTACAGCTGATTATTGTAGCCTAAGGCTAAAGTACAATAAATTACCAATATCCAGTGGTCCGTTTGTAACTAGGGGTCGTATGTAAGTCGAGTGTTCTTAAGTAGGGGACCGCCTGTATTACTAATTCACATGCATCTGCCTATACGTTTTAACAGTTTTTAGTATTTTTAAAAATTAGATACAATTTAAAAATGTAATAATTTAAAGATAAAATTAACATCACTGCAGCTTCTGCATCCCTAATATTTAAGAAATTCCCACATGGACAGGCATTTTAAGAGTGAAATCCGATTATGGTGCTCCTCGTCCAAAACTGTCCTAATCTACGTCCAGAATTGAACGCATTAACGTGAATTGTTCCTCTGCGCTTCTGTGTATTCCTTTAAACTGCTTTATCCCTTCCTAGATGTGCATATAAAATGCAAATTACGGGTCACTTTTGTATCATTTAGTGTTTGCAAGATGAATTTGTCGCAGGTGCCCCTGAGCCAGCTGCCTATTCCCCTAGTGAAATTTAGTTGTGATTAATGGCTCTTGGCAAAGGATACTGGCACACATGACTTGTATTGTGTCCGGATGTTACACACAGGCTGATGGCTGCTATCTATAAAACTGGAGAGGGCTGCAGTCTGTGTAGTAGAAATACATGTCTGCTAGACATATGGATAAGGGGACAATGACTCAGCTACAAATGATATAAAAGCAACACTCTTACAATAAGTACGGGTAGAAGTTTGTCTCAGTCCTTATAATAGACACAACATGTGCATCAGTCTTCGATCATTTCATTAAAAGGAATCTGTAATTAAACATTACCGACCACTTGGTATAGAGCAGGATTAGCTGAGCAAATTGAATCTAAGTATATAGTTGTGTGGGAGAAAACTAATAATGAGTTATACTAAATACTATACACATTACCGTGTACAATCTCCTCTATAAGAGGTTTTCTGCACATGGATCTAAGCCAGGCATAGTGTTCAATATGCAGGCAGAATGTTATAGAGCAGGAAGAGCAAAGAAGATTGTACATAGTGTCCTATCTGCAGGCAGCATGTTATAGAGCAGGATGAGTTGAGGAGATTGTACATAGTGTCCTACGTGCAGGCAGCATATTATAGAGCAGGAGGAGCTGAGCAGATTGTACATAGTGTCCGATCTGCAGGCAGCATGTTATAGAGCAGGAGGAGCTGAGCAGATTGAACATATTGTACTATCTGCAGGCATCATGTTATAGAGCAGGAGGAGCTGAGCAGGTTGTACATAGTGTCTTATCTACAGGCAGCATGGTATAGAGAAGGAGGAGCTGAGAAGAATCTACATAGTGTATTATCTACTGGCAGCATGTTATAGAGCAGGAGAAGCTGAGCAGATTGTACATAGTGTCCTATCTGCAGGCAGCATTTTATGGAGCAGTAGTAGTAACATGCCACCTGCAGATTGGACTGCATTTCCAGTGGTATAGGACTCCCTCATCTACTGCGCATGTGTAACATCCCATCATTTATACAATTATAATGTGGGAAACTCACATCTCTCATATTTTGTAACACACCAGACACTATCATTAGAATTGACATTTTTATATATATTAGGAAAAGGAAATACAACATATGTAGCAAAAATAAAATATTCAACTATTCCTGCAGAAAATGATATTGAAGTTGGGAATATTAATAGCATTTCTAGATAATCTGGCTTAGAGCAAACCTGCTGGGAGCACAAGAATAAACTCAACCAGAAATTCTCTTTCTATATTAATATTCTCAGACTGGTTCAAAAACCAAGATGCTAATTCTTTGACTAATCTAATACTGGGGTCTTAGCAGCCTGGGGTCATTTTTAGCTATGAAAACTGTACAATGAAGGGATTTCGGATCAGGCGTTACTTATTAAAGTGAAAATCAAACCTATGTCTAATGTGGAAGCAGTAAAGATGTCACTTGGGAGTTTGTTGAATGGAATAATACAATGACCTGGTTTACATCCCCAGGCTACATTTATAGTGCTCCAGGGAAAATCGTTTTACAAAATTATTCAAATGAGCAAAAAATAGAGGTAATTAACATTTGACATCAGATGGCTTTAGTGAGATGTGAATTGAAGGTTTTTAGGGTTGGGGGCTACCGGGCAGGTAATGGCAATCCATTCAGACATCTACTGGTCAATTTTTGGACAAAGAGGGTCAACATAGAGAATGGGGACAGACATTTCTTATGTAGAGTAGACTCCATAACCAATAACCAACGGAGCTGAGATCGGTGATCGAGGAATTTGTTTAGCAAAAAAGAAATTCCCCTTAGATAACCCATTTTATTTAATTTCTGCATCATTTCCCACCATTGTTCCCAGATTTCTGTTCTGTCGGAGCATTAGATTTAAATTTTTAGGGACGATTTATAGATTTATGTATCATGCATCATGTAAGTACGGACCTCGTGTGGAATAGCCCTGTGCGTCATCTGTATAGAATTAGTATTTTTGATGTTCTCATAGCCTTCTATAGGAAGGTAATGACCTCAGACACGGGCAGGAATTATAGGAAGCTTCAAAATTAAGAGCTACATAATTTGCAGATATACAAACGTGTCATACATTGGGCCGTTAAAACAATGGCTGTGAGTACAAGACAATAGAAAATAGTGAGGAAACTAGTCATCGGTAGAAAAAACGTCCACCGGCCAAGTACCTTACTATGTAATGCAACTCATAATCCAGATTTAGGCATAGACTCGTCTTCAAGTCTTCCTGTCTATGGACACAATGGGGCACATTTACTTACCCAGTCTTGCGCGTTCCCCGATCCGGAGTGTCCAATGAGAATGCACTGTGCCGTGATTCACTTACATCATGCGCCCGATATCCTGCATGTGTCGCTCCCCGCTCAGGTCCGCCGGAGTTCACCATCTTCTTCCCGGTGCATGTAAGTGCATGGCTTGCGACACAAAGTTAAATCTTGCGCCCTGTCCGAATCAGTCGGAACGTCCGATGGCCCATCATCCCGATTTCTTTCGCATGAAAACCGGCGCTGATGCACCACAATGCGACACATTCCCCTTCTAAACCCCCGTCCTAGCAGCGCAATTCCCGAAAATGTGAGAAAATCTGACGGAAATGTGGCTGCGGGCCCCTTAGTAATTAAGCCCCAATGTCTGCTACTCGTAGTACTACTCCTGATTTTCTTGAATAATATCTCTTGGCATGTCCATCTCTTGGAATGAACCCTGACCTTTTCCTTACCATGCCACAGCTCCCATAGAACTAGTGTTGCCAGTCTATGACTATAGATTGGCAACCTCCAACCATAAAGTCCAACCTTCTGGACCTCCAACCATAAAGTCCATATCTACTAGTTTGGAATAGGTTGGAAAAAAGAATATTCCTTTACATTCTCGAAACGGATTGTGGCTCTGAAAGTCCACATGCCATAACAATTTCAGAACAAAAAGTAGCAGTTTTTTATGAAGCAAATTAGATTTGAAGGAATGGAAGGACTCAAAATCTTCAGTTTAAATTTTCCAAAAAATTATATGTATAGAGCCAAGCAATAATTCAAAGACAATCTTGCGAACACTGATGCTAATGAATAGAAAACCAGGTGTAAAAGTGCAACAGGTCCGATCAGATGGGTCTGCATGAGCCAATGCTGGTGAAGCCAAAGACAGTCAGACACCTCTGGTGGTGGTTTAGTGGTCCCAAACTGCCAAATTCTAGTTAACGAACCTAGTTGAAGGGGTTGACCACCAATAAGAATGTTTACAAGGATAAGTGCAATAGCCTAATAGGGTCACCCATATTGTACTTTCTCTGATAAACTTTCTTTTTAGTTCATAGGAATCCAAGGGTCACAAGGCCCAATGGCAGCAGGACTCCGGAGTTACTGTGATGATACGTGTCCTGCTGACTTCCAGTGGATGACGGGGGCCATGCCCTTATTACTGTGCAAAATTTCCTTGGCATATCCACCCAACCACTGACAGGAGAGTGGTGTCCACAGTGACAGTGTGCACACAGTAATATGTATATGGTTCCCTTGATCCACTTGAAATCCATAGGATACAAAACATCTCAGGAAGTCCTGAGTGCTGTTTCCAGTGGGTCCCTACGAACTGAAGAGTAGGTTTACCAGGTAATGTACAATATGGGCGCCCCTTTACGGGTACTGTACAGGGGCGTAACTAGGAGAGGCAGGACCCAAGAGCAGACTTCTGAATGGGGCCCTCCTTCCTCCTTAAAAAAAGTGCATGTTCATATACTCACACATGTCAGTTACACTCACACACAGTATAGAAACACCATATACACATACATACAACATATACACATCACATATACACAATACAATATACAGACATACAGCGTATACACAAATATACAAACACAGTATACACACACACCACACACACATACAGCATATCCACACCCAATACTCTAGATGCTGGGCCCCCTGACACTGGGGGCCCCATAGCAGCTGCTATGGCTGCTACCCCTGTCGTTACGGACCTGGTATTGGACTTCTAGTAAATTCTAATAAACTGTCTTATTAGTGGCCACCAATTTTGGAGCTTTTTCATTATTATTTTTCACCGCCACCACAAAAAGGGAGAAATAAGGTGCTTCCTAATAATGCTACCCCAGATGTAGTCTATTTCTACCCTCACTTTTCTAGGTAAGAAGCATGTAATGTTAGACGAGTGCTGCGGCAGGTTTCCGCCTGCAGCAATGCCTGTCACTAATCTAATATGTTTCATATACTCGCATAACCACTTCTACCAAGGTTAAAGAATCAAAAAATGAGGAGGGTTCCACAGTTTTCTCATCTCTGGATCATAAGTGAAACTCGCTGGAGAATCTTTTCGTGTCCAGACTTGATGCAGGGCGTGGTCTGGCGAGCAATAGAAGCCTGGGCTGGAATTCCAGGAATGTTTCTCCGGGTTCTATGTGGGTTGCACAGTGAGGTCAGCTGCAGTTTCACTCCCTTCTTTCTTTCTCCAGTCTCTTTTTGTCAAGTTCTTGTGAAAGGCTCAGTATGCTTCCGGATTTGTGCTAATGTCTCTCTGTCAGGAGGGTTCAGTTCTCACTTGTCTTATCCATTATCTTAAAAAAAAAAAGTTTTCACCAAAAAAGGGAATTTAGGCAGACGCTTCCATCAGTTTACTTCAGCTCAAATGTATTTCTTCTTCACATCATAAAAATAAAAATGTAAAGAGGACTCAAAGCAGTGGATGTAGTGGTGCCCCCCCCCCCTTATACTTTCCCAAAGGAAAACTATATACAAACCATAAAAAAACCATAGTGCTTATATATCCAGGATAGGAGTAGTAGTACTGTGCTGGTCCCAGATATACAGAGTAGTATAGTGCAGTGCCAATATATACAGGATAGGATTCTCAGTACTATGACCATATAAATGAAGGATAAAGGAGTAATACTGTAACCATATGTACAGAATAGAAGAGGTAGCAATATGCTCTGCCCATATATACAGAATAGAAGCAGTAGTACTGTGCTGTGCTCATATATAGTAGTACTGTGCTGTGCACATACTGTATATACAGGATAGGATTAGTAGTACTGTGCTGTGCCCATATATATGCAGGATAGGAGTAGTAGTACTGTACTGTGCCCATATATACAGGATAGGAGTAGTAGTACTGTGCTGTGCCCATATATACAGGATAGGAGTAGTAGTACTATGCTGTGCCTATATATACAGTATAGGAGTAGTAGTACTGTGCTGTGCCCATATATATGCAGGATAGGAGTAGTAGTACTGTACTGTGCCCATATATACAGGATAGGATTAGTAGTACTGTGCTGTGCCCATATATACAGGATAGGAGTAGTAGTACTGTGCTGTGTACATATATACAGGATAGGATTATTACTACTGTGCTGTGCCCATATATACAGGATAGGAGTAGTAGTACTGTGCTGTGCCCATAGATACAAGATATGAGTAGTACTGTGCAGTGCCAATATATATAGGATAGGAGTAGTAGTACTGTGCTGGTCCCAGATATACAGAGTAGTATAGTGCAGTGCCAATATATACAGGATAGGATTCTCAGTACTATGACCATATAAATGTAGGATAAAGGAGTAATACTGTAACCATATGTACAGAATAGAAGAGGTAGCAATATGCTCTGCCCACATATACAGGATAGGAGTAGTAGTACTGTGCTGTGCACATATATATGCAGGATAGGAGTAGTAGTACTGTACTGTGACCATATATACAGGATAGGATTAGTAGTACTGTACTGTGCCCATATATACAGGATAGGATTAGTAGTACTGTGCTGTGCCCATATATACAGGATAGGAGTAGTAGTACTGTGCTGTGCACATATATACAGGATAGGAGTAGTACTGTGCAGTGCCAATATATACAGGATAGGAGTAGTAGAACTGTGCTGTGCCCATATATACAGGATAGGAGTAGTAGTACTGTGCTGTGCCCATACATACAAGCTAGGAGTAGTAGTACTGTGCTGTGCCCATATATACAAGATAGGAGTAGTAGTACTGTGATGTGCCAATATATACAGGATAGGAGTAGTAGTACTGTGCAGTGCCCATATATACAGGATAGGAATAGTAGTACTGTGCTGTGCCCATATATACAAGATAGGAGTAGCAGTACTGTGCAGTGCCCATATATACAGGATAGGAGTAGTAGTACTGTGCTGTGCCCATATATACAGGATAGGAGTAGTAGTACTGTGCTGTGCACATATATACAGGATAGGAGTAGTAGTACTGTGCTGTGTACATATATACAGGATAGGAGTAGTAGTACTGTGCAGTGCCAATATATACAGGATAGGAGTAGTAGTACTGTGCAGTGCCAATATATACAGGATAGGAGTAGTAGTACTGTGCTGTGCCCATATATACAGGATAGGAGTAGTAGTACTGTGCAGTGCCCATATATACAGGATAGGAGTAGTAGTACTGTGCTGTGCCCATATATACAGGATAGGAGTGGTAGCACTGTGCTGTGCCCATATATACAGGATAAGAGTAGTAGTACTGTGCTGTGCCCATATATACAGGATAGGAGTAGTAGTACTGTACTGTGCCCATATATACAGGATAGGATTAGTAGTACTGTACTGTGCCCATATATACAGGATAGGATTAGTAGTACTGTGCTGTGTCCATATATACAGGATAGGAGTGGTAGTACTGTGCTGTGCCCATATATACAGGATAGGAGTAGTAGTAGTACTGTGCTGTGCCCATATATACAGGATAGGAGTAGTAGTACTGTGCTGTGCACATATATACAGGATAGGAGTAGTAGTACTGTGCTGTGTACATATATACAGGATAGGAGTAGTAGTACTGTGCAGTGCCAATATATACAGGATAGGAGTAGTACTACTGTGCAGTGCCCATATATACAGGATAGGAGTAGTAGTACTGTGCAGTGCCCATATATACAGGATAGGAGTAGTAGTACTGTGCTGTGCCCATATATACAGGATAGGAGTGGTAGTACTGTGCTGTGCCCATATATACAGGATAGGAGTAGTAGTACTGTGCTGTGCCCATATATACAGGATAGGAGTAGTAGTACTGTGCAGTGCCCATATATACAGGATAGGAGTAGTAGTACTGTGATGTGCCCATATATACAGGATAGGAGTAGTAGTACTGTGCAGTGCCCATATATACAGGATAGGAGTAGTAGTACTGTGCTGTGCCCATATATACAGGATAGGAGTAGTAGTACTGTGCTGTGCCCATATATACAGGATAGGAGTAGTAGTACTGTGCTGTGCCCATATATACAGGATAGGAGTAGTAGTACTGTGCTGTGCACATATATACAGGATAGGAGTGGTAGTACTGTGCTGTGCCCATATATACAGGATAAGAGTAGTAGTACTGTGCTGTGCCCATATATACAGGATAGGAGTAGTAGTACAGTGATGTGTCCATATATACAGGATAGGAGTAGTAGTACTGTGCAGTGCCCATATATACAGGATAGGAGTAGTAGTACTGTGCTGTGCCCATATATACAGGATAGGAGTAGTAGTACTGTGCTGTGCCCATATATACAGGATAGGAGTAGTAGTACTGTGCTGTGCCCATATATACAGGATAGGAGTAGTAGTACTGTGCTGTGCCCATATATACAGGATAGGAGTAGTAGTACTGTGCTGTGCCCATATATACAGGATAGGAGTAGTAGTACTGTGCTGTGCCCATATATACAGGATAGGAGTAGTAGTACTGTGCTGTGTTGTACAGTTATTCTTTTCCAGTACTGTTTCCTATTATCTGATCTTTCAGATGATTTCCTGGGATTTCTGGACATGTAGCCCTTCTGGTAGGCAGGGGAATTTTCACAACATTTGATTTGCAGAAATATGGTATAGACTACACTAAATTATAACAAATTCATATCAAACTCACATTTAATTCCACTAAGACATAAGGTGGTTACGGATGATGAATAAGGAGCTTGGAAAATTGAACTTATCCCCATGGTTACCGGTGCTGTGTGCACTATCCCTGCCATGAAGCATTACTGTCTGCTTTATCCCTTAACTGGGAGATAAAGTGTGTAATATGCCTGTATGTGACATTATATATGCATTTTTATTAGTATACTGTGATATTAAAGATTAGTAGTGGTTTTTGTTAAATGCATTATCCCTGTACTGTGACATCACTGTGTATATTATCCCTGTACTGTGACATCATTGTGTGTATTATCCACTGTACTGTGACATCACTGTGTGTATTATCCCTGTACTGTGACATCACTGTGTGTATTATCTCTGTACTGTGACATCACTGTGTGTATTATCCCTGTACTGTGACATCACTGTGTGTATTATCCCTGTGCTGTGACATAACTGTGTGTATTATCCCTGTACTGTGACATCACTGTGTATATTATCCCTGTGCTGTGACATCACTGTGTCTATTATCCCTGTACTGTGACATCACTGTGTGTATTATCCCTGTACTGTGACATCACTGTGTGTATTATCCCTGTGCTGTGACATCACTGTGTGTATTATCCCTATACTGTGACATCACTGTGTATATTATCTTTGTACTGTGACATCACTGTGTGTATTAACCCCGTACTGTGACATCACTGTGTGTATTGTCCCTGTACTGTGACATCACTGTGTGCATTATCCCTGTACTGTGACATCACTGTGTCTATTATCCCTGTACTGTGACATCACTGTGTATATTATCCCTGTGCTGTGACATCACTGTGTGTATTATCCCCATACTGTGACATCACTGTGTGTATTATCCCTGTACTGTGACATCACTGTGTATATTATCACTGTGCTGTGACATCACTGTGTGTATTATCCCTATACTGTGACATCACTGTGTGTATTATCCCTGTACTGTGACATCACTGTGTATATTATCCCTGTGCTGTGACATCACTATGTGTATTATCCCTATACTGTGACATCACTGTGAGTATTATCCCTGTACTGTGACATCACTGTGTATATTATCCCTGTGCTGTGACATCACTGTGTGTATTATCCCTATACTGTGACATCACTGTGTGTATTATCTCTGTACTGTGACATCACTGTGTATATTATCCCTGTGCTGTGACATCACTGTGTGTATTATCCCTGTACTGTGACATCACTGTGTGTATTATCCCCTGTACTGTGACATCACTGTGTATATTATCTCTGTACTGTGACATCACTGTGTGTATTATCTATGTATTGTGAGATCACTGTGTGTATTATCCCAGTACTGTGACATCACTGTGTGTATTATCCCTATACTGTGACATCACTGTGTATATTATCTCTGTGCTATGACATTACTGTGTGTATTATCCCTGTACTGTGACATCACTGTGTATATTATCTCTGGATTGTGACATCACTGTGTGTATTATCCCCGTACTGTGACATCACTGTGTGTATTGTCCCTGTACTGTGACATCACTGTGTCTATTATCCCCGTACTGTGACATCACTGTGTGTATTATCCCTGTGCTGTGACGTGACATCACTGTGTGTATTAACCCCTATACTGTGACATCACTGTGTGTATTATCCCTGTACTGTGACATCACGGTGTATAATCCCTGTACTGTGACATCACTGTGTATATTATCTCTGTTCTGTGACATCACTGTGTGTATTATCCCCGTACTGTGACATCACTGTGTGTATTATCCCTGTGCTGTGACATCACTGTGTGTATTATCCCTGTACTGTGACATCACTGTGTGCATTATCCCTGTACTGTGATATCACTGTGTGTATTATCCCTGTACTGTGACATCACTGTCTGTATTATCCCTGTACTGTGACATCACTGTGTGTATTATCCCTGTAGTGTGACATCACTTTCTGTATTATCCCTGTAGTGTGACATCACTTTCTGTATTATCCCTGTACTGTGACATCACTGTGTGTATTATCCCTGTTCTGTGGCATTACTGTGTGTATTATCCCTGTACTGTGACATCACTGTGTGTATTATCCCTGTACTGTGACATCACTGTGTGTATTATTCCTGTACTGTGACATCACTGTGTGTATTATCCCTGTACTGTGATATCACTGTGTGTATTATCCCTGTACTGTGACATCACTGTGTGTATTATCCCTGTACTGTGACATCACTGTGTGTATTATCCCTGTACTGTGGCATCACTGTGTGTATTATTCCTGTACTGTGACATCACTGTTTGTATGATCCCTGTACTGTGACATCACTGTGTTTATTATCCCTGTACTGTGACATCACTGTGTGCAATATCCCTATACTGTGACATCACTGTATGCATTATACCTGTACTGTGACATCACTGTGTGTATTATCCCTGTAATGTGACATCATTGTGTGTAATATCCCTGTACTGTGACATCACTGTGTGTATTATGACTGTACTGTGACATCACTGTGTGTAATATCCCTGTACTGTGACATCACTGTGTGTATGGTCCCTGTACTGTGACATCACTGTGTGTATTATCCCTGTACTGTGACATCACTGTGTGTATTATCCCTGTACTGTGACATCACTGTGTGTATTATCACTGTACTGTGACATCACTGTGTGTAATATCCCTGTACTGTGACATCAGAGAGTGTATTATCCCTGTACTGTGATATCACTGTGTGTATTATCCCTGTACTGTGACATCACTGTCTGCATTATCCCTGTACTGTGACATCACTGTGTGTATTATCCCTGTACTGTGACATCACTGTGTGCATTATCCCTGTACTGTGATATCACTGTTTGTATTATCCCTGTACTGTGACATCACTGTCTGCATTATCCCTGTACTGTGACATCACTGTGTGTATTATCCCTGTAGTGTGACATCACTTTCTGTATTATCCCTGTACTGTGACATCACTGTGTGTATTATCCCTGTTCTGTGGCATTACTGTGTGTATTATCCCTGTACTGTGACATCACTGTGTGTATTATTCCTGTACTGTGACATCACTGTGTGTATTATCCCTATACTGTGATATCACTGTGTGTATTATCCCTGTACTGTGACATCACTGTGTGTATTATCCCTGTACTGTGGCATCACTGTGTGTATTATTCCTGTACTGTGACATCACTGTTTGTATGATCACTGTGTGTATTATCCCTGTACTGTGACATCACTGTGTGCAATATCCCTATACTTTGACATCACTGTATGCATTATACCTGTACTGTGACATCACTGTGTGTATTATCCCTGTAATGTGACATCATTGTGTGTAATATCCCTGTACTGTGACATGACTATGTGTATGGTCCCTGTACTGTGACATCACTGTGTGTATTATCCCTGTACTGTGACATCACTGTGTGTATTATCCCCGTACTGTGACATCGCTGTGTGTATTATCCCTGTACTGTGACATCACTGTGTGTATTATCACTGTACTGTGACATCACTGTGTGTAATATCCCTGTACTGTAACATCACTGTGTATAAACGTTAAGAAATGTTTTTACTAGCGGAACTAATTGAAAAGAATGGATTAGGGAAAAATTGGGGGAAAACTCAGGGAAAACCATAAATCTAGATTCATAGTGGTTTATGCATCACCTAAAGTAAATGTATTAATAATACCACACACATAGGGGCATATTTATCCTCCACCCGGCGTTCGTGCATTTTCGCAGCGGCATACATCAAGAGGTGGAATTGATGTATTGGGGCAGGTGGGACAGTAACTGTGTGTATTATTCCTGTACTGTGACATCACTGTTTGTATGATCACTGTGTGTATTATCCCTGTACTGTGACATCACTGTGTGCAATATCCCTATACTTTGACATCACTGTATGCATTATACCTGTACTGTGACATCACTGTGTGTATTATCCCTGTAATGTGACATCATTGTGTGTAATATCCCTGTACTGTGACATCACTGTGTGTAATATCCCTGTACTGTGACATGACTATGTGTATGGTCCCTGTACTGTGACATCACAGTGTGTATTATCCCCGTACTGTGACATCGCTGTGTGTATTATCCCTGTACTGTGACATCACTGTGTGTATTATCCCTGTACTGTGACATCACTGTATGCATTATACCTGTACTATGACATCACTGTGTGTATTACCCCTGTACTGTGACATCACTGTGTGTATTATCCCTGTACTGTGACATCACTGTGTGTATTATGCATGTACTGTGACATCACTGTGTGTATTATCCCTGTACTGTGACATCACTGTGTGTATTATCACTGTACTGTGACATCACTGTGTGTAATATCCCTGTACTGTGACATCACTGTGTGTATTATCCCTGTACTGTGACATCACTGTGTGTATTATCACTGTACTGTGACATCACTGTGTGTAATATCCCTGTACTGTAACATCACTGTGTGTAATATCCCTGTACTGTAACATCACTGTGTGTATTATCCCTGTACTGTAACATCACTGTGTATAAACGTTAAGAAATGTTTTTACTAGCGGAACTAATTGAAAAGAATGGATTAGGGAAAAAATTGGGGGAAAACTCAGGGAAAACCATAAATCTAGATTCATAGTGGTTTATGCATCACCTAAAGTAAATGTATTAATAATACCACACACATAGGGGCATATTTATCCTTCACCCGGCGTTCGTGCATTTTCGCAGCGGCATACATCAAGAGGTGGAATTGATGTATTGGGGCAGGTGGGACAGTAACTGTGTGTATTATTCCTGTACTGTGACATCACTGTTTGTATGATCACTGTGTGTATTATCCCTGTACTGTGACATCACTGTGTGCAATATCCCTATACTTTGACATCACTGTATGCATTATACCTGTACTGTGACATCACTGTGTGTATTATCCCTGTAATGTGACATCATTGTGTGTAATATCCCTGTACTGTGACATCACTGTGTGTAATATCCCTGTACTGTGACATGACTATGTGTATGGTCCCTGTACTGTGACATCACTGTGTGTATTATCCCTGTACTGTGACATCACAGTGTGTATTATCCCCGTACTGTGACATCGCTGTGTGTATTATCCCTGTACTGTGACATCACTGTGTGTATTATCCCTGTACTGTGACATCACTGTATGCATTATACCTGTACTATGACATCACTGTGTGTATTACCCCTGTACTGTGACATCACTGTGTGTATTATCCCTGTACTGTGACATCACTGTGTGTATTATGCATGTACTGTGACATCACTGTGTGTATTATCCCTGTACTGTGACATCACTGTGTGTATTATCACTGTACTGTGACATCACTGTGTGTAATATCCCTGTACTGTGACATCACTGTGTGTATTATCCCTGTACTGTGACATCACTGTGTGTATTATCACTGTACTGTGACATCACTGTGTGTAATATCCCTGTACTGTAACATCACTGTGTGTAATATCCCTGTACTGTAACATCACTGTGTGTATTATCCCTGTACTGTAACATCACTGTGTATAAACGTTAAGAAATGTTTTTACTAGCGGAACTAATTGAAAAGAATGGATTAGGGAAAAAATTGGGGGAAAACTCAGGGAAAACCATAAATCTAGATTCATAGTGGTTTATGCATCACCTAAAGTAAATGTATTAATAATACCACACACATAGGGGCATATTTATCCTCCACCCGGCGTTCGTGCATTTTCGCAGCGGCATACATCAAGAGGTGGAATTGATGTATTGGGGCAGGTGGGACAGTAACCCCCCACGCTGGCCCGGTCTGTCCAGCCGAGGCTTAATTGGGGTCTGCAAAGTTTCTATGACAACTAAACAGTATAAAACCTATAGTGATTTAAGACGAGTGATGCATAATACCAAGATATTCAGTGATAACTTCTCAGCCACAGAGCAAATTTTATAAAAATGTTGTAAAATTTTAGCATTTGGAAGGAGGTAAGCAAAGTGTTCAGCACTTACTTAGACGTCCTATGTGGAGTGTTGCGTGAATACGCGCCATCCAGTCCTAATGCTAATGCCGATGGCTACAAACTATCCAAAAACTATAGTATATCTTACAGAACTGGGGCTACTGGGGTGTGGAGTAGCCGGAGCTGAGGCTACACGGCGTGGCTACTCCACGCCTCCAGTAGCCTCTTTGTTCCTACTACCAAAAATCTTCGGTGCGCAGCTCCTCGCAGTAATAAAATTTAGCAAAAGATACAGGGGAGGTGAGGATTAGCCCTTAGATGTACCTACCACCCGATCTACTTTTATAGGTAGATATGTGGTGGTAGATTCCCCTTAAGTTCTCACCTCTTAAGGCACAGCCCAGCAGAGACTCAATGGTGGAGCAGAGGGCCAGGGGTTCCCTGCTTTACCATTGCAGTTATCCACATGCAGAGTTGGCAGTCACACCTAGTCCCGCCAGTGCTTTCTGCAGACAACTTAGGACAAGGAGGGGGTCACAGATGTGTGGGTAACATCACCTGTGATGTAATGACATGGGTCAGGAACATGGGCATTAGTGATTAGAGAAGAAAAACATGTCTGAAAGACAAGCTAATCAGCAACAGAGAATAAGCATACACGTTATAAAAGATGCCTCAGACCAAGATGTCATAATTTTGGAAGAAAGCCTTTGTCCAGTTGTGTAGCTTGTGTAATCTGATTCTGACTCCAGCTCGACTTTCACCATGAATCTGAGATGCCTTTCCTGACCTTCGAACAAAAATTCCACCAGCCCTAACCTTGGCTTATGGATCTCTAGCCGACCATGGTGAGATGACCCCTATTCTGAGACAACTCTGAGAAGTAGTGACCTAGTGATCAGCAAGATCAGATCCCTTTAAGGGTGAAAACTAGTAATGAGCCGACCTGTTCAGGTTCACTGAAAAATCAACTTTGAAGCTAGATGTAAGTTAGATGTATAAAGTCAAGGAGGTGGAGAGTTCAACATTGAAGTCAAGCTCTTCCTGCCTCTGAACTCCTCCTCCAATATGATGACATCGTGTGCCAGACTTCGGGAGAACTGATCAATGATGTCCCTGGATGCAGGACCATCAATTAAAGTAAAGTGGTCAATTTTAAGGCAGGTAAAGCTTGACTTTACTGTTAAACTTTCCGCCTCCTTGACTATAAACAACCAATTTACATCTCACTTCCAAGTTGATTTTCTTAATTATGCCACTACACAAGGACATGAAAGAAACATCATCTAGATGCTGCTCAGCTGCTTGACAAAATACTGCTAGTGGTTTATTAGGCCATTTTCTGATGACTGGTTCCCTTTAAGGGTTAAGGCAAATATCGACTTCATCCATGACCAAACTGCAATGGAGCTGTCATCATTACTACAGAGACTGTAAAGCACTTCATGTTCTTGATATATATAGGTCAAACCGTGATCCCCCCACCTCCCGATGACAGGAGATATGGCACTTCGCCAGTGTTATAATGTAGATCAGTAACTGGCCAAATATCTTGGAGATAGATGGTGAAAGTAAATAACCGGACCTACAGGGATATACTTATACAAAAGAATGCTGAATAAGAGAGCGTAGGAGGTCCTAAAAGGAAGGGAGGAGTAGACCGTCCCAGATGATATGGATTCATAAATCTTGAGGCCGTGTCAACTACTTGTGAGTTGAATTTGTGAATCCAGCTGTTTAAATGGGAACCAAGAAGGACCCTACTGGGCGGCAGGACAGTTAGTATCAGTTCATTGGTGGGACTGCCAGGTGTTTGACCCCTCTCATCTAATATTGGTGACGAGGGCAGAATCAACACATCACTAATGACTTTACCTATTGGGGCTCATTTAGTAAGGGTCCAGGGTCCGCACTATCGTCCGAATAACCGTCGATTTCCGATGTGCGCCGCATTTAGAAAGGGTTTTCAGCACACGCGACCGGATTTTGGCTCAGCAGCGCCGGCTTTCACGCGACACGAATCAGGGGGGGGGGGGGTCCGTTGGACGATCCGATGGATTCGGACTACAGGTGGAATTTAACAAAGCAATTTGTGTTGCAAGACAATGCACTTACATGCACCGGGAGGACGATGGTAAACTCCGGCGACCTGATCAGGGAAGCGACACATGCAGGAACTGTGGATTCTGGAGGACAACGCACCTCGGGGATCGCGCAGGGACCAGGTAAGTAAATGTGCCCCATTCTCTCCATGCTGATATCAACATTGCTTGAAAGAGAAACTTTTTAGAGTCAACACCCAGTGGGATTCTTAATAAACCAGTAAACAGCAATCTGGAAGCATAATATCACCTTTTGTTGTATGGTGAAATTATTAATAGAGTAAAAATGTCTAACACCGGCAACAATGTGGAAGAAGAACGGACATGAATGCCCTATAAACAATCCTGCCTCAAGGATTTAAGGCAAATTGAATGTCACTCATGACATCGGGCTCCGGCAGAGTGATTTTTAGTGCAGTGTTTTACATTTGCTTTTTTCTCACCGTTAACATATTTTCTTCAATTTCTTTCGACTGATGTTTGGTAGCACCTAAAAACTTACCTGAACTTTCAACGTATTTTGAAGAAATAAGTAATCCAATGTTTGTATATTAGGAATTACATTGATTCTGGTCATTGGGGACTCAGTAGTGTGTGGCCTCCACGTACCTGTATGACCTCCATACATTGCTTAGACATGCTTCTGATGGGACGCAGTAGTGTGTGGCCTCCATGTGCCTGTATGACCTCCATACAATGCTTACACGTGCTCCTGATGGGTCGCAGTAGTGTGTGGTCTCTACGTGCCTGTATGACCTCCATACAATGCTTACACATGCTCCTAATGGGACTCAGCAGTGTGTGGCCTCTACGTGCCTTTATGACCTCCATACATTGCTTAGACATGCTCCTGATGGGACGCAGTAATGTGTGGCCTCCATGTGCCTGTATGATCTCCATACAATGCTTACACGTGCTCCAGATGGGACGCAGTAGTGTGTGGCCTCTACGTGCCTGTATGACCTCCATACATTGCTTAGACATGCTCCTGATAGGACTCAGTAGGGTGTGGCCTCCACGTGCCTGTATGACTTCCATACAATGCTTACACATGCTCCTGATGGGACGCAGTAGTGTGTGGCCTCCACGTGCCTGTATGACCTCCATACAATGTTTAAACATGCTCCTGATGGGACTCAGTAGTGTGTGGCCTCCACGTGCCTGTATGACCTCCATACATTGCTTAAACACGCTCCTGATGGAACTCAGTAATGTGTGGCCTCTACGTGCCTTTATGACCTCCATACATTGCTTAGACATGCTCCTGATGGGACGCAGTAATGTGTGGCCTCCATGTGCCTGTATGATCTCCATACAATGCTTACACGTGCTCCAGATGGGACGCAGTAATGTGTGGCCTCTACGTGCCTTTATGACCTCCATACATTGCTTAGACATGCTCCTGGTGGGACTCAGTAGTGTGCGGCCTCCACTGGGGGATCTCCTCCCAGACCTGGATTAAAGCATCAGTTAACCCCTGACAGTATATGTTTCAATGTGGCGTTGGTGGATGGAATGAGACATGGGGGCATATTTATCATACATTGGCGCTCGTGCGCGTATGATAGCCCCGCCGCTGCATGTTCGCAGCCCAATACATCAAGAGGCTTCCGGCTATGAAAAGTCGCCGGCAGCAGCGAGTGCGCAGGCGCGGGGACAGTAACGCCCCTGCGCCGACCCACTCCCGGCCGGCCGACTGGCGTGAAGGTGGCGGATCGGGGTAAATAATTGCAAAAGCTAGCAATAAGATAGCATTTGCGATTATTTCAGGGCTTATTCAGGGATTTTTTTCATTGGCCCCCATGATGTCCAGTTGTGCTGACACACTACAGTCACATGCAATGTCATGCATCAGAAGGAACCCAAGGCCCACTGCACCTGCATATGGTCTCACAATGGGTCTGTGGATCTCCTCCTGGTAACTAATGGCAATCATGGTATCTTTGTCTAGCACATGGAGGGCTGTGTGATCCTCCAAAGAAATGCCACCCTATGCCATTACTGAAAAACCAGTCATGCTGGAGGATATTGCTGGAAGCATGTCACTGCTCTCACATGTGCTCAGTGTGAACCTCCTCTTATCCATGAAGAGCACAGGGTGCCAATGTTGAATCTACAAATGGTGTTCTGTGGCGAATGCCAATCTCCCTGCTCGGTGTTGGGCTGTTTGGATGTCGGTCCTTCATATCACCATCATGGAGTCTGTTTCTGACAGTTTAAGCAGACACATGGTTGGTGGTTGCTGGAGGTCATTTTGCACTGCTCCTCATGTTCCTCCTTGCACAAATGAGTCGGTAATGGTGCTGGCACTGCTGCTGGGTTTCAGCCCTTCTACGGCCTCCTCCACATCTCATGGTGTCTCCTATCTGCTCCATGCTCTGGACACTGTGATGATGGACAGAGCTAACCTTCCTGCCACAGCTTACGTTGATGTGTCATCCTGGATGAGCTGTACTACCTGAGTAACTTCTGTAGGTTGTAGACAACACATTAAGCTACCTCTAGTGGTGAGAGCAATGACAAAATTCAATAGTGACTAAAACATCAGTCAAAAAGAATGAGAACAAAGAAATGGTCTGTGGTCACCACCTACAGAACCACTTTTTTCTAGGGGTTGTCTTGCTAACTGCCATAATTTTTACCAGTTCTCTGTTCCATTTGCACAACAGCAGGAGAAATTGATTCAGTCTTTATTGATTCTTAACTGGGCAGTGTGATTGTCTTGGAGATAGGACCATTTTTACATTATTCTGTAATGTAAAACAGGCCTTATATTGACATGGCTACATTGGGGCTTATTTACTAAAGGTCTGCAGACCGCACTATGGGGCACATTTACTAAGGGTCCTGCGGCCGTGATTCTGTCGGGTTTTCCTGAATATTTCCGATTTGCGCCGTTTTGCACTGAATTGCCACGGGTTTCGGCGCATGTGATTGGATTGTGGCGCATTGGCGCCACGACAGATATCAGGGGCCGTGGCCAACGGATAACTTGACGAATTCGGACAAACCGCAGAATTTAAAAAAAAAATTGTGTCGCACGATCAGCACTTACATGCACTGAGAAGAAGCAGGAGAAATCCGGCAGACCTCAGCGCAGTAGCGACACCTGCTGGATATTGTGCGCATGACCTTAGTGAATCCCGGCAGACCCGAATCCTCGTCGGACAATGCGCCGCGGGATCGCGACTGGGCCGGGTAAGTAAATGTGCCCCTGTGTGTTTATGAATGGCAGGCTGAATGCAATCCAGCTTTCCCAAGGTCCTGAATCTTATAATTGTTTTTTCAGCAAAACCACTCAACTCAGGGATTAAACAAGATATATTTCTGCATCAGTGTAGCTACAGCATTCTCAAGGTATGTTTGGTTCATAATGCATGAAATCAAATGGTAGATTTCCTTTAAGTACTAGTAGCATAGAGACCTGTCAATCAGGACTTCGGATGCAGGCAGTGAACACTGCATATGCAAGACTCCATCTATATCATTGGATTCTCCTTGGGTGAGTTGCATATAAGTTTACAAGCTCATGATTTTTAACATTCCAGGCATGGAAATTAACCATTTAGGGATAAGGGCAATGCTTTTTATCCATAGTTTTTTTTTAATGAAGTATTTATATTGGGTGGGTTAATTTGATTGGCAGGTTCCCTTTAAGTGTTCCCTTTACATTTTTAAGCAGTTCATTTCAGTGTAATTGCATTGCTCCTCCATTACATAGTGGTAATGAGATGTCTGTACACCGAATTGAAAACAAAAACATATTTCCAACAAATACTAAGTAAGTCTGAATGATTAAAACACACTATAAACTAGAAACAAAAGCTTAGCATTAAATCAGGGAATTGATACCATCTATCATGATTCCGTCTTGGATTAGCCGTAACAAAACTGGCATAAAATGCACGTCTCAGATCCAACTGAGTAAATCTGGCACATGATCTACACCCCCAGTTCCTGGCTAGACGGATAAAAGGTTTGTTGAATGCAATCTGGCTATTTGGCTAAGCAAACATACTACAGACACAACATGATAAGCCAGAGCAATGACATGGATGGATTCTACAGGGTTTATTAGCAATTCATATGGAAGGTCTTTCTCCCAAATTAAACTGATTTTCTAAACTTTTAGTGACTTTTTGAGACTATTAAAAACTTTGGCCCACATTTATCAAAACTAGTGCAGTCTGAACTAGGTGCAGTTTGCGCGTGTAGTGTGTAGGGGGCACCATATTCATCATAACTGGCACCCTCTGCGCTGCTCTGGAATGTTGCACCATTTTTTTTTGGTGCACTTTGTTCATGCTGCAGAATTGTGGCGCACGTCAGTAATAAATGTGATGCAAACTCTGACTAAGCAGTAACAGCCCCTTTTAGGTGCACATTTATGTCTTGTCGGACACAATGTAGCTGCGGCACAAAACTTTGCGTGGACACTTTATAAAAACATGTGTAAGCAGTTTGCACATACCTTTCCGACAGAAAACTGGTGCAAACACTTATCTAATAAATGTGTCCCTTTATGTTTTCTTGTACTGTGCACAGTTGAGTTAGTACTATATGATACAATATCAGGGCAGTAAAGTTATCACAACAGTGGCTGCTTCAATCCTGGTTGTAGCCATTGTAAGAGACCCCACCATGACATGCTACTTGCCTGTAATGGCAATATGGGTGGGTAGGTTGATTCAGCTGCTTGTAACATAAGTCTAAATGAAAGAAGAGGGTGGTCATATCCAGGGTCGGCTCCAGATTTCAGTAGGCTTGTTGGCGACATAGCCTCAGTGGGCCCCTTTGCAGTGAACTCCTGCAAATATTCCCTAGTTTATCAACCCAAACAGCCCCCTCATGGTTATTTTATATACAGCCCCCTCATGGGTATTTTATATACAGCCCCTTCACGGTTATTTTATATACAGCCCCCACATGGTTATTTTATATACAGCCCTTCATGGTTATTTTATATACAGCCCCCTCATGGTTATTTTATATACAGCCCCCTCATGGTTATATTATATACAGCCCCCTCAAGGTTATTTTATGTAAAGCCCCCTCATGGTTATTTTATATACAGCCCCCTCATGGTTATATTATATACAGCCCCCTCAAGGTTATTTTATGTAAAGCCCCCTCATGGTAATTTTATATACAGCCCCCTCATGGTTATTTTATGTACAGCTCCCTCATGGTAATTTTATATACAGCCTCCTCATGGTTATATTATATACAGCCCCCTCATGGTTATTTTATATACAGCCCCCTCATGGTTATTTTATATACAGCCCCCTCATGGTTATATTATATACAGCCCCCTCATTGGTATTTTATATACAGCCCCCTCATGGGTATTTTATATACAGCCTCCTCATGGTTATTTTATATACAGACCCCCTCATGGTTATTTTATATACAGCCCCCTCATTGGTATTTTATATACAGCCTCCTCATGGTTATTTTATATACAGCCCCCTCATTGGTATTTTATATACAGCCTCCTCATGGTTATTTTATATACAGCCCCCTCATTGGTATTTTATATACAGCCTCCTCATGGTTATTTTATATACAGCCCCCTCATGGTTGTTTTATATACAGCCCCCTCATGGTTATTTTATATACAGCCCCCTCATGGTTATATTATATACAGCCCCCTCATGGTTATATTATATACAGCCCCCTCATGGTAATTTTATATACAGTCCCCTCATGGTTATATTCTATACAGCCCCTCATGGGTATTTTATATACAGCCTCCTCATAGGTATTTTATATACAGCCCCTCATGAGTATTTTATATACAGACCCCTCATGGTTATTTTATATACAGACCCCTCATGGGTATTTTATATACAGCCCCCTCATGGTTATTTTATATACAGCTGCCTCATGGTTATATTATATACAGCCCCCTCATTGGTATTTTATATACAGCCTCCTCATGGTTATTTTATATACAGCCCCCTCATGGTTGTTTTATATACAGCCCCCTCATGGTTATTTTATATACAGCCCCCTCATGGTTATTTTATATACAGCCCCCTCATGGTTATATTATATACAGCCCCCTCATGGTTATATTATATACAGCCCCCTCATGGTAATTTTATATACAGTCCCCTCATGGTTATATTCTATACAGCCCCTCATGGGTATTTTATATACAGCCTCCTCATAGGTATTTTATATACAGCCCCTCATGAGTATTTTATATTCAGCCCCCTCATGGTTATATTATATACAGCCCCTTCATGGATATTTTATGTACAGCCCCCTCATGGTTATATTATATACAGCCCCTTCATGGATATTTTATGTACAGCACTCCTCACACCATATGGATTCATTAGATTCAGCCCCCTCATCCCCATGGATTCCTTATATACAGCCTTATGTAAGTCCCCCCTGCAGCTCTCAGCCCCAGCACTTGCCCAGGTATGCCCAGTGCTGGCAGAGAACTAAGCTTGGCAATTAACCACTTACATGCCACAGTCAATGGCAACCAAGACATCTATGTTGTTTGATATAGAGGAGGCAATAGTCCTCGCCATCAGTCATGAAATAAGTTGCCTATAACTGTAACATAGACAGGCAATAAAGATTTATAATACTAGGTACAATAAAAAAAGAAGATATTTGATACTGTAATAAAATAATAATAAAAGGTGTGGAAAACTTGTTAATCAAAAGGATGGGACTTTCCTCCTGGTGTTTCAAAATATTATTCCCATCATTTAAGGTTATTGGAGCTCACAAGGGAGGAAGGTCCATTCAGAAGGTTTGTCCCAGTCACCTGCTGTGCGATGAAAAGTAGAGAGAGGTCTTGTCTGACACCATATGGAATTGGTGCAAGGGAGATCCACACAATAGCAGCGCAACTTCCAATGGGAATTGTATTTGTATATTAACTCGTTCATGCTCTGCACTATACATGTACGGCTGAGAGGTGCTGGTGCTGTATGAAGAGGGCTCACGGGCTGAGCCCTTTTTATACAGATGTGGGGTTTGCTGCATATTGCAGCAAACACCCGCTAGTAACCGTTGTCGTTGCTATCACCGATTGCGAGTATTAGATGAAATCTACCATTTGTTTGCATACATACCTTGAAAATGCTGCAGCAACACTGATGCAGAAACATATCTTGTTTAATCCGTAATCCTAGTGGTTTCATTTAAAAAAACAATTATAACATTCAGGAAAAGCTTGGTAGCATGCTGCTTGCTGTTCATAAACACATTACAGGTAGTTTCCTGAACTGTCCAGACAGGACTAATCAACCTGAGCGGGATGACTCATACACAGCAGTTGGGGGATGGTGTAGTGACTACTTACTTCTGCCTGTCAGGGACATCACAGTGGTTATATCATTCTCTGAAGCAGTGAATAATTAGAGTAAAAGGTGAAGCAGAAGGGCAGCCACATGAATGGCAGAACCTCATTATCATAATTGTATAATTGTTCTTTCAGCAAAACTCAGTTTGGGGATTAAACAAGATATGTTTCTGCATCAGTGTAACTACAGCATTCTCAAGGTATGGTTGGTTCACAATGCATCAATGCATGAAAACAAATGGTAGGTTTCATTTAACCCTTCCGATGCCGCCGACGGCTCCTTACGGAGCTGCCATCTTTGTTCCAATCATCCCTACCCGGAGTGTCATTGGGAGCGACGATCAGTTTCTGGTAACACCCCCAAAGTTGGTCTGAGTCATTAGCATACTGTTGAAAGTTGATTCTAGAAAAAAAGAGGCCATAGATAACAATTATCAGAACATGATCGCAGTCACCATGCATGGATCTATCAGTAAGTGACCCTGGTTTATCATGATGGATTTTGATTTAAGGGTATCCAAACTTCAACCATGACTGATGAAAGGAACAATAGTCCAACATATCCCCATCTACATTGTGCAGTGGCTATGGGGTATGCTTCTGTTCAATTGATTTCTATGGGGGCTGTACTCGACTATTATAGGTCATGACCATTGCTCAATGCCAATGGGGAATAGAGAGCCCCCCTTTATGAATTCAGGGTTCCAGTATTCACATCCATTTATAGGGGTTCAATAATAATCCTACTTACTTTATCAAGAGAATCCACAGCCTGTAAGAAGGAAGCAGGAGATGGAATCCACAAGGACATATATAGGATTAGATTTCCATTTTCTACCCTCATTGTATAAAGGCCTCCCATAAATGAATCTCATGCAGACAGATGTGGATGATTTTTGGAGGAGTATGTCATGCTATGTATGATCCTGATTAGCTAATTGATAGGATGTTTATCACACAACTGCAGCACTGGAATGGATTCTGCTCCGCACATCTGTAAAGCAGCGGAGGCCAAAAATCTCCTCCCTGGGGGAAAGTCCATGAAATGATTTAGTTATATGTTCCGGTTATATAATAAGAATGAAGAGTGAAGAGATTCTTACTAAGGTCATATAAATCAATCCAGGACATCAATAACCAATCAACTAATTTATCTGTATCAGCAAGTGCAGGGCAAAGCTCATCCCCTCTACTTGTACAGTATATAAAGAGCCATTATCTGCATTGCAATTCATAGTTAATTCAGATTAAGGTTCGTTTTAGAAATTCACAGCCTGCAGTAACAAAGTTACTGAGTTATATGCCAGAAATAATTCCACGGTGGCTCAGTGGTTAGCATTACAGCCTTGCAGCACTGGGGGCCTGGGTTCAAGTTCCAGGGTCAACATGTGCAAAGAGTTTGTATGTTCTCTCTGTGTTTGCGTGGGTTTCCTCTGGGTCCTCCGGTTTCCTCCCACACTCCAAAACATACTGGTAGGTTGATTAGATTGTGAGCCCCTTTGGGGACAGGGACTGATTTAGATAGCTTTGTGCAGCGCTGTGTAATCTGTGTGCGCTATATAAGAATTACAGGTGGTCCCCTACTTAAGGACACCCGACTTACAGACAACTCATAGTTACAGACAGACCCCTCTGACCTCTGGTGAAGCTTTCTGAATGCTTGAATATAGTCCCAGATTGCAATAAACAGCTGAAAGGTGTCTGTAATGAAGCTTTATTGATAATCCTCGGTCCCATTACAGCAAAAAATGTTTAAACTCCAATTGTCACTGAAGCCAAATTTTTTTCTGGATTTTTGGTCTGGATCTACAATTATAAAATATACAGTTTCGACTTACATACAAATTCAACTTAAGAACAAACCTCCGGACCCTATCTTGTACGTAACCCGGGGACTGCCTGTATTATTATTCCAAGTGTGCGCATCCTTAAAACCTGTAACATAAGTTCCTGATATGGTGAAAGATGTGTCTGTCTGACCACAGCACACACTCCCCAAAATATTTATACCGAGGCCAAACTCTGAATCGTTTTTACGTATTTAAAAAAAATACGTGTACAAACTGTACACACAGAAAGCATGTTATAGAACAAAACTGGCTGACTGCGACAGTTCTATGTCTGTCTTTGTAGTTCCACTGCAGTCAAATTCATGAAAGTGGCTTTGGCCCTTGATAAATCTACTGCTGCTCTGTCAGTTATTTGCAACGGTCTCATAAAAAGGCGCAAAAGCACCCCATCAAAAGTCATAACTTAGACCAGGTTGGGGACTGGTGTAGATTTGTGCCCATACTTGCTCCTAAAAGGAAATTGCACCAAATTGAAAAATCATGAACTAAGTCGTACAGTATTGTATAAACTAGCCTATGCAAATAATGAATTGATGCAAAGTCCATGCTTATTTGGCGTAATGGAAAGTCGCAAAATAGCACTTGTACCACAACTGCGCCAAAACAACACCAAACATAGACAAAAAAAAAAATTTGATTACTCCCACGGCGTACAATCTGCTAAACCCATTCTGCTGTATAACATGCTACCTGCACATAGGGCACTACGAACAATCTGCTGAGCCCCTCCTGCTCTATAACATGCTCCCTGAAGATAGGACACTATGTACAATATGGTGAGCCCCTCCTGCTCTATAACATGCTGCCTGAAAATAAGACACTATGTACAATCTACTCAGCTCCTCCTACTGTATAACATGCTCCCTGCAGATAGGACACTATATACAATTTGCTTATCTCCTCCTGCTCTATAACTTGCTGCCTGCAGATAGGACACTATGTTCAATCTGTTCAGCTCCTCCTGCTCTATAACATGCTGCCTGCAGATAGGACACTATGTACAATCTGCTCAGCTCCTCCAGCTCTATAACATGCTGCCTGCAGATAGGACACTATGTACAATCTGCTCAGCTCCTCCTGTTCTATAACATGCTGCCTGCAGATAGGACACTATGTACAATCTGCTCAGCTCCTCCAGCATACAGGACTGCATGAAAGTGACAGGTTTCCTTTAACGTCAATGTAAATTTATTTTCTTTTCGGGTCTTAATTCTAAATTTGTTAATGCTCTAATGGACTTTGGCTTAACAGTTTTCTGTCACTTTCAATATACTGTACAAAGCTTTTAACATAGATTACAGTCTTAGAGCCAAATTGTGTGCAAAGCTGTACTAATACTAATGCGTATTTGAAGATCTGGAAGAAAGACATCCCTTCCTCATTAAAGTTTTAATGTTATTCACAAAGGCTTCGCTTTTTATAACAAATCACTAGGAAGAATTTTAAACATCCACATGTTGGTATAATAAGGCCTCCATCAGGTCTGTGACTTTTAGGGTTAGAATAGTGCATCATACTGCGCCTTATATCATACATGAGTCAATGGGATTTATCAGAAAATGTGACTCTTGGTAAATCTAATAAAAGCCAATGCAGAGTATTTATCAGTTATCAAATTTAGACAAATCCAACTAATTAGCTTTTGGAAGTCCCATTGCAGTCATTGATGTGCAGGACAGAGCTGCACATTTGCTGTAAACGGAAATATACAGAGGCAACTGTTATATATTCCGAGCAAATTCTCTGTATACTGCAATACTGTAGTTAAAGTACCAATGAAGGTCTAAAAAGTTGTAAAAAAAAATAAAGATAAAAACAAAAGAAAATTTAAAAACCAAAAATTCAAATCACTCCCTTGAACTGATATAAAATTAAATAAAACCCAAAAAATATTAGGTATCACCATGTCCCAAAATTCCCGATCTGCTAACATATAAAAATAGTTATTCCCAGCAGTGAACCACAAACGGAAAATATCACCCAAATGTCCAAGACACCACTTTTTTTTTTACCATTTTGCAACACATACAAATGGAATAAAAAGTTATCAAAAGGTTAAGCAATCCCCAAAATGATAGGGATGAGACATCATCACATCCCGCAAATAATGACACCTTGAACAGGTCTGTGTGCCAAAGTATGAAAAAGTTATTAGCGTCAGAATAAAAATGAAGCATTTTTTCTTTTTTGTACAAAAGATGGTTTTTTAACATTTTTTAAAATCTATAAAATCTACATAATAAAACCTACATATATATTTGGTATTTCTGCAATTGTAACGACCCAAGGAATAAAGTAGAAGTGTCATTTGGAGTGCGCAGTGAAAACAGTAAAAAATGTGTCCACAAAAAAATGGCGTAAAACGTGTTTTTTCTACAACTTCATCACATTTGGAATTTTTTTCCAGATTCCTAGTGACAGGCATGGAATACGAAATGCTCTCACTAGGAAGCACAGTTTGTAACACAGAAAATAAGCTCAGTAAAATTAAAAATAAAAAAGTAAAAGACGGGGAGTGAAAAATTGAAATGCAAAAAACGAAAATGGCCTGGTCCTTAACGGGGTTAAAGGAGTTTTCCCAAGTTTTAAAGCTATCCCTTATGTACAGGATTGTAGAGGGTCTTGTTCTCATGATCAGTGAGCATTCAGACCCTCACAAATCACTTTATTATCCCCTTTATGTGTGTACTTCATGCAGGTCCTTCTTATGTGTAGTGCATTTTTGATGCTGATTCGTATGCAGTTTTTAACTTCTCTTTGTGACATGTGATCTGATGTATCCTGCATGTGTCGCTTCCCCACTCAGGTCCGCCGAAGTTCACCTTCTTCTTCCCGGTGTATGCGAGTGCATGTCTTGCGACACAATTTGCCTTTTTAAATCCCGTGTGTAGTCCAAATCCGTTGGATTTTCCGTTGGCCCGCCCCCTGATTTGTGTCGTGTGAAAGTCAACGCAATTGCGACACAATCCGTTCGCGTGCGAAGCAATCCCCAGCGCGATCCCCGAAAACGGAGGGAAACCCGACGGAAATGCGGCCTCGGGACCTTTGTAGATAAGCCCCAGTGTGTTTGCTGGTGAATGTGTCTGTTGTAGTGTTCCTAATGTATCTTTGCGAGACAGATGTTTTCTTTGATTTGGGCCTTCTTCATCTTCACCCTTTATTTTTTTTTAGCAAATTAGAGACAGGGGCAAATCGATACTCGATAATCAACTCATACTTACTTCCATACATGTTTTAAAATGCACCTAAAAAGTTGCAAAATAATCAAAAAATTGCTAAAAACTCACACCACCAAAAAACTAACACATGCTCTTACGTATCTCAGGCTGAAAGGCATAAATACACCAGTGCACCAACAGCAGAGAACTTTTAAAAAGAGGCAGCAGAAACATAATGATACAATTGCCCCATACAATGGTCTGATATAGTGCAACTTTTTATGTGCTCAGTAGATAATGTATATACGCAACATTTGTAGAAACGTTATGTAACACTTGAAGTTGTGCTGATTCTCCAGGGTGACTCCTTTCTGCATGTGAACTATTAATGGACACTCAAGAGAATGACATGGTATTTCAGCAATTATTTCCGGCGTCTGAATGATTTCATGCCCTCTACATGTATCAGCGGACCCTTCTACTTACCAGACTGTAAGAATTTTGATGGTTGAATACAAGTAGAAAGTTACATACAAAGAAGAGTAACTGTATTAAAGGAAATCTACCACATGTACACTTACACCCAGGGATGTAACTTTAGGGGGTGCAGAGGTTGCGGTTGCACCCGGGCCCAAGAAGTTTAGGGGGGCCTTATGGTGTCACTTTCCCATATGAGAATACTATTACTATAAACCATACATTATAGTTGGGGGCCTGGCACAGACTTTGCACTGGGGCCCATCAGCTTCTAGTTACGCCACTGCTTACACCTCGGTGTCAGGGGGTGGGCCATCGGACGATCCGAATGATTAGAACAATGCGCGGGATTTAACTTTCAAATAGGGTCGCAAGATCAAGCACTTACATGCACCAGGAAGAAGAAGGTGAACTCCAGCGGACCTGAGCGGGAAAGCGACACATGCAGGATATCGGGCGCACGATCTTAGTGAATCGCGACGCAGTGTATTATCCTCGGACAATGCACTTTCTGTGAACTCCGTCAGACGGGTAAGTAAATGCACCCCATTGTCTGTAAATATACGAAAATTTTATTAAAAAGTTTTCAACAAAAAAACAAACTTTGCATCTCCTCCATTCCCCAGCCAGAGAGCTGGTGATGTCAGATTGATCCAGATGGGGCATCTTTGATCTGGACAGGAGCCCCTGAGGCACATTTGCATAATTGTACAACCTTACCATCTCCATAACAAGGCCATTAGAAAATGAAGGAGGAACGGATTCTGTATCGCGTAAGTGTGTTTGGTGTACAATATTGCATTCATGTGTTGGATTTTTTTTTTTTTTGCATGCAGACAAGGCAGTCCTAAATTAGTATTGATTCAGTATTCTCAGTAAGGAGGTGGAGGGGGGGGGTCATGTCTTATTGATATACTGTCACTTTATAAGGTGTGCAAATCCCTTTAAAAACTGCTTAAAGGGATGTAACAGATTCTTATTCTATAACAAATACCCTGAGGTGCTTTATCAATTTTATGTATATTTCATGTATTTTATTATCATTCTACCCTTGATGTTATAAAAAAATGAGCTTTCTATTCCTTGTCACTTGTGTGTGCTTATACAGCAACCAATCAGCACTATAACTAGACAATGGCCACAGATCACAGCTCTGTTCTAATAGAACTGATGTAATCAGTCAAGCAAATACAATACAGATGGTCTCCTACTTAAGGACACCCGACTTACAGACTGACACCAAGTTACAGACAGACCCCTCTACCCACTATGACCTCTGGTGAAGTCTCTGGATGTTACTATAGTCCCAGGCTGTAATAATCAGCTGTAAGGTGTCGGTAATGAAGCTTTATTCATAATCCTTGGTCCCATCACAGCAAAAAAAATTGAAAATCCAATTGTCTCTGGGGCAAAAAAATATTTTTTTCTGGATCTACAATTATAAAATATAAAGTTCTGAGTTACATACAAATTCCACTTAAGTACAAACCCAAGGACTGCCTGTACATTTATCTCCAGTAAGTGATGGTTTACAAATCACTGAGCCCATGATTGAATAGTCCCTTTAATGGGTTAACAATGTAAGAGAACAGCTGAGTTACATCAAGATCTAAGAGACACATGGGAAATTTCCTCTCCACCTTCGTGTAAGATGGTCTCATCTCACATACATTTCTCTAATCAGTAATGGTCCTATTAATCAAAAATAATTGCTCATTCTCATGAATTTATTGTGAGCACTCACAGGTTAGACATACATTGTCCGTGTCTTCTGCTTCCAGTGTGAATATATTACAAGATCTGCTTAGTGTAGCCGTATCAAACTTGTACTATTGAACTGTGAACTCATGTCCCAAAAATAAAATCCCCCCCCCCCCCCCCCCCAGTCTCCATTCAAGCACTGCCCACTCGGTGCCGACTCTTAGGTTATTGTGAGATGATGAGCCCTTTAAGGGCCGGTCACCATTGCAGCTAATCATTGACTGACACGCCTTGTGTATGGTGTATGGTAGGACCTTGACCCCACTTCAGCCCTCTGCCTCCTCCAAGAGGCTCCACTCCATTTTCTCTATAGCCCTACCGTTCCAGCAATAAGAAATGTCAATATTTTTCTG
This sequence comes from Engystomops pustulosus, assembly GCF_040894005.1. Classification (NCBI taxonomy): domain Eukaryota; kingdom Metazoa; phylum Chordata; class Amphibia; order Anura; family Leptodactylidae; genus Engystomops; species Engystomops pustulosus. The sequence goes on from NC_092417.1 coordinate 32,863,622, forward strand.
TCTGTCAAATGGGCGGAGGCGGAGAGAAGATGGCCTTATTAGCAGTGGGTACTGAAGGCTTGATAACTGGGTGCTCTGGGGCAGACAGTTAAGATGCACCCATAGATGACAAATATTGGGGCACATTTACTCACCAGGTCACTGGAGTTCACTGAAAGTGCATTGTCCATGTATAATGCTGGGTGCGGCGATTCACTAAGAAATCATGAATGTGGCTCTTCCCCTCTCAGGTCCGACAGAGTTCACCAATTTTTTTCGTGGTGCATCTTTAACATAGGGCGTGGGGCACAATCTGAAAGTTCTATACTCAGTCCGAATCAGTTGGACTTTCCCACAGGACGCCCCCTATTTTGTGCTACACGGAAGCCAGTGCAGCTACGCCACAAAAGGGTCGCGTGCAACACAATCGCAGCACAGACACTTAGATACCTGTGCAAGCTGTTTTAGCCATGAAGAACGAACACAGCCCAACCAAAGTGCAGTGTGCGACCGCTAAGTAAATGAGCCCTATTGATTTCTTGGGAATGCCAGGGAATAAAAAAAAATATCGGAGTTGAGTGAAGTCGATTAGAGAATTTGGGATGGTCGCGACATTTCCTCTTCATCAAAAATTTTTACCTTTGCCCCTTTAAATTTGGATGAGTCTTGTTTTCACCCAGAAACATCGCACTTATCTTGACGGATTGTGCCTGGTGCTGCAGCTCAGTCTTCAGGGCCAGTCTAATATAAATCTTAAGATTACTAAATCTGTCCCAATGTTTCCAAAACTGTAAAAATCTGAGCTATGCTAATGAAACAGTTTTTACGAGCATTTTTATACTTTTACAAAAGAAAAACAGAATCTTATTGGATAAGTTATGCTTCATTTCTTTTATGGTTCTCCCCCACATTGTATATAAGAGACTTACATGTACATTATATATAACCTTATCAAGTAGGGAACTGAACTGCAACAACATGGCCGCAAAAAACTGCATAAAAATCTAAACAAAACACTATATTCTAAAGCCTCTTTGAGACGACCACCTAAAATTGCAGTGAAAAGTTCTCATTTAAGGGTTTGCCCTGTTAAAGAGAAGGTCAGTAGGTATAATATATGGTGGACATAAAAATCTGTAACAGGAGATCTGATCACAGGGAGGTCATCTCCAGGGGTAGATCGGGTGGGGGTGGGGGGGGCATGTCATCTCCAGGGGGAGATCCGTGTGGGGGGAGTGCAACGTGGGATCTGGTGGGAGAAACATCATCTTTAGGAGGAGATCTGATGGGGGGGGGGGGGGGCACGTCATCTCCAGGGGGAGATCCGGTGGGAGTAACATCATCTTTAGGAGGAGATCTGATGGGGGCGACTTCATCTCCAGGGGGATATTCAGTGGGGGTGACATCATCTTCAGGAGATCTAATGGGGGCGATGTCATCTCCAGGGGGAGATCTGGTGGGAATAACATCATCTTTAGGAGGAAATCTGATGGGGGGGGGGCATTATCTCCAGGGGGAGATCTGGTGGAAGTGACATCATTTTCAGGAGAAGATCTGATGGGGGGGGGGGGGGGGGGGCGACATTATCATCAGGGGGAGATCTGGTGGAAGTGACATCATCTTCAGGAGGAGATCTGATGGGGGTGAGGTCATCTACAGGGGGAGATCTGGTGGGAGTAACATCATCTTCAGGAGGAGATCTGATGGGGGCGATGTCATTTCCAGGGGGAGATTCGGTGGGGGGTGACATCTGCAGGAGGAGATCTGATGGGGGCGATGTCATCTCCAAGGGGAGATCTGGTGGGAGTGACATCATCTTTAGGAGGAAATCTGATGGGGGGGGGGCATTATCTCCAGGGGGAGATCTGGTGGAAGTGACATCATTTTCAGGAGAAGATCTGATGGGGGGGGGGGGGGGGGGCACATTATCATCAGGGGGAGATCTGGTGGGAGTAACATCATCTTCAGGAGGAGATCTGATGGGGGAGATGTCATTTCCAGGGGAGATTCGGTGAGGGGGTGACATCATCTGCAGGAGGAGATCTGATGGGGGCGATGTCATCTCCAAGGGCCGATCTGGTGGGAGTGACATCATCTTCAGGAGGAGAACTGATGGGGGTGAGGTCATCTACAGGGGAGATCTGGTGGGTATTACATCATTTCTAAGAGGAGATCAGGGGAGGATGAGGTCTAATCTAAGAGGAGATCCAGTCTGAATTATGTCACCTCCATGAGGAGATCAGGTCGGGATGGGATCATCTCTAGGAGAAAATCTGGTCTGAATGAGATGGTAATCGATAACAGTGTGAAAAGTTTCACCGTGGTCGGTTCATTACCTACCATTGTTTTTTAGAGTCTGCATATTCTGAAGACAGAAACAAGTATTATATTTGTTTTTATAGGAAGAAATCCATCATTTTTTTTATATTATACATTTAAATTTGGGCAAATAACTGATAAAAAAAGATAAATATAAATACAGTGTGTATAGGTGGGTCTTTTACTCCTAAAACCAGTATGAGCTCACTCCTGTGTCCACACCTTCTTGTATGTTCATTTCTTGTCTGGGACTTCACCTTCTACAGACGCCTACCCCTCGGTGCCAGAGATCTCTTACTTCATTGCAGTTTTCACATTGAAGATCTAATATGAACGACCATCATTTGGAGATTCTTTTTATAATTTCTAGTGCTATTGCCACATAGGCTTTGGCCTGTAATAAGTAAAAGACAACCAGAAAATCCAGAAATAAGATGCACATAAATGATATCAGCTTTACTGGTTCTACAGGAACACTTACCTCACTGCTCTCTGGGTTGGACACAACTACTGGCTTGCCCAAGTCGCAGGTTTCCCTAATATTAATATGCAGAGGGATGTCACCTGTGTACACATAAGAAAGCATACAATGTATATGGAATACTTGCACAAACGCACAGTCAAATAAAAGCCCTACTGCCTCATCTCATGCATAGGACTTGGGAACTGTGAATTGGCACAGCACCCAAATCCAATGATTTTATTGTGGATATTAAAGGTGCGGTGAGGCCTAGCGAATGTATGTCCCGACCGGCCGCACTGCAATTTATAGAACATATATATCCTATTCTTTACTGGAATCTGCAGTGCCACCATTAATTTCCTATGAGCATCATCAGGGGGAGCGGGGCTAACCTATAGCTCTCCTAAGAGCCACAAACAACGGCACATGATATCCAAATAAAGCAGATTAAATCCGATTAGGAGAGACAGTAATAGTCCTGATTACCCTGCCCACACACAGTGATCGACAGTGAGAGTCATAATTACCCCGCCCACACACAGTTATTGCCAGTCAGCGTCTGGATTATTCCGCCCACAGATAGAGATTGACAATCAGAGTCTGGATTACCCCGCCTACACACAGTGATTGACAGTCAGAGTCTGGATTACCCCGCCCACACATGGCAAACCCGGGAAGAAAGCACTAGCGGTTGCTTTTAAGATATGTGAGAGCTATATCACAAGACACAGACCCGAGTGATTTGTGATATAGTTCTTATCCCAGTACTGGATTAACTGATCGATCACCAATTTGGAATTCACTCCACAACTCTTGCAGAGGGGTATGGAGACCCTCACTTAAAAATATCTTTAATAACATATATTCTTTGTACCCAAAATATCAAGTCCCATAGTAGCAGCAAGTTGCTTTGCCCCATCTTCACCAAAGATATGGGTCTGGTGGTCACATTTTGGACAGCGAAAAACACTCATGTTCTGTACAAGTCCCAGCACCTAAGGAAAAAGAAAGCAGGGCATTTACATCAATACAGTTAGCATAACTCCATCCTTCATCATAAGCTGTATTATAGGGAAAGTATCATATCACTTTTATATCTTTATCTTCCACTGTGTAACCCTTTATGCCCTGTCTATAATGTCAATTTGGAGACTGATGCAAAAAAAAAAAACAAAAAAAAAACCAACAACAAAAACACCAGGGCATTGTACTTAAAGGGGTATTCCCATCTGGACATTAAAATTTCATTTAATTAATTTGCCATATGTAAACATTTTGTCAATTGTTTGAAGATAATTTCTCATAAATGTGGCCATGTTGTCCGATAGCTTCCTCAGATACAACCACCTCACATTTTGGCAGCGGTGGCCAGACATGCGCTACTGAGCTCTGCCTGACCACCTGGCTTCAGCGTTCATTACCACAAAACGGCTGTAGGACCTGCAGTAACTCCTGAACATTTCATATACAAAAACCTTTTGTTTCTTTGTGCAATCACTCAGCAGAGGTGGTCGTATCCAAGGACACAGTCTTGTTTCCAAGGGACCATATCACTACATTTATGGGAAATTATCTTCACACAAGTACATTTTTTTTTAATTACATCTAACCGAAGAAACGTATATATATGGCAGATTGATAAACTTGAATGTGAAGATAGTGACAAAAAAAGAATGCTGGAATAACCACATGATGGCTGGAACAGGGATTAAAAATAATATTAAAATTTTACCCTGCTCAAGTTCCTGGTTGCTGTGTCGAGTTGGCTTGACGTAAAGGTTAATTAGTTACTGGACCCACTTCTCCCAATCAATAGCTGCATACAATATAAGTCCCCTACTTTGGCTTGAGGAGGTCACTGATTGGCCGAAGCAGGTTCCATGACCCCAGGTAATTATGTGGACTCTGGGTGGGGATCTTTCAGCCTGAAGAGCTTTCCACACTCTGCACTGTGCTGTCCCATGACCCCTCTCCTCTGCTACAAGTAGGATTTGTATCAGGATTTTGGTTGGATACTTACATCAGCCATTCAGATCAAAGGGGAGGAGCTGTGGAACAGTTCATTGCAAAGAGGAGAAAGCTCTTCAGGCTGAAAGGCTCACCCAGAGCCCTTGAAGGAGCTGAAAACCAGGATTATAACGTCACTTTTCACTGTCCTGCTGGTACTTACTATACCCATAAAAGTTTTGACAGATCACCCTGAATTATAGCCAACACTGTCTGCAGTCTAGTATTATAAAAACTTATGACGGATTCCCTTTAAACTTGTCAAATGAGTGTGTCCCTACACAGATTTCAACTTTGATATGGCGTGTCCATGTAATGACCCCTCCCTGTTGTCAATTTATTAAAAAAAAAAGATATTTAGAAATAAATTAATTTAATTTAATTCAGGTGTTGATGCAATATTATTACACAATTGCTAAAATATTTGGCATTTTTATTCTATTAAGGTACTGTAGGAAAATTGTGCATGTGAGTATTTAGAATCAATCCACTGAAAATCCATCATTTATCTTTCTCCAAGACAAGGAAAGGCAAAGCAGAACTGGAACTTACAGGAACGTTGACTTTGTGAAACATTTCAGCCCCTCTGCGAGCATCCAGCAATGCGATGTCCTGGGGAGTTGAGACTATCACAGCCCCTGGGAAGATGAATCATTGCGTTACTCTGCTCCCACTCACTGCCTGGAAGAAGACTGCTCCCACCGCCTCCTGCCGAGAACATGGAGTGACCAACACTATGGGCCAGGGGTGGGGAAGACGCTGATTAACTACATATGTGCCGAAGTGAGACGTGAACGATCACACATGGCAGTGCAATGTCCACGGTTCTGATATAACACATCAGTAAAAAGAAAAAAAAAAAGAGAGAGAGAAACTGAAATTATAGAAAAAAAAGGTACCGTATTTTTCGGACTATAAGGCGCACAAAAAAATCCTCAGAAATCAATGGTGCGCCTTAAAGTCCAGTGCGCCTTATATATGAACTGTACTGACAGACAACAGCTGCCTTGAACTGTGCACAGGTCTGCCACCTGCTGGTCATTCATCCTTATAATCAGGTGCGCCTTTACTCCAGTGCGCCTTACATATGAACCTAGACATTTTAGCAGACATTTATTGATGGTGTGCCTTATAGTCCGAAAAATACTGCAGGTTGAAAATTTTCCTAAATAATCCAATGAAGATCAGATGCGCCACTGGAATCTGTCAGCTGCTTATTTCTGCACCTATACAGCCACAATGCATAATTTGTTCTATAATGTATTGTTACAACACTTGGAGTCACCCCGTGGGCATTCTAAGGATGCCCCATGTTCCTGTATAAGTCTTCTTGCCCAATTACCCACATATCAGCCCTCAAACTGGTATTCAGTGTATGTACAGATGAAGTCGAGACCACTGCACCTCACTTCACGTGTGCCAGATATCAGGTGCATGACTACTCCTGAATCTGGGACCGCCCACATGACAATTTTCACATATCACTGACCACTTTAAAATTAATTTTTTTTTTAAACCTAATGCTTAAAATGAAATTGGAGAGAGTAAAATCTCAATAAACTGTTTGCAGACAAACGCTACTAAGAAGGGGACTAGTAACAATAAAGCGTGTCGCCTCCTGTCACCACTAGTCATTGTATGTGAACCGAGACTCATTGGCGGTGTCATATCAACTGACCCTCTGTATACACCAGTGATGATGGGAGGCATTGTGCTTCATTGTTACAACTCCCCTTGCTTTTTCATCACTTTCACACCCCTTAAAGGAAATCTACCATTTTAAAATGGTCATTCTGACCCAAACATACCTGTACTTAGGGGTAGATGAACTAACGCTGGAGGTGGTCTTGATATGGCACAGAAATCCTTAGTTTTGTCCAAAAATCAATTTATACACTAGACAGAGGGAAGTCAGGGGAGAACTTACAAGCACACAAGGAGCGTGCATTGTTATGCAAGTGACCAAGCACCGAGAGAACTGTGTCAGGGGCCCAGGAGCACGGAATGGGTTCATCTGGCTAGTATATAAATCGATTTTTGGACGAAACTAAGGATTTCTGTGCCATATGAAAACCACCTCCAGCATCCGCTAAACTACCCCTAACTATAGGTATGTTTGGGTCACAATGACTATTTAGAAATGGTAGATTTCCTTTAATCTCATTAAAAAAAAAAACCCTACTCCCAGGCAACTCCTGTTCTGGTGAAATCAAGGGATTATGACATGAGACTGATCGCTTTCATATTAAACGACTCTACTTGTGTAGAGCGATGGACTGTTCTTATCAGTATGAAGCCGAAACCATCCTGCTTTTGGTTCGGCCTATAAGTTCAAATTCAAGGCAGAACCCTCAATCGTATCATAGTGGTGCCAAAGGGTTGACTTAGGGACCCTCCTCCTTCTGTAATCCACTTTGGGGCCAGGGTCAATACATAAAGTGGAACCTAAAGGATTACAAAGCTCTTCTAAGTAGCCCACCAAGCTAAAAAAAGATGTATTGGTGGCCGCTAGCGACAAACCTGATCCGCCAGACAGTTAAAATTGAAAGACTGTACATCCGCTGGGATTCTAGAATATGTTTAACCCTACCAGAGACGGGGATGTTCTGAGAGATGGACAGCTGCACGTCTCCAGTTCCCGGTGGCATATCTATAACCAGGTAATCCAACTCTCCCCAATCTACCTGCTCAGAGACATAGATATATTACTACACAGAAGAAACCTTCACAGCAGTATTGTGCATCAATGACGGTAGCTATAGTGGTGACATATGTTCATTGACCCACCTGCCTTAGTAATCGCTCAATTGCAGACATGACCATCAACCCTCTCCATACGACGGGGGCGGTCTCTTCCACCAGGAAACCCATGGACATGCTGGCAGGAAGACACAGAAGGGACAGCCGAATGAACAGGCATCAGGCTCGTGAGTCAGTCTTTGTGTGTATAGCGATAAATCATGACTCAGTTTGTGTACTTGCTTGTGATAAGATCATATCGAGGGCATCTGTTCGGGCAAATGTGTGGGGATGATTTATTGTGCTCTTATTGGATGCAATGAATCATTGTGTTTATTCACAAATGAAATGGTATTCTGTATATGTTTATGGTAAAGTCACAATGTTACGTGGGGAAGGCCAGATGACTCTACATACTGATTAAAAAGGGAATAAAGCCCCTTACTCTAACACGTGGATTTGTACTTACAGGGTCATGACATGTACATTACTCTGGCCTTACATCTTTTTGCAACAAGCTGAATTTACGGGATATATATACCACTGTCCTGATTCCTCCTCCCCCAAGCAAAGGATTGAGCAGCTGGATAAATACATGCCCAATCCTTCATTCTCAGAGGTGTCTAACTGCAGCTAGTTCTCTCTACCTTTGGAGAACACATGCGAGTATACGTAAGGGTCGAGTGAAATAATATAAAACATATACTTACCTCAGTACTTACATCTGATCCAGAATGGCTACGCCTGTCACTATAAGCCTATGTTGGTATACAGACGTTCAGCCGTGAAGTCACATGACATCTCGCATTGGCTACAGCCTAATATAGGGTATAGCGGGAGCACGGAGTTGGCGCTATGTGCCCGCTGAGCCTCTGTATACCAACAGAAGCTAGTGGTGATGGGGAGTGGCAATGGCAGAGGTGAGTATAAATTATTGATTATTCTACACTACTTCAGATCAATTACAAAAAAATACCTGATATACTTGTGCATAAGCCAAGTTTTTCAGCAAAAAAAAATGTGCTGAAAAACCCCACCTTGGCTTATACATGAGTGTATAAACAAATAAACTACATACTCACCTTCCAATTCTCCCTGCGGCTCCTCTTCCTTCTTCTCTTCACTCATAGCAGAGGGGGCCGAGACATGTCCATGCGCTTTGCCCGCCGGCGCACAATAGGATGTCACCAACGGCGCGCCATAGTGTGCATCGACGAGAGAACAAGGAAGAGGAGCCACGAGGAGCATCGGAAGGTGAGTATGTAAGTTTATTCATTTTTATACACTGCAGAGCTGCAGGGAATTTACTTATTTGGGGGGCAGCAGGGCATCTCTTTAGGGGGGCTGCAAGGCATTTCATTAATAGGAGGCTGCAAGGCATTTCATTAGGGGGGCTGCAAGGCATTTCATTAGGGGGGCTGAAAGGCATTTCATTAGGGGGGCTGAAAGGCATTTCATTAGGGGGGCTGAAAGGCATTTCATTATTTGGGGGCTTTCTGCAGGGCGTTTCATTACAGGGGGAGGTTGTAACCAATGCATTTTTCACCCTAGGCTTATACTCAAGTCAATAAGTTTTCCCAGTTATTTGTGGTAAAATTAGGGGCCTCGACTTATACTCCAGGATATTTGGTATACGACCCTTTAAGGATATAGATATATAGCTACAAAAACATGTTGTGATACACAATAAGATGTACTCGGTAGTGTCACATGAGAATTGAGCACAAAGAGCACAGAAAGGATCCAGTTACCACATTAGTACATTTAGTACTAATCACAGTATATATATATACACATACATACACACATATGACTATATAAAGTGGATTTACCAAGCATTGTAGTGTATCTTCTGTAAATCTGTGTTCAGACCATTGAAGCTGGCTATACATTCAAAGTGTGGCCGCTACATCCAAATTGTATGGCACCTACTGTCTATTCGATACTATTACTACACAGTTTGTTATGTGGTTAAAGAGATGGGGGGAGGGCACTTATCAGACCTTGCGGACAGTTTTGTGGCGTGCAAGCCCTGAAATAATCGCAATGCCGTGCAAATCAACCATTGTGGTTATTCTGCCCTTTACGCTGTCTTCATGTATAGAGGGGAGTAAATGAGCAAATGTTTGACGGCTGCAACGCAATTCTGTGACAGGCGTAAATAAAAGGTTTGACGGCTGCAGCACAATTCTACACCAGGCAGTATCCAGTAGCTTTGGAGGTGTAGAGACTTTATCACGGCGGGTGCACGAGAGGCGACAAATGATAAATGTCCCCTACAGAATCAGAGCCTAAAATCCGTCATTTACAGAGTGATCTCTCACATACGGAAACAATAGTTCAATAAGCTGAATATTATTTTATTCTTATCTGTCTTAAACACCACTTACCATTGAATTCCATAATTGACGAGAGGAATCATCAAATTTCCTGTAGAAACAGAAAACAAAATGGGAAAAATGTTTTAAGTCTGTCTGCAATGACCCAATTTCCATCAGATTTACTCATTGAGATTTTTGAGAAGACCTTTTTTTCTTTGTTATACAGGGATGAAAAAGTTATTTTGTACCTTTTTAAACCCTGAATTGTGGAACGTAGGACTTGAGGATTTGTAACCCAATAGGTTTTTAACTGTGCTACAGTCCACTGGGTCTCAGCTTTCCTGAGCCATGTACCCTGATACTCAAATAAACCAAGAACCGCCAGGCTAAATCCATCCACCGTGCTGGAGCCAGGACAATGTGAATGCCCGCATAGTCATGGCCTGGGATAGATATAGCACAAGCTGAAAATGTAGGTATAGTCCATATGTGACACTCCAAGCTCTGTAAAAGAACAGAGTATATAAGGGAAAGAGTTACAATTCTTGAGAAGACATCACTTACTGTCTGACACCTCTGGATTTCCTTTTAGATTCATCATTCGGGGAATAGATGGTCCATAGACATCAGCATCTAGGAGACCTACAGCTTTTACCTGTATAATAGTATAAAACAGCAATATCTTTAATAGGTTAAGACAACTATCTGTCCCAAAAATTCCATGGGAGTGGGCCGAGCACTAGAGATGGAAGATGCGCATTCTGCATCACATTTGGACCCCCAGATCCTCATCTTGTGGATAAGTGTCTTACATGGATTAATGTCTAAGAACTATCATATTTTTTCCCACTTTTTAAACAAAACATGCAAGTCTATGATAAACCGTGAAAAACTCGTGGACGCTATTTGTGAGCGGTATGCTTAGGGTTGTACTGTAAAATGCATTTTTGCAGTCATGTGACCTTCACAGGAGGCTACACCTCTGTTTTTATAAATGTATAAAACATATGGATGGGAAATCAATGTCATATGGGCATACGGGTGATCCAAAGGGTGCATTCACAAGTTCAGGGTGCGTTCAGACGTTGCAGTTAAAACTGCATCGCAATCAGCTTTGAGGTGGTTTTAGGTAAAGTTTTGTCAATTGAACAGGTGAAAGACATGAACTGAACGAGTGAATTTGATTGTGAAGGGGAAACCTTCTCCACAAATGTCATTCACTTGTTCAGTTCATGTCTTTCACCTTTTCAATTGACAAAACTGCACCTCAAACCACCTCAAAGCTGATTGAGATGCAGTTTTAACTGCAACGTGTGAACGCACCCTCAGCTTTTCACATGCAGTTTTTGAAGCCAAAAGCAGGTGTGGATCATAAGGGGTGAGCATGTTATCATTGAGAGAAGCTGATTCTCTTTTTATACCCCACTCCTGGTTTGAACATTAAAAACTGCATCTGAAAAACTGCACATTTGAATGCACCAAAATGGACATTTTTTAGCAAATATGCAGGTATTAAAGGGGTTGTGCCATGATAGCAGGATAGGTCATAACTTGCTGAATAGCAGGGATGTAAGTGCTGGAACCCACAATGATTCAGAGAAAAACGAGTCGCACATGGAAGTAATGGACATAACACAGCGCTCGTTATCAATGCACTTCATACAAAGTAGAAAGGAGTTGAACCCCCACAGATCGGCAGGCTACAACCTACACACTGCATAGGTCTTAACTTGCTATCAAGCCACCTTTTAAAACCTTTGCGCTCTGCGGCGGATACCATGACAGCCTCGGGTCTCCGTGAGGCTGCATGGTTAGTGCAGATTCGTTGCAAAAACGCCATATACTGCAATACAGTAGCATTGCAGTATATGGTAGGAACGATCAGACCATCTAGGGTTAATGTACCCTAGAGGGTCTAAGAAATAGTGAAAAGAAAAGAAAAAAGGTTTAAAAAATGTAAAAAAATCAATAAAATATAAAAAATTCTAATCACCCCCCTTTCCCTAGAACTGATATAAAACATAATAAACAGTAAAAATCACAAACACATTAGGTATCGCCGCATCCCAAAATGCCCGATCGAGCAAAATGGTTATTGGACGACGGTGACTTCCAAAACTGGAAATGGCGGGAAAATGTCCTAAATGTGACTTTTACACCGTTCTACATGACATAAAAAATGTAATAAAAAGTGATCAAAATGTCGCACAGTCCTCAAAATGGTAGCAATGAACACATTTGTTACGCACAAAATAAGCCCTCACACAGGTCTATACACGGAAAAATGAAAAAGTTATGGATTTTTGAAGGTGAAGAGCGAGAAATAAGCGAAAAAACCACAAAGGTTTCATGCTACCAATCCGCATGAAGTAAAAGGAAGCTTAGGGTCTGAAGTCCAATGACAGAAATCAATAATATCATTATTTTATGACCACATACTCTGCTATCGGGTAAGGAGATCTGCTAGATATTTACTTACGTGATCACTTGCTGCAAGTCCCAATGCCAGGTTGACTGTTTGAGAAAAAAGGATCAGTAAGGATGACAGCAAAATGAAGGCAAATTAAATAGATTAAAGAGAACTTGTTGCTGAATTTTAACCCATTAAACTACTAACCCCCTTAAGGTAGGGTATGAAATGTCCTTTCCAGAATTCCCTTATAATGTGAAAAAAATCAACTTCTAAGTCATGTGAAAATGATCTGAGAAGAGTAATTTTTTCTGAGATGAGTCATGTTTAGCGGCTGCAGGGAGAGTGTCACTTTTGAAACCCTTATCTGCGATTCTATAGCATATGGTGTCATATCGAAGAGAAGAATCTTTCAGATAACATGAGGCTTGTGATTCTTTGAGCTACAGAACCGCAGATACAGGTGGTTATTTAGATCAGAGAACCACAAACATGATGCCATCTAATAGATCTTTAAAATGGCACATTTCATAGCATGTTTCTAAGTGCTATAGAACTAAACATATAGGTTTCTGCAGTGACACTACCCCTGCAGCCTCTTAGGCTGGTGCCACACGCACCACTTTGTCTGCTTTTGCAAACGCAAACAAAGCTGCACGTATGGCACCAGCCTTAGCTTAACTCATCTTAGGCAAATATGACACTTCTCTGTTCATTTTCCTATGACTTTGGGGTGATTTGTTTTATAGGAAAATGGGTGAGATTTCACATAAAAGAGGGAATTCTAGAAATTACATTTCATACCCTACCTGATGGGACTATGGGAACTAGGTGGCCATGGAAAGATATTATGAGGTGTAGATACCTGTGGGAACCTTTTTAAGCACTGTAACGATACTCATATTCCAATGATTTCCAGGTTCCCACTGGTAACTACATCCTTTAAAATGCTTTCTCAAACACTAGCTGAGATTGGTAACTGCTGTACCCCCTGGATAGCCAAATCAGCATTTACAAAGAACAGGAGCAGAGACTAAATGCAGAGACTACACAAGCACTGTAGGAGAAGCGTAGAGTCGATCTATGGGGCGAGTAATGCTTTTCAATTTTCTAATCGACTACGGCTGAGCAACTTCTCCGAGAGTTGATGCGAAGATATAAAGCATAGAGACAAATATGTATGTACCCAAGTCTTAAAGGACATCTACCAAAAGGATGAAGGATTGTATGCAAATGAGCTTGAGGGGCTCCACGCTCCATTAACAACTTTGAAGGCCACACTCAGGCTCATTTGCAAACAGTCCTATAACCTATTGGTAGATGCCCTTTAAGTCCCTCTCTATCTTCTCTAGTGGACCCCACCCAATGAGTTGGGCAGTAGGTTATAATATGGATATAGTATGGATCATCTCAGATTCACACAGCCGACTGTGCTCGCCCGATCCTATGGACCGAATACAGTGCAGTGGAGAGTAGTCCTTGCATCATACTGCAATGTGATATGATGTAATGACTCCCTGTCTGTCAGACAAACTGTCAGGTCAAGTGCATTTGTGTCAGTCTTATCCTACATTGATAGGTAGCAGTGTCGTGTCTACTATACCTGCAGTGGTTGATTTGCCCACCCCTCCTTTTCCAGATGCAACCACTACGACATGCTTAACCCCAGGAATCGGCTTCTGCTTTGGTAAACCACGTGCCATCATCTCGGCCTGCCTGCTCTTCAGCTTATCTTCATGAGATCCAGCTGCCTTAAAGAGAAATGATAGAATTTAATCATAACAAGTAAAATAATAAACCTGGGGCCAATTTCTTCTACTGTCAAAGACACCAATGAAGACTAAAAGATCCCACTGGCTATAATGTGATCCTCTTGTAATCGGTTCTGGTGTCCATCGCTTTGCCAGTCAAAGAAGTTCTGATACGCACTACGGAATCGCTGTGTGTTACACATAGTGGAGTCACAGAGACTAACCAGTAGATATTTACAGTGCCAGCATTGTGGATGGGATTCACACACATACAAGTAGGGAAATGGACAGGGTTGGACTGAAAGACATTTGGCTCCAGTGTAGTGTCCAGTGACACTGGGCTTTTTGCTGTCCGTCTGCCGCAGCAAAAGATGGCAGCCACAATGTGATGACATCATCATGTCTGCTGGCATCACTGCACACAGGAGAAGCAGAGCAAGAAGAGGAGAGCTGCTGGGGAACAGAGACAGGTGAGTATCTGGTGCCTATTATTTTAATTATGCTGAAACAAGAAAAGGAGAAGAGGGGCAACAATAAGAAGGGGAGATGATGGGGGCCCACAGGAAAAGGGTGATGGCACACGTGGCGTTTTGAACCTGTTTTTGGTCCGTTTTTAAGTGGTCTGTCCAAAAACGCATCAGTTTTTGACCAGTTTTAATTAAGATAATTGGTAAAATCTGTCAACGACGGATGCCATTTTGGACGGACTGCTTAAAAACGGACCAAAAATTGGTCCAAAACACCAAGTGTGGCATCACCCTAAAAGTGGGAGATGGCACAGGGGATCTCAGATTCCCTATAACATGGCTGATTTTGGGGTACACAAGGCACGTGACCACCACTGCAGCATGGAGGCTAACAAATTATAACAACACATTATTAAAGATTATTAGTAGGGGTCACACTGCAATACCTCATAACCAATGCAATAGTAGTTATGACACACAGACACGTGGTCACCCCAGGTACAAGGTCACTGCCATACACCCACCGAGCTGTAGCTCCTTGCTGGGACACAACCTCGCCGCGCCCCCTGCAGACACGTCCCGACCCGCAGAGCATTCAAGCCAGTCACTAGTAGGCCCCTGGCGGCCGCCATTACTGTCACCTAGCAACGGGTGCTCTCCTCCGCTCAGCCCAGGGAGAACAATGCCGGAAGTGTGCGTTCCAGCAGCAGTCTGCGTTCCACGCCTCCCCGTGACTGTAGAAGGAAGTGGACGTTGTATGGTGACTGCAGGCGGCTGCAGCCAGGGGAGTGACAGGTAGTCACCGGCTACAGACTGCTGGATAACACTGACGTGTACTGCTAGTATGGTAGTATGATTTAGGTAACCACGGATCAGAGCATATTGAGAGTTGAAGCTGTATAGTATAGAGAATGCTGAGAGTAGTAGTGGTATTCTACAGCATATCCTTGAATAGAGCATACTGAGAGTAGTAGTGGTATAGTGTAGAGCATGCTGAGAGTAGTAGTGGTATAGTGTAGAGCATGCTGAGAGTAGTAGTGGTATAGTGTAGAGCATGCTGAGAGTAGTAGTGGTATAGTGCAGAGCATGCTGAGAGTAGTAGTGGTATAGTGCAGAGCATGCTGAGAGTAGTAGTGGTATAGTGCAGAGCATGCTGAGAGTAGTAGTGGTATAGTGCAGAGCATGCTGAGAGTAGTAGTGGTATAGTGCAGAGCATGCTGAGAGTAGTAGTGGTATAGTGCAGAGCATGCTGAGAGTAGTAGTGGTATAGTGCAGAGCATGCTGAGAGTAGTAGTGGTATAGTGCAGAGCATTCTGAGAGTAGTAGGGGTATAGTGCAGAGCATTCTGAGAGTAGTAGGGGTATAGTGCAGAGCATGCTGAGAGTAGTAGTGGTATAGTGTAGAGCATGCTGAGAGTAGTAGTGGTATAGTGCAGAGCATTCTGAGAGTAGTAGTGGTATAGTGCAGAGCATGCTGAGAGTAGTAGTGGTATAGTGCAGAGCATTCTGAGAGTAGTAGTGGTATAGTGCAGAGCATGCTGAGAGTAGTAGTGGTATAGTGCAGAGCATGCTGAGAGTAGTAGTGGTATAGTGCAGAGCATGCTGAGAGTAGTAGTGGTATAGTGCAGAGCATGCTGAGAGTAGTAGTGGTATAGTGCAGAGCATGCTGAGAGTAGTAGTGGTATAGTGCAGAGCATGCTGAGAGTAGTAGTGGTATAGTGCAGAGCATGCTGAGAGTAGTAGTGGTATAGTGCAGAGCATGCTGAGAGTAGTAGTGGTATAGTGCAGAGCATGCTGAGAGTAGTAGTGGTATAGTGCAGAGCATGCTGAGAGTAGTAGTGGTATAGTGCAGAGCATGCTGAGAGTAGTAGTGGTATAGTGCAGAGCATGCTGAGAGTAGTAGTGGTATAGTGCAGAGCATGCTGAGAGTAGTAGTGGTATAGTGCAGATCATGCTGAGAGTAGTAGTGGTATAGTGCAGAGCATGCTGAGAGTAGTAGTGGTATAGTGCAGAGCATGCTGAGAGTAGTAGTGGTATAGTGCAGAGCATGCTGAGAGTAGTAGTGGTATAGTGCAGAGCATGCTGAGAGTAGTAGTGGTATAGTGCAGAGCATGCTGAGAGTAGTAGTGGTATAGTGCAGAGCATGCTGAGAGTAGTAGTGGTATAGTGCAGAGCATGCTGAGAGTAGTAGTGGTATAGTGCAGAGCATGCTGAGAGTAGTAGTGGTATAGTGCAGAGCATGCTGAGAGTAGTAGTGGTATAGTGCAGAGCATGCTGAGAGTAGTAGTGGTATAGTGCAGAGCATGCTGAGAGTAGTAGTGGTATAGTGCAGAGCATGCTGAGAGTAGTAGTGGTATAGTGCAGAGCATGCTGAGAGTAGTAGTGGTATAGTGCAGAGCATGCTGAGAGTAGTAGTGGTATAGTGCAGAGCATGCTGAGAGTAGTAGTGGTATAGTGCAGAGCATGCTGAGAGTAGTAGTGGTATAGTGCAGAGCATGCTGAGAGTAGTAGTGGTATAGTGCAGAGCATGCTGAGAGTAGTAGTGGTATAGTGCAGAGCATGCTGAGAGTAGTAGTGGTATAGTGCAGATCATGCTGAGAGTAGTAGTGGTATAGTGCAGAGCATGCTGAGAGCAGTAGTGGTATAGTGCAGAGCATGCTGAGAGTAGTAGTGGTATAGTGCAGAGCATGCTGAGAGTAGTAGTGGTATAGTGCAGAGCATGCTGAGAGTAGTAGTGGTATAGTGCAGAGCATGCTGAGAGTAGTAGTGGTATAGTGCAGAGCATGCTGAGAGCAGTAGTGGTATAGTGCAGAGCATGCTGAGAGCAGTAGTGGTATAGTGCAGAGCATGCTGAGAGCAGTAGTGGTATAGTGTAGAGCATGCTGAGAGCAGTAGTGGTATAGTGTAGAGCATGCTGAGAGCAGTAGTGGTATAGTATAGAGCATGCTGAGAGCAGTAGTGGTATAGTATAGAGCATGCTGAGAGCAGTAGTGGTATAGTATAGAACATGCTGAGAGCAGTAGTGGTATAGTGGAGAGCATGATGAGAGTAGTAATTGTATAGTGCAGAGCATGCTGAGAGTAGTAGTGGTATAGTGCAGAGCATGCTGAGAGTAGTAGTGGTATAGTGCAGAGCATGCTGAGAGTAGTAGTGGTATAGTGCAGATCATGCTGAGAGTAGTAGTGGTATAGTGCAGATCATGCTGAGAGTAGTAGTGGTATAGTGCAGATCATGCTGAGAGTAGTAGTGGTATAGTGCAGAGCATGCTGAGAGTAGTAGAAAGTTGTATGAGTATAGTACGGAGGGTGCTTGTAGTAGTAGGTATTGTATAGAACATTCCAATAGTTGTGCAGTTGGGAGCACGCAGGGAGTTGTGGTGATATAGGACAGCACTTGCTGAGACTAAATAGGGTTGGCTCTATTGTGAGGCCACTTTACAATTGGTTAAAATGCTTGGTTTGACCCCCCCCCCCTTGTGTATATATGAACCTTTTATGTATGTTATTTCAGTTCTGTCCTACACTTTGAGAAAGGGCTCTGCCCGAAACGCGTTAGTTAGGACTGTATTTTGTTTCACCTTTGTACTATTATAGACTTTGTATTTTTTTATTTACCGAATAAACCTTAATTATTATTTGAGTTTTTTTATCATCATTCTTTAATCAATTTTTATTTGAGAGTTGGGTAATATCCCTGTAAATAGCGCCACATCCTCTGACAATACTTTTTCGACTTCTCTATACTAATGACAACAAAACTTTTTTAAAACCCACTTGTCACAGAGACCAAAACGTTTTTGACTGGGCTTACAATTATAAAATATACAGTTCCAACTTGCATACAAATTCAACTTAAGAACAAACCTACAGAACAGATCCTGTACGTAACTGTACTGGTAAAACGTAAAGTCATGGTTACTATGGTAAGGATGTAAATTGGGTCTCTATAGAGGAGAATGCTGGTTCTCTACTGCCACCTAAAGGAACCTATTCCATAAAAATGTCTTATTCATTGGACATATACTGTACATTACTTGAGTTACTTGATGATGCAACATTGCATAAGATGATTCCTACAGGTTTATGCCAGATGTACATTCAGAAGTCATTAACTTGTCATTTTCACAGCTCTACATGGTGTAACAGATGGCAGCACTAGACAGGGAGGTATCTGCCCGGGTGGTGCTCCAGCAGTGTTTACATGCCAAGTTGCAAGTTAAACCTCCGGCTGAAGACTCTGATGCAGAATGGGTGGAGGTAAGTTACATGTATTGGTTGGTGGGTTGCACACTCTTTATTGGCATATACCAGCTTGCTATATTACAGCCTCACTACGAACAACATCAAAGATCCATAGAAGTTGAGCCATTCAGCCAGAACACTTCTCTGTATATAAAAAGCTTTAAAAACTCAAGCATGATAAACTAGGTTCACTTACTCGTAGATACATAACATAATCTTCTTATAGTTGTTATACATGGTCTCCTTCCTTCTAAATCAGTTTTAATTATACTAATGAGCCTGAAGGGCTCTTGGGGGCGTTCCAGTTTCACAGGCTGTTACACTGTCTCCTCAGCACTTTACCCTCCCTCTGCCTGTATTCTCTCTGAAGTTTCCGTACACAGTGGCGGGGGGGGAGCTCTGGTAACACCCCTTGGAGCCCTTCAAGCTTTTTAGTATAATTTAAAAGTTGATTTTAGGAGAAAGAACGCCATGGATAAGAAATATAAGAAGATACCACAGTCACGGTGCCTGGATCTATGAGTAATGTTGCTGTTTTATCATGATGGATTTTGATGGTAGATTTCCTTCAAAGATACAGTGCTTTGCCAAAGTATTTGGCCCCCTTGGAACTCTGTGTGCATGAGAAGTTATACTGTTTCTGGTCATTATATGACTTGTAATCTAGCTGTTTTGACTCACTACTCCTACTTCTCTTTCTGCATAGACTTCTATGTAATCTGACAGTTTACAGAGCTTCCATCCATCTTTCTAACAAAAAAAAAAAATTAAAGGGGTTTTCCCATGAAAGAACATTCTCAAATTTTTAACCCCTTACTTTGTTACTCAGTGTTATTTTTGTTTTAGCTCCTATCACTCAGTGCTGTTCAGTGTAAGATTCCAAGGTGTGAGCAGGGACTCTCTAAGCAGACACTTCATGATCCCTCTGTGCAATGAGATGATGTGGACTGACAAAGTGCTTAGATTATCAGGGTACAGGGTTTGTCTATACTTTTATTTAGCTTCTGAACATTCTACTAGTATCTGAAACATAGAAAGAGAGAGAGATCAGAGTCATGAGATGGATATAAAACACAATGACACACTGAGCTCTGCTCCCTCACCTAATCAATAAAACACAAAGCGTAACTACCGTGGTAGCAGCTGCTACGAGTCCCACAGTATCGGGGGGCCCTGTCATCCAACGTGACACTACAGAATGGAGGATGTGGGGGGAGTTGTATGTTGTATTTGTGTTTTGGAAAATTTCAATAAAAATGTTCTGATTTAAAAAAAAAATGGAGGATGTGCATCATTATATACATATTATGCTGCACATTGTACAGCATAATATTTATATAACATAATTGTGATGTATATATGCTGTATTTGTTATGTGTATCTGCTGTGTGTATACATGCTACAAGTCTGTATATGACAGTGTATGTGTATAAATAAGCATAAGAGTGTATATATGGTGTAATATTTATATTTTTAAGTGAGAAGGGGACCCATTCAGAAGTCTACTATGGGATCCTGCCTCTCCTAGTAGCTCCCCTGAGAAAACACACAGTCAGCTCTGCTATTAAGACCTCATCAGTCTGTAGCTTGTAGAGTAAGTCTTCGCACACTGCTGCTTGCCTGCAGGAAGTGCCTGTGTCTGAGCTGGTCTTGTAATGCAAGGGGGGAGGGGCAGGAGGCAGAGAGCACTGCAGTGTGCAGACCAGAGAAGCTATTCATGAGAAGAATCCGACCATAGTCAGCAGATTTAAAACCGTATCCAGGGACAACCAAAATTGTGTACACCAGGACTGATAGAAGCAGGTAGGGATTATATCTGTGAAATGCTTCATTTTGTTCATAACCGTGAACTAGAGTGTGTTATTTTGTTATCCTGTGTATATTTAACAATCTTGTCTTGTGTGAATACCCCTTTAAAGTAGATTAGAGATGGTGGAGGGAGATTGATAGAAGCACATTCGTATATATACTCATTTTTGTGTTTCAGATACAGAGGGGCATGGTCATGTATGTCTGCTTTTTCAAAGGAGCGACAAAAGATTTAATTCCAAAAATGGGTAAGTTTCTGTGTATATATGTACGAGATGCAAAACTAAATTTTGAAGAAATCTTAAAATCCATCCATAATGTAAGTGAATTTACCGTACATGGAAAGCAATTTACGGAAGAATACATGTCTTCAGCCTGCGGGGCTGCTCCCACACCTATAACAGAATACAGAACTAAAGATCCTAAATATATGGTATTTGCTAAGCAGTTAGCGGTACGTCTTATGTTTTTGCGTTATGAATTGGCACGGAAAGGTCAAATGACGTATAACGAACTGAACTGCACCCCCCTCCCCC
Organism: Engystomops pustulosus; assembly: GCF_040894005.1. Taxonomy (NCBI): domain Eukaryota; kingdom Metazoa; phylum Chordata; class Amphibia; order Anura; family Leptodactylidae; genus Engystomops; species Engystomops pustulosus. Next base: position 32,884,663 of record NC_092417.1, read on the forward strand.
TCCCCCACCCCCACACCAATAAAAACATTGTACCAGTTTTTTTTTTAATTTGTTATGATGTTACATAGCAATCTTTTCCTAGACTGTGGCTCTCCTTCACAAGACCTTTTTACTGAACACCCGACACTAGTTTAGTCTTTTTAAGAATTGGACTGGTACTGAGGCCTGCTGAGTATAGCACTTGTTTTTTTTTATTTTTGTTTTTTTTTACTATTTCTTACCACAAAAAGCAGTCTTAAAGGAAACCAACCACCTAAAAAACAAATTTTTTTTTTTAAAAAGCCTATTAATACTAACCTCCGCTCCTCTTCATCTTTATTCCGTCGCTGGTCTTGATACGCCGGGATCACCTAGAAAAGAAACTTATAATTGCAGCACGGAGCATGGGAACAATATGTCCGGTGTGTCGGGCTGCCAATTATGCACGCCGCCGCACCCCCCTCTCCCATCCAGAGAACAGGAGTCCCCTTCTCACTAATGGGTAGACTGACGTGACAAGCACGTGTCCTGCCACTCCATTCAATACTATGGGAGTGTCAGAAATTGCTGAGCACAGCGCTTGGCTATCTCTGGCACTCACATAGTCAGTAAATAGGAGTTCCAGAGATGCCCTCTGCTTAGCACTTTCCAATGCTCCTATACAATACGACAGTATGGATCGCTACAGATCGAGTTCTCGTGACCGGTGGGGTCCTTGATATCGGACCCTCACCAATCACTTTGTTACCCCCCCTCTTCTGTGGATATGTGATAACTTGAAATCTTGGGACAACCCCTTTAAGGACAAATGTGTCAGCAACTTTGATTGACAGTCTTCAGCTTGTATACCTCAATGTCATAACAGAGCGATAGGGATCGAAAGTTGCAAAACTCAAAAGGGACCTGCAGTCCTTACCTGAATTGTGATGTCTTTACTTGCTTAGGACAAAAGTTGCTGACAGGCTCCCTTTAAATGTCAGAAACCAAGTTATGCCCATACATTCATGACATTCAGATTATTGGATCACAAGCCTTTGCTTAGCTCTACACTGCACATCCTAGTCCTATCCTATCCTATAGATTCTGATGCTCATACTATACAGCGAGGACACGGTCATGCTTTTTACTTTCATCATGTTGTTCCAGATTGTTGAACAATACCAATTTTCTTTTATATTTTGCAGTGAGCTCCCTAGTAAATGTGAAATTGAGTGAATCGGATTCTGGAAAACACGTGTCCATCACAGAACTCCCGGGAGATGTACTTATTGTTCCTCAGGCTACACTCGGGGGAAAGTCAAAGGGCCGCTGCATGCAGTACCATTCAAATGCTGGTAAAGAGCAGGGCATGGAGTTATATGCCCATCTCACAGCTCAGTGCCAGAAGGAACTCGAGACCCATGCCCGGTGGTCAGAGTCCGGAGCTGTGCTTCGCTATGGAACTTATGGAAATAGACAAGTTCTGAAGCTCGATACCAATGGACCCTATACACATTTATTGGAGTTCTGAACTTGCGCTACCCCAATATAAAAAAAAGAAGTCAAGCAGTAAATACATATCTAAATTCTAATTCTATGTCTAACATAGATACAATGTTTTTGGTGTTCCAAACCCTGGGATCCCTGTAGACCTACAAAATGAATGGGCCATACTTGGTCTTGCAGCATAGCTACATTAAAGTGAATAAGATTAAGTTGTAATACCAACCACAGCCTTTTGGTAGATGGGGCGCTCTTTATTGTTTTGGAATGAAACGGTTCAGTTTTTCTAATCTTGGATCACTCCTTTAACCCTTCAGCTTTGTGCACTGTAAAAACACAGCGCAGCGATGTTAAAGGGGTTGTCCGCTGGCTGAAAAACATGGCTGCTTTCTTCCAAAGACAGCGCCACACCTGATTATGGTTTGTGCTGGTATTGCAGCTCTGCTGTTTAGAAATGAATGGAGTTTAATTGCAATACCACACACTACCCATGGTCAAGGGAGGAGCTGTTTTTGGAAGAGAGCAGCCATGTTGCATATCTCTTGCTATGGCAGTCGTGAACCTTTCAGACGCTTCCTTAGCTGTTTTAGAACAAGAGGCAGGTTTTAATACTGTACCACTATATTGGCAATATAATATTGTAAAATATTCATAATCTATAAGGATTTGGCTCTTCAATTGCAATTTCCCAATTTGACCAATAGAAATCGAGTTCAGAATAAGATATACATTATACAGGGCAGGATACTAGTGTACTGTCTGGATACTTTGGTCACCGTTGGTCTCCTTACATTTCTAACACGGTTTTCATAGATTTATTGTAAACCTCTTCTGCTGACATTTTCTTATCTCGCCATTTACTGAACTGTAATTGGGTTAAATGTCACATGGTTTCTGTCCAACCTTTCTTATCCGGTGCATCTGTACATTGCAGCAGGGAAGACATCTGGAAAATGAAGTACAATATGTTTTATTGGAGGAAAAATAAAATGTGATTAATATAAAATGTAATTTCCTGTACCATATGAAAATTTAAAGGGGATGTTCTTTGGGATCTTTTTTCGTCCAATACAGAAACACACTCAAATAATTGATATAGTTTGTGGAAAAGGAAAAGTTACACAATTTTACGATATACTTTCTGTATCAGTTCTTCTAGAGCTGTGCTCGCACCTGTGTGATATCACATGACCAGGGATATAACAAGCCGTGCACCTGTTTAACATTACATGACCAAAGATATAACCAGCTATGCATCTGTGTGACATCACATGACCAAAGATATAACCAGCTATGCATCTGTGTGACATCACATGACTAGGGATATAATGAGTCATGCACCTGTGTGACATCACATAATCAGGAATATAATGAGCCATGCACCTGTGTGACATCACATGACCAAAGATATAGCCAGCTATGCACCTGTGTGACGTCACATGACCAGGGATATAATTAGCCGTGCACCTGTGTGACATCACATGACCAGGCATATAATTATCCGTGCACCTGTGACATCACATGACCAGGGATATAATTAGCCGTGCACCTGTGTGACATCAGATGACCCGGGATATAATGCGCTGTGTATCTGTGTGATATCACATGACCTGGGGTCGGTTTCTCTCCTAAGGAAGTAAGCATAGAAGATTTCTATAGAAACAGAGATCTAGAAAACTTCAAGGAACTGATTCACAATGTATATTGGAAAATTGTATAACTTTTCGCTACACAAACCATATCAATTAATTGCTGAAAGTGGACAACAACTTTTAGTTCCATAATATCTGGCTGTTAGGTGTCCACTTTAAGAGACAACTCATGAAATACAGGTTGTGACTCCATGCTCCCCACTAGTTAAAGGGCTCCCTGACAAAAGCCAGGTAAGTTAAAACACACAATTGTATTGTAATGCAAATGCTAAGAGAAGGCAGATTTGCACTGCAGGCGAGATAAGCTTCTGCAACCTTTCTTTAGTGAAAATGAGGTCCCTGTTGACAGGTTCCCTTTAAAGGAAACCTACCACTTGAAGTGGCAGGTTTCCGATGGCAATACCGGGCACCAGCTCAGGGTGAGCTGGTGCCGGAGCCTATTTTAGTTAGTGTTTTAAACCGCGGTATCGCGGTTTAAAACACTTTTTAAACTTTATAGCCGGCGCAGGCAGGTACGCGCTCGGCGCTTACCGTGCGCGCGGCTCTCATTCACTTCCTATGTAGCCGCGCGCACGGTAAGCGCGAGGGGCACACTGGAAAACAATCTCCTCTGTATATTTAAATAGACTTTCTAACTGCAAATACATGATATAAAGTACGGTAGTAATATTAGGTTATGGGACGCCCTCTGCTGGTTGTAGTGGATATATTGTGCTCTTTTTAGTGTTATATATTGTACACGGTAGTTGAATCTATAACCAGAAGTATAGAGATGAGTTTTCCATGCAAAAAAGTTACTTTAGATATTCAATTGTGACCATGGTCACCCACTTATGTGAAACATACCCCCCCCCCTTCCCCCGAAAATAGCTCATCATTAGAGGTTAGAGAATCTAGAACTGTTGCAATTAGCAAATCGTCGGTTTAGCTGTTCAAGTCCCATCCAGGTCAACATCTGCAAAGAGTTTGTACGTTCTCTTCGTGTTTGCGTGGGTTTCCTCCAGGTCCTCTGGTTTCCTCCCACACTCCAAAACATACTGTTAGGTTGATTAGATTGTGAGCGCCATTGGGGGCAGGGACTGATTTGGAAAGTTCTGTGCAGCGCTGCATAATCTGTGTGTGCTATATAAATAAAGGAATTATCATTAATTATTATTATAGGACGTCATGTGACCTGACGTGACCTTCTATCATATATCTATAAATTGCTACTCTGAGTTGTCAGCATTCTTATTGTTTCCTATGACGGACTCTTCTGCACTGATAGGTGAATGAGTCAGACGGTCTATGAAGGTGTGTATCTTTACTTTATGTAGTCACAGGTCACATGTAGCAATATGCTGTATCATTTCACATCAATAAATCAGAGACTTTGCCCCATTGAGTAATATTAACTATGTTCTAAGAAACACTTGTAAGAAAACTAGCAAGAAAGCTATTTAAAAAAAGACGAGCTGGACTAAAAGTATCTGGTGTCAGCCACGTAAGTCACACAACAAAACATTACATACAGAATAAATGCCCATTGTTTGAAAACTACCAAAATAGGACTGAATGCAGCACCCCTGAGCTTAGTGGAGGAGCCCATGGTGACTGAGATAAGCATGTTCTAAGACTGGGTTCAAACTAGGCCCAATATTTCCCAAAAAATCCCACCTACACCTTTTTTTTTTTTAAATAAAGGGAGCCATACACATTAGCCAAATGTCTACTAAAGCTAGTCATTTTAGGCATCATGCACAGGAATCAGGAATTATGTGTTTAAAGCGGCCTTGGGACCCATGTTTCAGCCCCCACACTCCGCTAAAAATAGCCGATGGTCTGACCACACCGTGACCATGCACAATAGGCTATGGGGGTCACGAGGTAGCTGCAGTTTATGCGGCTAGTTCATCGCCTCTGCACATGGTCATGTGCATAAAGCATTAGGCTGCATTCAGACATACACACATACATGCTTTTTCCCAAGTTAATAAGTCAAGAAACCTTTTAAACTTTCTCTAGTTGTGCTAATAGCTCCCCTCTCTGCTGAAAGCAGAGGATGTCTACTTACTATGCAATAACTTTGCCCTTCTTCAAACAGGACTATTCATTGCCCGTTTGCCATCCTGATATTCCAGGTGGCCCCATTGGACTGTGCCCAGAGAATGGACTCTACCGATACCAAGCTCTCTGATAGACTTTAGTCAGATACTTTTACTGCTACAAGGGAAAATGCACTACTCACATTAACGTTATGTAATGTTCAATAATGTACCTATTGTGCCTATTTTAGCCAATGTCTTAGGATACTGTTTATCATATCTTATTTTGCACTTCTTATCTTTCTGCTAGCCTTTGCAGCCCCTCTTAGAACTAGAACTTATATTTACCATGAGACATTTAGGTAACGTGCCCGAGGGAAAATCTTCTGGCATTTATGCATCAAGGGGAAAACTGGATCAAGCCACCCTCTCATGGTAGGTTGGCTTACTCACACTGACCTTTACCTACATAGCTATATTTGTAAATGTGGTCTCTGAGTTCCCTATGTACCTGCAATGAGGTTGTTATTACACCCAGCCACCCTTCTTAGAATATCAGTGCAGTATTTCCATGTAAGTAAGTCTAAGGCTACATTCACACTGCCGTATGGGGGGCGTATATACGGCCGATAAACGTCCCCCATAGACGGCAATGGGCGCACGTGTGCGGCACTGTACCGCTCCGTACCCCAGAAAAAGATAGGACATGTCCTATCGTTCTCCGTAGTATGGCGCCGTGCGCCATAACTTCCTATGGAGAGGGGCGGGGGTGAGCTGCGCTCACCTCCTCCTCCTCTCCCCGTGCACTGCCGTTGCCCACTAGGGTACGGTACGGCGGGCAACGGCAGTGTGAATATAGCCTTACACTTCTCCAGGCTTTTCAGCATACCCGGACCTACTGGAGGCTGTGCATATGCCTACCAGGTCCAGTTCCCACTAACAAGTCCATATCCAAGCCGTGGAAGGATTGTTTAATTACTAAGAGGGTTTGTAATGGCCTGCAGGATGGGATGCTACAAACTAATCCAGTAGACTCCCTGTTTAGTTAGCAGAGAGTTCACAGCTCTGTACGCTAATTAGTCAGGTAATTTTATGTATTGCCAATGGGTACTTTTCTTTTTCTACCTGCTACCACCTAGTGAGTTTCTGTGGTAGTGCAGCTGAAGTGTGACCTGCCTGTGAAAGAAAGGTTAATGTTTCTAATGTTTATGCTCAACTGTATTATTCTGTTATTCTTTCCTGTAACTGAGACCACTGATTGGTTGGTTAGCCCAACATACCTCGCAATGAGCTCTTGCAAAAGTTTATAAAAAGGGAAGATCATTGCAAGACTAGGGGTTCTGGAGGTTCTGCAATCATTCAGCATCAGTGGGGATTAAGAGACAGGCAGCCTTCAGCTGCCCCAGACTTGTGGCTCTGTGTGCTCCCCCTTCACAGAGCCTGCACCAAATTGCTGCCAAAGCATCCTAAGATATTCTCCAACCCCAAGCTATAGCACCAAGGCTGTGAACCAACCACAGCTACCTTGTGGAAAGCTGCCAGAAGGACCTTTTACCTCAATCTCTGCTGCGTTGGAAGTCTGTAGAGTAAAGAGACTGAGTTCATCATCCCTGTTGCCATGTGTGATCCCTGAGTGCTGCTTCTAACATCATGGGCCTCCACTTCACCATCTTCGAGGGGGATCTCTGAACTACACGTACACTGAGGGTATCCCAGGGGAAACCTTTCATTAGATTCCACTCTCTTCTAGCATCCCCTCGCTGGCCCTAACAGGTGTAGATGAGGCCTGTTCAACTGGACCAAGCAGCCTGTAACATGACTGCTGAAAGCCAGCCACTCAGTTACCACGAAATCCAGGTGCCCCTCACCAAGTTCAGGCCCCGGTGAGTGGTTGTTGCACTTCTCTTCCTCCTCTTTCAGATTATGATGAAGGGGGAGGCGAGCTCTTACAGCACAGGCACTAGAGATGGGAGGTCCGGCTCTTTATAGTGAACTGGATCATTAGGCTTTGGGGCCAGCTCTTCTGGCTCCTGAACGGATCCCTATTCAATGCATTGTAGGGAGTCTACATTCAAGCAATAAACCCCTTCCATGGACTTTTTAACATAAAAAAGTGCTGTGGATTACCATTTAGGGGCAGGGTTCGCCACAAAGAGGGTGGGGTTAAGAGAGCCATAGGCTCACTCCCAAATCACTGGGAGACAGCTCCCATTGTTCACTTAGTGCCGGCTCTCATTGCTTTTTCGTGACGGACTCATCACTAACAGGCCCGGTGTATGGAGCACAAAGTTGGATGTCCTGTAATATATTGTGTTCCATTCTCTCCTTTCTCTTTTTATTTTTTCAGCAGCTGCTTATCAGTGGAATTTCTTTCTGATCTCATTATATATCCCTTAACAATGCTAGCATTGAAGCCGCCCATGCGCAATGAGAGCACACTGCGCATGACAGGAAACTGAAGAGGAGTGCGCAGGCGCTGGAAATCATCCAGCTGGCCAAATGATGGTAAAATGGCTCTAAAAGGGCTCTTTGGCAACTTGTCATTACATGTTTTTGTGAAAAAGGTGGTGACAGGTTCTCTTTAAGTGCATAAAATAGTAATTCAATAAAACGTGTTGCACAGATACTATAACATAACTAAACACTCCACCTGCAGCCTCTAAACTTGACTTGTCTCTGGCAAATATGACTCTTCTATTCTCATTTTCTAGTGACTTTTTATAGCTAAAAGAGTTAGGCCCCTTCCACACTTGCGTTTTTCACGCGCGTGCTTTTGACGCGCAGAACTTGCATTGCACTCTGACCCATTGTAATCAATGAACTTTTTCACACTTGCATTTTTTTAACGTGCGTTTAATTCTCGACATGCTCTACTTTTGCAAGTCACACGCGTGAAAAACGCACCATACAAGTCTATGGAGACGCATCAAAAACGCATTGCACTCTGAGACACTTGCAAGTGCAATGCGTTTTTCACGCATCAATTGCCATAGAAAAGATAGAGCGCAGTCCTTTCACGCGCATTATCTGCTTGTGAAAAACGCATTAAAATTGCATTGAAAACGCGCATGAAAAACTGAGACACTGAACAAACTCTGACTGAAAACTGATTGAACTCTGATGAAAAATGTGCGTTTTTTCACTGACCAAACCCTGATCGCACCCTGATCAGACTCTGACGTGATCTGCAACGCAAGTGTGGAAGGGGCCTTAGATTTCATATAAAACAGTGATTCCTAGAAAGGACATTTCAGGCGAGCTAGTAGTACAATAGGTTAACATCTGGTTACAGCTACCCTTTAAGGAGTTATAACTAATCCCTGCAGCATCCACATGATTAAACTAATAAATATAAGTTATATAGATATATTATCTATAATGTAATTGGAGTCATCCGCTGTCCTGCCAAATACAGTACTGTATTGAAATCGATTGCATCGGCGCTCCGCAGCTCAACTAGTCGATGGCCGAGCCTTTAGAATGACAGGTTTGGGAGCCGATTGCCGATAGCAAGACTGGGATGCCCGGCAGACCTATGCGCAGAGCACCGATGTGAGAAGTTCCCCGGAGACCAGAGCGGGAATGGAGCAGCTTGTGCCGCTGGATGTGGCCGGGCTGGAGGAACCACAGCGGGGGTTACGTATCCTGGAATGGCTCCGGTATCTGAGGATGAGCCTACCCGTTACACCCCGGGTAACCGAAGGGGGCGGGGTCGTGTGGGCAAAGACAGAAACCGGTGAAGGGGTTGGCAGTACGGGGCGCTGGATGGGTCATAGCACGGGATGTCATTGTCCTAGTAGGGAAGAGATCCTGCACCTGCTGTCTGTACCATGGGGTGGTGCCCACTATGGCCATATACCCTGGGTGTAGTGCTGCCACTCAGCTACACCCCTCATTGTCTTACCCCAGAGTCAGTGCCAACAGCCACTTGTATCCCAGGTCATGGATACCTAACAATATTGGAAAAAGTTAAAAATGAATCCTATGTGGTCATATATGTTTATGGCAGGTGTAATCTGGAGTAACTTCAAGCCTTCAGCCATCCGTCACAGGTGTAATCATCTGACAGGCAATAAGGGTCTATGATCTGATTAGATTAGGGCATTAGACACACAATGAAATGAAACTAGGTTTTGGCTGACTATTATATGGGTGTATATTCATACAATATATACACCATATAATAAGAAGTAATAAGAAATATATAGCGTCATCATTCTGCAGCGCATTACAGATCATGAGGGACTTGTATAGTCAAAATAAGACATTACAGAATAATCACATGCTAAAATGAAATTATAGGAATGAGGGTCCTGCAACTTACAATCAATGAGACTTCCTGGAATGAAATCTTTCCCAGGACCTAATCACCTACGATGTAAAAAGTCTCTACCTCCGCTTAGGACCGCTGTTTAGTTCTGGAAGCATGCTTTTAGTACAGACCATAGTCCCTTGGGATCTTGGTAGAAACTCCTAACAGCATAAAAGACTGTTCTCTGTACAATGTTGTGATTGGGAAATATGGCCAACATACAGCCCCTATTTCACGTTAACATACAGCCCCTATTTCACGTTAACATACAGCCCCTATTTCACGTTAACATACAGCCCCTATTTCACGTTAACACACAGCGCCTGTTTCACAGAGCCATCCTCAATTCTTGTTCGATTCTGTTCAGTATTTCACTAATTTAAAACCAGGACTGAAAACTTTAAAGAGGACCTGTCAGGTTTTACCCAAATAAACTACTATCGCCTTCATTTAGGGTGTGAAATGTTCTTTCTAGAGTTGCCTCTCTTATAGACCTATAAAAACATCTCCCCCAAAGTGTAGCACACAGGACTTGCCTCATCCCATTTTCAAATGGTCTAGTGGTTACAGGGGTATTGTCACTTCCGTAGCCCCTGTCTTTGGTTTTATAATACATAGAAAAATGCCTTTTGTGTCATGTTAAAGAAAAGGATCTCATTTTTCAGTAGGTCACTTCAGGCTTATGGCTTTCTGGAAGCAGAGATACAGCAAGTTAAAGTCATGGCTGGAAAGGCAAGCTGCAGATAAACATCCAGTTCCCGCCTATTTCTACCTGCTTGTATGTCCAGTTTTGTAGCTCATGGAACAACGATGTGCAATGAAAGATGAGATTCTTACACAAAAGCATACAAAACATATGTTTCTAAGTGCTATAGAACCAAAGATAGGGGCCTTGGAAGTGACAATACCCTTGTAACCACTAAGGGTGATGTCAGACATGCCGTCTTGGCTGCGTTTACAAACGCAGACCAAGCCACACCCACCGGGACGTGCCGTGGCCTGATCACATCGGTGTTTCTATGGAAACACCTGCAATCGGGAAGGAGCCGCTGGTGTTTTGCGTTAATTTAATGCACAACACCGGCGGCTCGTTCCCGATTGCAGGCGTTTCCCGGTGGGTGCGGCTTTGTTTGCGTTTGCAAACGCAGCCAAGACGGCACATCTGACATCACCCTAAACTTGACTCATCCCATGTGAAAATGAGGTGAGAAAAGTCATATTTGCCTGAGGCCGGCGCCACACGTGGCGCTTTCTCTGCGCTTGCAAACGCAGACAGAGTCGCGCCCACCGGGGCGGGCCTCGGCCCGATCGCATCGGCATCCATAGAAAGGCCGATGCGATCGGGCCGAGGCCCGTCCCGGTGGGCGCGACTTTGTCTGCATTTGCAAGCGCAGACAAAGCGCTACGTGTGGCGCCGGCCTGAGAGAGTTTATTTTATAGCTCAACAGATCAGATTTCACAAAAGAGGGATTTCTAGAAAGGACATTTCATACCCGACCTGAGGGGGCTAGTAGTTTAGTGGGGTAAAACCTGGTGATGGGTTCCCTTTAAGGATAAACTGTAATGTGCTTCATCTGTATTTTTCACCCACACCTCATTTTAGTTTACATGAATGCAATTTATAGACCAAATCCAGATTGTGTTAAAAAGGCTTTGGGTGAACCACACCGGACTTATAAACAGAGAATTTTCTAGTGCTGCTGCGACTGTGTCGGGTTTCCCGACGATTTCCGATTAGCGCCGCATTTAACCGGTTTTTGGCGCACGCGATTGGCACCGGCTTTCACGTGACACAAATCGGGGGGGCGGGCTGTCGGACGATCCATCGGATTCGGACAACGCGCAGGATTTAACATTGTAAATTGTGTCGCAAGCCATGCACTCGCATACATCGGGAAGAAGAAGGTTAACTCCAGAGGACCAGAGCGGGGGAAGCGACGCATGCAGGAACTCGGGCGCACGATATTGGTGAATTGCGCTGGAATTCATCTTCGTTGAACCATCCGGATTGGGGATCGCGACAGGACCGGGTAAGTAAATGTGCCCCATTGTGTTTACATAGCATTAATGGATGGAAATGCACTATTAACCCAACGTAAACACTGTAATGCGTGAACGTGGCCTGAAGCTGTTTCACATGAGGTAGATTTTTTTTTGCAGGGGACAATACATGAAAAAAGTTATCATTCTCTGCATAAATACTAAATACAACAAAGATCAATCTCATTTTCAGATTGTAAGTTTTGCAGGTGGATGAAATGTAAAGGGTTTGAGTGACCCTTAAAGTACCCTATACGAAATTGAGCACTTTCACCCCAACCACTGATCTACTAATAACTTATCATAGGACAGGTGATTAGTAGTTTTAGTGAAACCGGATGTAAAGGGGACTGTATCGCTTAGGCCGCGGTCACACGTACCGCTAGACGTCCGTTCATAGCGCGACGCTAGCGCACAGGGGGAGGTCCTCGCCCCAACGCACATGCGTTTCCAGGGAAACGCATGCGATTGTTTAGCCGATCGCATGCGTTTCTCTGGAAACGCATGTGCGTTCGGGCCGAGGACCTCCCCCTGTGCGCTAGCGTCGCGCTATGAACGGACGTCTAGCGGTACGTGTGACCACGGCCTTAGGTCCCCAGATTATCAACCGAGGTGGGCAGAATGTAAGCTGTGGTAACTGAGCATGCTCACTGGAACCCTAAGGATATGTTCAATGAATATACTGAGACTTTTGCTGCTGAATATAAACTTGGTTTTCTACATTTACTTATCAAAGTTTTCTTGTTTTCAGGCCGAAGTAAAACAGAATCAGAAACAGTTGGTGGAACAATTGACTCTGATAATGATGGGATCTCCTGGTCCTCCAGTCCGGCAGCTGCTTGCTCACAATCTTGCAGTTGTATACAGCGCAGGAGACACATTTTCGGTGTATGAGACGATTGATAGATGTAATGAAGTGATCCGCAGCAAAGATGACTCCCCCAGCTGCCTCCCTAACAAGCTGTACGTAACTTCTAAATATCTCTATGAAGGTCTCTGAGGGCGCATACACACGCTGTGTTTTGGTTGCTTTTTCTTTGCATTTTTGAAACCGCTAAGGAGAGATGATTTGCCTTATTACATTACTGTTTACATTCGTTAATGCATGTGTTAACGTTAACCTATGGTTAACATAGGTGTTAACATCGTGTTTATGATGTGTTTTGTAAACGCAAATGTAAGCGATAATGTAATTGGGCAAATCACCTCTCCTCAGCTGTTGTAAAACGCAACGGGTGTACGCGACCTACGTCCGGTTAGGGTGATGTCACACATGGCGTTTTTGGTCCGTTTTTTAGTTAGTTTGTTTTCCGATCGTAAAAACCGCATGCGTTAAAAAACGCATTCGTTTTTAAAAACGCATGCGTTTTTGTCCGGTTTTCTGAATTTGCGCACTTATAAACGAATGCGTTTTTTACAATCTGAAAACACACTAATAACGGCCGAAAAATGCCATGTGTGACATCACCCGTAATCACGAGAGAGTTCGTCCTGAAGCATTAACTGGACCAAGCTCATGTGCTAGGTGAGAATGTCAGAACAATTTTCCTTGTGGATACACCAAACTTTAATCTAGCAATGACTTTCCATTTTCTCTCTGCAGTGCTGCTGTAGCGTGTCTTGGGGCTCTTTACCTAAAGCTAGGCCGCCTTCTGGGAAGCACATTTAATGACACCGTCACCAACCTACTGAAAGTTCTGCGTAGTGCAGAGGTAAGTTGTAGATGTTTCAAGCTGAGGCCTCAACCCACCAGTTGCTGATGCCTCTAGAAATCGTTCATTATTATCAGTGCACGTATAGCAGAGTTCTGTTATACATCTTCTAGTCGAGTCATACGGATTGACCTTTGTCGTTTGGCTTGTCTTACATGCTCTGCCGCTGTCCCATTAGTGCTGACTGTATCTGACTGCGTCATTACACAACCTACTCGACATTGAAGATTGCAAAAATGGTGGCAACTATACCTTTGTTTTATTAATGTCCTATCTAGATTCCTTTACATTCATAATACAGATAAGAGAATGCCCCAGCTGGTGTATGGGTAGTACTCTGGCCCACATTTATTAAAGTGTTTACACCAATTTTCTGTCTGATTTTTGCACTTGAAACAACATGCAAAACTGCAAGACAGAAAAATGTGCACCTAAAGGGGCTGTTACTGCTTAGTCGGAGTTTGGGACGTGCACCACAATTTTATTACTGATGTGCCACAATTCTGCAGCATGAACAAAGTGCACAAAAAAAATGGTGCACCCTTTTCCAAACTACATCATCTACCCTTACTGACACAGACACACACAGTCGGCCAGTCATTAAATGATTCTCCATCATGTATAGACACGGTTCCTTTATTAAGACAATGGAAGGATCTTTCCCACCCTCTACTAGCTAGAATTTTTTTAACTTTTATATTTTTGTTTCTTGAACCCCCTTTATGCAGTCTCAGGGACGCACTGAGATCATGCTGAGTCTAGAAAGAATTGTTGCTGGACTTGGATCCTCTGCCTCGTCCTGCCATCGAGACATATACAAGGCAGCGCGCTCATGTCTGACGGAACGATCCATGTCTGTTCGCTACGCAACTGCACAGGTGAGGATCGCTGCTTTTGACTTGATCTATTGATAAACATTAGGGTTTTTTTGCGTTGACAATGTTTGGTTCGGGCTTCCTCATGGAGGTGTCTTCATAATGTTCTGATTCCTTTTCATTTTTATTCCTGCAGTGTTTACTGGCTCTTCAAAATGAAGCATCTTTTATGTCCGGATCTGACCTGGAAAGCTTAGTGTCTCTCTGCTTCAAGGCTTTTGAAGGAAGCAACTATGATGTACGTCTTGGAGTATCTCGGCTCCTGGGAAAGGTTCTAGCAAGGGCAGTACATGGAACTTGTAAGTTATACGTATTTGTTGAGGAGGTTCACCATAAAAGAATAATACGTTCTCAAAGTTAGCACCCGGTTTTAAAGTTGCAAACCTTCAAACAAACTTTTCAGGAATCCAAAGTCACTTGTATGTACATGAGAAATCGCTCTGTTTCTGATCATTATGTAACTTTTAATCTTCATTTTCCCACAACACTTATCTCATGTCTGTGTCTATGAATATGCAGTGCACTGTCAGTGGCTGGGAAGAGACTTTGCATGATTATCCATATAGTTAGGATATACGAGTTGTACAGTAAAACAGATTTTCTATATGCAGTAATTATTTTTTTCTATTTTGATAGCCCCCTCAAGGCACAGCATGCGTAGGCTATCACTGGAAGATGCTCTTGGTCTACTGTCTACCGGATTCTTGCGTGGGAATTCTGGGTTTCTGCGAGGTGGTGGAGACATGCTGGGAGGAAATAGCAGTACCACTCGCCATGTGAGGCTGGGAGCAACTCAGGTAAATATAGGGACTAATTTACATTTAGCAGGTGGAATAAAATTTAGCTGTCATCAAGTGTTGGTACTGTCAATGCAGCCATGGCTCCCAAAACAATGGAAGTCACTTCTGTAGATTTAGCGTCTAGCTTATACAGGGACACAGAGCCAACTGCTTCTGACTCTTTGACCGATGCTTACACAGTGCTTAAAAGGTATCATCCCCCTCCACCACGTAACTATTGATGTATTGATATAATATATATTATAAATAAGTTTTTTTAAACCCTTTGTCCTTAGGCATACATTATATTCATCAGCACTCTAGGAGGTCACTGGCTCTCCCGAAATATCCCAGTGCTCTTGACTCATCTGTTGGATATTGTGTCCCATCAAAAAGCAACTCAGACTCCAGTAGAGGCTGCCTGTGCGAGACGCTGCATCTCCTACATTCTCAGGGCCACTTTAGGGGAGCTCCTGGGAGAGAAGGCCCAGGTAGAGGCTGCCCGAGAGATATGTGAAGTCATCAAGAAGCTTATGAGATCTGTGGGTATGTGGTCACCCGCTGACATTCGCCTCTTTTCATGTTCTGACTTTCTGTATTATTGCACAGATTAGTATTTGTAAAATATATCTGTAACCCAGTAATCCAGTTACACCCCATGAAGGGGGCATATCATGTAACCTTCTTCAGGCCAGCTGATGGCCTCAATGACTGGGACATCACTTGTTCTTTGTCAGCAGCCACCTGGCAGTGAGGAAAGGAACAGGAGGAGGGTGAACCTCTGCCAAATACATAGAAATTTCACATGTATATTAATATGTATTCAGCTGACACTCCCCTATCTCAACATTTGGATGCATACAAATGAGTGTTCATGTGTTTTCAATATAGATTGGAGTAACCTGCCTCCAGACCTCTTTTGTTGTCAAGGCCTAGCTTCTCGTAAACAAAGGATCAACCATATGGGGGCCCGTGATCCAGCCACACAATTAGCTGTGTGAACCCATTGAGGTTTAAGGCACCCGGCCATGGTGTGGTGAGCACACAGTGACTTAGCTGGGCAGCCGTTGGTGTTACAGTGAAGAGGAGTTGGGTGAGGAGCTCTCACTACCCCTCATCTCGCTAAGCGCCAGATAAGGTCGAGGCGAGCAAACAGCTGTTGGAATGAGCCCTTAGTGATATTTTTAACTTGGACCACAGTCCCCGTGCCTTACCTGTCTTCTTTCTCATTAGATGCTGTGCTAAGTGACCGTAACATGGAGACCCGGTTCTGTACTACTGATATCTCTGCCAGTCAGCATGCAGTGGTCTGTGCCCTGCAAGAGCTTGGGGATCTTGTCTTAGGACTGGGTACCACGGCTGCTTCTTTGCTGCGTGACTCCAGCTCCGGTAATCATTTCATGTCAGCCAGTATGAGGCATGTTTATTTGTGGATGCAACTACTTGACTAACATAATATTTCTTCACTGCTGCTTCCCCTCTGTCTTTTAGGGGTCCTGGACACTGTGATCTCTGTAGTTCTCCACCCTAGCCTTAGTGCCCGCTTGGCTTCAGCTTGGTGCCTTCGTTGTGTGGTTGTCTCTCTGCCTTCGCTAGCAGCCCCTCTTTTAGACCGTTGTACAGAGCGCCTGGTAGCCCTGAAATCCTCCCCGGAGGCAGTCAGTGGGTACAGCCTAGCCGCAGCTGCCCTGCTCAGCGCCATAAGACTGTGTCCACTCGGTGTGCCGCAGGGAAAAGGAAAGGTATGTGTTGCCCCCCCGAAACATAGACTGCCATCTAAAGCATCACCCATAGAGAGGCTTAGTGATTGTATTTTCTTTACTAAAAACCTTCTTGTAGTCAAGACTGTAGTCCATTCATTTAGACCATCCAGCCTTGTCATAATAGTATTTTTCTAAATACAGGCAGACCCCTGGGTTACACACAAGAGAGAGTCTTTAGTTCGCTCCTAATGACTGTTTGTCACCTGTAACTATATTGGGTAACACTGCTGATAAAAAGTCGCTACAATAGTTAAAGAAAATCTTTTATACATTATGAGCCAAACATAACTTGAGAATGCTGTAGCTACACCGATGCAGAAACACATCTTGTTAAATCACTGAGCTGAGTGGTTTGCTGAAAAAACAATTATCCTGTCACTCTTCTGGCTGCCTCAGCGCTTCTCCTCACCCTAATTATGCACTGTTCCACCCTTGTCCTGCCCAGCATAAGCCGAGCTGCTGTGTATGAGTCATCCAGCTCAGGTTGATTAGTCTTGTCTGGAGAGTGCAGGAAGCTCGGTGAAATGTGCATGCAACTCGGCTTTTTCGAGGTCCTGAATTTTATAATTGTGTTTTGAGCACAACCATTCGGATCAGGGATTAAACAAGAAATGTTTCTGCATCGGTGTAGCTACAGATTTTCAAGGTATATTTGATTCACAGTGCATAAAGACAAATGGTAGATTTCCTTTTAAACTGGGCGGTAAACACGTTGCTGCTGTAGCCTCCTCGCAACTCCATAGAATTCTAATTGGACACTTTAATGGGTTTCTTTGTGGAAAAATTACTAACTTTTTAAGCTTCAGCACAGACTGTCCTAATGCATTGCTCCCGGTAAAATCAGCCTCTAATCCAAAACCAGATTTTTGGTGCTCATGACAGTCTATATTGCCTAAGCTGCATTGCCACATTGCTGTGCTGTCGCATTGCTGTGCTGTCCATGCACATCTAGTTGTGGGAGCCACTCACTGGTCTTGGTGACCAATGCTGTACATACGCATTGTTACATACATGCATACATTGTTGGATGGGTGACACAAGATCAGCAGATACCCATAAGCACCGGGTTGTATTTTATTTCCATTTTAATGAATTTCATAATTTTTTTTTTTTTATTTCGGACAACCCCTTTAAAGGGAACCTGTCACCAGGGACCTCATTTTTCACTAAAGACAGATTGTAAAAGCCCATGACACCTGCAGTGCAAATCTGCCTTTCTGCCTTTTCTAAGCATTTGCATTACAATCTAATTGTGTGTTCTAACTTACCTTGCTCCCTGACAAAATCCTGGGGTAGTCACAAGGGCTGGACTTTGGTTTGGATGCATTTCAAAAAACAACATGTGACCTGTTTGTGCTGCAGGCTGTCTCCATGTTTGTGCTCCTGTACAGCTCTGTCCCTCCCCCACTGATGTCAGGCTCAGCAGGCTGTGACCTCTGAGAACCAGCAGGAGGTGGAGCTGTACAGGAGCACAAAGGTGGGGACCAAGCTCTGAGGAGTGAGTAACACAGACAAGCCACATGTTGTTTTTTTAAATGCATCCAAACCAAAGTCCAGCCCCTGTGACTACCCCAGGATTTTGTCAAGGAGCAAGGTAAGTTATAACACACAATTACTGCTGGTGTCATGGGATTTTACAATCTATCTTTATTGAAAAATGAGGTCTCTGGTGACAGGTTCCCTTTAAAATATGGTCTAGTCTATAGCATGTATAGTGTAATTTATGGTATCTCTGGTGCCTGAATATGATCTTTAGCAGTATCAACATTGTTTCAGGTAATAATGAGCTTAGCTGAAGACCTCCTGTGTTCTGCAAACCAAAACAGCCGCCTTTCTCTGCCAAGGGTACAGGCAGGATGGATCCTGATCTCCTCCCTAATGACGATGGGTAAGGGGCTTTTGGTGTAAAACCCAAGTATTTAATGTATAAGACACGAGGATAGCAGCTACTTATGTGTCATGGCGACGGGGTTACTACTGGTTGGCAAGTTTTGGCTACTTTTGCTTAGGCAGCGCAGTCGTCCTTCTGTTGTGTTCGTAAATATTTGATAGCACCTTAATATCCCCCAACTCTACAGGTCCTGCAATGGTCCGGCCTCATTTAGGACGACTTTTGCTTCTCTGGCGGAGTGTCTTCCCACAAAACCTTAAGGACCTGGACATGGAGCGCAGCAGAGGGGATTCTTTCACCTGGCAAGTAACTCTGGAAGGCCGTGCTGGTGCTATGAGTGGTAAGTATGTGAATGGTTTTACTTTTATATTTCACTCAGTAGTGATCACCCAAACAGTATTAAGTTCATAGACCCCATTTAGATAGAAGTGTTTTGGTCATTATTTGTCATAATCCAAAACTGGAGTGGAACACAAGCATGTTAATAGATACAAATCTTTTTCTGAAGGTGGGAGGGTGTAAATAGGATCCATTGATCACCGTATGCCACAAACTGCGCCAATCTGCCACACACACACTTACGTGTTTTGTCTTCAGGCAGCATGTTAGAGAGCAGGAGGAGCTGAGCAGATTGTACATAGTGTCCTTTGTGTAGGAAGCATGTTATGGATCAGTAGGAGCAGAGTAGATTGTACATAGTGTCCTATCTGCAGGCAGCATGAAATAGAGCAGGAGAAGCTGAGCAGATAATACATACTGGGGCACATTTACTTAGGGTCCGTCGGACGCATTTCCGTCGGCTTTCCCGAATATTTCCGATTTGCCCTGAATTGCACAGAGGTTTTGGCGCATGCGTTCGGATTGTGGCGCATCGGGGGCGTTGGTCACCGGGCAACCCGACTGATTTGGACAAACTGCGAAATTTAAAATTTAAATTGTGTCGCAAGATCAGCACTCACATACACCAGGAAGAAGATGGTGAACTCCTGCGGACCTCAACGGGGAAGGGACACTTTCAAGAAATCGGGCGCACGCTGTGAGTGAATCGCGGCAGCTCCGAATCCTCGTCGAACATTCCGGATTGGCGGACGCAACTGGACAGGTAAGTAAATGTGTCCTATCTGGAGACAGCAAGTTATAGAGCAGGCGGAGGTGAGTAGATTGTACATAGTGTCCCATCTGTAGGCAGCATAATCTAGAGCAGGTGGAGCTGAGAAGATTATACATAGTGTCCTATATGTAGGAATCATTTTCTAGTGTGCAGGTTGCTGTATTGAGTATAACTTATTTTATACTTCTATTCTATTGGATTCCTTAGTATGAACATTAATGAAAATGAAATAAATATAAAAATTAAAGTTTGCATCGATTGTGAGCTCATTGTGCATTGGATCAGGGATTGCCCACAGCAGCGGAGAGTGGATCCTTTTCATAGTCCTCTATTGGGAACATATTGTCCTCTAAAAGCAATTCTGTTATACTTTAACTATCACATTTCTGATAAATACTAAAGGTCAATGTTTTATTTTCCATATTGCTGTTTCCCCTGCAGCTATACAGAGCTTTATGTCACACTGTGGGGATCTTGTGACAGAAGATGTCTTGCAGGGACTTTTACCTCCTCTTCCATTTGCTGTGGCTTTGCTCTCCCAGTAAGTATTATGTAAGGGTTATAAAACTGACTAGGGATGTAGAAATGAATACATGAGATGACCTTGCCCCTGCTACATATACATCTGCAGGATATTCTGCAAGTTCTTAATCACCACCGGACAGCAGATGGGAATAATTCCTTTATCTATTTAGTGCACACAGATTACGCAGAATCGAATCAACCTACCAGTATGTTTTGGAGTGTGGGAGGAAACCGGAGGATCCGGAGGAAACCCTCATGTATATTTAAGACCTTACTTCTTCCAAGATCTACCAAATCTACCATTTGATTTCATGCATTATAAGCCAAACATACATTGAGACTTCTGTAGCTACACTGATGGAGAAGCATATCTTGTTTAATCCTTGATCTGAGTGGTTTTGCTGAAAACATTCAGAACCTTGGGAAAACAGGGTGCTGCTGGCTGCCATACATAAACACATTAAACATGGAGCTTCCTTAACTGTGCAGACAGGACTAGCCAACCTGAGCTGGATGACTCATATGGCAGCTGGGGGATGGTGCAGGGATTGATTACTTTTGCCTGTCGGGCACAACACAGTAATTACATCATTCTCTGGTGCTGTGCATAACTAATGTAAGAGGAAAAGCGTGGAGCCAAGCACAGAAGAAAGAGAACTTCATTATCATAAATGTATAATTGTTTTTTCAGCAAAACCACTTAGCACAGGGATTAAACAAGATATGTTGCTGCATCAGTGTAGCTACAGCATTCTCAAGGTATGTTTGGTTCATAATGCATGAATTAAAATGGTAGATTTGCACTGTCAGCAGTTTCCTATGGTCAAAACTGCTGGTGGAAGCCGTGTAATATAGCAGACATAAGATAAGGTTAAATGTTTTGTTCTCTTATGCAATATTTTACATGTTTCTCCCCATTGTTCCTCTCCCCTAGGTTACCCAGCCTACAGAAGCTTTATGGGAATTCTTTGAAGTCATGCTCGGTGTTGTACAGACACAGGCTTTACCAGCTGCTTATTTTGATGCCTAATACTGCTTTTGAAGGTGGTCTGTGTATTATATATCTTAAAAGTGTCATGAAATGTATCAGTTTCATCTAGTTTAAAGGAATGTCACCAGGAATGTAATTTTTAGCTGGTTACAGGTTCCGATAGCACAGTGATGGCGAACCTTTTAGTGCCTGAGTGCCCAAACTTCCACCAAAAGCCACTTATTTATTGCAAAGTGCCAGTACAGCAATTTAAGCAGTAATTTATTTCTCCTTGTTCATTGACAACTGTGAACTTAATTCTGGGGTGATGGCCTGGGTGCCCACAGTAAGGGCTCCGAGTGCCACCTCTGGCACCTGTGCCATTGGTTCGCCACCACTGCGATCGCATATGCTATGCTGTTTTTAATAATCCTTCCACTACTTCATAAAACTTTATTTCACATTACCTGGCTTCCTGCCAGCAGGTGAGTCCCGGGGGGAGAGGAAGAAACCTCTGTCTCCTCATGCATTCTTCTTCTCCTCCACACTCATGCAGGGGAGGGGGATGGAGTGGACAAAAGGAAGAACGCATGGAGACTGAGACCCAGGCTGCTGTGACTGCTCCCCCTGACAAAGGCATTTTTAAAATCAACATACCATAGGCTACTGGAACCCGTCAGCAGCTGAAAATGACAATCCTGGTGACAAGTTCACTTTAAAGTTAATCTTTCCTTTCATATTTGTAGGAAGCCTTTGCGCAATTATAAAGGAATTGGTTGCAGATTTGTCCTCCCCCGATTACACGCCAGGCGGGGCGGTGTTCTTGCTGCCTTCACTTTGTCATCCGGATGATTTAATACTCTTGGGACCCTCGCTCCAGGAGAGTGATCACAGAGCCATAGAAGAGCAGGTGATGAATATAGGCCCAATTTTTTATTTTTTTTTTGTAATGCAAAGTTTTACAATTTATTTTTTTAAAGATATTGAGACATTGCTGAACTAGATAGATTTGGTATCACTGCAATCATATTGATCCAGAGAATAACATAGCAGTTTCATCTCATCTGCACATTGAAGGCCGTACAAATAAACCCCGTCAAAAGAAGGCGCTGTGTTTGTTTTGCCAATTCCATTAATTTGGATTTTTTTTCCAGCTTCCCAGTGCTTGTCACAGAATATTAAATGGTGCCACTAGAAAATAAAATTTGTCTTGCATATAACAAGCCAACATGTAGCTTTTTCAATTGCAAAATTAAAAAAAAGTTACGACTTGTGGAAGGAGAAGAGTAAAAAAACTACTTGGTCTTGAAGGGGCTAAGCACCCATTTTGCATTGATTTGTATAAAGTATCTATGTTATGTTCTGACTGAATATATTCTTTGGTAAAGAGACATTTAAAACACTACATTTCTTTTTCTTGACAATCACTAATTATAACTTTTATTCTCAGTTCCTTCTCAGTAATGGAATTCCGGGTGGCAGTTTGGACTACGACCCCCATGGCATCTACCACATGCCCTCTGATGGAGAGTCTGTTCCTACCCCTCTGCCCCCAGCCTTTACAGTCATTCAAGCTGCTGCCTCGCTCTTTGGTGTTTTGTTGTCTAATATGCCGGAGGCACAGAGGTAACATTCGTAATGTCATCACCAGTCTGTTATCCTGTTGAATTGAGCAATAATAAAATATCACTTTTTGCAGAAGTCAGATATTGGAGCAGTTAGTGGACTCCATCAAACAAGCAAAGGGAACCCGGCAGCAGAGTGTCCAATTATCAGCCTTGTCTGCTTTGTGCTGCTTCCTTAAAGTAAGTGTATAAGTTTTGAGTCCTTTGTTGTGGTCCTTTACACCATTTTAAGGTCCAGTCTTAACATGTGGAACAGTTTTATTTTCTAGCCAGAGCTCTAGGTTTTTTTTCTTATAGATGTTATGTGAATTATTATTGAGTGGAATGCACATATCTTTTGTATTTTTTGTTCTGTATGCACTTCAGCTTCCCCTATTTGGTGGCTTTAAGTTGCAAACATTAATCATTTAAACCTAGACGGAAGTTATAAAAAAAAATATAGCAGCAGTATAGGAGAGAATACTTAAAGGGGTATTCCCATATCTGATTTTATATTGGACTTCTGGGATGGCGTTCAGGCCAAGGCGATCCCAGAAGCTTAATGAGAACCTGTCATGCAAATTAACCCTTCATTAAAAACTATGTTTGAGGGTGCGTTAACAGGTTCAGTTTTGCAGATGCAGTTTTCATTGTCAAAAGCAGGGGTGGATCCTAATGGGTGAAAACACATCATTGAGAGCTTTTCCCCCCTTTTTTTTTTTTTCTTTTCGTACTCCACTCATGGTTTGGACATCAAAAAGCACCCCTAATGGATCCTTTCCATGGCTGCAGTGTTACAAAAATCAGTTTGTAAACTTATATGCAACTCACCTGATGTGAGTCATTCACACTAATTGATCATGTATATTAAAATTTACTTGCACTGTCCTGCCTCCTTGTTCTGATTGACAGACTATGATAAAGTCCTGTGATCAGGATCACATCATCTAAAGTCCTGTTACATCTGCAACATCTACCTCATGTATGTATCTGATGACATGAAATCACAGCAGCCTCCATAAAGGATGAGGAGCAGAAGTCGTTCATGGAGGCTGCTGTGATTTCATGTGATCAGATATATGCATGGTGTACTGTTTGCTAATATTAGGAGGCTAAATGACCTGTGATGATGTTGCTCTGGTCACATGACATGCTGAGAAGAGGCTTGGGACATGGGGAGGAGTAGATGGGAGGGGCAGGAGAAGCCGTCTCTGATGCCAGGGAATATAATATAAAGTTAAAGTTAAATTATGTGGCTGTAAGGGAAACAATTTTTAGCTAAAAGAAGTGGGTCAGTTAGTTAATAGGGCTCTATAGGACCTATGATGACAGGTTCTCTTTAAGGATAATAGCATGATTACAATGACATACAATTTATTCATAGAATTTAGCAATTTTCATATTTTAAAATTGCATTTCTCATACTGAAGTGACAAATAAAACTTGGGTGCATATGCATTATTTATGGATATTTTACTTTATGTCTGGCTTTGTTACAGCACTTGGCATCCAACCATATCAGTTTAGTGTCAGAGGAAGCACGACGACCATGTCTGTCCCTGATTCTTGGAGCACTGGAGAGTAGGAACCCATGGCTGCGATGTGCTGCAGTAGAGTGTATGGCCCGTTTGGCCCATGTAGTATCTGATCCTTCGTACACTGCCAGTCTAGCTCAAGCAAGCTTCGACAAGTAGGTGATTTGGCATCATCAGAGAACATGTCAGTCTTATGTCCTTTAATCTCACATTAGAACATGATTGTTTTTATTATTTTCAGGCTGAAGGTTGCTAGAGACGTGGTGGCCAGGACTGGGCACTCCTTAGCCTTAGGCTCTTTGTACAGATACCTTGGAGGAATTCGCTCCAGCCAGTTTTTGGCATCTTGTGTTTCTGTCTTGCATTCGTTGTCTCAAGACACCACGTCTCCCGAAGTTCAGGTGAGTAGATAACCTGTTATGGGTAAGATGTCATGTAAAGAAAACATTATCCCATATCCACTGGACATCGGTGGGAACACCAGGCATCATGAGAATGGGTGTCTGTTGTTCTCCTAAATAAATAGAGCCGCTTGTTACTCATACACCTGCTGCTCAAATTATCTTTATGCACTGATGGACATTGCTGAACACTGTATTTGGTTACTTCTGTCATATATAAGGATAAAGTGGCCGTGCACATACTCAACCTGCCCTACCAATCCCTTACAGCATATTGATTCACATAACAGAAAATTTGTCCATTAGGACCTTTGTACCCATTGGTCAATAAAACTTAACTTTTAATTCGGTGCTTAAAAATGGACCACCCAAAAAAACCAAGATAAATGTTTAAAATTTCTCACACAGTTCTTACTGAAGGCAGTGTGTTTAGGGGCATATAGCAGTTAAAATGCCCCACGGTATTTGTGTGGCTATCGTGCTGCTCCGTATGGCTCTCCAATGTGATCACTGTGGTAGCCACGGGGCAGGGTTAGTGCTCGATGGGTGTGTGGACCTTATCCCACATAGCCTCTTCCCCTTCAAAGATCGCACCATGCAGGAGCTAGTTAAGTGCCTGTCTATCCTGACATGCGGACTAGGTGTGCTAAGGGGAGGAGGGGAGAGGGGAAGGGAGGATTCCTATACACTTGCCCTAATAGCTGAGCACTCACTGCAGAAACCCACATTCAAACGTAAATTTTAAAGCTTAACGGCTCACAGCCCCGGTACCCCTGAGGAAGCCACATGCCTGTGGCGAAACATGTCGGGGGGGGCGTCTGTGTGAATGTTTTTAGCATCATCAGTTCTTTCTGGCAGCTTTAAAATTTACGTTTGAATGTGTGTTTCTGCAGTGAGTGCTCAGCTATTAGGGCAAGTGTATAGGAATCCTCCCTTCCCCTCCTCCCCTTAGCACACCTAGTCCGCATGTCAGGATAGACAGGCACATAACTAGCTCCTGCATGGTGCGATCTTTGAAGGGGAAGAGGCTATGTGGGATAAGGTCCACACACCCATCGAGCACTAACCCTGCCCCGTGGCTACCACAGTGATCACATTGGAGAGCCATACGGAGCAGCACGATAGCCACACAAATACCGTGGGGCATTTTAACTGCTATATGCCCCTAAACACACTGCCTTCATTAAGAACTGTGTGAGAAATTTTAAACATTTATCTTGGTTTTTTTGGGTGGTCCATTTTTAAGCACCGAATTAAAAGTTAAGTTTTATTGACCAATGGGTACAAAGGTCCTAATGGACAAATTCTCTGTTATGTGAATCGACTTTTCTAAGTACCCAGTCAACCACTGATCAGCATGTATAAAACCCCAGATACATCTTACAGCATATTGGACACTCACTCTCCTGATCTGTGCGGCACCCGCCAATGAGACCCTCGCTGATCTGCGGATATGGGATAAAATACTGGCTGAATTTAATACTGGTATTTTATGATATGTTGCCAGATGTATTTTCATATGTATATCTGCCTTTTTTTTCCTCTATAGACCTGGGCCCTGCACTCCCTTTCCATAATAATTGATTCCTCTGGACCCTTATATTACGTCCATATAGAGCCGACACTGTCACTTCTATTGACTGCACTGCTCAGCACTGCCCCATCACATGCAGAGGTCCATCGTAGTTTAGGACGCTGTCTTAGTGCTCTCCTGAACACACTTGGACCTGAACTTCAAGGTAATGTCAAATATTGCTTGTGTCTGTAACATATTCTTTAAACTCCTTTTATGAATTTTTACCCCTACATATGAAATGTGTGTGTGTATATCTATAAACATGTAAAGCTATCTGATGATGAGATAATGAGTAATACACCACAGACAAGAAGTAAGAAGGATGAGGTGAGAGAGACGCTGACTTTGGCTGTGTGTTACTCACTAAAGAGAAATCCTGAGGGAGGGGTGAGGGGAGGAGCTGATTTCTCTTTAGCGAGTCACACAGCCAGCATCTCTGTCAACCCCGCTCATTCACCCCTCCCTCAGGAATTCTCTTCAGCCGGGTTAGCAGAGTCCGCTTCAGGAGACGGGCTAGCTTGACTGTATGCTGGAGCTCTCCACCTCCATGACCAGGAACTTTAGTGACAGAGAGCATCAATGAAAACTCTTCTTTAGTTGCGGCAGTTGTATTTAGACATATAGACATCTTGATGGTACTGTGTGTGGTTTGGGAGAAGGTTTTCTGTTGACAGGTTCCTTTTAAGATTTATTAAGACTTTTCTATATTTTGTATTTGTAGGCAGCGGGGAACTGGTGGCGTCACAAAGAAACTACTGCTTGCTGGCTTGTTCTGTGATGCAGGAGAATCCTGACTGCTTGGTGCAGGCGCAGGGTATCTCATGTTTACAACAGCTTCACATGTTCGCTCCTAAACACGTCAACTTGTCCAGTCTGGTTCCAACCTTGTGTGTAAGTACAATTATACTCGCCACATACTATGATGAGTAATGATGCAGTCGTGGTATATTTGGAACATGATTGTGTAAGTCGAAGTTTTGAAACGTTCCTTCTGCAGTAGATGATACCACATAAACCCTAGCAACTGAAAAAGTCCATTGATCTTCTTTCATTGATCTTTTACTTATCTGTGGTCCAAACCATATATGTGGGGTCCTCTTGGGCGCAGTCTAATTGTGTATTTCCCTTGAGTTATCTAGGATTGCTACTAAGCCCTTGCTGTGCACTATGGGTGCAAACTCCCTTGTTATCTGACCTTGTGTTATTGTGCTAGTCGGGAATGCAGCATAGGGGCAGAGTACTCCGATACTCACTCCAATACCTTTCTGGCTGCTGCCAGGGCGCACTGTGGCTGCTGCCGGGGCAGCTCTCAGGCGTAACAATCTGGCTGCGGTTGGGGTACTCTGTGGGGCCACTTTGGCTGCTGTTGGAGGACACTCGGAGGGGATTCAGATTATCGGCTGCTGTAAGGAGAAATACATGCCATGCTAGCATCTCAGGTTCTTAACAATATGTTCAGACAGAACAGGGAGCTCATTCTCCCTGGCAGGGGGCCCCATTTCCCCATGGTAGGAGATGCCTTTTCCGCGTCAAAACAACACAGCAGCGAATTGTCATCTTATTTCTGCAGGAACTCGTTGTATCATACATCACTATGATGCTCTGTACTCCCATCCTTTGCACTGTTGTTAGACTATGAAATCTGGTCAGCACACAGTCTATGATAAAGGCCTCATGCACACGAGCATTATGGGGGCCTGCAAAATTGGTGGCCATATCACAGCCCCCATAGAGGTCCATGGCACTGGGTCACAGGGCGGGGAGCACTCTGTGTTTTACCCCACCGTGACCTGGCTAGGCTGCTGCTGTGCAAAATATGGGACCTGTCCTATATTTTGCCGTTTTGTGGCAGCAGCCGCTTGGCTCTCTATGGAGAGCTCACCCATCCTCGCTCCTTCATTCCCACCCATATGCTCACCCGGTTTGTGACCAGTGTCAGACTGGCCCACCAAAGTACCAGAGAATCCTCCGGTGGACCCTGTCTAGACCCAATACTGAACCCCAGAGGTCCATCAGAAAACAACACAATTTGAAGGTTGCTAGAGTATATTTCCTGGGTGATAATGATGAGTGGGCCCTTGGATAGATTTTCTCAGTCTGACCCATCAAGACTAATTCTATGTCCATCTTTGTTGCTCCAACTCCTGTGCCTAAACTGATTAACAGATGGAGAGGTGGCACAGTCCTTCTTTGAGTAGCACCTTTCAGGCAGTTTTCCAGAACTATACTTTTAGAAGAGGTCATCAATATTTGATCGACTGGATGCGACCATGGGAATTTACACTTAAAGGGAATGATCTTCTATACCACACAGATCTATTAATTAATGCAAATACTGATGCGGGTAAAGTTCTCAACTCCATGGTTATCACTTGCGGGCCCAGGAGCTGCATGTTTGCAGGAAAAATCCCTTTAATACCTCATTTACATGATTGTCTAGTTAAAGCAAGAATTGAAATATCACACAAGATAAAAGATTATATCTGTATTGTCTGGTATTTTTTTTGTTCCAAGATGTCTTTTCATCCTTTCTTTTATATAAATTTTTTATTGAAAATCTCCTACAATAATGAACATAACTGTAATTTGCATGCAGATAATAGACACAATGATTGGGCTGCATAAACCTGTGTAGACGGAAGGGAATTTCTTGGTTTGCTGCACCCCCTTGGACATTAGATGCATAGTGTATGATTAGTGACCGGTTAATGAACTTTAATAGCAAGGGAAATGATTATAACATTTTAGTCCTTTCTGTGTGTTCCCACATCTGAAATGTTATGTATGAAGAAGACATAGGAGGAGAACGAGACTGTGCTGTCATCCTTCAATGGTCTGTCACTTTTTATCTCCTGCAGGAGGTCTTGCTGGATAATTCTATGTTGGTACGTCACCCCCTTCCCCAGTGTTTGTGCTGCACCTTCTTGCCTTTTTAGTTTTATCTTTTTCCAAATACATAAATATCTTCAGCCTCAAGACATTTTCCGCCCATTGTATAAAAAAAATTGGCCCATGAGACCTAAAATACTCCTATCGGAGAGCAAGCAACAGTCCAAGAAACATAATTCTGAAATGATCGTCTCTTAAAGGGAACATGTCAGCAGGATTTACCCCTGTGAACTACTCCCGACTGTTCTTGACCTGTAAAGGTCTTTCTACTCCAGCATCGAATGCAGTTAAAGGCAGATATGTGTGCGTATAAGAGCGTAAAACTGGCGCAGGTATGGATTTTATAAATCCTTTTTGATCTGTAAATGTAGTAGTCCTGTGCTCACTTCCTTCTCATTGGGTTTATTGTATGTGCAGACCAAAATTGAGTTCTTTGGCCATGATCATGAAAAAAGATGTTTTCCATAACATCCCCCATGACGGCCCACTAGGAGGATGACCCTTGACCTCTGTAGGGACAGGAAGCAGAGAGGTTAAAAGCCTCCCCCCCACATCCTCCCGCCAGTGTCTTCCTGTCCCTACAAGGGTCAGGTCAAGAGAGGGTCTCTCTCCTCCTAGGGGGGGGGGGGACGTTTTTAAAAAAAAAAAAAAAACGGAGAAGGATCTCCATACTTACCACCTTACCTGGGGTTACGCCGACTGCGGTCCAAGTTCCCCTCCGGACAGATCCTCGGTTAGCCCGGCGGCTGCGGGCTCTCCCTGGACGGAAACATCGTCCGGCTGGCGTCCTCTCCGG
The DNA here is from genome assembly GCF_040894005.1 of Engystomops pustulosus. Classification (NCBI taxonomy): domain Eukaryota; kingdom Metazoa; phylum Chordata; class Amphibia; order Anura; family Leptodactylidae; genus Engystomops; species Engystomops pustulosus. The sequence continues at coordinate 32,914,579 of NC_092417.1, forward strand.
CGGGCTGGTCCGCCAGACTCTCGCGCGGACGCAGGGAACTACGTTTCCCAGAATTCCTCCTGACCGATGACGACTTCCGGTCGCGACCGGAAGTGACCGCGGCGCCGTGCGCGGAACGCGGAGGAGGCCACCGGCAGGGGGATGGGCTCCCCATGAAGGTATTTAAATCCTCAAAAGCGGGTAGTCAGTTGGTCTGAGGTCTATGACTCGTTTCTTCTTGGCTGGCCGTCCCAGACATCATAATGGCTGATGAGGCAGACTTGGGCCTACTCCATCCCCCGGTGCACGTGAGTGGTGCTGTGTGGCAACATATACAATTGTTTTTTGTTGTGATCTCCAAGTCATTGTCTCCTTGCCTTCCTTCCCTAGGAGCAAGTTTCTAAGGGGAAAGGCAAGGAAGAGAAATCAGGGAAGTCTGAAAAGAGTAGAGAAAAACCTGAAAAAAGCAGGATTCCTGTTAAAAAATGCAGTATGTGCTTCCGTACCCTACTAGAAGGCTATAAGAAGCCGATCTGCAAAGCCTGCATCGAAGAATTTATGCGGGAGGAGAAAACGTCTTTTATGGACGAGCTTAAGTCCTTTATAGATGAGAAAGTGGTTTCTTCGGTGGCGGTGGCAACGCAGGGAGCCCCCCCACGTAAGAAAGCTCGGATAGTATCGGCTTCCTCCTCAGAGGAAGAAGAGGGGTGCATTTCAGACTCTCCTTCCTGCTCTCTGGCGGGAGACCAGGATCATCAGGATCGTGAGCAGGCAACAAGCTCCCGCTACTTATTCCAAAATGAAGATCTGGACGATCTTCTGAAAGCTATGCGGGATACATTGAACCTTGAGGACGAGGAACCCCCTCTTTCTCGTGAAGATGAACTATTTGGGGGACTTAAAGCCAGGAAACAGCGTGTTTTTCCCCTTAACGATACCCTTAGGGGACTAATTAGTCAGGAATGGAGAGACCCTGAGAGGAAAATCGCGGTCTCTAAGAATTTCAGGAAACGCTTAGTCTTCGACCCTGAAGAGTCAAAGGATTGGGACTCGTTTCCCAAAGTTGATGTACAGGTTTCCAAGGTCTCTAGGAAGATGGACCTGCCCTTTGAAGATTCGGCTCAGTTAAGAGACCCGATGGACAGAAAATCTGAAGCTCTTTTAAAGAAAGCATGGGAAACCTCCATGATAAGCCTAAAGTCAAACTTAGGAGCCACCTCGGTGGCAAGAACACTATATTTCTGGCTGGGGAAATTAGAGTCCCATATCCGGGAGGGTACTCCCAGAGAAGACTTACTGGAAAGCATACCATTGTTAAGATCAGCTACTGCCTTCCTTGCTGACGCATCTGCCGAAGGAATAAGGTTTGCTGCAAAAGAAGGAGCTCTTACCAATGCCACCAGGAGGGCCTTATGGCTGAAGCAGTGGAGCGGGGACATCCGCTCTAAATCCAAATTGTGCAGCATTCCTTTCTCCGGGGACTTTGTGTTCGGACCCGAATTGGACGCTATACTTGAAAAGGCGTCTGACAGAAAAAGGGGATTTCCAGAGTCCAAAACAATACACAAGAAACCTTCCTTTCGTCCTTTTAGGAACACCGGAGAGACTTACCGTGGCAAAGGTAAGCAAGGACGATGGAGTTATCCCAAAGGAGGTAGGGGAAGGGGTTTCCTTTTCTCTAACCTCCCAGAGGGTCCAGGAAACAAGAAACAATGACGCCAGAGTGGGGGGGCGTCTCCTGGGATTCCTATCCCAGTGGACAAAGGTCACCTCGAATCCCTGGGTACTGTCTATCTTGGAATCGGGCTACAGGATAGAATTCTCATCACCCCCCCCCCCTTCTCCAAGGTTTGTCGCTCCCTTACCATCTCTCTCTCATTCTACACATTCCTTCATTTGGCAGGAAGTATTTCATCTAATCCACATGGGAGTGGTGGTGCCGGTCCCTCAAGAACAAGAAAAATTGGGATTCTACTCCCCGCTGTTCCTTGTCAAAAAACCAGACGGATCAAATTGCCTAATTATCAACTTGAAAGAGCTAAACCGCTTCATCGTTTACAGAAGATTTCGCATGGAGTCGGTAAGAACAGCTACCCAACTTATTCACACAGACTCCTATATGTGCACATTAGATCTAAGAGATGCATACTATCATGTACCTATCCACCCCTCATCTCAGAGATTCCTAAGATTCTCGGTTCTCTCTCCCGAGGGTTCTGTCTTACACTTTCAGTTCCGTGCACTTCCATTCGGTATCTCTTCGGCTCCAAGGGTCTTTACCAAGATCATGGTGGAGGTGGTAGCCTTTTTAAGACTACAAGGCATATCATTCATCCCTTACCTAGACGACTTGCTAATTATAGGGAAAGACAAACAAAACCTAATTTCGGCAAGAGAGTCTTCCCTAAGAAATTTAACAGAGTTGGGGTGGTTAATCAACCTGAAAAAATCAAGTTTAGTACCCTCCACTCGAAAGACCTTTCTAGGGATCATTCTAGACTCAACTCACCAAATGTCTTTTCTTCCTCAGGAGAAAATATCCAACATAAAGCATCAGATTCGTTCATTCAGACGGAAGGACTCTGTACCAGTCAGACAGGCGATGAAGATCCTGGGGCTCCTCACAGCATGCCTACCTGCGGTCGCCTGGAGTCAGAGCCATACTCGGATCCTTCAGAATTGGATCCTAACTTTCTGGAACAGGAAGTCTTCAGGTCTAGACAAGAAGATCCGGATTCCTTCCTTTGTAAAGAGGGACCTGCTGTGGTGGACGGAATTAAGGAACCTAGAGAAAGGGGTATGTTGGCACCACCTCCCAACCATCACCATAGTGACGGACGCAAGCAGCTCAGGCTGGGGAGCAATCCTTCCTTCCCACTACGAGCAAGGGTCCTGGACTCTAGCCCAAGCAAGAAACAGCTCAAACTACAGGGAGTTAAGAGCGGTCTGGGAAGCGCTAAGATCGAACACAGCCTATCTGAGGAATCATCATATCCACATTCTCTCGGACAACGTCTCGACAGTGTCCTATTTAAGGAGACAAGGGGGTACAAGATCCCCAGTATTATCGAGTCTGGCTCGTACCATCTTCCAGTGGGCAGAAGAAAACATCCTTTCCATCTCAGCCACTCATTTGAAGGGATCCCTAAACAGAGAAGCGGATTATCTCAGCAGGAGAGAAATCCTACCGAACGAATGGTGTCTCAACCAGGAGATCTTCCTACATCTAACCAGCGTCTGGGGCATGCCCCAAATAGAACTATTTGCCACGAGGGAGAATTCAAAATGCCAACAATACTTCTCTCTGGAGGCCGGCGAGTCCAGAGACCACTTGGACGCGTTCAGCCATCGTTGGAGCGGAAGTCTCATGTATGCCTTTCCCCCAATTCCCCTAATTGCGAGAGTACTCAGAAAAATCTTGCTCGACCGGTCAAGGGTGATCCTGATCTGCCCAAACTGGCCAAAAAGAAGCTGGTACCCACTGTTGAGGTCCCTATCTGTCCAGCAACCTTTTATTCTACCGATTCAGAAGGACCTTCTATACCAAGGTCCGATTTTCCATCCCGATCCAGGAAGACTCCGTCTGGCGGCTTGGATCCTGAGTTCGAGTTCCTAAGGTCCCAAGGTCTCTCTCGGGCTGTAATAACTACTTTGAAGGCAAGTAGAAAAAAGGTTACTTTCGCCATATATCATAAGATATGGAAAAAGTTTGTGACCTTTTGTGGGGCTAATCCCCCCTCTCAGTCTAACCCAAATTTTTTACAGGTACTAGACTTCCTGCAAAAAGGACTAGAAATTGGTCTTTCTACTAGCACTCTGAAAGTCCAAATTTCGGCTCTGAGCGCATTCTTCGACCATCCCCTGGCGGACCACAGGTGGGTCAAAAGATTTATTGCTGCTGCAAATAGAATTAGGCCTCAGATTCTGAAGCGGGTTCCCTCCTGGGATCTCTCCCTGGTTCTGGATGCTCTCTCCAGACCTCCCTTTGAGCCTTTAAAGGACGCTAGTATAAAAAACTTAACTTTAAAGACTTCCTTATTGGTAGCTGTGACTTCAGCTAGAAGGCTGGGGGAACTCCAAGCCATTTCTATTAGAGAACCCTATATGTGTATTCTCCCTGACAGGATAACTCTGACTCTGGATCCAAGCTTTGTTCCAAAAGTGGCGTCTAGGTTTCACAAGAATCAAGAAATAATTCTTCCATCATTCTACGGGAATCCTTCTTCAAGCAAGGAATTGGAGTGGCATTCCCTGGATGTAAGGCGCTCGGTCTTAGAGTACTTAAAAGCTACAAAACCCTGGCGCAAAGATCACAATCTCTTTGTTCAGTTTCAGGGGAAGAACAAAGGGGTAAAGGCATCCAAAACCACGATCGCCAGATGGTTAAAGACTGCCATAGCCTCTTGTTACACAGAACAAGGGAAAGAAGTTCCTCCTAACCTTAAAGCCCATTCCACCAGAGCCATATCCGCCTCCTGGGCAGAGAAGAGGGGCGCTTCTCTTGAACAAATCTGCAGAGCTGCCACCTGGGGTTCTTCATCCACCTTTGCAAAACACTATCGGCTGGACTTACCCAACTCACAGGATCTCGCCTTCGGTCAGAAGGTTCTCCAGGCTGTGGTCCCACCCTAACTCTACTAATTTTGTAGATCTCCTAGTGGGCCGTCATGGGGGACGTTATGGAAATTGTGAATTAGACTCACCGGTAATTCGGTTTCCATCTAGTCCTCCATGACGGCCTATATATTTTTCCCTCCCATGTTTCTTTCACTTTGTTGAAAATTCTGTATGTGATTCAAACAAGACAGAATAAAAATATGTTGTATCTTCCACCGGTGTAGTTATTTGGTAGACACTGGCGGGAGGATGTGGGGGGGAGGCTTTTAACCTCTCTGCTTCCTGTCCCTACAGAGGTCAAGGGTCATCCTCCTAGTGGGCCGTCATGGAGGACTAGATGGAAACCGAATTACCGGTGAGTCTAATTCACAATTTACTTATTCCATTAAAGGGAACCAGCCATTTAAATTAACCCACCCAAAATAAATACTTTTATTAAAAACTATCATTAAAGAGCAGTGCCCTTTTTATCATAGTTTCCTTTCCTTAGCTGCAAAAATCAGTTTATAAACTTGTATGCAAATTACCTGGTGGGAGTTCTGCATATTAAATTTCCATGCATTGCCCTGCCTCCTTGTTCCTGATTGACAAGTCTCACGGCTAGGACATGCTGCTGTGTGGAACATTGAGAGAGAGCTCTGTTACAGCATTGGGCACTTCATGTCATGTGACCATATAAGGTTCTTTACCCAGTGGAATTTGCAAAGTTTACCCCATGTATGAATCTGATCTAATGAAATCCCAGCAGCCTCTGTTATGGATAGGGAGGAGTAGAAGTCCGTGGAGGCATGCTGTGATCAGATGCATACATGGGGTAACCTGCACCCTGGACACATGACATGCTGAGAAAAGGCATGGGACATGGGGAGCAGTAGGACACACCCCCTCTGGTGCCAGGTAATATAAAACGATTTAGGAGGATGTAAGGAAAACTATTTTTAAGCTAAAATGTGTCATTTAACAGGGCTCTATGGGAAACTGTCACTAGCTGCATTTGGGACAATGTAATGAAAGGTTCTCTTTAAAGGGGTTGTCCAGTTGCAACAAATTATCCTCTATTCCACAGTGCTAGTTAACTTGGGAGCAGTCCCTAGGGGTATTTTCTGCTGACTTAGTGAACCAGCTTTTTAAACATTTCACAGGTTGAAGTAAATTTTCTCTATAGGGAAATTTTTGCACAAACTAGCTTTTACAAAAAACAGGGTGACCGAAACCCAATTAATACAACTTATCATCCAAAATTTAACAAACAAATAGTTTCTTGGACTGTTAATTGAGACTTGTTTTTCAGACAGTTTTTCGCTTTGGCTGGCTTGCGCAGTCACTGATGAGCAGATTTTGAGCCTTTGCTGCAGATAACCTGTATTGTGCCCACCCTGCTAGCTTCCTCATCATGCTTCATTCCACCAAGAACAGAACCATCCAGAAAGTTGCTGGCTCTGGGATCTACTTTTTTTTCCTCTTGCATTTGTGCATGTGATATATTATATAACATTTGTGAGTTTGCTCTTACAGCCTGTTGCTTGTCTTTTGTCATTAATGTTTGTTAATTTTTTTTCTATTTTTTTTTTCCTCTATGTACTTGAAACTGTAATTTCTATATTTTACTCCACATATTGTGCCAGTCTGCATCTAGTGATGGACAGGTTTACAGAAGGTATATCCTAACAGTTGACCCTTTGTCCTACTATTGACACGTGCCATGCAATGTTTTCAGCAATGTTACATCCCCCTATGAAGTATACACAGCAGAATGTACAAAAGCACTCTAGATTGTGCTGGGGTAAATTTTCTTATAAAAAAAAAATTAGCAAATTAAAATATTTGCAGTATTGTCCTTTTCTTGCCTTATTTTTAAGTAGCATTGTATTCACAACTTCTATTACTATGAGTGATGTGTAATGATCGTATTTACCTCCTTGTTCTCATCTGATGGTTCTCGTTAATTAAATACTTTTTATTCGTCCTTACTTTTGTCGGTTCCTGTCACTTGTACATGTATTATATACAGGTTCACTTGTGCAGTCCCCATTTGGTCTTAAGACGGGCAGTGTTGGCGTGTCTGAGGCAGCTGGCTCAACGAGAGGCGGCGGAGGTGTCTGAACATGCTATGACTATGGCCAAAGATGGGCAGGAAGACTTCAGAATGGGTGAGTTCTTTTGGTTTATGACACTGCCACCCTCACTGGGCTATCACTGGCTTATATATTATTTGTTCAGATGATGTCGGGCCAGTCCTGCTCACTTCACATCAAATGGTACATATGCAATTGGAGGTAACTGGTGCTACTCTTTCCATAATAGGTACCACTTCACCATAATAAAAGTTTAGTAGCTTAAACTGGAAGATGATATTTTGGTCCAATTGAAAGATAAATACCCATTTGGCTCACTCATACAGTATACTTTTCTGTATCCTGTCTTGAGCAGATGTGAACATGCGAGAACTTGGCCTGGAAGGAGTGTTGCTGAGTCTTCTGGATAGAGAGAGCGATCCCCAGCTGCGCCATGACGTGAAGGAAACTCTTCTTCACATGCAGAGCTGTACCGGACTGAGTCGTCTTTCCTTCTGGCTGCGACTGCACAAAGATATTCTCTCCGCGTCTGCAGGTAAAGTTCTATTAAACGGAAATTAAAGGATGTTCATGTCCTCGAGATGTGGATCCCACCTTTCGGATGGTAGCTATAATCACCATAAATAACAATAATCTTTCATTTCTATGTGTGTTCCAAAAATATCCAAATTAAAGGAAATTTTAAGGGATTCTAAAAGTTTCCATGGGATGCAATAAAGAAGGGCGTACTTACCCTTCAAGGCTCTAATTTCTTGGTCACTCTGATAATCCACATATTCGGTACCTGTGACTGGCTAGAGACACACTCCCGCCAATGACTGGTGTCTTCTGTCGCAAGTGATGTCCCATGGTGCAGGGAGGCAACTCCAATTGCAAAAGTGGCTGCCATTAACCTGGTACTTCTGGCCAGACACAGAGGTCAATGTATGTAAGTTTCAGTGCGACCTGGGGAACCAACAGCAGGGTATGGCCCCATATGCACCACCGTATGGGGCAGGGTGATATGACCACTCAATTTGTGGTGGTATCACAGCCTCCATAGAGGTCTATGGTACCTAGTGTCCGTTGCAGTGGGCACACAGAGTCTCACTGCACCGCAATCTATCAGGGCGGCCTCCGCAACTAAATAATTGCCCAGTTAATGTGAAGTACTTTATCTGTAACTCCTTATTTCGCAGCCTCTTGATAAACAATATCCTTAATTTTTTCTTCTGGAGCAAAGACAACCCGGATTTTGTCAGTTCCATCTCTTGATCAGACCACGTAAAGCGCCTCGATTAGATTGATACTCCAGTTACTGCCAAACCTGCATTCATCGGAGATGATATAATTGTAGATCGATGATTGCAGTTGCAGAGTATATAATGGCATGGACAAGGCTGCAGCTCTGGATGTGGAGTATAGCATATGATCTAAGCGGCACAATTGAAACGATAACGGCAGATTTGATACTTTTGTTACAGCCAAAGTTGTAGGTATCTGAGATGGTAGATAGATGATTGCAGCTCAGGATGTGACTGGAGTATCACACATGATATAAGCATTGTAACTGAGAAAAGATTGACTTGAAAGATAAAATGTGTAATGTTTCGTACGGATAGTAGTACATATACCATTTTGTGCGCTTAGATTTTGCAGCAGTGGCCTCGGTGGATACTACTCAGGAGGAAGACGGCGAGCAGTCCACTTCTGACTCTGTGCTGACATCTAGGAAGGAGGAGTCCTCCACCACATCTGTGAGCCCGCGATGGCATACGAGAGTGTTTTCTATGCAATGCGTTAGTATGCTTATATCACAGTGTGTGAAGGAGGGAGGTGCACACTTCAACATGGCGGAGGCCCAGGAGATGAAGCACAAAGAGCCGGACAGTAAGTAACACAAACGTTCTACTGATGCAAACTATATTCTATTTGTAAAAGTTAGTTCACTTGGTCTCAGTTGGGTATACAGCTTGCCACTTTATCAACATAAAACGTGTTTCTTAGGAGATTTCCTGGTCCTGCATCTACAAGATCTGGTCCGCATGTCCTTCATGGCTGCCACGGATCATAGTGAACAGCTCCGTCTGGTGGGGCTCCAGGCACTGCTCCTTGTTATACAACGATTTTCCTCTGTTCCTGAGCCTGAATTTCCAGGACATCTGATACTAGAGCAATACCAAGCCAATGTGAGTTGCTTTTACAGCTTGTGTATGCTGAACATTGAGTATATACTTTTATAGGGGTAACATTTGTGTTACTGTGGTGACAGGTACTTGCTGCAGTGAGACCGGCTTTCAACTCAGATACTCAACCTGATGTGACGGCCAGTGCCTGCCAGGTAAATGATCTGATTTCTATTCTATCACCGGAGGTTTATTACTTATAATAGGGATTCAGGGATACTAATATCTTTTGATATCCCATTTTGATGCTATTATCTGGGTAGGATCCAATCCACAAGCACCCATCTACCTAGGGAGTGTGATCTAAGAATTGATAATTTATATCCCATGTCTAGCAAGGTTATGTTAACACTGAAACTGACCTATTGATCATATCTCTAGGACATGCTACCACTGTATAAGACTGAAGGGGATGTTGACATTATTTCCTACACTCTCCACCCCAAACTGTGGTGAGGAATGATTGAGACCTATTTTGTTGTATGCCAGAACAGGGCGTGGTTGTAAAGGAAATACAATGTAGCACTGTGTCCCCTCTTCACTATGTGAATCTTTTGGGGTCCTCGGATCGGACACCTACTGATTGAGGTAATGACATATACCCAGGATATCCAATTACAGGCGGTCCCCTACTTAAGAACATCCGACTTACAGACGGCCCCTTGTTACAAACGGACCTCTGGATGTTGGTAATTTACTGTACTTTATCCTTAGGCGACAATTATCAGCTATAACAGTTATCACAGGTGTCTGTAATGAAGCTTTATTGTTAATCCTGGTTCTTATGACAACCCAACATTTTTAAAATCCAATTGTCACAGAGACCCAAAAAACCTGTATAGAGCTACAATTATAAAATATACAGTTCCGACTTAAATACAAATTCAAATTAAGAACAAACCTACAGAAGCTATCCTGTACATAACCCGGGGACTGTCTGTACTTTATTTGTTGGGAATTTGGTTTGCTTCCCCCTCACAGGCCCAGCTGAAGAGAGTGAATCCATTCTGGTTCCCCCTGTCACTCCCTCTATTAATCTCCCCTGCAGGTTTGCAGTGCGTGGCTGGCCAGTGGTGTTGTGAAGGACCCGTCAGATTTGCACAGGGTTCAGCAGCTGCTGCTTTCTTCTCTTAGTAAAGTGCAAGTGATGAAAGAAACCTCAAGTGTATATAGTGAGAGCACCACGACCATGGAGACATTGGCCGTACTGAAGGCCTGGGCAGAGGTAAATGAAATGCAAGATCACGTTCCATATCCACATCCGATTGGCCTTACAGTAGATAAATCGTGAAGTGTGAATATAGCATATGCAGTACATAACAATATGGAGTCTGATATATTTAGGACTAAATAAATATGTGTCATCTCAATAGGTGCCATCATGTGATTGAGGTCCTCTATTGTATTCTATAATATAATTATAATAACATAATTATAATATCATTTCTAGGTTTATATCGCAGCAGTGGAAAGAACAGGACCTGAAGAAGGGTCTCTCTTGTCCCTGGTACAAGCTGATATTTGCACTCTCAGCAAGTTGTGGCTATCAGCTTTACAAGACCATGCATTGCTTACCCTGCCTGCAGAGGGCAGCCATCAGCTCCCTTCATCCGGTGAGTGGAGGGATCTCTTCTTTTATTCTTTGGGTCGGTACGATCACGGAGATACAAAATTTTATATAGGTTTCATAATGTTTTCATACACTTCGAAAAATTAAAACCTGCACAAAAATTTTTTTAATTTTTCCATCTTCTGGCACTGATAACTTGTTCATACTTCATTGTATGGAAGTGTGTGTGGTGTCATATTTTGAGAGATGACTTTTTTAATGCTACAATGCTACCATTTTGAGGACTATACAGCCTCTGATCACTTTTTATAAATTCTTTTATATTTTGGGACACTGCGATACCTAACACGTTTATGATTTTTTAATGTTTATTTATGTCAGTTCTAGGGAAATTAAAAAAAAAAAAAAAAAACATAAAAAAAAAAATTAAACTTTCTATTTTTTTTTACTATTTATCTGACCTCCTAGAGTACTTTAACCCTAGGTTGCCTGATTGATCCTACCAAATACTGCCATACTACAGATGGCAATCTCCGCCATCTCCATAGAGATGAATGGAGCAGAACGGTCATGTGCGGCTTCTGCTCCCTTACTCTCCAGGAGCAACGAGGGGTCTGACTGAGGTACCTGGGACCCCATCACACCCCTCGTTTTTTTGGGATCTGTGGGGGGCTCTGTCCTGTGTTCTGCACACCTTGTTCAGAAGGGGAGTACATGCATTATACCGAAATATAATGCAAGGACTTTCTGCCAGCTTCTGGACAGTATTAACCATTTCAGTGCCTGCACTGAAGGCCGTCCCGCAGATGGGAAGTCTTTGCATTACATTTTGGTATAGTGCATGTACAAGGTGTGCTGTCTGTGGGATTGCGCTGACACCAACGTCTGCAGGAGGCCTTAAATTGATAAATCAAACAGATTATTTTCACCCTTTTCTACCTTTTTTTCTTTCTCCTTTTTTGTTCAGTATTTTATAATGTTTCTATAAATTCTTTTTCAGGTGGAGCATTCTTCACTTCAGAAACCAGTGATGCAGCCAGGCCGCACTATCTCGCCTCCTGGGCCCCCATTCTTCATGCTACCTCTCTGTGGCTTAGCAATACTGGCTTCTTAATTTCGGACCCTGATGAAGGTGGCAGCCGACTTTCCCGTCCTGTCACTCCGACTACTATGGGACAAGAGGGCAGCAACAGGACACCATCCAAGTCACCAGAAGACCTCAACACAGAGAGATTTCACTTAATTCTTGGTATACAGCTATTATGTAGTATGGTAGTAAAACACTGATTAGTATGTGGCTACAGGATACTAGTGGGGAACTAAATGAAAAGACCAACCCAAAAGAAAGATCTTAAAGGGGTTGTCTGGAGGGGGAAAAGCTTGGCTACTTTTTTTAGTAGCTACACACCTGACCATAGGTACTGCATGGTATTGTTACCTAGCACCATTCATTTCTATACCTTATAACCCTAATTGAGCTGCAGTTCTGGTATTAGCCATGGACAAAAGCAGCCATGTTTTTCAACCTTTGGACAAAAGAGGTTTTCTAGCATATGTTTTCTAACATATATGTCACAGTTCAATTAAGGGAGTATGGAGTGTGCTCACAGACCGAGCCCTCTTCATACAGACCCGGTGTTTACTGCATACTGTTGCAAACACTCAGCACCTAACACCCACAATTGGTGCTGGAACCAATCACAGGTACTAACGCCGATGGAAAAGCTACCGGCGGTAGTTAAACCCCCAGAAGTGCATCTTAGAAGTGGGACTCAAACCTCCCTCTGCCACATGTTAATTGGGGATGACTATTAGTTTCCGTGACAGTCTATGCAAGACTCTAGGGCTTGTCATTTCTGGAAATCTGCTACAGATCATCAGCCAATTATCTAATACAGTTGCATTGCAGTATATGATGGAAAGGATCAGACCCCAATGGGTCAAAGTAAAAATTAAAAAAATGAAAAAGTAAAAAGAAAGAAAATTCTAAACTAATTTTTTTTTTATTTTTTTTTTTTTAAATTTCACCGTATTTGGATTTTTTTTCCCCAGCTTCCCACTACATGGCATGGGATAATAAATACCATCACTATGAATTTCAGTTTGTTACGCAGGAAACAAACCCTTATTTTGCTCTGTTCACGTCAAAAATTACAAACGTATGGATTTTTAAGGGGTGAGAGCAAAAAATGGAAACACAAAAAAATTTCATTGGTGGGAAGGGGTTAAAGACCTATTTACACCCACTACCCTCACCAATTAGCTGCTGACAACGCTACTACTCACTTGATGCATACGACTCAATCTTTTGTTGTAGCGGCATTGCGGGCTACCCCAAGGCTCAGCTGCCATTCACTTCAGTGGAAGCCAAACCTGCAGTCACTCTGAACTGTTAGTGTACAAGGAATGGAGCGGTCTGCCTCTGGCCCTGTCTAGTGGGCAGCATCTCTACTTCTCTACTATCTGCTGATTGGCAGGCATACCAAGCATAGCGCCCCACCAATATTTTAATTACAGCTTTTTACTAAAAAGTTATCAAAAGTTTGTTAAGTTCTGAAAACAATATGGATGAAAATTTCATCTTGTCCTGCAAAAAATGAGGCTCTGCGTATCCTAAGAGTTTTTAAAAGATCCTTAGCTCTAAGTGGCTGAGCTCTACTACGATAATAGAGGTGCCATCAGGACATGGCACCAGGGACATCAGAAAAATAGTTTTCTCTTGCGCTCTGTTCTTTCCTTCTTGAATGAGATTGTCTCCCGCTCACTTGTCTGCTGCTGATTTTTCACTCCTTTTCTGATTTTCTCCCCAGGGATTTGTGTTGAATTCCTCTGCTGCCTCCCTGTGGATGCCCCTATGGAGACGATCGCTGCTTGTCTGCGGGCTATGAAGGCAATGCTTAAGGGGGTCTGGCCTAGGGCACATGTAGGGGCTGATCAGGTAATTACCAATCACACATCATTATATAGTTGTACTATGATTTTTCTGTTCACACCACCAAGTAGTATTGCACTAGTAGATAAGCTTCAGTTTATTGGAATTTAGGCTTCTTTGCATTTGGCTTCTTCTGTATCACCTCTGAATCTATTCCTCATATTAGCACTGAGGTTACTATTTAACCACACCTCATTTCCTAATGGGCGATACATTCCCTATGAATAGTACTAACACTTCCTGTTCCGTACACTTCATACTATTCTGGTCACTTTGCAGCAATCATCTCATTATCACTGACAGCTTTATAATGATAGATAACATAGTTATAAGGATATAATGACTGGTAGAAGATCCACCTTTCAAGATGGTCACATCTTACTTCTCATGACATCTGCACTGGTCACAGCATGGCCACTTTTCTATAGAAGTCAACAGACATCTACCACCAGGGTGAAGAACTGTAAACCAAGCACACTGACATACCGGTGTGTGCCCCTGCTGGAAGGTTCTGCTCTTCTTTAAGCTTCCTATGCCCTTGTTTTAACACCTATGGAACCTGGAGCCCCTCAGGCTTATTTGCATAATTTTTAAAACCCTTTTTTTTTTGTAAAAGAGAAGATCCTGAAAGAGGATGCACACACCATTATGTCAGTGTACTTGGTTTACAATCCTTCATCCTGGGGGTAGATGTCCTTTAACATCCCTATACTATTGCCGCCTATGGTTTATGCATATCTATGCGGCTCCTTACACACAAAAAAAAGCATAGGGCCAGCTGGAGAAGAGGAGAGAGGGCGCTCATCACCGGTCCCCTTTCCATAGCGAGCCATGTAACTAGGCTGTACGCATTGCTAAAGATAGAGCATGCTCTGTCTTTTTTTTTTCCCAGCAACGGTTCGGTACCATGACACTGTGCACTCACTGTACCGTGCTTTACACAATGCACTTCTATGGCGGCCGCGTTTTAGCTGCTATTCATACGGCTGGTTTGACGACCGTGTGCATGGATCCCAAATACCATTAACAGAAGCCCCCAACGTGTAGAAAATAATATGGTTAATACATTCCCTTTAAATTTGTCCTTGTATTTTCCAGGAACTTGCTATTGAGTTGATCTCTGTATTGCACCGATTGCTTTTAATGCGAGAGTCTCCAGAAATACAACTTCTTACCTTGGAAGTAGCAAAACAGATATTGAATGCAACTCAAGAACATGTACAAGAGAGAAGGAGGAGTGCAGAATGTAGGTATTTGAAGGATCGGGATATCCAGCGGGTAGGGAAGTGTTACAATAGGGCATGTATATAATAGATGATAGTTGAAAATTGTCCGGAAGTTCACTTTCTGTATGGTGAGAGAAGGGTAACGTCCTGCAAGACTCCTCCAAGGCAAATCCTTCTTTTTGGTAATAATAATAATTTTTTTTATATAGTGCACACAGATTCCACACCGCTTTATAGGGTTTGCCAAATCAGTCCCTGTCCCCATGGGGCTCACAATCTAATGAACCTAACAGTATGTTTTGGAGTGTAGGAGAAAACCGGAGGACCCGGAGGAAACCTACACAAACAAACGAGAAAACGTACAAAATCTTTGCAGATGTTGACCTGGATGGGATTTGAACCCAGGTCCTCAGTGCTGCAAGGCTGTAGTGCTAACCACTGAGCCACCATGCTGTTGGTTTTTTTAAGATCATTTATTTCTAGTAAATTAATTTATTTCTAGTTTATGTTATGTAATTTGCGTTAGTGTTATTGCCATAGGATTGTGTAGGCATAATATGATGATGTAACCAGGGAGTGTGTATGTTAGAAGCAGAGTAAGCCGAACATCTGTGATTTCACTGGATTTACCTCGTTTCATAGTCGACGACGGAGCTGAGGAGAAGGAAACGTTGCCAGAGTTTGGGGAAGGACATGATACCGGTGGCCTGGTGGCGGGCCGTTCCCTAGTACTTGCTGCCTTGGAGTTGTGCCTTTGTATCCTCATCAGACAATTGCCCCAGCTCAGTCCTCGCCTCTCAGGGACCATTACTGGAAGACAAGCGACTAAACAGCCTCTGTCACAAGATTCAAGCTTACTCATTTCTGCTTCTCTGAATATTCTAGCAGAGCTGCCATCCCTCTGCTCTCCAGAAGGTGAGTACTGGGGCTCATGTGAATGGAGCACTGGATTGCACGATTGGTAAACACTTAATCACTTGTAATGGAATTCATGGAACAGCTACTTCCTGCAATCCCATAGAATTACTGGCAACAACAGAGCTCCATCAACATGATCCATCAAGATCTATCTATATTCAGACTCCCAGATCTATGTATCCTAACCATCTCCTTCTACAGGCAGTGTGTCAGTGCTCCCCACTCTGCTGTACCTAGTGGTGGGGGTTTTGCAGCACAACGCTGAAAGAAATCCAGATGGACGACTATCGTTAGCAGTAACTTCTGCCCTGCAAGCCCTAAAGACTATTGTATCGTCTCCAATGTCACGAGTAGAAAAGACCAGAGCCTCGTGGACCAGTCTTTTACACAGTTCTGCATCCACCATGCTCCAGTCGTGGGATCTAGGTATGCCTTTATGGCTGTAAAAAATGAGGATTTTCTCCTTTCTAAGCCTCTTTCTGTACCTGACACCCGGTTGTCATTCCCTCTAGACACGGAGAAGGACAAAATCGCTCTGCTGACCGCTGTTACTATATTCCTTCTGTCCGCTAATCCGGAGGTGATGTCTGAGCCAGGATTGAAGAATGCCTGTCTACAGAGATTTCATTCTAGCACTGACAGCAAGGATCCGAATGTAAGCTGGAGTAGAGATATGTGGGAAGAAGTAAAATGCCCCTAAGGGTTTCACATAACCGTGAGATAATCTGCTAGGATACGTTTCTCAGAATTTTTTGTTTTTGATACAATCGTTGGTAGAGTACACTTTTATATTCAAGCAAAAATGATCAAAATATTTTTTTTATATGTTAAATTTTTTTCTATCCTATCCAGTCTCGGACACCTGCGATATGTTGAACAGGGGACTGCAGTCCCCTACCTGCTCAACACCTTCAAAAAAGCTGGGTGTTGTATGTTACCCTGAATTGTGGCCTTGTGGACTATATACCAAGTGTTCTCCCACACTCAAAAGACATGTACATACAACTTGCTGATGACTGGCTGACCATCTAATGCCCCCAGCAATGTCGGCCAATAATCTATAATCATTATCTCAATAAGCACATACACGTTTAGCCCAGCCATTCGTGTTATGCCCAGTTCACATCTGAACTCCAACCTCTGTTATCAACATTAGTAACTGAAGCCTGACAGATCCGTTCTTTGTTCCTTGAGTTTCATGGACTTTTGATGACTTCCACTGGTGTCCGTTTGCACCACTTCCGTTATGTTTTCGATGCTGACTAATGGAGGTGGTGCAAACATTACTAGCAGAAGCCATTACAAGTCCGTTAACATCAAAGGATAATTTAATGGATTTGTAAGACTGTTATTATTTTACTAATGGGAGGACATAACAAAGGTCCAAATAAAGGTGTGAACTGGGCCTAACATGCATTAATGGCTGGGCTTACTGTGTACAGTATGTGTGTACGGGGATAGGGAACATAGCTTATTGGCTTACAGGCATTGGTGATCTCGGTGCTCAGGGGCCTAGCAGGTAAGGGGTTCCCCAAAGCTGTATACTACTGCCTATTAGATCCTGGCCAATAGTATACCCACAGATCACAAGAATGCGGGAGGGTATTGATGAAGGTCCATGTCAAGAATATGCCCTGCAACTCCATTGTATGTCCACAAGCGTCAAACTCACAACCTGTGCTTGCTGGAATATCCGACCCGAACGCTGAGTAGCCATAATCAAACTCTGCATGTCAGTCCAGTTCTGTTAGCTAATCATTCGGGTCTGACGTTCCAGCCAGCACTTGCATTAAACTTGCTTTTGGGCACAACGCTTAAGAGTAACAGAAATAAGTGAGTACAGGGCTTGGCTAATTTCCGCATTCCCCTAGAGATACCCTGTACTCTACTATATCCACCATTCATAGACATTGAATTGAGCCCCAGCTTGACCAGTTAAAGGGAACCTGTCACCACAGAACCACACTGTAAACCCCCTACAGTACCTTAAAGATGACTGTAATTGTATTTTCATGGATCCTCTGTGTATTCTGTACGTTGCAGCTTCGTCCCAAAAAACACTTTTATTCAGCCTGGTTTCTCTCATTGATGTAAGGAGGCGGGAGACCAGTCATGCTCTTCCCTCCCCATCACCCACCCTTCCTCATGTCCCTTGGCACTGCCCCCTGTTCATTTCACAGCGCTTGTGTTTGAAAAATCAGCCATGCGCAGTGGGTCTAGCTCTAGCACATACCCAGCACCACACTGGATACAGCTGGGCCAAGCGACAACGCACAATCACTGTGACATGAACAGGGGGCAGTGCCAAGGGACATGGGGAGAGGGTGGGTTTACCGGACACCGCGGCTGTGATGGGGCAGGAGAGAGCTTGAGTGGTCCCGTGGCTCCTTGACAGCATCCATGAGAGAAACCAGGGACCAAGCTGCATCGTACAGAATGCAAAAAGGAGCCATGAAAATACAATTACAATTCTACAATTAATGTGGTTCTGTGGTGACCGGTTCCCTTTAAGCGAAAACTCCTCCTCCGTCTCATGATTGTGTGCATAGGGGATAACACATGTAAGACATTACCTTTAATATTGGTATATTCAGGTAAGCAATGTCCTATTAAGTCCCCTTTATAACCTTCTGAATTCTTCTTTTTTCCTAGGAGCAGTTGAAATGCTACCGGCTGATCTTGTCCATTTTCCAGCACCCGGTCCATGAGGTTGTCGCCCCATATGTCCGTGACTTAGCTCCTCGCGTCGTTCGTCATGTTAGTCACGCTGACAGCAGAAAACCTCAGAGCCAAGCTGAGCTCTTAGTCCTGCAGGAAGGTGTGCGGCTGCTGCAGGCTCTTATCACTGCCAGCGAGGAGCAGAACCGTGAGTGTCCCATTTGGGTCTTAGAAATAGTTTGTCCTATTATTTGAATAATAAATGCAATCTCTCTAAAGATGTAAGGTGAACATGGCTTAAAGGTAGAGCCTGTTCTTCCAAAAAACAGCACCACAATTGACCGTGGGAAGTTCATGTTATTCCAACCAAGCTCCATTCATTTCTGTACAGCAGAGCTGCAATAGCATCACAAACCATGGTCGGGTCTGGCGCTGTTTTTGGAAGAAGGCAGGCATGTTTTTCAACCACCGGATAACCCCTTTAAGACTGTGGTCAAGCAGGCCTTGCAACATCAAAGGGGTAGCCCAGGTTTATTCTAAAACTTATAACTGTCCGGGGTTAAGAAAAGATAAAAAAAAAAAGCTTATGCGCTCCTCTTGTCCTGCTCCGTCTCTGGTCAGTGCACGCTGACCTGACAACTTCCATTCACATTACAATATATATGATCTCTATCATATGGTAAAAAAAAAAACATTTTATGAGAAGACAAACTATTTGCATAGACCATTGAAGTTAATTATTTTTATCTCATAAATGTAGAGAACAGGCGATTATAGTAAACGTTGTAAAACACTGCATTACTTAATGTAGTTTATGTTACATATACCTTTTTCAGCTTCTTTCTCCTGTAGTGAGCAGTGTATCTGAAAGCTTTCTGTGGTCCACAGATTACGAGACTAATTATTGTAACTCATTTCATATGTAGAGAATATTTACCTTGTTGATTCGACTCTCCGAGGGGATAACAATAGCCAGGGATTCTCTGTAATTAGTTCTGTCATTAGACACTTTATCAGCCTCTGCTTATTTCTGTTGGAGAACAAAGGACAGAAAGTTGATTTTCACAAACTGCTTAAATGAGAAAGAAAAATAGAGAAAAAAGGAACAGATTTCTTTAATAAATTGTATCATGACGTTTACTATTATCTGGAATCGTGAACTCATTGCACAAAAAGTCGAAAAGTTTGGTTACAGTTTACGAAATCCATGTCCCCCTTTTGTCTTGCAGGACCTCCCATTGTGTCCATGGTATTCCATCTACTCATTTCCTTTCTGTTGGATGAGAATGCCCTCTGTTCGGCGCCCCCATGCTCCAGAGCTCTCCATGACTTCGGCCTGCAAAGCCTCACGCAGTTTGGCGCCAGCCACCCAGATGAGTTTCGCCGCATCATGGCCTCCTCCACCGCGCTACGTTCTCGTCTAGAAGCTGCTCTCCGGGGAAATCAAGAAAGCCTCAAACCTAAATCTCGCACTGTCAGGGGAGGGGGACAAGGTTCCCCCAGCATCCAACTAAAGACAAACTTTCTGTGATGCCTTACTTCCTTAAAGTGCTACTACTCCATTCCTCGCAGCCTTAATGCTTGCTGATATCTTCTACAAGTGCCTGGGATATAGGGAGGGTGCGCAGAATTTTCGGATAATGAAGGGAGTGAAGGTTTTCCCGAATGTGACACGTTGATATGTCTTCTCAATAATCTGATGCCTTAACAAACTAGTTCCTAATTGTATTGATGTAAACTCCTCCACTGACCCCAGTGACCTCGATGCATTAAATAGGAGCTTCACCTCCTAAAAAAGCAGCGACACTCAATGCGAATGTAGAAGAATCAGAAAAGTGCAACTAAAGTAGAGGACAAAATACTACAAGACGTCTCGTCACAGGAAAAACAGAATACACTAAATTTTTGTGTCTGATCCATTCTCCTTGGGAGCTCTACTTTGCACTTGGTAGCACTTACACATATGTCAAAATGGATTGTGGGCTCAATTCAGCAGCCCAGGAAATTATGTGTTAAATGGGTTTTCCAGGATAAGAATATTAAGAATGTATCCATAGAATAGGTCCTCCGCATCATATGTGGGGGGTCTGACACCCAGTGACCCTACAGATATAGTCTCAGACAGCTCCATTCCCTGCGTTGTGGTCAGACCTGGTAACTGCAGATCAGTCCACGTCCAGGCACTACACAGAGAAAGGCGCTGACATTCTGGTGGACCTGATATTAAGGGAGTGACACTTGGGATAGTTCAATAATATATTTAGCCCAGAAAACACCCTTTTAAGAATTCTCTAAAAAAAATAATAATTCTGTTTTGCACTGCCATACCGAATACTGTGCTGTGGTTTTAGTTGCATAAATACTACTACTACATTTTAATTTTTTTTACTATTTTTTGGCTGCACTACTTTCCTCGGTTATTGAAGTTTTATTCTATTCATCTAGAACCGCACTGCCTTTATTCTGTCACCTGAAAAAAACTCCTAGAAATTCATTAGCATTTAAGATATTATGAGGTCGGTGACCGACTACTATATGTAGCAGACTATGGCGCTTTGAAAACATGGAGTAACTCCATTGTCAAGCTACTTGTTGGGTCTATGGCAAATGACAGCCTTTAAAGGGACACTACTACCCTCAAGTAGGTGAAGAAATGTCTCGCCCATATGCTAATGAAAAAAATCTTCTCTCATTATCACAGGACTTTGGAGAACAGTCATATTTTGCCTGAGATGAGTCAAGATGAGTCTGAAGGGGAGTGTCACGTCAGACGACCTCCTCTTCGGTTCTGTAGCACCTAGTAACATGATCCTGGTGTCGTATTAAAGATAATAATCTCATCTTTCAGACATCTCATATCCTACCTTATGGGGTAAATTCTGGGGATAGTCCCTTTAATCTATAGCTTATCATATTGAAATACAGTACAAAAGAGCTGTCCCCCTATGGCTGATTCTGTGGGGTCTCTGCTTTTCTGACTAGTTAGAAATATATATTTCTGTAATATATCTTCATTCCTTTTTTGACTATTGGGATCTCCCAATAGATCTAGTATCATCCCCTATACAGTTGATGGAGGTTAACTTTAAATTGCCTAAATACCCCATTAACATATCCTAAATGTCTGATGCAGGTTCCACCTCTGGGACTTCTACCCACCTGAGGTGACCGCTGGCCATGGGGTCTTCTCAAGGAGTGAACACACAAGTGGCCCATATATGCATTTTCTCTATTAAGAAGTGGCTGATGGTTATCTATATATGTAGAAAAACATAAGGGTCATTACATGACTCTGCAAGGGGACCTACATCTATCCTTTAAAGGGGTTGCCCAAAATTTGAACAATATGGCTGCTTACTTCCAAAAACACCCCCACACCTGACCATAGGTAGTGTGGGATATTACAGCTTAAAGGACATCTACCATCAGGGTGAAGCACTATATGCAAATGAGCCCGAGGGGCTCCAGCCTCCATTAACACCTCTGGAGGCTGGAGCCCCTCAGACTCATTTGCATACAATTCATCCTGGTGGTAGATGCCCTTTAGGTTCCATTGATTTATATACAGCTGCAATACTGCCACAAACCATAGTCAGGTGTGGCGCTGTCTTGGTAAGCTTGGACATCCTCCCCTTCCCCCAAAAAAGCTAAAAAGTAGTAGAATAATATAGAAAAAGAAAGAAAGCAAGGTAATGAAGATATTTTACAGATTGCCTAGACTAGTATATGAATGTCTGATAACACACGATGGAGCTTTTCTTCCAATGAAGGCGAATGTCCGATATTTTGGGATCTGTTCTAGTTGCCGATGGTAACGCACTACGATAATGTCACTAATTCTACTGTGAATCCCTGTCAGTCTGCAGAATAATTGTGCGATCTGCCGCTTGTTTTCTTACGGTTTTTAATCCAATGCTTCCATTGCACAATTTTTACAAATGTTTTTTCACATTAGCGGCACTAGATGTAACGTCCGTCCTTGTGTGTCCGTGTTGCATGTGGTGTGACTATAATGCAGTATTATTAATGTGAACACTGTGCTGTGCCCCAGAGCCGGGAAACCAGACGTCATGGATTTGTGTACTGTTTCTGTTTTCCTATTGATTTCTGTATTTTTAATCCTTTCTGAATCTGATTGTTAAACAGACTCCTGATACAAGTAGAAGATTTTTCTCTTTGAAATAAAGTAGCATTAAATGTATCAGATTTTGTTTCTTTTTTTGCAAATCATATTGGACCTATTGTACATTTATAACATATTACTGGTTGTCTATAGGGACTACCCTGTATAGGAATAGTGGCAGTACACACAAAGTGTCACCAAGTTTTTTTAGTATACCCTCTAAGTGTTCCGAAAAGACCAAAAATTGTCCTTTGCATGTGCACTACAATCTCCTTCGGTTTCTATGGGATTGCTAAAGAGAATTGTATTTGCCTTCTATACTTAAGTATAAGTGGAGTATATATTCGGCTTATATTTGAGTCTATAAAAAAATTAACACTGTTCTGTCTTCGGGTCCTTGCGCGATGTCGGCACCCACATTATGAAGTCAGCCACTTGCTGACACAAGAAGTGGCGCAATGTTGTTGGCAAGTGGTTGACGTCATAGTGTGTGTGCGCTGGACCCAAAGATGCAGCTGCAAGCAAGAAGAGGGTTGACATACTCTGGGCAAGGGGCTGGCAGGCTATATACAGGGGGGGAAGGGGCTGGTAGGCTATATACTGGGGGCAGGGTTGCTGGCTCTATACTGGAGGTGCTGGGGACTGGCTGGCTGTATACTGGGGGGAATGAGCTGACTAGCCATATACTGGAGGTAGGGGGCTGAATAGCTATATACTGGGGGGCTGGCTGGCTATATACTGGCTGGAGGCTGTGACCAATGCATTTCCCAACCTAGGCTTATACTTGAGTCAATAGGTTTTCCCAGTATTTTGTGATAAAATTGAGTACATTGATTTTTACTAGGGTTGGCTTATACTCGAGTATATATTCGGTAGTTATCTCCAGCAGTCCCATAAAAGTGAACAGAGCAGCAAAGCACCACCATTCTCCTTAACGGTCATTGGTCCTGAAAGTGCCAATGAAAGAAAATTCTCAAATTTCAATCCCCTAGTGATTTTGACACAATAAAGATCATTTTTACCCCAACACTTTACAATTTTACTCAGTTTAATTGCTGTTTTAGCTCCTGTCACTGATGGTCAGTGTAATATTCCAGAGTGTTGGGGGAACTCTCTAAGCAGACACTTCCTGATTCCTCTGTGCTATGAGATGCTGTGTGCTTACAATGTGCTTAGATTATCAGGGTACAGGGTTTATCTACACTCCTATTTAGTTTCTGCACATTCACTAGTATCTGACACATAAAAAGAGAGATGAGACAGATCAGAGATAATGAGATGCATATTGCACATGACTTTCTCCCCTCTGCTATCACAGCCATAACATACACTGTCAGATCTGCTGTGCCTCTCTCCCGGTCCCCTGGATAAACATCATTTACTAAAAACTAGGTGCAGTTTGCCTGTGCCACTTTTTTTGGTGCATCTTTAAGGCCGCGGTCACACGTACCGCTAGCACACAGGGGGCGGTCCTCGGAAACGCAAGTGCGTTTGGGCCGAGGACCGCCCCCTGTGCGCTAGCGGTACGTGTGACCGTGGCCTAACATGGGGCGTGCAACACAATTTTGTCGCTCTTTGCATGTTAATAGAAGGGTCGCATGCGACACAAATGTGGCGTGGACACTTCTTAAATACCTGTGCAAGCAGTTAGCACTAAAGAGAATGTGCAAAGTCCGACAGAAAATTGATGCACTGCCCTGCCCAAATATGTCTACCTGATCCTAAAGTCAGAAGATCCTGGGTCGGGTCCAAGGGCAACCAAAACTGTGTACACCACGACTGATAGACAGGTTGGAATTTTATCTATGAAATTGAGGTTTTGTTACCCTGGCTATATTTAAGAATCTTGTCTTTGTGGGAATACCCCTTAGCTGCCACTGCCCAGGACTTCAAGACAGACCACATAACTCGGGATGGTTGGGCGCCAGGTACTGGGCAGCATTGCGACCTTTGGTCACATGACAAGCTAGTCTGCATATGGATTTACCATGGTCTTAGGCCCGCGCCACTTTGTCTGCGCTTGCAAACGCAGACAAAGTCGCGCCCACCGGGGCGGGCCTCGGCCCGATCGCATCGGCGTTTCTATAGAAACGCCTGCGATCGGGAACGAGCAGCCGGTGTTTCGTGTTAAATTAAACGCGATTTAAGCGCAGACAAAGCGCCACGTGTGGCGCCAGCCTTTGGCCACATGTTGCGTTTTGGTTGCATTTTAATTGCACCTTGAAACACTTTACAGCAACTGAGGAGAGGTTATTTGCTTAATAACATTACTGTTTACATTTGTTAACACATGTATTAATAAAATGCATGTGATTGTTAACATATGCGTTAACAAAACGCATGAAAAAGCAAATCAAAACGCAATGGGGGACATTTACTATGGCGTTTCTGCCAGTTTTGTGGCGCTCTCACCACATGTTCTGCTCTCAGACCTATTTATTAGCTGGCAGCACCAGAAAAAAATGACTTTTTCCGTCTGCTCCGACTCTTCTCCGAAAAGGGGCGTGGCTTTGGCGGAGTGGAAACTCAGACACAATTAATATGTGTTGCAGCCCTTTTTGGGCGCTGAAAACTGGCGGAAAGTAGACCAAAAGAAAACTGGTCTAGCAGGGACTGTTGGACACATTTCTGGTGCTCGGGACAGATTTTGGTCCCGCGGACAGAAATGTCTCTGCACAGCTCTACAATATTAAATGTGTGTCTTCTTTCCGAGAGCAGGTCAGTAACAAAGCCAATGCAGACACCGACACTTTAAGTAAATGTCCCCCATTGTGTGGCTTTAGGGTGATGCCACATGTCCCATTTTTGGACCATTTTAAAGCATGTGTTTTCTGTCCGTTTAATTACGGTTCAAAGCTGCCAAACGGCAAAAAACACATGCCTTTTTTTTTTTAAACGGACTGAAAACGCGTGCTTAAGAACGGGACGTGTGCCATTACCTCTAGGGTGATGCCACAGATGGCGTTTTGAACCCGTTTTTGACAGGTTTTACCAATTATCTTAATTAAAACGGATGCATTTTTTAACGGACTGCTTAAAAACGAAAGCAAAAACAGGTTCAAAACACCATTTGTGGCATCACACTTTCTACTAAAATACTTGTGATCGGGAACAAGCTTCCCGTGTTTTACTTATAAGTAATGCAATAAACGTGGTGCTCGTTAATGACCGCATGCCTTTCAGCTGAAACACATATGCAATCAGGACAAGCCCCTCTGGCGCATTCACGTGTGATGTTGACGCACACATTTTCAAACGCTATGCAACAGCTGAGAAGCGAAGATCTTCCTAATTACATGGCTGTCAACAGTGTGCTTAAAAAACGCATGCATTAACGCAATGTTAACAAACACGTGGGTTAATGTGATATTAATAACACATTGATTACAGCAGCATAATCGGGCAAATCTCTTCTCAGCTGTTGTATTGCGATTCAAAACGCACGAGTAAACGCCCCATGTGAATGCGCCCTCCACATACCACATGAATTGCGTTTTCAAAAACGCAAATTTAACCAGAAAGTGTGAACGTGGCTTTAAAGCCATTAAATATCACGACTGCCTATTGTGGTTTAATAGAAATTGATCAATTTAAATAATACTACCACACACTACCCATGTGGCGCTGTGTGTGAAAGCAGCCATGTTTTTTAACTCCCTTGAAGCCATTAGCGATAAATCCAAAACATTGCAGCATCAGGTGTTGTTGTCCATAGCAGCCAATAACCAAACAGCTTTCACTTCTGACAGCCGTCTTCCAAAGATAAAAGCTGTGCTGTGATTGGTTGTCTTGTCCGTCTTTCAGTCAAGTTCATGGATCTGCCCCGCAATGTGAGTCAAAGGGGATGCCATGATTACAACACACAGTCAATCTTGTGTTTGTCGTGTCAACCGAAACAAGGCGCACAGCCGCGGGAGGTCGGATTAGGAACTGAATGATTCTATTTGATCTTTTGGTTGCAAGTCACCCGTGGGCGGGGGAAGGGAAACGGAGTCTAATTCTCGTCGCTGTTTTGTTTAAAAATGAGGCGGGCGGCGAGGTGAAACAGAAGATAGTCAGCCCAGTGTGTGTGGTCCGCGGCTGGCTCTCAGAGCGCCCTCTGCTGGTAGTCGGGGCGCAGAGCGGGCGGAGTCTCGGCCTGAGCCCGTGACACGCTCCGTGTGACTCCGGGGATCGTCCGGAGCTGTGAGGCCCAGACCGGCTCCGTACGGACACGGTAAGTCTATGGCTGCCCATGGCTGTGCTCGGTGTGTGACCCGCCTGACGTCTGGCGCGCTGTCATGGCTGTCTCCATGGAGTTCTCCGGAGCAGGCCCCGAAACTCCCAGGCTGTGGACCGGGCCTAATCATGGGATGGGGCAGAGCTAGCGTAGCCGGGGGTCGGACGGCGATCACCGTCGCATCGATCAGTCGGTGACTGATTGTATCTGTAGGCCTCACTATGGGTCCGGCTTGTTGCTATGTACTAAGGCAATGGCCGCTGTGTCTCCCCATGAGCATTAACCCTCTCCTGTCCACCCCTGTCATATATACTGCTGTCCTGTACCCCAAATATACACATGATGGGTCATAGGGGGCGATTTACACCTCACAACCGTGATTGTGATAATACAGCGTATACTGATGTGATCATAGCCAGCACTTACACCCATGTAATATAGTAGAGATATGTCACCCATAGGGGTCCCTGCTGAAAGGGAACATATATATATATATATATATATATATTGTATACAGGGGAATGAGGGACAGATACGTATAGGCTTTGGGGTGTATACACTGTGGTGCAGTGTGAATAGGCGCCAGATCTGGTCAATAGGAGTCTGGTTTCACCTTTCTTAGGCCTCGTTCACACCGGTGGATTGAGTGCCTATTAGGCTGTGGGGACACTAAGGTGGAAGGTACGTGAATCGTGGATCCTGCTCTGGTCTGAATTCATGGAGTGACCAAAGCGCTGAGGGTGGGACTCCGAACATCATACTGATACGTGGGACAAGGTGTCCCTGTATCATGACAGAGGGGAAGCAGGGACTCCTTATATCATGATGTAAGGAGTCCTGTCCTCTGCTCTGAGGTTCTCCATGAGTCCATGCGCCTCCAGTCTATTATGGTCCATATTATGGCTGTATTTTTCTAGATGAAACACACCGCTTGGGAAGTTGTACTCCTGACCGTGTGTTATGTTACACCTGACGCTCCCTGATGTGTCACATGTGGTACATTGGTCAGGATTCCACTGAGTTTTGTAGCGTATGCTGCTGCGCATGCGCCTGATTCCTACAATGTAATGAAAAATGTACCAAGGTGTCTCAATTCTTGGGCTCCTATAGGATGTGCAATACTGGCAGTGGATTTGGCGCTGCAATGTGGATGAGATAAAACATGTCATATGCTGGGAGCGTAAATGGACATATTGGGTTAATGAGCAGTGCACATCACTTTCCGCTGTCGGTTTTCATAGGGTAACATTTCCAATCCTTCCGGGGACATAAATATTTGTCATCAGAGCCTGGTGTGCGAATACACATTTTGAGGGGGGAATCACCAGCCGCCATACTTTAAGGAAATTACCATCATAATAAACCAGGGACATTACTCATGGATCCAGGCCCTGTGACTGTAGTAATCTTCTTATATTTGTTATACATGGCCTCCTTCCTTCTAAAAGCAACTTTTATAATTATGTTAGTGATCCAGAAGTGCTCTGGGGGTGTTACCAGAGCCGTTATGCTCTGCGGGAGCTCTCCCCTCCTCCTGTATGAGATTATAGCATTCAGAGAGTAAGGCGAGACAGTCTGACAGCCTGTGAATCTGCATTACAGAGGGGGAAACGTTTCCAGAGCCCTTCTGGCTCCTTAGCATAATTTTAAAAGTTGCTTTTAGAAAGGAGGAGACCATGGATAACAAACAGAAGAAGATTACCACAGTCACGGGGCCTGGTTCTATGTTGATGAATTGTCATGGTAGATTCCCTTTGTCACATGACTTGTTTGGAGCATTTTTTTTTGGCTGAATTTCATAAATGGACTACAGTGTAGAGCAGTGGTTCTCAACCTGTGGGTCGGGACCCCAGTGGGGGTCGAACAACCAAAACCGGTGGTCGCCTAAAGCCATCGGAGCCGAAATTTTACTGTGTTTTTACTACGAGTTGCATGGTTTGGGGTCACCACAGCATGAGGAACTGTATTGCGGGGTCACAGCATTAGAAAGGTTGAGAACCACTGGTGTAGAGGATGAGGACCTGAGCCTTATAGTGATATATAATACAAGGAGTCCCTGCTTCCCCTCTATAATCATGATTGCAGTTCGGTGAGTATTTTTACATTGCCTTTCTCCAGTTCTGCTGCTTAGTTAAAGGGGTATTAAAGGGTCTGGTCTTCAGTATCGCATTTGGGAGCGTCCAACTTTGTTCTCCTTTATAGTAATACTTGGTGGGATAAAGCCCCTGAGCGAGTGATGTAGCGGTGCTGAGTCTTTCAGCCTTGTCCTGTTTCACGTCTGTTGTCGGGATCCTTTGACCGAAATTTACAGACCTTTAAACCTGTGTCCTCAGTGACTAGCAATGAGCAGCGTGTAGTCGGCGCCTGTCCCCACACCGGCTTTCATGTTTACCCTGAGTCACGATGACGCGTCATAACCTATGATCATATAATAACATAGTTACTCCATTTACCAAACATTCTCCGGTCTGGTTATTGTGTGACGGGAGGTGGTTACATTGTCATCTCGGTGCTGGAGCATGCTGGGTAGTCAGTTTATGTTTATTATACTGTAAAGAACCCATCTGTATCCTATATGGATCCATACTGACACATAGTTATCAGTTGGGTCATGCTCTACCCCTGTATTGCACTGTATAATTTTTGGACAGATGACACTCAAACCTGTTTCTCTTGGTTGCTGTATTCCCATCATTAAAAGTTGATGAAAGGTGCCCAAGTGTTGGGACCATCATCAGTCTCCAAACAGGGGTCCTGTATTTTTTACTAGTGTAGAACAAGTTGCGCCATTATACCCGAGTACACGTCAACCCATTTCTTGTAGAGGTCCCATATAGTCCCCACTGATGAGATGCTTCTTACCTGTCCTGATGACAGGTATAAAGTATGGGAGAATCCCCCCTAATAGTCAGTAATGGTGTTCTCATAGGGGGTTGTCTGGCCCCTCGTGCATTTATGACTCTGCACAGTCTGACACTGCCCTTATCTGCCCAGCAAGTGAATAGCGACTGCGCTGCAGTTCCACAGCACAACCACTATACAGTGGATGGAGCCCTCCGCTTTCACATCCACATCCTATCTGATACTGAGGACCTATTCTGTCATCATCATCAAATTCATAATGGATGATGCGACCCCCTTGATGGTTCAATTAACGTTTATTGTAAAGAAAGAGCAGAGGACCCACAAGACGAGGCAACCCCTTCAATGGAAATCTACCCTCCTCATGATAAACCAGGGACATTACTCATAGATCCAGGCACCGTGACTGTGGTAATCTTCTAATATTTGTTATCCATGGCCTCCTCCCTTCTAAAATCAATGTATAAAATCATGCTAATGACCCTGAAGGACTCCTGGGGGTGCTACTAGAGCTGTAGATTCACAGGCTGTTACACTGTGCAGGAGCACTTCTCCCCTCCCACTGTGTGAAGTTACATCAGGCAGGGGGAGACTTTAACAGCATGTGACTCTATAGCACTGAGGGGCTCATTAGATTAATTTTAATATTGATATTAGAAGGGAGGAGACCATGGATGACAAATATATAATTCCCACAGTCACGGTGCCTGGATCTATGAGTAATGTCCCTGGTTTATCATGATGGATCCTGGTGGTAGATTTCCTAACATGCTGTGAACCAGATTGGCATCTGAGTGGCTCCTCATTGGAGCCAAAATCCATGTATGTGAGGATTGTCCAGGTAACAGGAGACGAGGTGACTATGTACACAGGACACGCTGCTCCTGTAATTATCACCTCCGACTATTGCTTGTTTTAACCCTTTCCTGCCCGGGGAGTCTGCGTGTGGTGGAGACCTAGGCGGAGCGGTGTACACACAGGATGAGGCTCATTACCACCTGTGGAAGGTTCCAGTCACTCGGTAAATTGATCCTTCTCTCTCCCCTCTGGGTCATTGGTGATAAGAGCGTCTCGCGAGGTTATGTAGGAGCAGCAGGCACTTCCTTTGTCCGGGGTTTTTAGTTTCTGTCCCTAGGTCAGGGCCGTGTGTGTGTGTCGTGCCACCAAAACATTTGTACGATTCGCTGACAGGTGACGCTTTTAGGTTTGCACTTTGTAATGTCACACGCTTCTTGTGTCCCTGTCCTGTAGCACTTGGGTTTCGTCTTGTATAAGTTAGGTTCGATTTATCATGTGGCTAAGGCTTAAAACCCATGGCTGCTTCATCTGTGAATCATGGAATGTGCACTGGCTGGATTTCACACTGACCTCGGTGTAGAGGATGGGACTCCAAGCATCATAGTGATACAAGGAGTCCCTTCTTCCCTGCTGTAGGCATGACAGTTCAATGCCGTTTAGCGGGGAACATCCCTATGATACTCGGAGTCCTATCCTTTACACTGAGGTCAAACGGCATTGCTGAACTGTGAAGATTACAGCAGGGAAGAAGGGACTCCTTCTATTGTAGAATGGTGTAGTGCACTGGAGTCCAGTCCCCTAGTTAATCAGAAGCCTCGGCATAGAACACTGACATTGGGTCTGCTGACCCCTGTCGATTACTTTTGGACCAGACAGAAGTCCCAAAGTAATGTAGGAGACCGTTGCAACATTGGATCCAGGAGCCGGTGCCAAACAGATGCCATATGGCGCGGATATGGACACTGCAATGTGTACATACTCTGTATTAGACACCCTACGAGTTTGCACTGAATGTTCCTATGGATGCACCTTTCCTGTCTTATCCATTGAATATGGAGGAGCTCAGTGATTCACAGGAATCCATTGTGACCTATAATTATCGCTGTGTACTACATAGCAACCTGTATGTACACCCTGGTCGTGGACAGCACGTGCATAGCCACGGGATCCATGCTGTGTGTGGGTGCAGGGGCAAGTGTCTGGTAGGAGGGGGGTCTACTTGGCATCCTCTTTAATCCTTTTTAGAGACTTGGTTCATAAAAGACCCTCTGGATTATGAATATGGCAGCCGTATATACTGGATTCATGGGGTTCAGGTTAGATATTAGATTAATATCCCATTCAGTTAAATGAACTGTAGTGTCACAACTCTGCCACTACACAGGGACTGGAGCTGTAGTATCGCAACTCTGCCCCTACACGGGGACTGGAGCTGTGCTTCCAAATCTGTTCTCTCTTAATTTCGGGACCGGAGGCTGTCATATATAAAAACTAAACTATATTTTTGTATTTATTAATAAACTGGAAAATTCCTTTAATATTGGACATGGCTGCCTAATACTCCGCTGATGGAAGAAATCAGGATAGGGATGTGTCTGGAAGCAGATTAGGTCCCACTCCATGATACATGCATGCTCAGACAAGTCCAGAGTGCGTGTCTTAGAGCGAGTTGAGAGGAATAGCTGTTAGCGTATAGCACCAGTTGCATCAGATTTTTGATAAGTTCTAGTTCACTTTATTATGTAGAAGTCTAAAACCTTCCCACAACACTTCCTCATAGTGTGTAGTAGTGTGGGCCCTGTTATAAGGCCATCTGTAGTGGATGTAGTGTGAACAGCACCCTAACTTTATAGTCATAAAATGTTGTCTCTATTCAACAGCAATGACATATCCGGCCGTCATGACCATAAAATCAATGAAAAGTTTAGGTAAGTTTTCCTAGAGCTGGGACACTGGAGCATTGGTCATGTTACAGTCAGCGGCTCCGGAGTCCAGTGTCATCGTGTAGACGCTGGTGACTGTAATATGACCAAGTTGTTTTTTACCGTCCCTCCATCTTCTTGTAGGTCATTCGGGAAGGTTTAATCAGATTTTATGGTGGCAATGGCTGTAATTGTCATGTGGATTGTATAAAGACAAGGTTTATGATTATTATATAGGGTTTAGTGCTGTCTACTTCCTATATCTCCTCTTAACTTCCTTTTTTTTTTTTCTTCTTCTTCTTTTTTCCCTTGGAAGCTTCTCAAAACCGTGAGGCTCAAAAAGTCTACCTTTCCTGGACAGGACCTTTGGTTCATTATTTAATCCCAGAACTTAAATGGGTTGCACCATGTTTGATTGTTATCCCTTGTCCACCTATTACAAGAATGGGTGTTCGATTATTATCGAGGCCACTTCAATCCATACTTTTAGAGTATTGTAAATTGCTGATCACAGCGCTCGAGTATCTCAGATAGTGATTGGTAGTGCCTGGGATAGCCATGCGCTATGCTCAGCAATTTCCAGCACTGCCATAGTATTTGGGGTGGCAGTAGGCATGTTCCACTAGCAGCTCCATCATTTACTGATAACGGGAACCCTCCGTTCTAGGGTCCCAGCATTACGACACCCACCAATCAGACTATGGATGAAAACTTGCTACTACCCTTTTAATGAAGGCTGGGACGATTGATTTATGCAGGACCTTCAGATCCTACACCATACCTGGAGAGTCCTTAGGGTGATGCCGCACATGGCGTTTTTGGTCCGTTTTTCGCAATTATCTTAATAGATAAACATTTTGTAAGCAGACAAACGCATGGTAAATTGTCAAAAACGGATGCGTTTTTTTAACGGACTGGAAATGCATGCTTAGAAACGGACCAAAAACGCCAAAATGTGGCATCGCCCTTAGCTGTATGGATAAATTATGGGGATGTGTGCTCTCCTCTTCTGACAAATGCAGGCGGCTGTCATACCAGTCACAATTGAACACCTATCTTGTTCAATACCAAATATTTCTAAATATCAGCTGCTGTTGAAGAGGGGACCCCCAATATACTAGTCCCTTCAAATAGGGCATGAAATGTCCTTTCTAAAATTCCCTCATATTATGTGAAATCTCACCTGTTTACCTATAGAAAACTCTCCCGAAGCCGGGCAAATATGACTCTTCTTATCCCATTTTCACCTGAGATGAGTTAAGTTTAGTGGTTGCAGGGGTAGTGTCACTTTAGAAGGGCCTATGTTCTGTTCTATAGCACTTAGAAACATACTGCTGGTGTCATATTAAAGATGAGAATATTGTCTTTCAGATCCTCCAGAACAGGACATACAGGCAGGATGGATCTTTAGCTGCAGCTTGCATTTCCAACTATATATTTAGCTGGCTGTATCTACGCTTCTGTAGCTCACAAAGCCTGATGTATGTTTCTAGGTACCATACCACAGAAGATGGGAAAGTCTGAACCCACAACCACTAGATTTGACTCTTCTCATGTGAAATTGAGGTGAGAAGAGTCATATATGCTTTCTCTAGTGATTCTAGAAAGTATATTTCATGCCCTACCTGAGGGGGCTAGTAGTTTAAAGGGTCATGGCAGGTAAGGCCCTATCCAAATGATAGGGACTGACTTGCTGATCGGTGGGATTCTCAGTGATGGGACCCCACGGATGCATGCGCCAAACGCTCTGACGGAGATATACGAGCGCCATGCTCAGCAATCTCCTTCAGCTCCATAGGGAAGAATGGAGCAGAACTGACATGCAGCCATCCGCTCGATTAATCTCGGAGAGCAACAAGGGGTCCGACAGACGTATCTTGGATCCCATTGTACCCCTGTTCTTGTGATCTGTGGGGGGTCTCGTCTCTGACACTTCCTAGATCAGCAAGTTGGGCCCTATCCTGTGAATTGGACCTGTTTGAGAACTTAGTTTCTTGTGACGGGAGATATTTGGGGTCCTGTGGGGTTATTGGTTGTATACCGCTATACTATAATGTCTGTATGTATGACACCTGCACAGAGACGGGTCTGTCCTGCCGGGGCAGCTCCTCTGTTATGGTTCGGGAGGAGACACCTTTGTGCTTATTAATGGCTGTTATTACAGGGAAGTTCCTGACATGTTGTCACCACATCCTTGTAAGTAGTAAGGCGGAAGCTGCAGCGAGGTCTCCACGTGACGGCTCGTCCTCCCTCCTCCACGTTGTGGAATGTCATCGCTGCGCCTTCTCTGTGCCACTCTTGTTCAGGTTCTGCCCCGGATCTATATATAGTTGTGTTTGTAAAATGTTTTTCCAGGACCACGGCCTTTTGGATTCTTGGAAAAAACTCTCCTGCTATTTCATTAACCCTAGATGTCCTAAAAAAGATGTGTGTTATATATGCGAGACCCTCCATGTATTGCGTCTCTTCTCTTCTCGGGAATCTAGACTGGGGGTGAGGACACTGATGTTTACCATGAATGGGTCCAAAGATCTGTGTGATATCTTATCCCGGCTTAATCCGGAAGGTTAGAAAACTGTCCTTTGCCCCCTCTTAGGCCCTTTTTACATGGGTGCATTTTATACTTTAAAATTTGGACTATGTGTTGAGTGTTTTTGTACCAAGGCTCCATATCATATTCATTTGTGATGCTTATTATCGATATGTGTGGTGTGCAAAGGAAACTTCACAATCCATCCTGATAAACCAGGGACATTACTCATAGATCCAGGCATGTGACTGTTATCCTCTTATATGTGTTACCCATGGCCTCCTTCTTTCTAAGAAATCTACTTTTAAAATTATGCTAATGAGCCAAAAGGAATCTGGGGGGATTTTTCCAGAGCTTGTAGCTTCACCAGCTGTTGCACTATGCACGAGCACCCGCCACCTCACACTTCGTGAGATTACAGCAGGCCGAGGGAGGCGGGAAGTGCTCTGGGGGGGTGGTGAGACAGTGTAACAACTTGTGAAGTTTTGGTAACACACCCATAGCCCTTCAGACTCATTAGCATAATTCTATAAACTGAAATTAGAAGTAAGGAAGCCTAATTTTCCTGATGGCTTTCTTGGGGTGTTACTAGAGCCCTTCCCTGCTGTAGATTCACAGATTACACTGTGCATAAGCACTTTTCTGTTCCTGCGGTGTGAGGTTACATCAGGCAGGGGGAGACAGTATAGCAGCCTGTGAATCTACAGCACTGAGGAGCTTGTATAACAAATATAAGAATATCACCTTAGTCACGGTGCCTGGTTCTATGAGTAAGTGCCCCTAGTTTATCTGTGCCTAATTTTGATGGTAGATTTCCTTTAAGGCAATTTTTTAAAATAATCTCTCCTGCCCTCGCTGTACTATTGCTCTCACACGGACCTGGTTCCTAGACCATAAAACACGTTGCCATTAATAATTGCTGCAGATGTTCGCTGATGGATTATTCTACCATCTTATTGTGAATAGGACTCTAAAAAATCACTTTAGATGCTCCTATCTTTCTAGAATACTAGAAAGGACGTTTTATCCCCCTCCCGACCTTACTGGGGCTGGTAGGGTAATTGGGTTCTGCTGACAGGTTCCCTTTATTTTGGTGCAGGCTCTGTGTATGCAATCATCAGCGGCCTCGTTGATGTGACCATCTCTATAGGGATTGAGTGTTGCGGGGATTGTAGCGGGCTCCGGCATGGAGTACAGAACATACATAATCAGCTTACAGCAGAGGCTGACACTTCCCCAGCGCCTGTGCTCCTGCGGCCAGGCTGGGATTAACCTGCTTTATCTGTAACGTTAATAACCCATGGCCTCTCTGTGCTCCTTCTCTCTGCAGGTGAGGGCCGCAGCAGACAGATCAAGACTCTGCTGAGACCAAAGGCCGCATAGAAGACAAGCCGCTCTCCAGCCGGAGCCGTCATGGCGGACGTAGATCCGGATACGCTGCTGGAATGGCTGCAGATGGGGCAGGGGGACGAGCGGGACATGCAGCTCATTGCCCTGGAACAGCTCTGCATGCTGCTGCTCATGTCTGATAATGTAGACCGCTGCTTTGAAACGTGAGTGTTTTTTTTTTTTTTTTTTCCTTTGATTTCCAGTAACATTTCTTATTACTGAGTTGTGCAATATATTAAGAGTTATAAGTGAATATAAGAAACTTTGTAATAAATCTTATCAGAGGTAAGTGCTTCTTTCACCACTTGCCACTCTCCTCCTACTCTCATACCCCTCCATTTCCAAAACTGCTCACTATCTCTTAATTCTGTGCTGAATCCATCTTGAGAGACCAGATGGACTTGAAGCTCTCTAAGGGATCTGGTTACATGCCCAAAAAGTTTTGAGTGCAGCCTAGAGGTCTTTTTCCTTCTGTTGTATCTCCAGCTCTATAATGTCCTCCATGCTGCTGCGCTTTCAAGTAGATGGAGAGCGTAACAGGATCTCGTCGTGTTTTTTTTTTTTTTTTTTTTTTTTTTTTTTTTTTTTTTTTAAGCAGCATGTGCACCACTGATCACAAAACCAGGGAACCCCTAATGTTTATACGGTGCTGGGCAGTCATGTGCAATACAACTTAATATACGATTATCACACCTAGCAAAAAGTCTTGTAGGAATGTAACACTAACAGCGCGATAATGGCATAACAGATCTTCAGTTCTTATCTTCTATTATTATTCTATACACAAAAATTATTTTGGTGTACTGGTTAAGCCTTGAAAACGACATGGTTTTAAGTTCTGTAGCTCCTAGAACTGCAAGGCTCATGCAGTTTGTAAGATGAGATTTGGTTGTAGGTACTACAGAGCCATAGATTGGCGTGCCTTTGACTCTCCACCCTACAGTCTCTAAAAGGGTCTCGTCCCCAGCAAAAAGTGACTATGGGTAAACAGATGCATTTTATCCTAAATGTGGGAGTCCGAGAAGGATATTGCATACCCTACCTCAGGGGTTGTTGACCTGGTGACATTATTATTATTATTTAATTATTATTTTATTTAATTATTATTTTTTAATTATTATTTTCAGTTCACTCCTGCATTCAGCAAATTATGTTCTTTATAGCTAACAAATATGGCATCGGTAACCTACTTTTCAGTTCATCTATAGAGAGAATAGGAACGGGTGGTCTTCCATCCAGCCTTTATTGTTTTTCATCAGAGGCAAATGGAAATCACTCATGCTAGTGTGAACTGGGCCTTAAAGGAAATCTACGAATCTTGTTTTTGTGCATTATGAACCAAACGGGCATTGAGAATGCTGTAGCTACACTGATTCAGAAACATCTTGTCTTAATACCTGAACTGAGTGGGTTTAAAAACAAAACAAAAAAAACAACTCAGGACCTTGGGAAAGCTGGGTGCAGACTGGCTGCCGTACATAAACACATTACTTCCTCAGGAGCTGCCCGAACTGGATGACTCGTACACAACAGCTTGGGGATGGTGCAACAATTGATTACTTCTGCCTGACAGGGCCAACACAGTGAATACAGTATTTGCTGGCAGGACAAAGCTGGAGCAGTGTATAATTAGGGTGAGGGGAGAAGAGACAGGGCACCACAAGAGCGACAGAGCCTCATTATCATCATTTTATAATAGATTTTCAGCAAAACCACTCAGTTCAGGGATTAAATAAGATTTGTTTCTGCATCAGTGTAGCTACAGCTTTCTCAAGGTACGTTTGGCTCCAATTACATAATAGAAAATGTTAGATTCCCTTTAAGGGAAGCTGTGAGCAGAAAGTGACTCAATAAACCACCAACGACTACAACAGATCTACATCTTCGATATAATGTTTCTTTCTTTCATGGCCCAGTGTCCAGCAAATCAAGTTTGTAGTGAGATGGTTGTATAACGTCACAGAGGTGGAGTGTTTAGTGCTGAAGTCAAGCTCTCCCTTTGTCAGATTTCCATATTTGTCAAAACTAGTTGGTTTTCCTGAAGTCTGGTGTGTTATGTCCATCACAGAGGAGGGGTGTCTTGAGGCTGGAGAGCTTGACTTCAGCGCTAAACTCTCTGCCTCTGTGACTTTATAGAACTGATTTGCATCTAACTCCAATGTGAATTTTCCTGGATCATTTTGTCATGCTGGGTAATAACAGAGCTGGACGTCAGCAGATGATGGTTCCTGTCCTATATGGATCAGTATTACTGGGCACACTACTCCTTGTACTGTAACCATGTTATATGTGTGCGAGGGCTGAGTAGGGTTTATGTTCTAGGACCACCGTGTGATGTAGAGATTCTCTTATGGTTCTGGGATTGTTCTCTGCAGTTGTGAATGATTTGTATTAGAAGTGTCTGAGATGTTGGGCTCTGACTCGCTGCTGTATAATTCCTAGGGCTTCCGGTATTTGTTTCCTTCTATAATGGACTGGTGGGGGGTCCTTCTCTTTACACCTCAGAGAAGTGTGAGGGGCCGGCAGTGCTGAAGCAAGCGTTACATCCGCTTCCGTGTTTACATCAGGTGTAGATCCTATTGTTACTTTCACTAGCTGATATTTTGGGTGTTATAGTGTTGTCCCGTTCTAACGTAACCCTGCCGTACCCAGAGCTACTACATGATTTACTATCTGCTCAGCTCCTTTTTCTTAATGTTAATATATACTGTATATAGTATCCTATCCCTAGGCAGCATATTATTTTTATAGTGTCCTGTGCCCATCTCTTCCTGCTCTATAACATGCTGCCCTCAGATGGGACGCTATGTACAATCCATAGCTCAGGACATAATGATCAGATGGCATATAGTGTATTTTCTGCATTGGAGCATGATATAGAGCAGGAGGAGCTGAGCAGATTGTACATTGTGTCCCATCTGCTCAGCTCTTCCTGCTCTAGAAAATGCTGCCTGCAGCTAGGACACTGTACAATCTGCTCTGCCTCTCCTACTCTATAAGTTGCTGCCTGTAAAGGTAGGAGACAAAGTACAATCTACTTGGCTGCTCCTGCTCTATAACCTGTTCTGTAGCTAAAGATGTAGCATTCCTTTCGAAGGCTACATAATGTCATATTTGTTGTATAAGCTATTACTACATAATTGGAAGGGGTCCAGATTCTGGGGCCCTCGCCAATCCCAAAGCTGAGGAGGAGGCTACTTTGTTTTAGAAATGTCCCCTCCAGTATGGCGCTACTTGCTATGTAAGAGTCTGCACTTTGGCATCATTCATGTGTCCCCCTTTATTCTGTGGGGCCCATGATTTAAGCCCCCTTCCCTCCTAATAATGGCATGTCCCAGCCTTATTTGGATATAACCTATGATATAGATGGACATTTCGCCTACATGAAGGGGGATCCATAATGTGGCCATAGTCCCTGCACGGCTGCGGTTGTGTAAGCTACAGATGGAAAACCGAGGATAATCTTTTCAGGAATGAAGTCTGGATTACTGCAAACTGGAATGTGTAGCCAGGCAAGGGTTAACCGAGATGTGTGCGAGATCCTTTTGTTCATTGATTTTTTTTTTTATTTTTATTTTTTTTAAGCTGCGGATACAACTTTATTACAAGGTTGGACTTTGTTCACATCTGAAATAAAATTAGTTTTGTGTCCAATAGACCTTGCACAATAAATCTTATGGGGGAGTCCATGTCTAATGTTACGAGGCAGATGTGAACAGAGCCGTATTTGGGGGGGGGGGGAGCAGTATCACGTGCTCTTTCACGACTTGTACATTTTCTCAGCACGTGGCTGTTATCTCTGACACATTTCTCGGGGTCAGTCACAGGTTTATCACCTTTTTTCCTCCACTCTTGCACAGTCATTGCTCCAGCTAAGCCCAAGAACGTCACATGGAAATGATGTATCAGGAGCAGGGACCAAAATAGAAGATGGGGATTTAAAGATTTGCATTTGTAGAAATTTTTAGTTTTTTTTAAGGTTTGGATATACTCCATGCAGAAACTCCTAATATTACAGTTCAACACAAAATACCTACCCAGAAATGCCAAATGGCAGAACTCCGGTGTTAATGGAGCCCTATAAGTGCCCTGCAAGTACTGAACCCCCACAAGCAGTGGCTACCGCAGTTTTGCACAAACCCCCCCCCCCCCCACATAGAGGCAGTCCTGGGGTTACGTACAAGATAGGTTCTGTATGTTTGTTCTTAAGGTGAATTTGTATGCAAGTTAGAACTATATAAAATATTTTTGGTCTCTGTGACGATTACATTTTAAAAATGTTTTGTCACAAGAAGCAGGATTAACAATAAAGCTTAATTACAGACACCTGTGATAGCTGTTATAGGTGACCATTGTAGCCCAGGGCTAAAGTACGGTAAATTACGAAGGGTCGTCTGTAAGTCAGGTGTTCTTAAGTAGGGGACCGCATGTATACAATACCACAAAGCGGCACAAAACCCCTACCCCAGACGTATCTAATCCTGCAGTGCATCCTAAAAACTCCACCCCAGAGATATCAAATGCCTCAGCATTGTCAAAAAAATGTAACCTCTATTTTTTGACTTGTTCTGTTATTGATAAATCGCTCACAATATCCATTTGTATAAGTACCATGGTTTATCGTTATGTTGTTTAGGTGTCCCCCTCGCACGTTCCTGCCAGCTTTATGCAAAATCTTTCTGGATGAGAGCGCCCCTGACAATGTGCTGGAGGTCACCGCCCGCGCCATCACGTATTACCTGGACGTGTCCGCTGAATGTACCCGGCGCATTGTGGGGGTGGAAGGAGCCATTAAAGCACTTTGCAACCGGCTGGTGGTGGTCGAGCTGAACAATCGGACAAGTCGGGATCTAGCCGAACAATGCGTGAAGGTGAGAAGCAATGAGATCTTAAAAATTGATCACCTATACTTAGAATAGAGGATCAGTCCTTCCTGAAGCCGTTATAGTCCTGCGGTGAGCACCCCTTCCACATCGTAGGCCATCAGTTGTAGATATCTATTGACCCATTGGTCATGTCCTGCTTTCTACTTGTATGGTTTGCCCTTTTCGGTAAAGTTCCTATAAAGCGCTCCACCACATTATAAGGAAGTTCTTGGCACGTACATTTATTCCGTATTCATGTTTTCTCTCCAGGTGTTGGAATTGATCTGTACCCGGGAATCAGGAGCAGTATTTGAAGCTGGGGGTCTGAATTGTGTCCTAACTTTCATCAGGGACAGCGGCCATTTAGTTCACAAGGACACCCTGCACTCTGCTATGGCGGTGGTGTCCCGGCTGTGTGGGAAAATGGAGCCTCAAGACGCTTCTCTAGAGACCTGCGTGGAGTCTCTCTCCAGTCTTCTCAAGCACGAGGATCATCAGGTGAGTGTAGCGTGAAGTCAGGGGTGGCTTTTATGATCAGAAAATGTTATTGACATCTGTCTTTATATATGAACCCTGTAGGTGTCGGACGGCGCATTGCGCTGCTTCGCCTCCCTGGCCGATAGGTTTACACGCCGAGGTGTGGATCCAGCACCATTGGCACAGCACGGACTCACTGAAGAGCTGTTATCTCGTATGGCAGCAGCTGGGGGAACCGCGTCTGGACCATCTTCTGCCTGCAAATCTGGACGTGGGACTAGTGGTGGTCCTTCAACCTCCGGAGACTCTAAAATCAGCAATCAGGTCTCCACCATCGTCAGCCTGCTGTCCACACTGTGCCGGGGGTCACCTGTTGTTACACACGTACGTTCTATTGGTGAAGCCTTGTATTAGTTATCAGGGTTTTTCGGCTCTTGGTAGGTGTAAGGAAACAAAAGAATCATACTACTTCTTCTGTTCCTGCGTTGTGGTCCCTATTGGGTGACCATCATACCTGTCTGGGAACGATGTTTTGATTGGTCAAGGAATCGCTGTGATCACTTAGTACTTTTAGCGGATACAAATGGGGTCACACAGACCACTAATTGGTAGAGGTGGATAGTCATTATTTGGGATCCCTTATTTTTTATTTGTTTGTACATAAGCCCCCTTAATTTTTAAGATTAATTTAAAAAAAGTGTTATTTCCTCAATAGGACTTGCTCCGGGCTGAGTTACTAGATTCAATGGAGAGCGCGTTACTGGGTGACGAAAGATGTGTCCTGGACACCATGCGACTCGTAGACCTGCTGCTGGTGCTGCTCTTTGAAGGCCGAAAGGCTTTGCCTAAATCCAGCGCCGGCTCCACCGGCCGCATCCCAGGGCTGAGGCGACTAGACAGCTCCGGAGAGCGCTCTCACCGCCAGCTTATCGATTGCATCCGTAGCAAGGACACGGACGCGCTTATAGATGCCATCGACACAGGAGGTAAGACGGTCACAGCTGAACAACATGGGTCATCTATGGGGATCTGCCCCAGGGTGGTTTCACACATTTAGTTTTTCAGGTACAGCCAAAAGCAAGTGAGCATCAAACTGAGTGGGAACATATTGTTGAGAGAAGCAGTTTCTCTTCGCAATGGTCGGCTATGGGGATCAGATGCCGCGTATTGCCTGTACAGCTACAGCACAGAGGGGCACTGATCACTCCCCCTGTAGCCCTTCAGACTCATTAGCATAATTTTAAAAGTCTATTTCAGAAGGAAGGAGACCATGGATAACAAAAGATGAGCACATTCACGGTGCCTGGATCTTTGATGGTTTATCATTATGGATTTGGACAATAGATTTATATAATATTTGGTGAACACCCCGTTCGGCTATAATACTCAGCACTGGTTGACATTTAATGTTATATGTTGAGACGTGGATCATATATTCCTGCGCGGCTCTAGTTTACAATACATTAGAATAAAAGTAGCCATTGTGAGCGATATATTCCTTTTTATTTTTTGTGTATTTAAAATTTTTTTTTTTTTTTTGCCTTTGTTCAGCTTTTGAGGTGAATTTCATGGATGACGTTGGACAGACCCTCCTGAACTGGGCCTCTGCTTTTGGCACTCAGGAGATGGTAATGTCTTCACTTGATTTTGCTCCATATTGGATAGCGGTGAGCTGTGTATATGACGAGGCAGCCTTTTCTTTCAGGTGGAATTCTTATGTGAAAGAGGGGCAGATGTTAACAGAGGTCAGAGGTCATCTTCCTTACATTATGCTGCTTGCTTCGGGCGTCCTCAGGTGGCGAAGGTAGGAAGTCAAGAAAGTGAAAACGGTTCATTTGAGCTCTGGACTGAACCCATCACAGGGAATTGGGTCATTGGATTTGACACGGCTTTAGGGAGAGCTTTCCAGGGTGGTCAGAATTTTCAATGGGCAGATTAAAGCCGCATAATACAAGTGTGACCTCTCTCCTGACATTGTGATCTCCCATTGCAGTTGTCACAGTATTGGCTGGGGAGGTCCCTAGCAAATCCATGAAGAAGAGTCTGAATAGTAGATCAAATGTTTTAAGCAGCTTTTTTGTTTTATCATGAAATCACTTAGAGGACCTGTCACCTGTAAAAACAGCACTAGGAACTGCTTGCTAAAGTAAGGAGCTCCTAGTGCTACAACAGACCCAGCAGTGTTACACTGCTAGTGTTATCAGAAACCTCCCATAACGCTAGCAGACACTGCCGCACTGTACTGTAGAAACGCGGGACCACGCTGTAAGCGGTCTGGCGTATTCATGAGGGGGCGGGGCTAGGGGCGGTGACTGCTGCATGGCGCTCCTCAGTAAGCCGATGGAGTGGTCTAGGGAAGAGGCAGCATCTTGGACCGCCCCCTCATGAATACCCCTTTCTGCTTTTAGCCCGGTCTGGTGTTTTCTATTGTACAACGAGACCGTGTCTGCTAGCGTTATGGGAGGTTTCCTATAACGCTAGCAGTGTAACACTGCTGCGTCTGTTGTAGCTCTAGGAGCCGCTTACTTTAGTAAGCCGCTCCTAGTGCCGTTTTTAAAGGTGATAGGTCCTCTTTAAGAGATATGCAGGACCTTGTGAGTCACTATGGCCCACTGAGTGTCCCTTTTCACTATATTTAAAAAAAAAAAAAAAAAAAAAAACTGTTCAAAAGTGCCTGCTGTCAGTAGGATAATTTTTTTTATTATTTCTGAGACTCCACAAGAACAG
Organism: Engystomops pustulosus; assembly: GCF_040894005.1. Classification (NCBI taxonomy): domain Eukaryota; kingdom Metazoa; phylum Chordata; class Amphibia; order Anura; family Leptodactylidae; genus Engystomops; species Engystomops pustulosus. The sequence continues at coordinate 32,958,631 of NC_092417.1, forward strand.
GGCCTGAAAGGTGGTTGTCTAGCCACTAAAGCGAAAAATCAAGTATTCCTGATCCACAGCAAATTTAACTTGCTGATCTGAGGGGACAGAATAGGTAGAAATATTTCCCACTCATGGGTTGAGAATGAGGATTTGTCGTATCCTGAATGAACAGAGCAGCCAGTCAAACATGTGCCATACTGCTTTTTGGTTATGATGGAGATGGCTGATATACATTGACAGGGGGAACATTTTATGATAGTATACAATCCGTTCTTATGACCTCTGTGGCTCCTTTCGGTTTTTTTGAGTTGACCACCTCTTTAAGTGTCTCATACAAAAGGTGCGCTAAAGGGCCTTCTGAGCCCATTTTTATTGTTCTTTTCTATTTGAAAATCCACGTTCAACGGCTCTAAAAAAAAAAAAAAAAAAAAAAAAAAAAATGTAGATTTGGTCAAGGATGGGCTCACACATTAAATTAATTTGGGGCCCATTTAGTGCCGGTCTAATAATCACTGGTCTTCCGGACACTTATCCCCTATACTGTGGATAATTTGTAAAAGCACAAACTGAGTCTTTCCATGAATCCCGGAGCATGTGGTGGCCAAATTTTCCGGGAAAGAATACGGTCATAGATGTGATTTAACCTTCGCACTCCTAGTATCACTATATAACCAAGATGTTTTATGTGGCGGTTCCTTGTATCCTATTGTTGCTACCACTTTCAAATAGTTTGAATGCATAATCCCATACCTTTCTGGTGACCTCTTAGACTCTGTTACGTCATGGAGCCAATCCAGACCTGCGTGATGAGGATGGAAAGACTCCGCTGGACAAGGCACGGGAGCGGGGCCACAGCGAGGTGGTGGCCATCTTGCAATCTCCAGGTCTGCAGTTCTTTTTCGTTGTGTGTGCCATATAGTTTTGTATAGTGGTTTTGAAGGGAATTCCCAGTGGAAGGGGTGAAAGGCAAAATCTACTCGTAACAAAATGCTTATTTATTTTATACCCAGATTAACTGCAAAATCTGAACTTGACTTTTGTTAGAAAAGTTTACCCAATTCCTTTCTTCTATTTTTCAGGGGACTGGATGTGTCCTGTCAACAAAGGTGATGAAAAGAAGAAAAAAGACTCTAATCGGGATGAGGAAGAGTGCAATGAGCCAAAAGGGGACCCAGAAATGGCTCCAATTTACTTGAAGAGGCTTCTGCCTGTTTTTGCTCAAACTTTCCAGCAGACTATGCTCCCTTCTATCAGGTATATATAAGCTATAGCTAGTCTCTATCTTATCCTTCCTTCATCCAGTTTTATATGTGGTAAAGGCAGAGCTGGTGCTATACAAAGTCATAGATGGCTATGGATCCTTGCATCACTTGCTCTGTGCTCTGAAGGGAGCAGAAACAAAGGGCTCAACAGTCAATTAAATTTTTGATTTTGAAGTTAGGATATCCTAACATGCATTGTGCTATCTTATTTCGGTAAGTAATGTGTGTGTTTTTTTGTTTTTTTTTTTTTGTTTTTTTTTTATACAGGAAAGCCAGCTTGGCTCTTATCCGAAAGATGATCCATTTCTGCTCTGAGGCGTTGCTGAAAGAAGTTTGTGATTCGGATGCTGGGCACAATCTACCCACCGTTCTTGTGGAGATTACTGCTACTGTATTAGATCAGGAGGTGGGTACTTGGTTTATTTTTTTGGGGGGGGCAGATTCTGGTGTGTGTGTCTTCTACATGATAAATATATATGTATTTTCTCTCTTTTGCAGGATGATGACGATGGTCACCTTCTAGCATTGCAGATTATCCGAGATCTGGTAGATAAAGGAGACGATCTCTTTCTAGACCAGCTAGCAAGACTGGGCGTTATAAGTAAAGTGTCAACTTTAGCCGGACCTACCTCTGATGATGAGAATGAGGAAGATCCAAAGCCTGAGAAGGTAAGTGGGATTTTGTCTGCTTGATGCTTTGTCTGCTTGATGGTCTAGTGGTTGATGGGGGAACAGGATCTCGGTTTCCCTAATCAACGTGTGTATACCTAATCCTAATGAAACAACTTTTTTAGATGCAGGGAGTGGAGAGGGCCATGTGATGGAATTATTTCTCAAACTATTTTTCTAAATTATTTTACTTCCATTTTCTCTAGGAGGATGAACCGCAGGAAGATGCCAAAGAATTACAGCAGGGCAGGCCCTACCACTGGAGGGACTGGTCCGTGATCAGAGGACGAGACTGTCTGTATATCTGGAGCGATGCCGCAGCACTAGAACTGTCCAATGGCAGCAATGGATGGTTTCGCTTTATTTTAGATGGAAAACTTGCAACCATGTATTCAAGTGGGAGTCCAGAAGGAGGCTCTGACAGCTCAGGTACATGCAGATCCTTCCCCCCTTGCACAATATTTGTTTGTTCTGGTTATGTTGCAAATTAATGTGATTCTTTTTCTTTCACCTCTATGTACAGAAAGCAGAAGCGAGTTCTTGGAGAAGCTACAGCGAGCTCGTGGCCAGGTGAAGCCCTCCACTGCTAGTCAGCCTATATTATCTGCTCCCGGACCAGGGAAGCTGACTGTGGGCAACTGGTCCCTGACTTGCTTGAAAGAAGGAGAAATTGCCATCCACAATTCTGATGGACAACAAGCAACCATACTGAAGGAAGACCTGCCTGGCTTTGTGTTTGAGTCCAACAGGGGAACCAAGCACTCTTTCACTGCTGAGACCTCATTAGGTAAGTGCAAAATGTTAGCTTTTAGTGCTTACAACTTGAATATATTGGGTAGCATGTATATGGAGAAGCCAAGTATTGGGCCGTTCTGGTAACCATTTATGAATGACTAGGATGTCCACATCATTCGAGCAGTTGATTATAACCACCACAAAGTTGAAACCTCCATCTCTGGAATTTACTAAAATTCTCCACGGGGCAGAAAAACTCATCAGTAGTTCATTCACAGACTACATCACATCCTTCTGTAACAAAAAAATAAGGTGGTTGTCAGGAACAGCAAAATGTATTCATTGCACCAAGTGTCCTGGATGATAGGCTTGCTTTCTTGCACCAGACTCTTCTTTGGCCCTCATGCTGTTAGCATGTTCTGGTGTCGGGACCCACAGCAGAGCATAGAAGAGGGTCCACCTCGGGGCACGGTAGAAAGAGACGAGTATTTCTAGTGAAGGAAGAATCTTGGACTGCTCTGTGGGTCTCTCCACTGTTGTTGGGCTTTCTTTGTTCAAAATTTTTTTACTTACCGTATATACTCGAGTATAAGCAGAGACCCCTAATTTTACCATCAAAAACTGGGAAAACCTATTGACTCGAGTATAAGCCGAGGTAGAGAAATGCATTGGTCACAGACCCTGCCCCCACTAGTATACAGCCCTGCACAGACCCTGCCCCCCACTAGTATACAGCCCTGCACAGACCCTGCCCCCCACTAGTATACAGCCCTGCCCAGCGTTAAAAAAAAAAAAAAAAAAACAACAAACTTGTATACTCACCCTCCGGTGGCCCCCAACGTGCAGCGCTGCTCCCCCGATGTCCGCGCGCCAGTCTTCTTGCTTCTCTAACTTCGTGCCGGACGCCGCCATTGCTCTCCCGCAGACGGCGCCTAGTATGACGCGCCGCTGCTGACGTCATACTAGGCGCCGCCTGGAAGAAAAACAATGACTGCGCCTGGCACGAAGTTAGAGAAGCAAGAAGACTGGCGCGGAAGCGCAGGACTTTGTTTCTGGGGGGAGGGCGGTAGTTAGTGTTGTACCTATGTAGCTGGTGGTTTGAAGCGAGCTTGTTACTAGCGTGGCCTGTTTTAGAGCAAATCCGTATAGAGAGGGTTAAGGCTCAGGACCAGGCTGACAGAAATTAGTGAACCAAAAAGAAGTTCTCCAATGGTCTTTGGAGACCATTGCCTTCTAGGTAACCAGGATAGCATTAAGGTAGTGTTGGCATATGAAGCTTAAAGTAAATCTTGCAAAAGATTAAAAGTCAAAACTCTTAATTTTGTCTTTCTATGAATTGTTGCCATTCTAGAATGTACTTCTCATATCCTTTGTTTCAGGTTCAGAGTTTGTTACGGGCTGGACGGGAAAGAGGGGCAGAAAGCTGAAGTCTAAGTTGGAGAAAACCAAGCAGAAGGTGTGTGTGTGTGTGTGTGTGTGTGTGTGTGTGTGTCCTTATCTCTCTGTACAGGCAGTCCCCTACTTAAGGACACCCGACTTACAGACAACCCATAGTTACAGACCCCTTTGACCTCTGGTGAAGCTTTCTGAATGCTTTACTTTAGTCCCAGATTGCAATAATCAGCTGTAAGGTGTCTGTAATGAAGCTTTACTGATAATCCTTGGTCCCATTACAGCAAAAAAATGTTTAAAGGAAACCTACCACTGCTGGCATGATAAAATCATGCGAGCAGACCACCTGGTAGGCTATTTAATACTGATGCCGGCACATACTTTAGTTCGGCACGGCGATCGTTAGTTTAGATAAAAAAATTTTTTACTTGCCTATGAAAATATCCCTCCGGTGCTACCCCTACGTCATCTTCGGAAGGGAGATGCCTTCCGATCTTTAATTATTCCAGCCTCCTTCATTGTAGCCGTCCTCCCTCGGGTGCCGAGAGCCGTGACGTCACCAAGCTCTCGTCACCTATCGCTGTCCGGCTGTGTGAGAGCTAGTATCTGCGCATGCGCGATAGGTGCCGAGAGCTTGGTGACGTCATGGCTCTCGGCACCCGAGGGAGGACGGCTACAATGAAGGAGGCTGGAATAATTAAAGATCGGAAGGCATCTCCCTTCCGAAGATGACGTAGGGGTAGCACCGGAGGGATATTTACATAGGTAAGTAAAACATTTTTTTATCTAAACCAACGATCACCGTGCGAGCAGTGGTAGGTTTCCTTTAAAATCCAATTGTCATTGGGCCCCAAATTTTTTTTTTTTGTCTGGATCTACAATTATAAAATATACAGTTTCGACTTGCATACAAATTCAACTTAAGAACAAACCTCCGGACCCTATCTTGTACGTAACCCGGGGACCGCCTGTATATGTCAGAATGGAGCACTAGATACTGACCACTACTGATTCTCCTCCCAGGTACGCACAATGGCACGAGACCTGTACGATGATCACTTCAAAGCGGTGGAAAGCATGCCCCGGGGTGTGGTGGTCACCCTGAGAAATATCGCCACACAGCTGGAGTCTTCATGGGAACTTCACACAAATAGACAGGTCTGTACTAACTTACTGCAATATAAAACTTGAGTTTTGGGGACTGTTCTTGACAATATTGCAGTTAAGACAATTCTTCCTTTACGTCACATGCTGTCTCTGGGTTTTTGGTTGTTAGTGGTATAGAGTATGGGTTATGTGTCTGGGTACTTGGATCACAAAAACAAATGGAAGATTTTGGGTCCTTTTTAAGCCCCCATTTGAAAACCCATGTTTAACCAATGCTCCGTTCTCTCATCATATTGAATTGGTTGAGCATGTGCTAATGCATGGAGAACTTAGGAACTTAAAGTCCTCCTATTAAACGCTCATCACCTATCTTGTGGGACAACCCTTTAAAGATTACATATGCTTATTATGATTGGTGTGTGGATTTTTATTGCAAATTTACCAGAGGAAAATCCACAATTTGCATTTGCTTGCTGCAGACACTTTCAATGCACATGCACAAATCTTTGTGCCATTACATACAGATGATGAGTATATATATATATATATATATATATATAAATTTTTGGGTGGTTGTTTTTACCAGTGTATTGAAGGTGAGAATACATGGAGAGATCTAATGAAGACTGCCCTGGAAAACCTAATAGTGCTGCTGAAAGATGAAACCACCATCTCTCCTTATGAAATGTGCAGCAGTGGTTTGGTGCAGGCGCTGCTCACTGTGCTCAATAACGTAAGTGGTTCTGGATTTACTTTGTGGTTGGTTGCACATTGGGTACATGTTGTCATGGCGGGTAAATATCTGCTTTCTGCACGTGTAATTTGGGATGCAGTGCAATCTCCTCTGTAATCAGGAATAGTATCCACTTCAATGTTATTTCATTAATCAACTTCCTTTTCTAGAGTGAAGATTTTGACTTGAAACAGGACTGTGGACAGCTGGTAGAAAGATTGAATGTCTTCAAAACCGCGTTTAGTGAAAATGAGGACGATGAAAGGTAAAATATATTAAGAAATCTTGGAGGAAATTTACCACCAGGATGAAATATTGTAAACCAAGCACACTTGCATGCCCCCCCCCCCCCATATTTTTTTAAATCTATAAACAAAAAAAGGCTTTAAAAATTATGCATATGTGAGCCTGAGGGGCTCCAGGCTTCATTGCTGTGATTTGACCCTGGAGCCGCTCAGATTAATTTGCATAATTTTAAAGGCTATTTTGTAAAAACAGGGGTATAAGGAGCTGAAAGAGGGTAGCCTGCCAAAGTGGGCACACACCAGCATGTAACTCTGCTTGGTTTACTGTTCTTTTATCCTTGTGGTCTTTCTGCAGAACGGAAACGGTAAATGGGGGGATTATCTCCTGGGGTCTCATGAAAGTGGGGGTCCGACAATCAAATATTCCCTATGAAATGGGGCACTGCTGTACATGCGGACCTCCCAGGTTGGCTATCTCCATAGAAGTGAATGAATTGCAAATTGATCCGAGTACTAGTGTGTCCTCTACATTAAGGACTTCCAGGGTCTTTCAGTCCCTTTTTGATTGCTTTTGGTATAACCGCTATGTGTAAAGAATTAATGTCCTTGTCTCCCCTTTAATGGGAATGTATGCCTTTGTCCTTAAAGCTGCTTGATCACAGCCTATTGGTTTGTATATGCAGCTCTTTGTTCATACATATTCTCTAAATGATATATATATAGTATGCACATGTTCATTTATTTTAGTTTTTTAAACTTGTACATTTTTTTTTATTTCCTTAGTCAACCGGCAATTGCACTAGTAAGAAAATTGATAGCAGTGCTCGAGTCTATAGAACGCCTGCCCCTACATCTGTATGATACACCAGGATCCAATTACAACCTACAGGTAAATGATAGTTACAGCACACCGTACCCTAAACTCCAAAATGATTAAGCTTTTTCGTGAGCAACACTTTCTTTCCCTCCTATGAAAAGCTTTCCTTGTTGCTTTTCTCTTTTTTAGATCCTGACTCGGAGGCTTCGGTTTAGGCTGGAGCGTGCCCCTGGAGAGACCTCTCTTATTGACCGCACTGGTCGCATGCTGAAGATGGAGCCACTGGCCACTGTGGAATCCCTAGAGCAATACTTGCTAAAAATGGTTGGTGAACAATTTAACAACTGATACACTCCTGAAACGGTCACTGACTTTGTAACACAATTTGCATAAATTTAAAGTACAAATAATTATGGGAAACAAAAATGCTACTTTCCTCATGTCTCTTTTCACCCTCTTCCTAAACGGACGTTGATTCTGAAATACAAGTGGTCCCCTACTTAAGGACACCTGACTTACAGATGAGCCCTAGTTACAAACGGACCCCTCTGCCCCCTGTGACCTCTGGTGAAGCTCTCTGGATGTTACTATAGTCCCAGACTGCAATGATCAGCTGTAAGGTGTCTGTAATGAAGCTTTATTGATAATCCTTCTTCCCATTACAGAAAAAAATATTGGAACTCTGTATATTTTATCATTGTAGCTTTAGACAACATTTTTTTTTGCCCCACTGACAATCAGTTTCGACTTGCATACAAATTTCAACTTAAGAACAAACCTATGGAACCTATCTTGTACTTTAACCCAGGGACTGCCTGTACTTAATTAATTCCGTCTTGATCCACGGTCCCATTCGCATTGCACACATGGGGACGTATATATTGTGACACGGTGGTGTGGAACCACGCATGTTTTGGCACCGTACCGTACAAGGGGAAGACAATGCCAGCTCTAGCATGGTTGGGCGAGCATGTATCCATGTGAATGTGGTCTACCTAGACAGACTGTGAGCAAGAGAACATGAAAATACAGCCAATTCTAGAAGTGTATGGGGACAGAAGGTTTAAGGTGAGAGCAGGAGATGCAGGTTTTAGTTTGGCACCTTTTCAGTACTTTGGAGGGGGGGGGGGATCTGTGCTGATATATGAGATGGAAATGGCATCGTCACCCTAGACACCTGCAGCTCACAATTTAGACGGCTTGCACTCGTCCCCATTACTTTTATAAGGGTTTATACCCACAGTTGAGAATTCAACAACCCCATGTATGAGCCGACTGCTTATGCTACAATGGCTACAAGCTGCAGGACCCTTTCCTGCCACAGTTTGCCTCTCGGGCAGGCTTTCTCGATTGTCATTCAGTTGATGACCTACTGGACGCAAAAAGCGGTCACTCCTCTATATTGGTGAACATGTAGTTTCAGTCATTAGTTTATAATGTTCTTTCTCTTTCTCACCAGGGCTAAGAATCAATTTATAAAATACTACATTGAATAGAGTCCTAATCGGTTATTTGTGCCCTTTTGCAGGTGGCTAAACAATGGTATGACTTTGATCGCTCATCCTTTGTGTTCGTGCGCAAGCTGCGTGAAGGGCAGAGTTGTATATTCCGACACCAGCATGACTTTGACGACAATGGGATCATGTATTGGATTGGAACAAATGCAAAGTAAGTTCCTGAGTTCTTCTTCTTGGTTCTTGACGATTTCCCAATTGGTTTTGCAACAAAATGGAAGAATATGGTTTCTATGACAAATGACTGTTTGATACCTTTACAGGACAGCATACGAATGGGTGAATCCAGCCGCGTACGGCTTAGTAGTAGTAACATCGTCTGAAGGCCGGAACCTGCCATATGGACGTCTTGAAGACATCTTGAGTCGGGATAGCTCTGCTCTAAACTGCCACACTAATGATGACAAGAGCGCGTGGTTTGCCATTGATCTTGGGCTGTGGATTGTACCATCTGCCTACACTCTGCGCCACGCCCGGGGTTATGGTCGCTCTGCACTCCGGAACTGGGTCTTCCAAGTGTCAAAGGATGGCCAGAACTGGACTACCTTATACGCACATGTGGATGACTGCAGCCTGAACGAGCCTGGGTACCTCTATTTATTTATAAATGGTCTTTTATTTGTCGGACATAAATGATGTATTTTGAGCATTTTTTGTAAATTACTTTTGTGTTTGCTTCCTTTTAAGTTCCACTGCCACGTGGCCATTGGACCCACAGCGAGAGGAGAAGCAAGGCTGGCGCCACATCCGGATCAAGCAGACTGGGAAGAATGCTAGCGGACAGACCCATTACTTATCCCTCTCTGGCTTTGAGTTATATGGCAATGTTACTGGAGTATGTGAAGACCAGTTAGGTGCGTTGACAAATAATTTTGGATGATAACTGCCTTTAACGTTTGTACATTTGTATCACTATGTATAATGGGGTGTGGTGTTTTTTTTTTTTTTTTTTTTTTTTTTGTTTTTAAACCAGGGCTACTTACTCATATATCCAGGCACAGTGACACTGGTAATCTGTATGTTATCCTTTGGCCTCCTCCTCCTTTCAAACATCAACTTTTAAATTTTGCTAATAAGCCTGAAGGTCTCCTGTGGAGCACTAGCTGAGCCTGTCTGTGCTGTAGCTTCACAGGCTGTTACTATCTCACCCCTCCCCATTATCCCTCTTCTTTCTGTAATCTCATGGCAGCACTCTGTGGGGGAGTAGCGCTATTTGGAGACCGTGTAACAGCCTGTGACGACAGAGCACGGTGGTGCTATGGTAACACCCCCAGGAGCCCTTCGTACTCATTAGTATAATTTTAGGAGGCCCTGGATAACAAATATAACAAGATTACCACTGGGACCTACTGAGCGGAGAGAGTGTGACACTCCCTGTTCAACTCTATAAAAGCAACAAAATAGCCCAAACTATACACCCCCGTAGAATTGAATAGAGTAGCTGCACATGCGCAGTACTCTCTCCTTTCGGCCCTGCTGCAGCAAGGGAGTCAGCACGTCATCATCTACATCCACAGCATATGTCATATGTCTTGATGGAAAATCTCCTTGAATGAGGTTCTATTGCTCTTTGCCAGGTTATAGCTTGTTGTGCGGTTTGGATGACACTTTCCATCTCTGTCCTGCCTAGGTAAAGCAGCCAAAGAAGCGGAAGCTAACCTAAGACGCCAGAGACGACTGGTGCGCTCCCAAGTTCTTAAGTATATGGTCCCTGGAGCAAGAGTCATCCGAGGCATTGATTGGAAGTGGAGGGACCAGGACGGCAGTGCTCAGGGAGAAGGCACAGTCACGGGAGACCTGCATAATGGTGCGTATACCTCATAGGCTCTTCATTGGTTTGGTATAAGAGTGTGGCGCTGCTGACTATAAATGTTTAGTGCTACTTGTACATCTGGGATGGATTGGCCCAACATCTCGGTGTTCACCTTCTCCCCTTCTCATGCTTCGGTTTCTTAATGGCTAAGATTTTTGCTTTGTCTTTAAGATATTCTTTAATCCTTCTTGTTTGATCTTCGGTGTGGCACTACAAGTGCAATCATTGTTTGATATCAGAAATACTGTTCTGCTTTTTTTTTTTCCCCCGTGCCATCCTTTGGTTTCGGAGAGGCTTGCTTTGGCTTTTTTTTTTTTTTTTCTCTGCCCAATTCCAATCAAAACTTTTTTTGCTGTCTGCTCTTCCGTCTTACACGCTACTATCCCTTTCCAGGCTGGATTGATGTCATATGGGATGCCGGTGGCTCTAATTCTTACCGCATGGGCGCGGAAGGAAAATTTGACCTGAAGCTGGCCCCAGGGTATGACCCAGAATCTGCGGCGTCATCCAAACCTGTCTCATCCACTGTTGCAGGCACGCCACCGTCCTGGAGCAGCTTGGTGAAAAACAACTGTCCTGACAAAGCCCCTTCCCATTCCTCTTCGACTTGCACAGTTGCTGGGGGGTTGACTGGTTCCTGCAGTCGCAAAGGGAGCAGCAGCTCTGTCTGCAGTGTGGCAAGTAGCAGTGATGCCAGCGTGACCTGTGCCAAGACGGAGAGAAGGGCAGAGGAACCAGGTTCTGATCTACACCATGATCCTATCCTTGTGCTGTCTTCTAACCCAGCAGCCCCCGGCTCTTCTACTTGCCCACCGGGAGCAGAGCAGGTGGGTGAAGGCGATAGAAAGACTGGTGATGCACCCGCTATATCAATGGGCATGGTGAGCATCAGCTCCCCCGATGTCAGTTCTGTGTCGGAGCTAAGCAATAAAGAGGCTGCTGTTCCCAGACCCCTGGGGTCCTCTGCTAGCAACAGGCTGTCCGTCAGTTCCCTGCTCGCTGCTGGAGCGCCAATGAGTTCCAGTGCCAGTGTGCCCAACCTGTCCTCACGTGAGACGTCCAGCCTAGAGTCTTTCGTCAGGAGAGTAGCAAACATCGCACGGACGAACGCCACCAACAACATGAACCTTAGCCGGAGCAGCAGTGACAACAACACCAACACTCTGGGAAGGAACGCTGTCAGCTCTGCCAGTGAGTATCTGAAATGGAACTAGGACATGTTTCTATTTAGCTGTATGGGTGGCATAGATGAGGTGAAAGGTGTTGTCCTTATCACCCGTCTTTAGTATCAGCCACAGCACTTGGATGAGTAGTGTGTCCCTCTTTACCAAACGGTTATTACTATTATCTCTGTGTTCGAGATGATTAGCATAACACACGAACCCTGCTGCAGCACCTCCTCTCTGACAGTAGAGAGAATTGATTAGGTCAGATGCAGGAACTGATATCTTAGCAACCGTAATTGCTAGAAATAAAATTTTAAGGTGCCCCTGAATCTGTGTAGTAGCCCCTACATTATGGTATATTTACCTCCAGATGTGTGAGGTGAAAGGTCCCCTTTAAAGAGTTGTCTATGTGGAGAACAGTACAGTTATTGTGACATGAATAGGTATGACCACCTCTCCATTAAACAAGGAGATAATCGTGACAAATTTCTTTGTTTTCTCCCCCAGCCTCCCCACTTATGGGCGCACAGAGTTTCCCTAATTTGACTACAACAGGAACCACATCGACTGTTACAATGTCTACTTCCAGTGTTACAAGCAGCAATGTGGCCACAGCCACCACCGGCCTCTCTGTAGGTCAGTCCCTAAGCAATACCCTAACGACAAGCCTGACGTCTACATCCAGCGAAAGTGACACCGGCCAGGAGGCGGAATATTCCCTTTATGGTAAGATTGGGTTCAGAATATTTTGTAATGAAGGGTAAGCCATTAAGGCCCTTGTAGGGTGTGCGATTGCTGCATAGCTATTCAGAAACTGGTCATGTATTGGATGTTGTGTTCTCCGTAGACTTTTTGGATAGCTGTCGGGCTAGCACTCTTCTGGCCGAGCTGGATGATGATGAAGACCTGCCTGAGCCAGATGAGGAGGATGATGAGAATGAAGATGATAACCAGGAAGAACACGAGTATGAAGAAGTAATGGTGGGTTCTCCTTTGAAGCGGATGTGGCTTAGGGCACCCTTACACAGCCTCTCCATAGAGAAAAGTGCCGCATGGCCGCACACATGGGGAAAGAGCCTGCTCTATCTTTTCCCCGTGTACAGCACCACAAATGTGTTGCACCGTACCGCCGCCGGACTGCCATTGCCGTCCATGGGGACGTATATGAGGCAGCATATACGTCCCCATAGATGGCCGTCTGAATGTACCCTTAGGCTTGTTAGTGTGTACACTGGAAGGCTGTACATTGCAGAATTGTCCTTAGTGTTTAACCTACACAGCTAATCCCATATGTAGAGAATCTTCCCAAGGGTAAATACAGGTCTAAGCATCTGATCGCCGAAATGGTAGTGCATGCGGATGATGAAGAACACACTGCTGCTGCTCTAGGTCATGTCAGGCAGCCGGTAGGGTTACATCGACCAGACAAAATAAACATATGTCCTGGGGCTTGCACTGGTATGAACACCGCCTTAGATGGGGCTATTTATTTTAACACCTTTTACTTGTGTTCAGGAGGAAGAAGAATACGAGACCAAAGGCGGGCGCCGTAGAACATGGGATGATGACTACGTTCTAAAACGCCAGTTTTCCGCTCTGGTACCAGCGTTCGATCCACGTCCCGGGAGAACAAACGTTCAGCAGACCACAGACTTGGAGATACCGGCTCCAGGTATGTCTTAAGTGGGGGTAGGTCGGCTGTATGGGTCATACTGGTATATAGACGCGGGCGGGAAATTTGTATAGATGTATTGTAATATAGTAAGGTATGTATTCTCATAGGATTTGCTAGAGAGTAACTTGGGGTATATAGTTATGAGGATGGGCCTATTGATGAGCCTGTCGGACACAGAGAGGTGGGGGAGCACTATACTGATGAATACACCGGACTCTTAAATAATGGGTCTGTTGCTATTTTCCATCTTTCTCAATGGTTACATATTGCAGGTACACCTCACTCCGAACTCCTGGAGGAAGTGGAGTGTGCTCCGCCTCCTAGACTAGCGCTCACTCTGAAGGTGACGGGCCTGGGGAATGGACGTGAAGTAGAGCTACCACTCAGTAATTTCCGCTCCACCATCTTCTACTATGTACAGAAACTGCTGCAGCTGTCATGTAACGGAGCCATCAAATCAGACAAACTGCGGCGGATATGGGAGCCTACATACACGTAAGAGGGCATTGCTTATGCTGGGGGGCGCTACAGATAATGCACTATAGTGGGGCGGGTTGTTAGATTACATAGAATTCAGGATAAGTAATGCTATTCTTTAGGCTTTGGCAAACTCGTGTATTAAGGGGTTGTCCCAAGTTTTATAATCCCCTTATCCACAGGATAGGTGATCGCTGGGCCCCCCACAATCCAGAAAACGTGGGTCCCATTTTTGCTAATGGGTGGAACACTAGATCGAGAATGCTTCTGCTTCTTGATTGATTGTTTATAGTAGTGGTCGGAGATGGCCGAGCGCTGTGCATGGCTACATATGTCCATGTGATTGAATAGAGCAGTAGGATGCATGTTTGTCCTGCAGCTCCAGGCCTGTTTTGGCCAAGCACAGCGTTCAGCTAGCTATGCCCGCTCCTATAAACCATTAACGGTGCAGCAGTACACGTGCTCGTCCTGCCGTTCCATCCATTAGTGGGAAAGGGATTCTCGTTCTCCAGGTTGTGGGGGTCCCAGCGGTTGGATCCCCACCATTCACCTTGTTATCCCCTTCCCTGTAAATGGATAAGAACTTATAAACTTGTTATCTAGACTTTGTCCAGCCAAGACTCTTTACACTTTTCTTAACAAACCCTACTACTCCTGTTCTATTGCTTTTTTTCCCTCTCCTCTTTCCACTTTCAGCTGCATATACAACAATGTGCTTAATGTATGGATCTGTTTGCTCATTGTCGGGGCGATGAACAAATCTGCAAGTGTTTGAGTTTTTTCACTTTTATTCCATGATACAGAATTATGTACAGGGAGATGAAGGAGTCTGATAACCAGAAGGAGACTGGCAGAATGGTAAGTGTCCTCATTTAGATCATATGTTCAGATCTTGTCGTTTACACTGCACTTCTTGCTTATTAATAGAAACCGTAGCAAACTGAATCAATATCTCATGCAGTTGACCCCCAATATATTTACATGGGTGCTGAGCTGCTGTAACAAAACTCCTCCACTACACACAGAAAAGAGCTGTTCTTTTTGCTCTGTGATATATCTGTACTACTAGCTGAAGAATGGGGGTCACAAGAATCGGAACCGCACTGAACTGGTACTGATGACCTATCCAATATCAAGAAGCTGGAATGGACTGCCCCTTTAATAAACAACTTCTGTTAATATGTGCACATTACAGGTCCAATGACTGTACGCTTTTTATAGCCATCTCCCGGATTCTCTATACACATGCATGCTGTCTTGGCTGAGCATGCATGTGTTTTGAATATGAAGAACTAAAAAAAAAGCTAATACCAGAAAGCTCTGGTAGTGTCTGATCTCCGCTGAGAACAAAAGGATTGGGCATGTAAGATTCAACATGCCAGTTCCTGTATTCCGTAGGCCCCTATAGACAAAATTATGTAATTTATATACATATGTTGGCAGTTAATGTACATGGGGCGTTAGATTGTATCAGCATGCACGTATATTAATGCATTGAGACTACTAAGCACATTATACCATAATGTGAATGATGCCGCTAACTGCAACCCATGTTAATACCAGGCCCGGTAATGCTGCTATACCCATCTGAGGCCTCTCCTACTGCTCCTTCTCTTCTGCATTACTTACAATGTCTCTTGTAGCTTAGTGGTAGGAGACTTTCCATTCAGTTTCCAGTAGTAGAGCAGATCTGTCCAGCTGTGATCTTCAGAGCTGAGATCTCCCTTAATACCGCATTCCCTTCTTCAGGGCTGCTGGTCCGTGGAACATGTGGAGCAGTCACTGGGTACAGATGCTTTGCCAAAGAATGATCTGATCACCTACCTGCAGAGGAACGCAGATCCTAGCTTCCTGCGGCGCTGGAAACTGACTGGAACTAACAAGAGCATCCGAAAGAACCGCAACTGCTCCCAGCTTATCGCTGCTTACAAAGTAAAGCGGGGCCGGGGTGGCTTGTCTATCTAGTTTATGCTTGTAGTGTGTGAGTCGTGGTGTATTTTGTGCCTTTGTTAACGGATCTAGAATTTTCTGAATTGTAAAAAAGTTGTGCTGTGAAGGTAAGTTAGCAAGTTTAGAACCTCTCCTTCACTTCCATCCTAACACCTATCGCTCCTACAAATGGGATACAGATAAGTTGTGCTTGTACATTGCCGCTCTGTCCATTCAGTGTGAGATAAAGGAGCAGATCTTGGCTATTGGCGAATGAATGGGTTTGGCAATGCACTCGCTCGGCTCACATAATCTCCTGATAGGTGAGGGTCTCAGAAGTCGGACCCCTAGGCAGAGAATGGGGTGGTGGTGTGCCCTTGCGATGGGTTACTTCATTCTTTTACAACAGGGGGGTTAACTGGTTGTCACTGGGCAATCCCTTTAACTATTTTCACATAGTCCTTAATGGAGAGTGGCTCCACGTGTTCTCACTTCCTATGGCTGGTTGAATGGAGGTCTTGAGATGTGATTGTGGATGTGTCATAATAATTATTTAAATAACCTTTATGGGAATGGAAGTCCCGTTGCAATTGTTTCAGTCTAATGCTGCATGCACACGAACATTTGCCCACCGTGCTGCGGCACACGTGAGCGCATGGGAGAGGAGGAGGGGTGCGCAATGCTCTCCTCCACCCCTCTCCATAGAGATGCACGGTGCCATAATATGGGGGAAAAATAGGAGAAATTATTTTTCCCCAGTGCAGAGCGGTACAATGGTGCACCATGCACCCATTGCCGGTCTATGGGGGACATGTATACGCCCCCCCCCCCCCCCCCCCCAATGTTGGTTGGCATGGTCCGATACAGTAATGGCCATGGGCACCGATCCATTAAAGAGTAATGCATCAAGTATGTCAGTCCTCTAAAGGTTAGTTCCGCAAGCAAATAGACTCCCACAAGCTAAATCAGGATTTTTACAGGAAATTTTGTGGCAAAGTCTGCCGTGTGTGAATGCACCTTAAGGCTGGTCCATAGAAGAATGGGCTGCGGTTGTATCCCTTCCCTCTACATCATTATATTCTGCTTGCAGGACTTCTGTGAGAACGGATGCAAGTCCGCGGTGATTCCTGCCACTCTTGGCGCAATACAGAGTTTCGATATATTAAGTCACGGCCGGGAGCAGCCACAAGCCAAGGCGGGCAGCGGGCAGAACTCGTGCGGCGTGGAGGACGTCCTGCAGCTCCTCCGCATCCTTTATATTGTAGCTAGCGATCCATACTCTGCCAGGACTCCACAAGAAGGTGCGTTTTCTTCTCCGTTTTTCTTAAATTCAAAGTCATTCGTCCACTAGACCCTTGTGGACAGATGGTGACGGAACATCTGCCTTTCTTTTGCAGAAGGAGATGAAATGCTGCTATTCAGTGTCTCCCCAGAGGAATTTACTAGCAAAAAAATCACAACCAAAATCCTACAGCAAATTGAGGTAAGTTGTATGAAGAGAAGAGGCAGAAACTAACACCGCACATTGTAAGATGAATGTACGATCCTATAAGGGCTGCTTAACAGATTTGGGATCACTTTGGATTTTCTAGCCCACACGGTGGCAGAGATGGGGTCCAATTATAATCTTCTCCACTGTCAGAGAGGAGGAACTGGAGCATAGGTTATAATTAATAATCAATCCCTGACACTGTCCAATCATAAAACAGCCAGTGTCGAGGAGGAGCTGAAGCAGAGGAGGAGGCGTGTGTTATGATCTTTTACACTGAGAAGATTATCCTAACACACGCCTCCTCCTCCGTGACACTGGCTGTTTTCTGATTGGACAGTGTCAGGGAAAATTTGATTATAACCTATGCTCCAGTTCCTCCTCTCTGACAGTGGAGAAAATTACAGTGGTCAGTGAGCTGGCGGGTAGGTCTCTTTTAAAAAAGACATTAGCTTTTGACAAACTTTACAAAACCCAAAGGTTTAAGTTAATAATATTAGTATTCCTTATGAAGAATGTAATCTAAATTTTCTAGATTAGTTTTTCTTTTTCCCCCCTGCAAGGTTTCTGCCTTCCAATTCAGAGACAACTGAGAATTGGACACCTAGCTGCTGAGACTTATTTCCCCTTACCCTCTCCATAGACTGCTGTGTAAATTGACTTCATTGAATTCAGAAGATTTTGGGGGTTGAGGGAGATGAGTCAGAGTAGAAATGGGCACTGATCTATGAGAAAGTTACTTGTACTACCGATTTATATAGAGTAGATATTGCCCATCTTTTAAGAATCTGATCATTGGATCTTCTTTTGTTACAGGAGCCGCTGGCTTTGGCTAGTGGAGCGTTGCCCGATTGGTGTGAACAGTTGACCAGCAAATGTCCCTTCCTCATCCCATTTGAGACAAGGCAGCTTTATTTCACGTGTACAGCATTTGGAGCCTCCAGGTATTGCTGAGCCTACAGGGATGCAGCCGGGAGCCACAAGGTCCTCAGATCCTGATGCCGTTTCCTTCTCTTATCCATAGAGCTATAGTCTGGCTGCAGAACAGGCGGGAGGCCACCGTGGAGAGGAGCAGGACGGCCAGCGCAGTCCGTAGGGACGACCCTGGTGAATTCAGAGTGGGACGTTTGAAGCACGAGAGGGTGAAGGTTCCCCGTGGGGAGTCATTGATGGAGTGGGCAGAGAATGTCATGCAGATCCACGCAGATCGCAAGTCTGTGCTTGAGGTAAGAACCGTCATAACTTGTATGTTCTTGATATGGACTTGGTCACATTTACCAGGTGTATCCATCATTATAGATAAGGACATTACCACAGTCACAGTGCATGGATCTATGAGTAATGTCCTTATATTTGATATCCATGGCCTCCTTCCTGCTAAAATCATCTTTTATAATTATGCTAATGAGCCATTACATTGTGTGAACTCCAATGCACCCCCTCCCTCGCAGTGTGTTGAGATTACAGCAGGCAAAGGGAGGAGCGAAGTGATGAGGAAGCAGTCGGAGGGTGAGTGTAACAGTCTGCACAGCTGCACCACAGAGGGGCTCCAGTAACACACCTCAGAGCCCTCCAGGCTCATTAGTTTAGTTTTAGTAGTTGATTTAGAAGGAAGGAGGCCATGGATAACAAATATAGGAAGACTACAGCAATAACTGTACCTGGATCTATGAGCAAGTGTCCCTGGTTTATTATGAACGATTTTTGTTGTTCCATTTCCCTCTAAAGGGGTTTTGCATACATAATGTCCAATCTGCTGTAGCTATGATGGAGACATAACCGCACGCTGTATGAGCCTATTGCCAGGGCAGGTGTCTAATGGCCTGCGAGCATCTGACATCTCATAACCTGCATCATTCATTTATCTTGATTTATCCTTGCTTCTTGTAGGTAGAGTTCCTCGGAGAGGAAGGGACGGGGCTGGGCCCTACCCTAGAATTTTATGCCCTGGTGGCGGCAGAATTTCAGAAAACAGACTTGGGAATCTGGTTGTGTGATGATGACTTCCCAGACGATGAATCTCGACAGGTAACAAGTGCAGATTGCATCTAAAATGAATGAGGTTGTCGGTGTGCAGCAAATAATTGATATTTATGTAATGAAAAGTGTAAAGTCTTCCAATATACTTTCTGTATCAGTTCCTCGTGATATTCTAGATCTCTGCTTGCTGTCATTCTATAGGCGGTTTCATTGTTTACTTGCTGTGGATAAACGCCAGCCCCTGGTCGTGTGATGTCACACAGCTGCACGGCTTGTTATAACGAGTCGTGCACCTGTGACCTCACATGGCCAGGTATATAACGAGCTGTGGGACATGACATGACCAGGGACTGGTTTATATCTACAGGAAGTAAACATTGTAACTTCCTGTTGCCTGACAGCAAGCAGAGATCTAGAACAGTGATGAATTGATACACAATATTCCTTTTATACTTTTTGTAACTTCATTACACTATAAATATGAATTATTTGCTGATCTCTCTACTCACGTGCCCTTTTGGAACATATTGACATCCTAGGAGCTTGTGTGGTGAATGGTTACTCTGCTCTGACTGGATAGGATATTCGCTGATCACTTATTCACATTGTGTAACCCCGGTCTTGTCTCTTAGGTTGACCTCGGCGGTGGCTTGAAGCCTCCTGGATATTATGTGCAGCGGTCGTGTGGACTATTCATAGCTCCCTATCCTCAGGACAGTGAAGAACTGGATAGGGTGACCAGGCTTTGTCATTTTCTGGGTGTATTTTTGGCAAAATGTATACAGGACAATCGCCTCGTAGACTTGCCTATTTCTAAGCCCTTCTTCAGGCTCATGTGTATGGGGGATATCAAAAGCAATATGAGTAAACTGTTATACGCCTCCAGAGGGGAGGACAGCGAGCACTGTACAGAAAGCCAATCCGAAGCCTCCACCGAGGACGGACACGATGCCCTCTCTGTGGGAAGCTTCGAGGAAGACTCCAAATCTGAGTTCATCTTGGACCCACCAAAGCCAAAACCACCAGCCTGGTTCCAGGGTATACTGACATGGGAGGACTTTGAACTCATAAACCCGCACCGCGCGCGCTTCCTTCGCGATATCCGAGAACTGGCTGTGAAGAGGAGACACATTCTGAGCAATCGCAGCTTGTCCGAGGATGAGAAGAACACACAACTCCAGGAGCTGATGCTGAAGAACCCATCTGGTTCTGGACCTACAGTCGGCATTGAAGACTTGGGGTGAGTTATATGGAGAGGTTTCTGTTACAGAATGAGGGTCACATATAGATGGAAATGTAATGATTTGGATGTGCGTTACAGCAGGAACCTTGTGCCAGCAGTGGGACCCCCTGCAACTTCTTACTACTTAAAGGAAACCTACCACTTGACGTGGTAGGTGTAAGATACATATACAGGGTGAGCTGTTGCTGGTGCTTACTTTCATTAGTGTCCTAAACCGCTGTATCGCAGTTTAAACACTTATTTTTTTTTTTCTTTACACCCGAAGGAGTTTTGGCGCACCATGCACGCGACCGTGCGTGCAGCTCCCCCGCATTTCCTATGCAGGTGCGCCGAAGCAGCTTCGGCTATAAAGTTTAAAAAGTGTTTAAACCGCGATACAGCAGTTTAGGACACTAATGAAAGTAAGCTCCGGCACCAGCTCACCCTGAGCTGGTGCTCGGTATGTGCATATTACACCGACCACGGCAAGTGGTAGGTTTCCTTTTAAGCTCCACATTTACAAAAAAAAATATATTTAACTTTTTTTTTTTTTTTTTTTCCCCATAACCATTTTTCCACTCCAGGCTTAATTTCCAGTTCTGTCCCTCATCTCGTGTGTATGGCTTTAGCGCAGTAGACCTGAAACCCAATGGTGAAGATGAGGTGAGATTTTTCTCTTTCTAGAATTTGCAGCTCTCTAAATATAATATATATAAAATGTATTACAATCTGTTATGGGAAAATTAGGGGCCTCTGCTTATACTTGGGTCAGCTAATACTCGAGTATATATGGTAATATATAAAATGTATTCCAATCTGTTAGTGCAACTTTTATAGGTCTGATGGGATGGTGCTTACAGTCCTAACACACACACACCCCACCCTTGGACAAGCTGTATGAAGAAAGCGGCTGTCACATGGGCACCTATCATGTCTGACATCTACAGGGGGAAAATTGGGGGACTGAAATTTATATTTTTTTTTTCATGTATGTCATTTGTGTCGCGTGACTTTCTTGCAGATGGTGACCATAGACAATGCAGAAGACTATGTCGATCTGATGTTTGACTACTGCATGCAGACCGGAGTTCAGAAACAAATGGAAGCGTTCAGAAGTAAGTTTAAGGGGTTAAATCTACATGATTGTTACAGATTATATAAAGTTAAGCTGTTCTAGAACGGAAGCTATTTACTTAATGGTACTGAAAAAAAGTCTCTATTCCAATATCTCTTCGAAATGAGGTCCAGAAAGGCCATTTTGTGGTCCTATAGCAGTGATGGCAAACCTTTTAGACGCCGAGTGCCCAAACTACAACCAAAACCCACATATTTTTCACAAAGTGCCAATGCGTCAATTTAAGCAGTAACTTATTACTCCCTGCTCTGTCACAGGTTTAAAGTATATAGGCCCCTGAGGACACCAATACACTAGAAAGAAGAAGACGTTTGGATTATCATTGTAGCTGTCTTCTAGGGTCCTGGGCTCTCTAGGACTGCAAGAGGCCTTGAGTCCTGTCTAGCGAACCCTGCCCTGGGGTGATGGCCTGGGTGCCCATAGAGAGGGCTTTGAGTGCCACCTCTGGCACCTGTGCCATAGGTTCGCCACCACTTCTCTATAGGAAGAGAAATGCAAGGAGTTGGCTAAACCGCGATTCATCGGCTCCATTCACACGTCTGCACATATGGCGGCAGTGAGCTAGCCACAAATATTCTGCATGGGGGCATAATGCACACCATGTCTCACCACAGGGCAGGTCCTATTGCTGCTGGATTTTTTGGCATGGCCGTTCAGGATCCTATGGAGAGTGGAGGGGGGAACAACACTAGCTGTTAACTGGAGGGATAAGTGGCGCCCGTTACCAGAAATGTAGTACTTATCCTTCAGATTGGAGGATGGCAAGAAAGTTTTCTCCAGGTGATAACATATTGATATATTCTGTTCTTTCTTAGGCGGCTTTAATAAAGTATTCCCTATGGAGAAACTGGGCTCTTTCAGCCCTGAGGAGGTCCAGATGATTCTGTGTGGTAACCAGTCCCCCTCCTGGTCCGCTGAAGACATCATCAATTACACAGAGCCCAAGCTGGGTTACACCAGAGAAAGGTATGTTCTGTCCATCAGAGGAGGGGTCTCCAGACAAGTGACATTGTCTAAGGGCAATCTTAACGCTCCTTGATGTCCCTGTATGCTATGAGGCTGTTAGAGGAAATCTACCATTTGCTTCTATGCATTATGAAACATACCTTGAGAATGCTGTAGCTACACTGATGCAGAAACACATCTTGTTTAATCCTTGAGCTGAGTGGTTTAGCTGAAAAAAACCAAACTAAATTATAATAATGAGGCTCTGTCGCAGCCCAGAGGCACTTCTCCTCTTAAACAAGATATGTTTCTGCATCAGTGTAGCTACAGCATTATTAAGGAATGTTTTGCTTCACTATGCATGACGCAAATGGTAGATTTCCTTTAAGGATATGTGGAGCAGGCAGAGCCTTGCAGCAAGACTCGTGTTAACCATATAAATGCCACCAGAGGCATTTAAATCCTGGGCACCGCCATCTTGGTGGAGATCATCGTTCCCTGTAAACCCATCGAGAAGGCGAGCCATTGCCTTGACAGCCTGGAGTTTTTATTATGAAGGCATTATCATTAATGAAGATCTGTTAAACAGTATATGGTAGGAATGATCAGACCTCTTATGGTTAAAGTACCCTAGGGGGTCTGCAAATACAATTAATTCAGAAAAACTAAAAATTTTGCTATAAATGAGAAAAAAAATTAACAAGTTTATGATTTTGTTTGCGCTGCATCCCAAAAGTCCTGCTCAAAATATAAAAGCTGTTATTCCCGGAGCAAAAGGTCACACAGTCCCCAAAATGGTTTAAATGAAAATGTCATCTCTCCCTGCAAAAAAGACGCATGAATTATGAAAGTTATTAGCGCCCGAATATGTACAAAAAGTTTTCCATTAAAAAAAAAAATCTATAAATGCATTCTGAACCTTAAATTGTTATCCCTGTGATAGTAACCACACTAAGAAGGGGAGCGCATTTGGAGCAAACCATAAAAACTGTAAATACAGATCCCGCAAGAAAATGGCGCAAATGCATTTTCCCATCAATCTCACTACATTTGGAGTTTTTTTTTTTTTGTTTTTATTACCCAGCTTCCCAGTACACGGCATATAATACTGTCACTAGGAAGAACAATTTATGCAGAAAACAAGTTCTATATATGGGAAGGTTAAAAGTTTTATGGATTTTATGAAGGTGGAGTGAAAAATGGAAAAAAAAAACCTGCAGTGTTTAAGAGATCATTGTTAGAATAACTGTTTTCTTGGCGATGAATCTAAAGTATACATGAAATTTGCATCAATTTTCTAGACTATTATCTGTTGTGAAGCAGGTGAGAAGTATAATACCATTTAACCCTTGCATGAAGTTGCTGTAGCTGACTGTCTTCTCCTTTTGGCCTCCTGCAGCCCGGGCTTCCTGCGTTTCGTGCGCGTCCTCTGCGGCATGTCCTCCGATGAGAGGAAGGCTTTTCTACAGTTTACAACGGGGTGCTCTACACTGCCCCCTGGAGGACTAGCCAATCTGCATCCACGCCTCACTGTAGTGAGGAAGGTAAGCTCATTCTGCTGATGTGACCTCTTATTGTAGAACAAACCCTAATGGAGCCCCTGTATACACTGCACGGTCTGTGTACATGTCATACGTAACAGATAACTTTAAATTGGGAATTTTGACATATTGTGAGAATATCCTGACTTTAGGGTAGTGTGTGTGGTGTTTTTTTGTTTTTTTTTTTTGTATTGATGAGATTTCAACATAAGAGGGAATTCTAAAAAGGCTATTTAATACCTGATCTGAGGGGGTAGTAGGTTTAATAGGGTAAAACCTGGCGATTTCTTTTAAAAAGAAACCCATCAAAATAGAGCATGATAAACCCTTTATGCTTGTCTATCAAAGGCTGTTACACTGTAGCACTCGCACCTCCCACTGTGAGTGATTGTCAGGTAGTGGGGAAGGTAAGTGCTCAAGGAGTAGTGGAGACAGTGTAACTGCCTATGAATCCACAGCACAGAGGAACTTTGGTAATGCCCCCTATAGCTATAAAAGTTCCTTATTAAAGTAGGTCATGGATGAAAAATATAAGATTACCACAGTCACGGTGTCTGGATCTATGGGTAAGTGCCCCTGGTTTATCATGATGGATTTTAATGATAAATTTCCTTTTTAAAGGGATTGTATAGTTTAAATTTTGAAATGGGGGGGGGGGGGCAAACTCTGCTCAGAATATCTTCTTCTCCTGAAGGATTTTCAGAGGTAGATAAAACTGTTAGCATTAGAGAACTTGTGTGCTGTGACTGTGTAAGGTCCTGGATGGGCTGTAGAGCTGCTTCTCCCATTGAATCTGACCCTATACTGGTGGAATATCACTCTGTAGTTGATGACTTGTGTTCCTGTTCTTCTCTTGTCAGGTTGATGCGACCGATGCTAGCTATCCGTCTGTGAATACCTGCGTGCATTATCTCAAGTTGCCGGAATATTCTTCGGAGGAGATAATGAGAGACCGCCTGCTGGCTGCTACCATGGAGAAGGGCTTCCACCTGAACTGAGAGCCCCCCCCCCGGGCTGGCGGGACACTGAGTATTGTTACTTTCGGCACTCCCTCTCTCTCGTGTTCGTGTGCTGAGACGAGACATGGCCTTTCCTCCCCTTCTCGCTGTGTGTTCCTTACGCCCCCCCTCTGCGAGGCTCTACGTGGGAGAGCGGGTGTAACGCCTTTTTTATTATAAGTTTTTTTTTTTTTGTTTTTCTTGTTCGCTGCTAATGATGGTCTCTTCTTCTTCTCCTGGCATGACTGACTGATAAGACGTGGCCTGCCGCTTCATCCTGGCAGCGGCTGGTATGGAGGGCGGGTAGAGCCTCTCGTATATGGGGTCACCGCTTGTCAGCACTCAGACATTTGTACGAGTGTTAACGTCTGTTGTATGAACATATTACACTACGTCGGCTTCTCCTGGCCCTGCGCATCCAACTCATATTTTTTGTTGTTAGCTTTAAACTAACATGCCAGCAAGCTGCTTATATGAAACGTAGAACGTTAATGGACACCCCAAGCTTTTTTTTTTTCGCCCTCCCCGTTTTTGCGTCCCCCCCCCCCCCCCCTCTATTTTATTTGTAATGGTGCCTGCACTATTTAACCCCCCCCCCCCCTTTAGTGTTTAATTTGTATTTTATTTTCTTATTTCCTTACGTTATAACCATGCACCTTTATTATTATAGCGTCCTCCTTTCATCCGGAAGGATTGGAGTTTTTTTTTTAAGCCCCTCCCCCCCCCCGTCTCCTCCTTTCCCTGCTATGCAGATTGAACTGAAGTGTTTGTGCAAAAATCCAAATAAAGCTTCGATGAATTCAATCCCTACAACAATGTAACTATGGCCCAGAGCCAGATATATACCTTCATTGTTCAGGGTTAAAAAAAACTAAACTTTTTGGACTCCCGTGTAGAAGGCTGTTCCTCGCACTTAAGGGGTTAAAAAGGAAAATTAAAAAAAGAAAGATTGCTCTCTTGTATTTTCTTTGTATATTACAAACATTTATTTAACTTGTTGCAGTTTGAAGTAAAAAAAAAAAATAAAAAAATTAATAAAGAATTTAAAACAAAACTCATTTCCAGTATGTGTGCGGAGAAATAAATATATGCAGTCTGAACTATGCCCTATCCTGAATGTTTTATGACTACATTCTATCACAGCTGTTGGGCTGCTGCTGACTTGTTGCCCTAGTTTTTTTTAAGTATCTTTTTGAAGGACAACTCTTTATGGAAACCTTCTAGAGGTAAAACCACTCCTGAATATATTTCTTCATTAAACACATCAGAACATTCAGTAGGGGGCCGCTAAACAGAATTCCAGGTCACTTAGAATTTTCCTTCTAGCCCTTAATGTTGCGGAGATATCAGTCCTATTTTCTGACTATTATAATCCTCTCCATTGTCGTAGAGGAGGAGCTAGAGCAAAGGACGGGGAAGTTGATGATCTTCAACTTGTCAGAGAAGATTATACAATCATAACGCACACCTCTATGACAGTGGAGAGGATTATAATAGAGGAGTGTGTGTGATTTTATGATCTTTAACTTGTATAGAAGATTTAAACTATCATAACGCACAAATTCTCTGCTCCATCACCTCCTCTACGACAGTGCAGAGGATTATAATAGTCAGATACTGGGACTGATACCTTTACAACAGTGAGTGCTAGAAAGAAAATTCAAAGTGCCCCCATATAGTATACTGGTATGTTCATCTCCAGTTTTGTAAGGTGGTGAAACTACCTTACAGTAAAGGTGATTTATTTTGAGTTGCATCTGGTTAGGATGTGGTTTCCAAATTCACAATGTTGGCTATAGAATTTTCAGAGTAGACTTGACCCTTATGTCCCAAACCTGAAGGGAAGCTGATAAGAAGTAATGTGTCCAAGGCACAGACTCCATAAACCTACCCATATATAAATCTGCATGTATTGTCTGTAGATTTACTGCCAAATATTCTCTCATCATTGAAAGAGACAAAACAAAATTAGCATGTAATACTCTGTGGATTGTGTATTATCCAAGCACTTTGTATAAGTGAAAGTATATCAGAATATTTGCTGTAAATGTACAATCAACCTCTCGTCCACCAGGCTTTTGTGAGTTGTATGAGCCCCTTCCAATCTCTACCCAACTAAGGATGGATTTATACTGAGCTGAGGATGCATGTGCACAAGGAGTCCCTGAGGAATAGCCAACAGCTGGTAAGATCTGCCTTATCCCAGTGCACTCAGCATATCCCCCGTACAGGATATCCTACCATTACCTAAAACAACCCAGCATCGTCCTCCGCCCCTACTGCCTGACCTCCTCATCTCTTCTACCCAGCTGGAAAGGGCAGCGCCTGCTTCCAGGAAACGTTCAACTTTCACCAACTTTATCCAGCACTAGCAGCGGTGCAAGGATCCGACTCTTGTTTGTTTCTACTGCGCAGCCGTTTAACACCATCTCATCCAATATAATGTGCACCTTGTCCAGGTTGAACATGATCTGTAAGACAAGAGTGAAGGAAAGGCTATGCCCTAATATTAGAAAAAGAACACCAGGCCAAGAAAGGGAAGATAAAACAAGTGGACCTGTCAGTATTACGAGTCCAGGGGGCAAAATTACACAGGGACCTCTGTGTCTTATCTTCATCCTCACCTAAAGTAGCTCTTGGGGATGGAAAAACCATAAACTAGCAGAAATGCAAACAATCACTTAAAGGAAACCTACCACATGGATGCAGTACTGTACGCCAAGCACACTTCTAATGGAGTAATTGTCTTTTAGAATTATGCAGATAAGCCTTAAGGGCTCCTCTCTACACCACAGAAGCCCTTTCTGGCTCCATCTTCTGCTAAATAGGCGCCAACCTGTGGGCTACATGTTATAGAGTAGGAGAAGCTGAGCAGATAGGACTCGTATGTAAAATCTGCTCAGCTCCTCCTGCTCTATAACATTCTGTCTGGATATTGTACATAGTGTTCTATCTGCAGGCAGCATTTTATAGAGCAGGAGGAGCTGAGCAGATTGTATATAGTGTCCTATCTGCAGGCAGCATGTTATAGAGCAGGAGGAGCTGAGCAGATTGTATATAGTGTCCTATCTGCAGGCAGCATGTTATAGAGCAGGAGGAGCTGAGCAGATTTTAAATGCTGTTCTATTTAAAATATTCTGTAAAGATATTTCCTATGTAACCTGTGATGAACAAGGTATTATATACTAAAGTTATTTATATATTTGTAAAAAATATTCACCATGAAAACGTTTGGCACCCCACCACTTTGTCACAGGGTTTTTATAGGTAGGTGGGAGGGACCCCTGGTAGGTACACCTGCCCCACTTGCTAGTCTAACTAGCCCGTTCTTCAGAAGAATCCAATTATAGTGTAGATATAGTTATATGGTTATAAATTGAACCCTTACCCTCCACCCAAAAAAAAAAAAAGAAAGAAACAAGCACCGGCTTATAAAGGATACATCCAGCTCACTCTGTAAAGGAAAAACAAGGTATTAATTTCATGAAAAATATATTCAATGCATGCAGTGACTACACCATAACATTGCTGCCCATTTAAGGTGTATGGTGTCCTGACTGGTGCATAGCAAATGTTGTGCCAATATTTAAAAAACAAAAGGGACAAAAAGTGATCCTGAAAACTACAGACCTGTGAGTCTAACATCAGTTGTGGGGAAATATTTGTTAGAGATGCTATCCTGGAGTATCTCACTGTACATAACCTTATAACCCAGCATTGGCATCGGGTTTATGAGGGACCGGTCCTGTTAAAAAAAAGGTTGGTACGTAAAATGAGACTGCTGGGACTGAGGAAAATCTGTATATTTGGGTAAGAAATTGGCTTAGTGATAAAAAACAGAGGATCGTCATTAATGGCACATTCTCATACTGGGTTGAAGTTACCAGTGGGGGCCTTATGGGTCAGTATTGGGGCCATTTCTTTTTATAATTTTATTAATGACCTCATAGATAGAGGGTTTAGTGTAGAGTTTAAAGGGGTTATCCAGGTTTTAAAAATTACTGAGGGCAGTTCTGGGGCGGGCAATTTAAACATAATAAACATGTACTCACCTCGTCCGATGCTGCCGATGTCCCGTGCAGCGGCCGGTCTTCTATGTGCGCCGGTTTCATTACAAGGGGCGCACAGGGAGCTTTCGGCCGGCCGGAAGCTCCCATCCGACACCATCTCCCAGCACTTACAACGCTGAGAGATAGGGACTAATGGGAGGACCCGGCCACATCGCGGAGCGGTAGCTCCCTGTGCGCAGCTTCGGTGCCCCTGTAAACAAACAGGGGCACGGATCGCAGGGACCGCGGCGCGGGACATCGGCGGCGCCGGAGGAGGTAAGTGGATGTTTATTATTTTGAAATAGCCCTCCCCAGCCTGGCCCTCACTAGTTTTAAAACCCGGATAACCCCTTTAAATATTTGCAGATGATACTAAGCTCTGTAAAGTAATTAATACAGAAGCGAATAGTATAAAATTATAGAGGGATTTGTGGAAGCTGGAGGAATGGGCTGACAAATGGCAGATGAGGTTTAATGTAGATAAATGTAAGGTTATGCACTTGGGTAGAGCAAAAGAAACGTATAATTATGTGTTAAATTATACATTTCTTGGTAAAACTAATGGAGAAAAAGAGGGTATTGGTGGATGGCAAACTCAATTTTAGTGACCAGAGCCAGCCAGCTGCTGCTAAAGCAAATAAAATTATGGGAGGTATCAAGGAATAAATTCTCAAGATAAGGACATAGTTTTGCCCTTATACAAATCCCTGGTCAGATGATACATGGAATATTGTGTACAGTTTTGGGCACCAGTGTATAAAAAGGATATAGTAGAGCTGGAACATTTGCAGAGGAGAGCAACCAGGATTATTAGGGGAATGGGGGGGGGGGATCAGAATACACTGACAGATTACCAAATTTGGGATTATTCAGTTTGGAAAAAAGACGACTGAAGGGAGACCTCATTATAATGTACAAATATCTGAACGGACAGTGCAAGGATCTCTCCAAAGATCTTTTTATACCTCGGCCTGTGACCAGGACAAGGGGGCATCCTCTGCGCCTAGAGGAGAGGCGATTTTACCATCAAAATAGACAGGGGGCATCCTCTACACCTACAGAAGAGGTGGATCTACCATCACCATAGACATGGGGCATCCTCTACACTTAGAGGAGAGGAGGTTCTACCATCACCATAGACAGGGGACATCCTCTACACCTAGAGGAGCGGTGGTTCTACTATCACCATAGACAGGGGACATCCTCTACACCTAGAGGAGAGGGGGTTCTACCATCACCATAGACAGGGGGCATCCTCCACACCTAGAGGAGAGGAGGTCCTACCATCACCATAGACAGGGGGCGTCCTCTTCACCTAGAGGAGAGGTGGTTCTACCATCACCATAGGCAGGGGGCATCCTCTACACCTAGAGGAGAGGTGATTCTACCATCACCATAGACAAGGGACATCCTCTATACCTAGAGGAGAGGCGATTCTACCATCACCATAGACAGGGGGCATCCTCTACACCTAGAGGAGAGGCGGTTCTACCATCACCATAGACAGGGGGCATCCTCTACACCTAGAGGAGAGGTGGTTCTACCATCACCATAGACAGGGGGCATCCTCTACACCTAGAGGAGAAGTGGTTCTACCATCACCATAGACAGGGGGCATCCTCTACACCTAGAGGAGAGGTGGTTCTACCATCACCATAGACAGGGGGCATCCTCTACACCTAGAGGAGAAGTGGTTCTACCATCACCATAGACAGGGGGCATCCTCTACACCTAGAGGAGAGGTGGTTCTACCATCACCATAGACAGGGGGCATCCTCTACACCTAGAGGAGAGGTGATTCTACCATCACCATAGACAGGGGGCACCTCTACACCTAGAGAAGAGGAGGTTCTACCATCACCATAGACAGGGGGCATCCTCTACACCTAGAGGAGAGGAGGTTCTACCATCACCATAGACATGGGGCATCCTCTACACCTAGAGGAGAGGAGGTTCTACCATCACCATAGACAGGGGGCATCCTCTACACCTAGAGGACAGGTGGTTCTACCATCACCATAGACAGGGGGCATCCTCTACACCTAGAGGAGAGGAGGTTCTACCATCACCATAGACAGGGGGCATCCTCTACACCTAGAGGAGAGGAGGTTCTACCATCACCATAGACAGGGGGCATCCTCTACACCTAGAGGAGAGGTGGTTCTACCATCACCATAGACAGGGGGCATCCTCTACACCTAGAGGAGAGGAGGTTCTACCATCACCATAGACAGGGGGCATCCTCTACACCTAGAGGAGAGGGGGTTCTACTATCACCATAGACCGGGGGCATCCTCTACACCTAGAGGAGAGGCGGTTGTACCATCACCATAGACAGGGGGCATCCTCCACACCTAGAGGAGAGGTGGTTCTACCATCACCATAGACCGGGGGCATCCTCTACACCTAGAGGAGAGGTGGTTCTACCATCACCATAGACAGGGGACATCCTCTACACCTAGAGGAGAGGTGGTTCTACCATCACCATAGACCGGGGGCATCCTCTACACCTAGAGGAGAGGCGATTCTACCATCACCATAGACCGGGGGCATCCTCTACACCTAGAGGAGAGGTGGTTCTACCATCACCATAGACAGGGGACATCCTCTACACCTAGAGGAGAGGTGGTTCTACCATCACCATAGACAGGGGGCATCCTCTACACCTAGAGGAGAGGCGATTCTACCATCACCATAGACAGGGGACATCCTCTACACCTAGAGGAGAGGTGGTCCTACCATCACCATAGACAGGGGGCATCCTCTACACCAGGGGTCGGGAACCTATGGCTCGCGAGCCAGATGTGGCTCTTTTGATGGCCGCATCTGGCTCGCGGCCCTAGCCGCATCCATAGATCGCATTCAAATGTACTCATTTAAAAAAGCCCCGAGTGTATATATAAGCTTGGGGCTTCTCTCCTCCCTCAGTCCTGGCAGACACTTACGCCCAAGGATGGTCATGTGACCGGAGCCAGTAATTGTGTACATACCGTTGTTGCTCCGGTCACATGACCACGAGGTCTGCCGGGATTGAGCCTCGCGCTGCTGGAGCTGTCCCTCACCCTCTTCTGCAGCAGCAGCCGACTGTGTGAGGAGGGGGGAGGGGCTGAAGCTCATGTCTGCCGGGATCCAGCTCAGAGAGCAGACACTGAGCTTCCTATGCAGCCTCTGTACAGACCCC
This sequence comes from Engystomops pustulosus, assembly GCF_040894005.1. Lineage (NCBI taxonomy): Eukaryota > Metazoa > Chordata > Amphibia > Anura > Leptodactylidae > Engystomops > Engystomops pustulosus. Next base: position 32,990,687 of record NC_092417.1, read on the forward strand.
TGCACTGATATCCTGGGGGATTTGGGATCTATTCTGAAGATGTAAGTGTGTAGAAGTAACTGTCAGTGTGTATTGTGCAGTGTGGTGTGTGTGACATGTATTGTACTGTGTGTGTGTGCAGTGTGGTGTGTGTGACATGTATTGTACTGTGTGTGTGTGCAGTGTGGTGTGTGTGACATGTATTGTACTGTGTGTGTGTGCAGTGTCAGTGTGTGACATGTATTGTACTATGTGTGTGTGCAGTGTCAGTGTGTGACATGTATTGTACTATGTGTGTGTGCAGTGTCAGTGTGTGACATGTATTGTACTGTGTGTGTGTGCAGTGTGGTGTGTGTGTGACATGTATTGTACTGTGTGTGTGTGCAGTGTCAGTGTGTGACATGTATTGTACTATGTGTGTGTGCAGTGTCAGTGTGTGACATGTATTGTACTGTGTGTATATGTGTGTGCGGTGTGTGACATGTATTGTACTGTGTGTTTATGTGTGTGCGGTGTGTGACATGTATTGTACTGTGTGTGTGTGCAGTGTGGTGTGTGACATGTATTGTACTGTGTGTGTGTGCAGTGTGGTGTGTGACATGTATTGTACTGTGTGTTTGTGTGTGCGGTGTGTGACATGTATTGTACTGTGTGTGTGTGCAGTGTGGTGTGTGACATGTATTGTACTGTGTGTGTGTGCAGTGTGGTGTGTGACATGTATTGTACTGTGTGTGTGTGCAGTGTGGTGTGTGTGACATGTATTGTACTGTGTGTGTGCAGTGTGGTGTGTGTGACATGTATTGTACTGTGTGTATATGTGTGTGCGGTGTGTGACATGTATTGTACTGTGTGTGTGTGCAGTGTGGTGTGTGACATGTATTGTACTGTGTGTGTGTGCAGTGTGGTGTGTGACATGTATTGTACTGTGTGTGTGTGCAGTGTGGTGTGTGTGACATGTATTGTACTGTGTGTGTGTGTGTGCAGTGTGGTGTGTGTGACATGTATTGTACTGTGTGTGTGTGTGTGCAGTGTGGTGTGTGTGACATGTATTGTACTGTGTGTGTGTGTGTGCAGTGTGGTGTGTGTGACATGTATTGTACTGTGTGTGTGTGTGTGCAGTGTGGTGTGTGTGACATGTATTGTACTGTGTGTGTGTGTGTGCAGTGTGGTGTGTGTGACATGTATTGTACTGTGTGTGTGTGTGTGTGCAGTGTGGTGTGTGTGACATGTATTGTACTGTGTGTGTGTGTGTGCAGTGTGGTGTGTGTGACATGTATTGTACTGTGTGTGTGTGCAGTGTGGTGTGTGTGACATGTATTGTACTGTGTGTTTATGTGTGTGCAGTGTGGTGTGTGTGACATGTATTGTACTGTGTGTGTGTGCAGTGTGGTGTGTGTGACATGTATTGTACTGTGTGTGTGTGCAGTGTGGTGTGTGTGACATGTATTGTACTGTGTGTGTGTGCAGTGTGGTGTGTGTGACATGTATTGTACTGTGTGTTTATGTGTGTGCAGTGTGGTGTGTGTGACATGTATTGTACTGTGTGTGTGTGTGTGTGTGTGTGCAGTGTGGTGTGTGACATGTATTGTACTGTGTGTTTATGTGTGTGCGGTGTGTGACATGTATTGTACTGTGTGTATATGTGTGTGCGGTGTGTGACATGTATTGTACTGTGTGTTTATGTGTGTGCGGTGTGTGACATGTATTGTACTGTGTGTGTGTGCAGTGTGGTGTGTGACATGTATTGTACTGTGTGTTTATGTGTGTGCAGTGTGGTGTGTGTGACATGTATTGTACTGTGTGTGTGTGTGTGTGTGTGTGTGCAGTGTGGTGTGTGACATGTATTGTACTGTGTGTTTATGTGTGTGCGGTGTGTGACATGTATTGTACTGTGTGTATATGTGTGTGCGGTGTGTGACATGTATTGTACTGTGTGTTTATGTGTGTGCGGTGTGTGACATGTATTGTACTGTGTGTGTGTGCAGTGTGGTGTGTGACATGTATTGTACTGTGTGTTTATGTGTGTGCGGTGTGTGACATGTATTGTACTGTGTGTTTATGTGTGTGCGGTGTGTGACATGTATTGTACTGTGTGTTTATGTGTGTGCGGTGTGTGACATGTATTGTACTGTGTGTTTATGTGTGTGCGGTGTGTGACATGTATTGTACTGTGTGTTTATGTGTGTGCGGTGTGTGACATGTATTGTACTGTGTGTTTATGTGTGTGCGGTGTGACATGTATTGTACTGTGTGTTTATGTGTGTGCGGTGTGACATGTATTGTACTGTGTGTTTATGTGTGTGCGGTGTGACATGTATTGTACTGTGTGTTTATGTGTGTGCGGTGTGTGACATGTATTGTACTGTGTGTTTATGTGTGTGCGGTGTGTGACATGTATTGTACTGTGTGTTTATGTGTGTGCAGTGTCAGTGTGTCACATGTATTGTGCTGTGTGTTTATGTGTGTGCGGTGTGTGACATGTATTGTACTGTGTGTTTATGTGTGTGCGGTGTGTGACATGTATTGTACTGTGTGTTTATGTGTGTGCAGTGTCAGTGTGTCACATGTATTGTACTGTGTGTTTATGTGTGTGCGGTGTGTGACATGTATTGTACTGTGTGTTTATGTGTGTGCAGTGTCAGTGTGTCACATGTATTGTACTGTGTGTTTATGTGTGTGCGGTGTGTGACATGTATTGTACTGTGTGTTTATGTGTGTGCGGTGTGTGACATGTATTGTACTGTGTGTTTATGTGTGTGCGGTGTGTGACATGTATTGTACTGTGTGTTTATGTGTGTGCGGTGTGTGACATGTATTGTACTGTGTGTTTATGTGTGTGCAGTGTGTGACATGTATTGTACTGTGTGTTTATGTGTGTGCAGTGTCAGTGTGTCACATGTATTGTACTGTGTGTTTATGTGTGTGCGGTGTGTGACATGTATTGTACTGTGTGTTTATGTGTGTGCGGTGTGTGACATGTATTGTACTGTGTGTTTATGTGTGTGCAGTGTCAGTGTGTCACATGTATTGTACTGTGTGTTTATGTGTGTGCGGTGTGTGACATGTATTGTACTGTGTGTTTATGTGTGTGCAGTGTCAGTGTGTCACATGTATTGTGCTGTGTGTTTATGTGTGTGCGGTGTGTGACATGTATTGTACTGTGTGTTTATGTGTGTGCGGTGTGTGACATGTATTGTACTGTGTGTTTATGTGTGTGCAGTGTCAGTGTGTCACATGTATTGTACTGTGTGTTTATGTGTGTGCGGTGTGTGACATGTATTGTACTGTGTGTTTATGTGTGTGCGGTGTGTGACATGTATTGTACTGTGTGTTTATGTGTGTGCGGTGTGTGACATGTATTGTACTGTGTGTTTATGTGTGTGCGGTGTGTGACATGTATTGTACTGTGTGTTTATGTGTGTGCGGTGTGTGACATGTATTGTACTGTGTGTTTATGTGTGTGCGGTGTGTGACATGTATTGTACTGTGTGTTTATGTGTGTGCGGTGTGTGACATGTATTGTACTGTGTGTTTATGTGTGTGCGGTGTGTGACATGTATTGTACTGTGTGTTTATGTGTGTGCGGTGTGTGACATGTATTGTACTGTGTGTTTATGTGTGTGCGGTGTGTGACATGTATTGTACTGTGTGTTTATGTGTGTGCGGTGTGTGACATGTATTGTACTGTGTGTTTATGTGTGTGCGGTGTGTGACATGTATTGTACTGTGTGTTTATGTGTGTGCGGTGTGTGACATGTATTGTACTGTGTGTTTATGTGTGTGCGGTGTGTGACATGTATTGTACTGTGTGTTTATGTGTGTGCGGTGTGTGACATGTATTGTACTGTGTGTTTATGTGTGTGCGGTATTAGGCCACATGCACATGTGAATTTTGCAGTGGGGTGATAACATCTGATAACAGTGGGGTGAATAGTACTTATCTCGCCAATGTCCATCGTAAGTGACTGTGTGGGATGCAAAGACGACAGGTCTTACTCCTGCCGTCTTTGCATGTATGAGGAGGTTCTGCAGCAGCTGAGGCTTGTGCGTAACAGTGTTCCTCCCTGCTGTGCTAAGCCACCACTGGACAAAAACAATGGTAATTCCCTGTAAAATAAAAACTAGATAATTTACATTGGAGCTTGTGATGCTTGACAATTCTTCCAGGACTCTGGCTTCTTCTTTTTAATGGACTGGATCTGGCTTCTTCCCACCTGATGAGAGATGCCAGCTTTCAGGCGTGCGCAGAAGAAGGAAGAGTGCTGGACGAGATGTCATGCATCACAAGCGCGAATGTAAATTATCTATTTTTTATTTTAAAGGGAATTACAATTGTTTCGGTCCAGTGGAAGCTTAGTACAGCAGGGAGGAACTCCTAGTTGTCCTAATGATTGCTGGAGCGATTGTTCTGTCAGTGACCCTTTAAACATATTGTACGGCTCTCGCAGAATTATATTTATAAATATTTGGCGCTTATGGCTCTCTCAGCCAAAAAGGTTCCTGACCCCTGCTCTACACCTAGAGGAGAGGAGGTTCTACCATCACCATAGACAGGGGGCATCCTCTACACCTAGAGAAGAGGCGGTTCTACCATCACCATAGACGGGGGACATGCTCTACACCTAGAGGAGAGGCGGTTCTACCATCACCATAGACGGGGGACATCCTCTACACCTAGAGGAGAGGTGGTCCTACCATCACCATAGACAGGGGGCATCCTCTACACCTAGAGGAGAGGAGGTTCTACCATCACCATAGACAAGGGCATCCTCTACACCTAGAGGAGAGGCGGTTCTACCATCACCATAGACAGGGGGCATCCTCTACACCTAGAGGAGAGGATGTTCTACCATCACCATAGACAGGGGGCATCCTCTACACCTAGAGGAGAGGTGGTTCTACCATCACCATAGACAGGGGGCATCCTCTACACCTAGAAGAGAAGTGGTTCTACCATCACCATAGACAGAGGACATGCTCTACACCTAGAGGAGAGGAGATTCTACCATCACCATAGACAGGGGGCATCCTCTACACCTAGAGGAGAGGAGGTTCTACCATCACCATAGACAGGGGACATCCTCTACACCTAGAGGAGAGGCGATTCTACCATCACCATAGACAGGAGGCAAACTCTACACCTAGAGGAGATGAGGTTCTACCATCACCATAGACAGGGGGAATCCTCTACACCTAGAGGAGAGGAGGTTCTACCATCACCATAGACAGGGGGCATCCTCTACACCTAGAGGAGAGGAGGTTCTACCATCACCATAGACAGGGGGCATCCTCTACACCTAGAGGAGAGGAGGTTCTACCATCACCATAGACAGGGGGCATCCGCTACACCTATAGAAGAGGAAGTTCTACCATCACCATAGACAGGGGGCATCCTCTACACCTAGAGGAGAGGAGGTTCTACCATCACCATAGACAGGGGGCATCCTCTACACCTAGAGGAGAGGAGGTTCTACCATCACCATAGACAGGGGGCATCCGCTACACCTATAGAAGAGGAAGTTCTGCCATCACCATAGACAGGGGACATCCTCGGCGCCTAGAGGAGAGGCGGTTCTACCATCACCATAGACAGGGGGCATCCTCTACACCTAGAGGAGAGGTGGTTCTACCATCACCATAGACAAGGGGCATCCTCTACACCTAGAGGAGAGGCGATTCTACCATCACCATAGACAGGGGGCATCCGCTACACCTAGAGGAGAAGTGGTTCTACCATCACCATAGACAGGGGGCATCCTCTACACCTAGAGGAGAGGCGGTTCTACCATCATCATAGACAGGGGGCATCCTCTACACCTAGAGGAGAGGTGGTTCTACCATTACCATAGACAGGGGACATCCTCTACACCTAGAGGAGAGGGGGTTCTACCATCACTATAGACAGGGGACATCATCTACACCTAGAGGAGAGGGGGTTCTACCATCACCATAGACAGGGGGCATCCTCTACACCTAGAGGAGAGGTGGTTCTACCATCACCATAGACATGGGGCATCCTCTACACCTAGAGGAGAGGAGGTTCTACCTCACCATAGACAGGGGGCATCATCTACACCTAGAGGAGAGGAGGTTCTACCATCACTATAGACAGGGGGCATCCTCTACACCTAGAGAAGAGGTGGATCTACCATCACCATAGACAGGGGGCATCCTCTACACCTAGAGGAGAGGAGGTTCTACCATCACCATAGACAGGGGGCATCCTCTACACCTAGAGGAGAGGAGGTTCTACCATCACCATAGACAGGGGGCATCCTCTACACCTAGAGGAGAGGCGGTTCTACCATCACCATAGACAGGGGGCATCCTCTACACCTAGAGAAGAGGCGGTTCTACCATCACCATAGACAGGGGGGATCCTCTACACCTAGAGAAGAGGCGGTTCTACCATCACCATAGACAGGGGGCATCCTCTACACCTAGAGGAGAGGAGGTTCTACCATCACCACAGACAGGGGGCATCCTCTACACCTAGAGGAGAGGAGGTTCTACCATCACCATAGACAGGGGGCATCCTCTACACCTAGAGGAGAGGTGATTCTACCATCACCATAGACAGGGGGCATCCTCTACACCTGGAGGAGAGGCGGTTCTACCATCACCATAGACAGGGGGCATCCTCTACACCTAGAGAAGAGGCGGTTCTACCATCACCATAGACAGGGGGCATCCTCTACACCTAGAGGAGAGGCGGTTCTACCATCACCATAGACAGGGGACATCCTCTACACCTAGAGAAGAGGCGGTTCTACCATCACCATAGACAGGGGGGATCCTCTACACCTAGAGGAGAGGAGGTTCTACCATCACCATAGACAGGGGGGATCCTCTACACCTAGAGGAGAGGCGGTTCTACCATCACCATAGACAGGGGGCATCCTCTACACTTAGAGGAGAGGAGGTTCTACCATCGCCATACACAAAGGTTCCTTACTGTTAGAGCCGTGAGACAATGGAACTCTCTGCCGCAACATGTTGTAATGGTGGATAGTTTCTATTCTCACCACCATAGTAGGGGTCGGGAAGGAATTGCTTTGGGTCCATTGCCATCATCCTTCCAGGATTGTTGCCTTCTTCTCAATCAACATAGTATAATTTTCTTTGGGGCAGATGTTGGAGGAAGGATGGATCAGGCAGAATTATTTTGAACATCCCCTGACCTGAGCTGCTTACATATTCAGTACATACACATGCCAGCTTTAGGCTCTGTTCACACTTGTGTTGTGGCATCCGCTCATAACAGAAGCCACAAGGCTCTGCAGAATCTATCACAACACAGGGAAACATACAGAGATGGGATTCTACCCATAGTATCAGAATACTCTGAAGAGTACACCAGGTATGTATCTATTATATAATAAGTATCTACCGGTAATGTACACTTTATCCACACAGAAGACAAAAATCTGTGGATGTTTTAATGATATTTTATATGAAAACTGTCCCAAGACATCTCTGTACTTACCACTCGGCTAAAGTATTTGTCCAACACTTCCACAAAATTATGAATGAGCTCAAAGATGGCCATCTCATTCTGTAAAAAGAGAGGAGCTTCAGGTACTGGCTGCTATTCATGGGGGACATCATGTCTAGTGTTAAAGGGAATGTCCACTCATGGATGTAACTGTTATTTGATGACGATTATCTGCTATTCGTGCAATCTGTCTACTGCTTCTCTCCATTAGCGGAGGGCTATGGTAAGTGACTACAGGGAGTGTGCGGTAGTCTGAGACACGCCTCCGGCCTCATCATTGGCTCAGGATGCTGCTCACTTCCTCCTCCCTGCAGATCTGCCTTTTCTCATTCACTGATTTCTATAATACGGAAATAAAGAAGCAATGAAGGAACCTAAAGAGTTACTTAAAGGAAAAATCCATCATGATAAATCAGGGACACTGACTCACAAATCCAGGTATCTGTCTTATATTTGTTATCTTTGGCTTTCATCCTTCTAAAATCAACTTTTAAAATTATGAGCAAGAAGGGCTCTGGAAAGGGGAGGTGTTTCCAGAACCTCTCTCTGTGCTGTCTCTTCACAGGCTGTTACACTATGCAGCAGCACTTCCACCCTGTAAGATTACATCAGGCAGGGGGGGAAGTGCTAAGGGAGAGTGAGACAGTGTAACAGCCTGTGAAGCTACAGCACAGATAAGCTCTGTTAACGCCCCCAGAGCCTTTCTGGCTCATAAGCATAATTTAAAAAGTTGAATTTACAAGGAAGGAGACCATGGATAACACATATAAGAAGATTACCACAGGGCCTGGATCTATGAGTAATGTCCCTGGTTTATCATGATGGATTTCCTTTAAATGGTTAACACCGTTAGCAGGTATTAATGGTAAGTATTTGCTGTATAATGTATGGAGATCATGAACACTTCCTTCAATACTGCAGTGATAAGAGATGGTCATCACTACCATAAATCTACATTGCAATGTATGGATCCTATACTGATAGGGGGAGATTTATCAGGTTACAGCATTGCCTCACTTACCTCAGACTCATCTATCCCGACCACGATGAACAGTGCGGCATACTGCCGGTACACCAGCTTGAAGTCTTTATACTCTACGAAGGAGCACTGGAAGGAAGGACACACAGGTTTAGAGCGAGACACAGACACCGGGGCATAAGCCATGTCACTAGGACAGTTCTACACAATTACCAAAGTATTCACATTAAACCTTTATTTTGGAATAAATGTGATGATCATAATTAGAGAACAGCAATGACTGGAGCACAGAGAAAGATGAGGATTTCATGTTGTGCAGGTATCCTGCATGAAAATTGCAGGCTGACTGAGTAATGAAAGCAAGGAAGGATCCACGTGTTGTTGAAGAAGGTTCTGATACACACTTGTATGAAGCTGTATGAGAGGCCCAACTCATGGGGAAAAACATTGCCCAAACCATGACACTTCCTCCACCACCTTTCACTGACTTCTTTGCACACTTTGAGTTCAGTCTTTCCCTAATTTGTCCACAAACATAATGTTTTCCATCAAATCCAAATAAATTAAACTTGCTTTCATCATTAAAATGAACTATAGACCACTTCTACTGCGTTCACACAATATACTCCTCAACACAGGTGAGTCTGGTCTTTTGATTCTTTCTGCTAATGAGAGATTTGATCACTGCATTGTGGGCTTTTTGTCCAAATTAAACGGTGTGACACCGTATGATGAGAGAGATCCTGGCGAGATATTCTAGCTTCCGTGCTGAAACAATTACTGTGTATACTCGTGTATAAGCAGAGTATGAAAAAACTCACCTCGGCTTATACACGAGTCAAGTAAAAAATAAAAACTTAATACTCACCCTCTGGTGTCCGGATCGTTGGCGTGGGTCTCGCTCTTCAGTGCGAGGCTCCCGATCTTCGGCACAGGTCCCGGCGGAAAATCTTCTCTCGCCGGCAGAGTCGCGTCTGGGCGCACACTATGATGTGACGTTGTCGCGACTGATGACATCATCAGCCGCGACACCGCCGCATCATAGTATGTGCCCGTCGGCAGATCACATGGATGCGACTCTGCCAGCAAAAGAAGAAAGAAGAGGAGCCACCAGGACCTGCGCTGAAGATCGGGACCCGCGCCAACGATCCGGACACCGGAGGGTGAGTATTAAGTTTTTTATTTTTTTTGGCAGGGGGCTGTATACTACATGGGGGCTGGCTGTATACTACATGGTGGCTGGCTGTATACTACATGGGGGCTGGCTGTATACTACATGGGGGCTGGCTGTATACTACATGGGGGCTGGCTGTATACTACATGGGGGCTGGCTGTATACTACATGGGGGCTGGCTGTATACTACATGGGGGCTGGCTGTATACTACATGGGGGCTGGCTGTATACTACATAGGGGCTGGCTGTATACTACATGGGGGCTGGCTGTATACTACATGGGGGCTGGCTGTATACTACATGGGGGCTGGCTGTATACTACATAGGGGCTGGCTGTATACTACATGGGGGCTGGCTGTATACTACATGGGGGCTGGCTGTATACTACATGGCAGCTGGCTGTATACTACATAGGGGCTGGCTCTATACTACATAGGGGCTGGCTGTATACTACATAGGGGCTGGCTGTATACTACATGGCGGCTGGCTGTATACTACATAGGGGCTGGCTGTATACTACATGGTGGCTGGCTATATACTACATGGTGGCTGGCTGTATACTACATAGGGGCTGGCTGTATACTACATGGGGCTGGCTGTATACTACATGGGGCTGGCTGTATACTACATGGGGCTGGCTGTATACTACTTGGGGCTGGCTGTATACTACATGGGGCTGGCTGTATACTACTTGGGGCTGGCTCTATACAACATGCGGCTGGCTGTATACTACATGGGGGCTGGACAGCTGTTTACTACACCCTCGGCTTATACTCGAGTTAATAGGTTTTCCCAGTTTGTGGTTTTAAAATTAGGGGTCTCGGCTTATACTCGGGTCTGGAAAGTTAGGTGCCACTTAAAAAGTTTTGTCAGATAATTAAGGAAGTTAGCACCAGGTGCTACGCCAATAACTTGCAGATATCTGGAAGTACTCTCTAATTTTGATCAGTTGTTTCAGAATTATCTCATTTGCGTTTTTATTCTATGCTTAACCATTTATGAAATTCGCTTAAAATACTGTTATTTTACACATGTTAGGATATAGTCACATAGAAATATACAGTGACCTTGACTTTTAGGAAATTTTGGATTGTCCTTTAATTTTGATCTGCAATATATATTATATTAAATACTAATTATTAAACACCTGTCAAAAGTGTATCCAAATGTATTTTTCATTTTCTGCAAAGTTGGTTGAATGGTTAACGGCCAATTAAAGTGTAACTGTATCTTATTATTTCAGAAATGTATACAGCAGGTAATAATAGTAACCTTTGTAATATACTTTGAAAAGTAAAACAGCTTTGTCATGTCTTTCTTCTGCTTCTTTGTCCTTTAGTGAGCAGTGTACATGAATTCCTGTATACAGCATATAGATAAGGAAATTAACTCTTTCCATACCTAGATAATTTATAATTCAAGTAAATCTACCATCAGGAATCTACTTTCTGAAGACCTTCCTGATGTAGATTCCTGCTCCCTGCAGTGTCTGCATATTGTTTTTAGCTAACTCTGGTATGCAGCCTTTTCTAAAACTAACTTAATTTCTTCTTTATGTTAATTAATTGCAGAGGCTGCTGGGGGCATGAAGTAGGCTCCCAGAGCTCCAGGGGTGAAGGCTTCTCCACGCCCCCAGTAGTCCCTTACGATCAGCCTACCCGCTTGGCTTTTCCTCTTTGGGCGCATCTCCATCAGCAGGCGAGCTCTGCACAAGTGCAGTGGATCCTGTTCCGTTGTCAGCGGCACACCGACAGCTGGGGAGCTCAGCGCCATCGCTGACAAATGAATTGGAGCTACTGCACATGCGCAAAGCTCCCCAGCTGCAGGTGATTCGCCAGCAGTGGAAAAGCAACTATTGCGCTTGGGGGAGTGGAGTAGTCTTCACCCCGGAAATCTCTAAAGCTACTCCACGTTCCCTGTACTCTCTGCAATTAATCTGCATAAAGAAGAAATAAAGTTTATGTTAGAAAAGGCGGCATACCAGAGCTAGCTGTCATATGTCTGGAGACGAGACTATCCTGGGACTGTCTGTAAGATAATTAGACTATCCAGGGACTGTCTGTAAGGAGATTAGACCATCCAGGGACTGTCTGTAAGGAGATTAGACCATCCAGGGACTGTCTGTAAGGAGATTAGACCACCCAGGGACTGTCTGTAAGGAGATTAGACCATCCAGGGACTGTCTGTAAGGAGATTAGACCATCCATGGACTCTCTGTAAAAAGATAAGACCATTCGGGGACTGTCTGTAAAAAGATAAGACCATCCGGGAACTGTCTGTAAGGAGATGAGACCATCCAGGGACTGTTTATAAGGAGATAAGACCATGCAGGGACCGTCTGTAAAAAGATTAGACCATCCAGGGACTGTCTGTAAGGAGATCAGACTATCCAGGGATCTTCTGTAAGGAGATTAGACTATCCAGGGACTGTCTCTAAGAACATTAGACCATCCAGGGACTGTCTGTAAGGAGATTCGACTTTCCAGGGATCTTCTGTAAGGAGATTAGACTATCCAGGGACTGTCTCTAAGAACATTAGGGACTGTATCCAGGGACTGTATGTAAGAAGATTGGACTATCTGTTTGTTAGGAGAGAAGACCATCCAAGGACTGTCTGTAAGGAGTTAAGTCAGATAACTCCTTACAGACAGTCCTTGGATTGTCTTAAATCATTAGACACAGCTACTGATCTCTCTGAGCCGTCAGTGGATACAGGACAGAAAGCTGATTTGCACAAATTGCTTAAAGGCAGGGGACAGCACTGTCTAGAGTTGAGAAACTGTTCCTTCTGGAATAGATATTTTGGTTTGGCGTTAATCCCACATGAAGTCATGAAACCTGCTACAAATGTAGCAAAAGAGGCGTGGTTTTCCTTATAGCATCTAAGAAAACATATTTGCATAAATCCCAGAATCCCTTAGAGGAGCATCAATGGCTATAAGTCTCCACATGTCTACAAGGCGGCCTTAATTGGCAAAGTCTTCCTAAGAAGAACTCTTACTTTCTGACCAAAGTCAAAAGCCTTGCAAACCCCTTCCCTACACTGTACTGAAGAGAAATAACCACATTGAAATAGTGCTGTCTACAGACAATTTGGAATAGATACAATGGTTTGGCTTTAATCCTGCATCATTCAATTAGGTTTCCTGAAAGTCATGCTTGATGGTAAGGGGGCTGCCTTACAAGGTAGCAAAAGAGGTGTGGTTATCCTTGTCCCATCTAGGAAAAATTATTTACATATTTCCAAAAGGCAGGGAAAAAAGAAGAAACGGGAACAGAATTTTTTTAAATAAAGTATATTATAAAGTTTACTATTATCATATTTCCTGTTCATTTATAACATTTTGTTACTTTAGTTACACTTTAAATTGTCCTCCCCGGTTACAAAAACATTTGCTCAGGTATACCTTTCTTTTTGAGAAGTTGATAGTCAGCTATTATCAATGACATTATTGCCTAATTATCCAGTATTGCCTTTCTGGACCCTGGGAAAGCTGGGAAGCAGGGTCTGCATAGCTATAATGGTTGTCCCCTGCTTCCCAGAAGTCACTGTGCAGTACAGGGGCTCAATCACCTGATCTTTGGGCCGGGAGAGGCAGAGTTTGATGACTTCAGACTCTAACAGCGTTCTCCTCTGGACTTCCACACGGTCGTAATAGCGAGACAGTCTCGTCTGCCCCTGCTTGTTCACAATCAGGAAGAACTTGATCATCTCAGCGAGAGAGGGGAGATGCCTAAATATGGAGAACGTAAGATGTCAGACAAATATCTTTTCCTGCTTCAATTTATACAACATCGTAAACTTTGATTGTAGAACATCGAGGACAGGACTGGATGTAATATCTTGTCAGGTTGTTACAACTAGTTCTACATCTCCAGCAGAAGAGGTCGCAGGTTACTGGGACATAAGGGGAGTGCGGGGCGGCCCCTCCAAAAATTGTGTGATGTAGAGTCACCAGCTCAGGATTTCATGTGCTCGGATAAAGGATGATCGTAATAATAAATCAAAGTGATTGTATGGCACCGCTGCCTGGCACACAGCGCCCATCGCCAGCTTCTGTGCCCATCATGAAGGGCGTCCAGAAATGTGGGGAGTATACAGGTATCCTCCTTAAAGATTTGGTGGAGAGAACAATCTCCTTAGGGTTATTTGTACCTGTGGCTTATCCAATTGTCAAATTTCAGCAAATAATTAATATTGTTTGAGTAATGAAAAGTTTCTGTATTAATTGCTCTCAGTTTTCTAGATGTCACACAGGTGCACGGCACGATATATATCCCTAGTCATGTGACACACAGGAGCATAGCACGTTATATCCCTGGTCATGTGATGTCACACAAGTGCACGGCACGATATATATCCCTAGTCATGTGATGACACACAGGTGCACAGCTCGTTATATCCCTGATCATGTGATGTCACACAGGTACATGGCTCGTTGTTTCCCTGGTCATATGATGTCACACAGGTGCACTGCTCGTTGTATCCCTGCTCATGTGATGTCACACAGGTGCATGGCTAGTTGCATCCCTGGTCATATGATGTCACACAGGTGCATAGTTCGTTGTATCCCTGCTCATGTGATGTCACACAGGTGCACTGCTCGTTGTATCCCTGCTCATGTGATGTCACACAGGTGCATGGCTAGTTGCATCCCTGGTCATGTGATGTCACACAGGTGCATGGCTCATTATATCCCTGGTCGTGTGATGCCACACAGGCGCACGGCTCGTTGTATCCCTGCTCACGTGATGTCACACAGGTATCCTGCTCGTTGTATCCCTGGTCATGTCATGTCACACAGGTGCCTAACTCGTTATATCTATGGTCATGTGATGTCACAAGGGCGCATGTCTCGTTACATCCGTGGTCATGTGATGATAACGAGCTGTTAGAATGACAGCAAGCAGAGATCTAGAAAACTGTTATTGATTGATACAGAAACTATATTGGGAAATTGTATAAACTTTTCATTGCACAAACTATATCAATTATTTGCTGAATGTGGACAACCCCTTAATATCATGCAGTGTGGCCTTGGCTCTTGCACAGGGAACTATTCTTTGCAGTCCAGATATTTCCCTTCCTACTACTATAGGCAGGTGCCCCCTGCGTGTCCTGTACTCCTCACTTTGTACCGGGCAGTGCCACCTCTACTGAAAGATTACAGTCTCTGGCACGTGCCCCCCCCCTGCCTCTGCATATTGCCCCCTGACTCTGCATATTGCCCCCTGCCAGTGCTTACAACTATGCAATGCATCTCATGCTGTGGAGAACCTCCATGCAGAGATCTCCCAGCACAGCTACGGAATATGAGGACGATATATAGAAATAAACATTATTATTATTTAAGGATAAGATTCTACATTTACATTTGGAAGGGATTCACTTTCCAAAATAAGGGAAAAGCTCTTACATTCTGATCAAAGGCATGAAAGGGGTTAAACGGCGTCTGAAGCGCACATTGTCCTGCTGAGCAGTGGGATATGATGGGATTTATAGTGTGACAGGTGGAGGCGTGTAAGGGCAGTGACAGGTGTGGCGGCATGTGTGTCAGGCCATGTGTCAGTATGGGCAAGTGTTAGGATGTATAAGCTGTGTCACACCATCTCCGCTGAGCAGAGAAGCACAAAAAAAAAATCCCCCGGAAAACCGTGATGCATTTTTTTTCCAACTAGAAAACACGATTTAAAAATTCTGAAATATTTTGACTCCTTATAACATGTGAACACGGCCTAAACCACTGCAGTCAGTACTGACTACCACATCTATGGCGTTGTGAGTGCTCCATTGCCAACCCAGCTCTGGGGGGCACCATTGTGTTGCAATGGCAACCAGGGGCCTAGCAAATGCTCCCATGCCAGCCAGTACTATCCATATACAAGTCATGCACACACGTGCCTTGGCCGTGAGCTATTTACCAGAACCGTGGCTAATTTATGGCCCAATCGTCTCTATTGGGCACAATGAGGCAGAGTGCATTCCCCGCACCCTAAGGGTGATGGCACACGTGGCGTTTTGAACCCGTTTTTAAGCAGTCTGTTAAAAAAAGCATGCGTTCTGAAAACCCTTTTTTTTTTTTTTTTTTTTTAGTTTTTCTCAATTAATTGATAATTGGAAAAAAAAGGACAAAAACGATAAAAAGGGATGTGTTTTCAAAAACGCATGCGGTTTTGTAACGGACTGCTTAAAAACTGACTAAAAACGGGTTCAAAACACTAACGTTTTCCACCCCCCTAAATGTTATTGAAGGTCCTATTCCTACCAGTATTTGTCGGCCTATAGACATCGGCAGGGTGAGAGGCGATCCCCCACCAATGTCATACTGATCACAAGCGGACTGTCATGTGAATCACCCCCCCACCCTTCCCTGCACGTTTCGTGTTGCCTGAATGTTTCTTTTCTCCCCCATTTTTATGCTGCTGTCATCTCATTTTTCCGTCTCCTATTCTCCCTGCTCTTCTCTCTTTTTGCAAATAATTGATATGGTTTGTTTAAGGAAAAGTTATCCAATTTTTCAATATACTTTCTATATCAATTCCTTATAGTTTTCTAGATCTCCGCTTGCTGTCCTGCTATAGGAAGCTTCTATGTTCACTCCAGTGGATAGAAATCTGTCTAGGTCATATGATGGACATGCAGGGGCACGAGCCGTTAGTATCAGTAGCCTCTGTGATAATAATGTTATATGACCTAAACAGGTTTCTATCCACTGGATGCAAACATAGAAGTTTTCTATAGAATGACAGCAAGCAGAGATCTAGAAAACTGTGTGGAATTGATACAGAAAGGATATTGGAAAATTGTATAACTTTATCTTACACAAACCATATCAATTATTTGCTGAAAGTGGAAGCAGCCCCTTTAAGTTGGGCCTGGGTTCATTAATGCACCCTCCACTGTATCTATCAATAATGTTCCCTTGTCCGTGTGTCCGTAGCGATGACACTGTATCTGTGATTTTAACCCTACTCACATCTGCTCTCTACCAGCTTGATTGGCAGGAAAGAGGAAATGGGTAAATATACATAAAATAAAGAGTTAACCTGAACCCTCTCATGAGCCCCCAACAGCCCCCCCTTATTTTTTTCTGGGTCCCCCCTCTTCTTTCTGTTCTTCCTTCTTTTCTTCTATAGCTCATCCCTTACTTAGGCCTCTAGCAGGTCTCGCCTGTCTCTATTTTCAGACACATTGGGACAAATTTACTTACCCGGTCCATTCGCGATCCAGCGGCGCGTTCTCTGCACTCGATTCGGGTCCGGCCGGGATGTATTAAGGCAGTTCCTCCGACGTCCACCAGGTGGCGCTGCTGCGCTGAAAAGCATCGGAACGCGCTCAAGTTCACCGACCTATTCCTAGTGAAGGTAAGTGCAAGCTCCGCGACACATTTTTTGTTTTAAATGCGGTGGTTTTTCCGAATCCGTCGGGTTTTCGTTCGGCCACGCCCCCCGATTTCCGTCGCGTGCATGCCAGCACCGATCCACAATCCGATCGCGTGCGCCAAAATCCTGGGGCAATTCAGGGGAAATCGTCGCAAATCGGAAATATTAGGGTAACACGTCGGGAAACCGCGAATCGGGCCCTTAGTAAATGACCCCCAGTATTGTATATCAAATTACTATACACAGTCTATAACCGTCTATAATTGTCGATTTTATCTTGTTCTGTTACTATTTCGTTGCTGCGTGTAATTAATATTTAAAAAGCTTTTGAATGATAAAAAAAAAGAAAAAAAAGGACCCTAAACTAGCTCAATCCATGGAAAAATAAAAGAGTTATAACTTAAAGGGAATGTCCAATTTTAGCAAATATTTGATATTGTTTGTGTAAGGAAAAGTTATACAATTTTCCAATATACTTTCTGTATCAATCCCTCAAAGTTTCAAAACCTCTGCTTGCTTTATTTAGCAGCACAGCAAGCAGAGATCTAGAATGGATTGATACTATTGCTATTTTTTCCCTCTGTCCGAGATGGTGGTGGGGGACAGGTGGGTAACGTATTGATTAGTACGTGGGGAATATATGTAATGTGTCGATGGCCATAAAATGAAATGTAATGAGATAAAGGGGCTCATTTAATAAGGGTTGCGCTTTCGCGATTTTAGCGCATGAGATTGTTTTTTGGCGCAGCTGCGCTGGCTTCCAAGTGACACAAATCGGGGGGCTGGCCATCGGAGGTTCCGACGGAGTGTCGGATTTAACTTTCAAATTGTGTCGCAATCCAATGCACTTACATACACCGCAAAGAAGAAGGTGAACTCCTGCGGACCTGAGCGGGGAAGCGACACATGCAGGATATTGGGTGAACGAACACGGTAAGTAAATGTGCCCCATAATATATAATATTCAGTATTTACTTGGAAGTGTATATCTATACATCGATCATGATCATTATTTTGAAATAATAATGGTTGCCATTTTCTCAATGATATATTACATATAAAATGTGAATGAATGAATTGATACAGAAAATATATTGGAAAATTGTATGACTTTTCATTACACAAACAATATCAATCATTTGGTGAAAGTGGACAACCCCCCTTTCATGACACCTACACATACTATAGAAACAAAGACGGGGGCTCGAGGAGTGACACTCCTCCTGCATCCTCTAAACTTGACTCATCTCGGCAACTATGACTCTTCTCTGCACATTGTCTCATGACTATGGGAGAGATTTTTATAGGTTAATGTGTGAAATTTTACATAAAAGAGGGAATTCTAGAAAGGACATTTCATTCCCTACCTGAGGGGGCTTGTAGATTATTGGGGTAAAATCTGGTGTCAGATTCCCTTGAAGGGTTTATTTCCAGGATGTCGGGAAACCCCCTGGGGACTGCGGTCCCCTAAACAGAAAAAGTATACTCTACTGCAGCTCCCCATTCCAGCATCACTCCAGTCTTCTGATCGGCTGACGGCAGAAGTGCCAGGGGTTATGCGACCTGATCAGTGACCCCCTCAAACCATAGGAAGTTACTTGTTATGTAGGAGGAAGGATGCCCCATGGTCCACTGAGGCCACTTCAGGCAGAGCCACCAGCACCAATAAGACTGGAGAACCCCTGTACTGGCTCCTCTTTAGGTGTAGTCTTATATAATTCTATAGGAGTCCATGCACCCTCACATACAATGCCGAGAGCTGGGACTCCTTGCATCATATATGCCACTACCGATCTTATCGGTCAGTCAGGGTCAGAATTCATTCCTGATCCAGAGTGATTTCTCTTCACTATGTATACAGAGTAGCCCCTGTGAAGCCAGAAATGCTCATCTTAAAGGGGATCTCCATAATACTAAAGAAACTCTACTCTGTTTACAGGTTCTGTGTAGTATTGCAACTCAACTCCATGAAAGGTGTACGCTGTTTTTTTGTTTTTTTTGTGGACTGGTCCCATTCCGGCACAGCACCTCCTGTCCCCTGCCTGAGGCTCAGCAGTGACATCATGACCATAATGCACACTATGGTCACCGCTAAGACCGGCACGAGGCGCTGTGCTGGCCAGGACTGCCGAAGAAAGGCAAGTATACATATTTCCTTGGTTTTATGCCACCTGGGGCCAATTCTCATAATATCAGCAATCCTGGACAATCCCTTTAAAGTGAATGGAACACATATACACTGTAGACAGGTGTTGCCGCCTTTTGGCACAACCCCTTTAAGTAGCTAAAGACTCCTTGAGGTCCTTGCATATTACACTGCTTATACATGTGTGTGAACAATGCCTGACAACCACACCGACGCAGAGAGGCGCGGTTTCTGGTTAAAAATGGCGCTCCACACTATTCTGACCTGTAAGAGCCCTATATTTTTGTTAAGAGGCTATGAAGAATAAGGACCCTGTTCACACTTGTCAGATTTCTGCACTGATATGAGCACAATACTTGAGTGTTTAGCATTTGCAGCCTTTATACACACTATACTCTTGGTTAGTAGGAGTAAAGACTGCTGGGACTACTAGTTCTGTTATCTATGCGGTTACCTGCTTCTCTCTGCGGCTGTCACGTCCTTTTATTATCTTCCGGGTGACGTCACAGTCAGATGCCGGAAGACAGTCTCCGGCAGCAGGGGGCGTGACGTCAATGCCCAGCCGAAGGGAGGGGGAGAGAGGGAGGCGGAGCCAGGTCATGTGACACGGGTTGCCTTTTGTGACGTCGGCGCGAGTTGCTCGCGCACGCGCCGTGACGCTGTCAAGCGGGAGGCGGTGAACGAGGCCGGTTACCCAGCGTGCCCCGCGGAGTTACCGGGCCCGTTGGGGAGGGGGAGGAGTATTCAAACATGGCGGCGCTCAGCGAAGTGATCGGGCGGAGGTTGTAGACGGAGCCTTCGGTTGTTTTATCTACGGAGGGTCGGGTTACGAGGCCGTCCTCTTCCCCCTCCGCCTCCTCCTCTATTACCGGAGCTACTAGCGGACGACACCTACGACCGGAGCCGAGTGTCTAGATGGAGGATCTCCCGGCGGCTGGCGGGATGGCTGCTTCTACCAGGCCGCAGGCCCAGGCCGTCCCCTCAGAGCCGGGCTGTGAGCTGGCTGGCCGGCCGCCCCAGTACACCATCCCGGGGATCCTGCACTACATCCAGCACGAGTGGGCCCGCTTCGAGATGGAGAGAGCGCACTGGGAGGTGGAGAGGGCCGAGCTGCAGGTGAGAGGAGGCCCCCGGGGAGGCCATCTTGTGGGGCTCATCCTGCTGACCTTGTCCCCACATGAGTCTGTGGACACCGGGCACATTCGCCGTGAGGTTCTCCGATATCACATGATACGTGTAATATCCAGCGCTACAATGTATAATTCCTCGATGTTATCACCTTCGCTACTTACTGAGCGCAAGATCTACACCCGCTTGTGTCCGCCATCGATAGGAAAGTCCTAGCCTACAGAAAATCTGTGGCCTGCGTGGTAAATCGTGGCGTTGTATAGTAGTGTATGGGACTTATGACAGTCCCACAGATACATTACGGAAACTTATCTGCAGCATAAATGTCTGTCCGCAGCAGACAAGTGACATAATGTTATCCTCTGGCTGCGGCAGAATCACGGCATGAGAAGCAAGCCCATTGCGTCTGGTGCTGGTGGAAATACCCCTGGGGTACATCCCTCAGCCCTTCTGCAGTGTACAGGTACCCTCAGTGTCCCTTACCCTTCTATGGCACCGCTCCTATTCCAGCTGACCGCTGTGGCCATGGCGTGATGGAAGAACGGTGACATCACTGCTGTGATCACGGGATTCTCACCCGTCTGGCGGCTGGAGCCAGGGACTGCAGTGATGGAACTGGGTGCCATAGTGGGCTGAGTATCCTTTTTTTTTAAGGAATCTGACATCACAATCCATCATGATAAACCAGGGACACTTACTCATAGATCCAGACACCGTGACTGTGGTCATCTTCTTATATTTCTAATCCATGGCCTCCTTCCATCTAACATCAATGTTTACAATTGTGATAATCAGCCAGAAGGGCTCTGGGAGGGAATTACCAGAACCCCCTCCTCTGTTACACTTTGCCTGCTGTAATTTCATACAGTGGAAGTGCTCTTGCACAGTGTAATGGCCTGTCAAGCTGCAGCCCTGAGGTGCTGCATTAACAACCCCAGAGCCCTTCAGGCTCATTTACATAATTTTACAAGTTGATTTTAGAAGGCGAAGCAACTTTGATGCAAATTTTTACTAGAAATGACGCCAGAAATATGCATTATACATTACACCGTCACATAAAATCATCCTTTTACAATGCAGATTTTCTTCATGTCAATAAGCTTACATGTGCAGACGTCCTTTGTTGTCTTTTCTGATGTGAGCTGCAAAAATAACGCAAGCAATTTATTTTTTTTATCTCTGTGTCTGACCCCTTTTGACTTGGAATTGGGTCCGTCACTGGAAGCATGAGCACTATATACCTCTTGTTCCGAACTATGTGCCTGCCAGAAATATTCTCCTGCGTGCTATCAGAATCGGTTGCTTAGATATGGACCCTCTTTGGTTCTGTTGTGGTGCCATGCGGTCGCTATACTATCTGGCAGGTGACAGTCTGTTTGGGCACATCAGCCTGTACAACGTTTGGCACCGCTACTAAACCCAGTATAAGTCCGTTAGATCTATGGGGAACCATCGCTATATTGTGGCACATTGTGGTCATATTCCTGTTACTGCTCCATGGAAATGTGACCATAGGTGTAATTGTAGCCTCAGATTCCCACACGCATAAGAAATGTAAGTGCGGTCTGTAGGTCCATTGTCTGTTTCATATACAGTAGTGCAAATGTCTGTAGCAGGTTCTTCTATAGGTGTGTATAAAGCCTTACAACCAGCCGGGTGGATGCTGTCATTCTGCAGTTGTTCTGATGGGAAGTCCAGTCACCAGACACCTGGCATCATTAGAGGTGACGGAGGGATTATTAGTCAGTAACACAGGGTGACACATAACCTGACCATGACTAGTGGATGAGGTCACACGTGCCAGAATATCCTTCTGCTAAGAAGTGACTGTATGAAAATGTACAGCTAGATGTGTAAAGGGTCAGCGCTCCCTGCTCTATAGATTGGGCAGAGTGGGGGATAATCGTCTGATTAGTGAGACCCCCACAAATCATAAGACCAGGGGTCCCCTTTTGTAAACAGAGCAGCACTCTGTACTCTGCAATGTAGTCTTATATTTGTATATGTCCCCTATGATTTGTAAAGTGCTGTAAAATTTGGCGCTGTCTAAATAAAAAATAAAATCGCTTTTATATGAATTATGAAAATGCCATAGTGCATCCATGACTGGCTCAGATGGCAATAATTCTAAGGGGCAGGTAGCAACAAGTCCTTTATTGGTAGCCATTCAGATTAATTTTTTTACTTTTCCCAAATAATAAATCTTTATTTTTATAACGCCAGTCATATTCGGCAGCGTTGTACAGATTCCGGCGGGACATGTAAAAAAATAAAACAAGACATTACAGAGTAATAACATAATCAAATGGAACAATAGGAATCGGGACCCTGCTCGCAAGATCAAAGAGTCTGAGGATAAAGGGGCAACACAGGAGGTGACGGTGCTTGTACAATGGTGCAGCCATTCTTTAATGGACATCTACCACCAGGATGAAGTATTGTAAATCAAGCACACTGACATACTGGTGTGTGCCCCCTCTGGCAGGATCTGCTCTTCTTTAGGTTTCTTATGCCCTGGTTTTTGGGAAAAAAGGCTTTAAAAAGTATGCAAATTAGCCTAAGGGGCTCCATTCTCCATTAACACCTATGGAAACTAGAGCCTATCAGTGGTGAGGGATTACATAGGCAGGAGGAGAGAGCAGAGAAAAGACAGTGAAGCGACATGCAGTTAGGAAGGGATGTATGGGTGCGTTCACACGTGGCGATAACACATGCATTTTCAAAGCATCATGGCAGCTGAAGAGACCTGCCTCATTGCATTGCTGTCAATGCAATATATATGTTAACACATTTGTATTGTAAGTGCAAACTTTCCTACAGTTTTCTTAAAATCATGGACAGTCACTGCATTGGACTGTTATTAATGGATGAGTAATATGTACCCAATATGCACCCATACTGTACATCTGTCTTCTCAGATTGAACACAGAAACATAAGTTCCGAAAGGCCATAAGGCCGAAAAAACTCCTCTCACAGTCTCTGTTTTTAAGGTTTTTTATTTTATTATTATTATGGTAAATGGGCTTTAAATGTTAGGGCCAGAACTTTTCTATATCACCAGTCAGACCTGTAAAAGAATGTGTATTAAAGGGAACCTGTTACAAGGTTTTACCCCACTGAACCAAAAGCTCCCTCAACTGGGGTATTAAATGTCCTTTCTAATAATCCCACTTTCATGTGAAATCTGGGGTGTTTTTTTTAAATCGGTAAATGGGAGAGAAGATAATTGTTGCTTCAGACACTCCTAGTACCATGCTGCTGGTGTCATATTAAAGATACAAAATGTAAACTTTTCAATTTCATCAAATCATGTGGTTTGGGTAGCTGGAAATTCAAACAGGTAAAGGTAGAGTCAAGTTTAGAGGTTGCAGGGGAAGTCAATTCAGACGCCCCTATTTTTGGTTTTATAGCACCCAGCTGCTGGTGTTATATTAAAGACATCAGATCACATCAAGCTTGTGGTTCTGTGAGCTACAGAGCTGAAGGTACAGTTGGAAACACAACCTCTCGATTAGATATGGTGAGGCGCGTTCTCTTACTGTTACATCTCATTCTTCAACTCACTATATACTTTATTATCTTTAATATGACACAACAGCATGTTTCTAGGTGATATAGACCTGATGACGGAGGCGTCTGAAATAATGATGTGGGTTAGATTTGGTGACTGTCCCTGTAAATCTTCAAAACGCTGACTTTAAAAAAAAAAAAAAAAAACTCCCTTGTATCTGACTGTTTGCTGGGGCTCCGCTGTTCTGGACGTCAGACTTTGCATGTGGTTTCTCCTGACTATAAATAAATTTGCATGTGACGATGTGATTTCTCTGAGGAGCTTGCAGAATATGAGGAATACTCCAAAATAGTGCGGTTACAGTGATCAAAACCTGGTGTGACACAATGACACCCCTTTAAGCTGGCCCTACATTTACAGTTGGTCGGATGACCATGTCGCTTTGTGCGATTTACTGCTGCCCATTGATGGGACCCCCATGGGTGCAGACAGTATATCAACCATAGTTCCATCCACAAGCCAAAACTTCCAACACGACAGATGAACTTTTTGAAGATATTAGTTGACATTTTGTGCCATGGAACCGATTTTTCCAAAATTGATCTGATTCTGGTATCGTGTCTTCGGGCAGCCTTATGTTGGGACTATCAGATTCACTTTACATCACAGAAACCTGAAAACTCGGAGCATAACAGCAGCGGGTCGGGGGCCTGGGGGAGAATAACACAATCTGCTGAGGGAACTTTGTCATTAATTAGATGAAGTTATTAATTGGCGGCTTCTGTTCAGTTTCTGGTGACATATCCGTTTATTCCTGATTTGTGCTGAATTATCCGGATTACCGGCCATTCTTTATTTGTGTTATTATACTTTTACTGTTATAATATTCTTTATTTGGTGCCAGGACACGTACAAATAAAAGATCTTGCAGAGTAAGAACAGTCATATGGAAACTGGGAGAGTGGGGTCACAGCTTACAGTCTGAGGGTGTATTATCTGGGGCACTGCATTTCTAAATCTATAACAGGACCATGGCTCCTGTAATAATAATAATTCCTTTATTTATATAGCGCACATAGATTATGTAGTGCTGCACAGAGTTTACCAAATCAGTCCCTGTCCCCATGGGGCTCACAATCTAATCAACCTACCAGTATGTTTTAGTGTGCGGGAAGAAACCGGAGGACCCAGAGGAAACCCACACAAACACGGAGAAAACATACAAACTCTTTGCAGATGTTGATCCTGGGACATCTGCAAAGAGTTTGTATGTTCTCTCTGTGTTTGCATGGGGTGGTGAGTGTCCACTCCACATGGCCTTTGTGTGATGACATCACATTCATCGCCCTGGTGACGTCTGGATCCATCCCCAATACCCTACGTTCATTTTCGGCACTGCCTGTTTGTGCATCATGAACGTGTCGTCACCACAGTTGTTTGCAGCTGGAGCTAGGAACTCTACTTTTGCGCCCCTAATGCTTCTACTTTTTGGGGGGTTTCTGCAAAAGTGGAAACTCATTAAAGTTGCACATGGCATGTTTTATTTTGGGACATGATGGTGTGTTTTAAAGGAACATTCCACTGAAAGCACATTCATAGATTTGTAAAGCGCTATGGAATATGATGGCGCTATATATATGTTATTGAATACATGGTGCGGGGTGTGAAGGAAGGAACGGGACTCATTTTCATTGTATTCTAGAGTCGTCCTACCTTCAGGCCCTGCATATGGAATAACTCAATGAATCCGCGGTGACTTGGAGGGTTCCTAGTCACCATGATACTAAATGTTGTGTGTGACTCCCAATGAGAATTTTCTTCCCTATGTGACTTCTTAGATCAGAAGTGATACTGAAATAACCCTTCGCTTCTTCCCCCGGATCCTGGTCTCATGTCAGTGAGTCTAATGTCATGTGGCTAAATGTAGAAGGTGACTGGTGGAACTGCTACTCACAGCGTTGGTTGAGTGTTGGCCAATGAGTTTGATAAAGGAATCATTGTGTAGTGAAAGGACCCAACGAAATTAGAGAAAATGATAAAGAACAGAAGCTACTTTTCAAATTTGCGCAGTATAATCGCTAATATTAGGGGGGTCCCTGCTTGGATCAGAAATGGTTGTTTCATTTCTGCTTATGTGACTTCAGCAGATCACTGGTCTCAGCGGTCCGCCTAAACTTCTACCACAGGGGTATGTTTACAACCAAAAATCCATAACATTTCATGGGGGGGGGGGGGGGAGGACTTGCAGTTTAGTGGGGTAAAACCTGGTGACAAGTTCCCTTTACAGGACATCTACCGCTAGGATGAAGGACTGTATGCAAATGAACCTTAGGTGTTAATGGAGCCTGGAGCCTATCAGGCTCATTTGCATACAACCTTTCATCCTAATGGTAGATGTCCTTTAAGGGGTTTTCCTGGAATCTGTGGGCCAGGGTTGAAATAAAAAACACTTTACCCTTATCGATGTAGTGTTTCCAAGGGCCATTATGCCCGACTTTAGGCAATGAGCGACCTCCTCAGGCGAGGGGACAACAAAGAAATATCAAATGTATAGTCAGATTTTGCTTTCTATGTGACCGTCACTTTTAGACTACAGGAAGTCCCCTACTTACAGATGACCCCTAGTTACAAACGGACCTCTGTTTCCCCATGTGAAGTTGTGCAGGTGCGACTGTGCTGGAGAGCTCGGTGACCTCACTGGCTAGTGCGGTGCGCTGAGATATATGTAAATATAACGTATACATCTGTGATTCTGGGTTTATTCTACTAATGAAAATATGCTCCGGCACCAGTTCACCCTGAGCTGGTACCATGTATCTGTGTGTAAGAACTACCACTTTTAAGAACAAACCTCTAGAACCGATCTTGTACGTAACCCGGGGCTGCCTGTATTTCCTGTATTTAGGCAGCACAAATCCTTATTATTGTGCAGTCACATGGTCAAGGTATCACTGTTTTGTTCCTCTGTTATTACTCCTAGAAGTTGGATGTCCAACTGTGATCCTCCTTTATTCCGAACATAACACCTGAGAGATGAGCGGACCTGTAATTTCAGTTCGGGTTTGGCCGGGCCACCCGGATGTATGATCGGGCTGGTGGCTGCACAGCCAATCCGGCAAATTGATGCTTTACTACTGGCCATCCCCGGGGCCAATCATAGCCATGGTTAGTAGCAAGAGCCGTCATTTTGCCGAATCGGATGTTTGGCCGACAATCCGGATATACATCCGGGTCATAAGCCCGAACCTGAGCTATGAAACTATGGGTCTGTACTCCCACTGCTCACTGTACCTGGTGTATATCCTCTACTCAGTCCGGGTATATTTGGGTTGCCTTTGTGACTCGAGTACTTACTCGCCAATGATGTGCGGCGAGTAAGTAGCTTTGTATTTGTAAGGACACTTGGTAACGTGCATCCATCTTCTTATCCTGAGTTTTTTTTTTTGTCTTCCGCTCCATATTCTTGCTTTATTTTTGACTATACATAACCGCCCCGCGTGGTTTCCTAAGTATGTGCAGTTGGTAGTAAACTGGCAGATGAGCCGTAGTGCTGGTTCTAAGTATGGGACTGAGTGTCCAGAAATAGTTTGGGTTCAGGCTTTTTCTGTAGATCTAATAGATAGAAGCTGACTAATGCAAATCATATATAGATAACGGTGCCCTGGATATGTCAGCTATGCGGCCTCTGCTCCTAATCTGTGCAGAGATTTGCTTGTGTAGCCAGGACTAAAGTCTCCGTTTGATGTTCCCGGAGTTCAGTGAACCCGGCAGCAGATAGATAAAGGTCTGTGCCCTTGGGATCAGAGTGATGGTATCGCTCAGGTATGTTCCCTAGGTGTGACGTGATTTGTCTTTACCTCTGCCATCCTGTTCAGACCGGCCCATGTGTTTGTCATGCCCACACACACCTGCCCAAAATGCCAGGCATACTTTCATAAGGGGCAGGTGACGCCATACAATGTGGCGGATGCTTAGGCCGCGTTCCCACAAGGCAAATCCGATTTTTGAAAGGGAACATACAAACTCTTTGCAGATGTTGACCTGGGTGGGACTTGAACCCAGGACCCCAGCGCTGCAAGGATGTAGTGCCAACCACCGTGTCACCGTGCCGCCCTATAACTGTTTTATGTTATTTTCTTTGACTCTCAACATTGATTTCAGTTACGTTGCATGTTTGAGGAAATCTCCCAAAAATATTTTTGCTTGCTTTTGTATTTTAATTGCAAGGCTACCTGCGCAGGAACCTGGAAACTGGTCCGCATGTCATCTGTAAAAATAATGGAAGGCTGGATAATGATGTCAGTATCTTAACCTTGAAGGATCACATGATTGTGTTACGGAGACACTGAGCTGAGAATATAGTTTGCACATGGATGACACCTTTTTTTCACATTCCCATAGTGGGATGACACTGGTGGGAATAGGTCCTGCAAGGAATTTTCTACAGTATCCAAACTGATTAGTAAAAATGCACATTCATGTGCATGGATCCATTGAAGTGAATGTGTCAAGTCGGGATAGAAAATAGGGATTGTGCACACGGACAAAAACAACCTTTTGTGTGCATGTAGCCAAGAGACAAAGCAAGTCTGTTTCCAAATCTGGAGGGAGATTTATGATGCATTTTACTTAAAGGGAACATGTAATCAGAAAGCTGTTGAACAGCTTATAGATGATGTTTCTTTTATGACCCAGCTTGGTGGTATCATTCAGAAAATCAACTTTGAAGTTGGATGTTTAAAGTCAGGAGGCTGAATTCACACTGCTGTTGTCCACTGTATCGTAGCACAGCGGGCACACGGCAGCGCTGCTCACCCCCGCCCCTCTCCATAGGCATATATGGTGCACGGCGCCCTATGACGTGAAAAGATAGGAAAGGGTACCGCTCCCGTAGGGCGCCGTGTGCCGATTGGCGTCTATGGGGGACGTACACTCACCGGCCACTTTATTAGGTACACCTGTCCAACTGCTCGTTAATACTTAATGTCTAATCAGCCAATCACATGGCGGCAACTCAGTGCATTTAGGCATGTAGACATGGTCAAGACAATCTCCTGCAGTTCAAACCGAGCATCAGTATGGGGAAGAAAGGTGATTTGAGGCCTTTGTACGTAGCATGGTTGTTGGTGCCAGAAGGACTGGTCTGAGTATTTCAGAAACTGCTGATCTACTGGGATTTTCACGCACAACCATCTCTAGGGTTTACAGAGAATGGTCCGAAAAAGAAAAAACATCCAGTGAGCGGCAGTTCTGTGGGCGGAAATGCCTTGTTGATGCCAGAGGTCAGAGGAGAATGGGCAGACTGGTTCGAGCTGATAGAAAGGCAACAGTGACTCAAATTGCTACCCTTTACAACCAAGGGAGGCAGAAGAGTATCTCTGAACGCACAGTACGTCGAACTTTGAGGCAGATGGGCTACAGCAGCAGACCACACCGGGTGCCACTCCTTTCAGCTAAGAACAGGAAACTGAGGCTACAATTTGCACAAGCTCATCGAAATTGGACAGTAGAAGATTGGAAAAACGTTGCCTGGTCTGATGAGTCTCGATTTCTGCTGCGACATTCGGATGGTAGGGTCAGAATTTGGCGTCAACAACATGAAAGCATGAATCCATCCTGCCTTGTATCAACGGTTCAGGCTGGTGGTGGTGGTGTCATGGTGTGGGGAATATTTTCTTGGCACTCTTTGGGCCCCTTGGTACCAATTGAGCATCGTTGCAACGCCACAGCCTACCTGAGTATTGTTGCTGACCCTGTCCATCCCTTTATGAGCACAATGTACCCTGTAACATCTGATGGCTACTTTCAGGAGGATAATGCGCCATGTCATAAAGCTGGAATCATCTCAGACTGGTTTCTTGAACATGACAATGAGGTCACTGTACTCAAATGGCCTCCACAGTCACCAGATCTCAATCCAATAGAGCATCTTTGGGATGTGGTGGAACGGGAGATTCGCATCATGGATGTGCAGCCGACAAATCTGCGGCAACTGTGTGATGCCATCATGTCAATATGGACCAAAATCTCTGAGGAGCTTCCAGCACCTTGTTGTATCTATGCCACGAAGAATTGAGGCAGTTCTGAAGGCAAAAGGGGGTCCAACCCGTTACTAGCATGGTGTACCTAATAAAGTGGCCGGTGAGTGTATATCGGCCATACAGCATTGTGAATGTAGCCTAAAGTTGATTTTCTGGGTGGTGCCATCACATGAGAACATGAAAGAAACCTGATCTAGAAGCTGCTCAGCTGCTTGACGACATACTGCTAGTGGTTTATTAGGCCAATTTATGATGACAGGTTCCCTTTACGTTTAGTTAAAAGGGGGGCGGTGTTAATGCCTAAACTTGTAAGTTTCAATGAATCTATGCATCTCGTTGAACTCTTCTGACAAGTGGGAGGTGCTTCGTGGAGAGGGAGTGGTCTCCAGTGGACTTTAACAATTTACGCCAGATATTCTAATTCCGGTTCTACTGATTTACTTGGTTCTGTGAGCCCAAAATGACTGCAGAAGATGCCTGGAAGTTACTTAATAGCAATCATTACTTATTAGGAGGTAGATGCTCATCCCATGTTAAGTTAGAAAAGTCCTGAAAGTTCTCCTCTATGGGACCAGTCAGTATGGGGGGGGGGGGGTGCTGTAATGCCTCTAGCCTCCTTTAGATCCTTGCCGGGCCAAGGTTTGCTTTAACGAGCCATAACTTGCACAAACAGAAACCGCGTGTTACGGAGGCCATGTTTGCTGAGTGTTTTCCGTTTGTTTTCCAGGCACGTATAGCTTTTCTACAAGGTGAAAGGAAAGGTCAAGAAAACTTGAAGAAGGATCTAGTTAGAAGAATAAAAATGTTAGAATATGCTCTGAAACAAGAACGGTAAGAAGCCTCGTGATGTGTCCATTGTCATGTGGAGACTGAGGGATATATTTTACATGTATTTCATGGCATTGCCCTTTTAAAGGGAACCTATCATCAGGAATGACATTTTTTAGCTGATGACAGATTCCAACAAACATTGTAATACAGATTTGATAAATGCCTTTATAAACTTCTCGGTACCAGTAAGATATAGAAGTTTACCCAGTCCCCTGGGTAATGGTAATGGGGCTAAGTCCCTGTCTCCTTGAGTCATGCTCCTCCCTCTTTCTCACTCACCACCACCCCCCTCCTCTTCTGACCACAGCAAAAAAGCCCACGTAATTTGCTTGACAGGGAGCCAGGTAAGCTTTAATATACTTTTATAGGTTAATGGAACTGTGAAGCCTGCCTAAAAAAAGCGTTTATCTAATCAATGGCTGTTGTGACCTGTAATCAGCTAAAAATGATTAGAGGTTCCCTCTTATATCACTTTTATTAGATTTCAGCTTGTTACATGAGTTATCATATATTTTCGTCACAATGGGGCACCATCGCTAGGCACAGACTAGAAGTCCCCTGACCTAGAATTATATAGTTTCTCCATTACCCCCCACCCTGGAAACAGGTTGTGTTACTGCAGTCCATCATTTGGTGACCCCCTTCCCCCACTGACTCCATATTTATGACCTGTTCTTTGAATATCTGAGCGCTTCATTTCACTACTTGTCTGTTGCAGGGCAAAATATCATAAGTTAAAATATGGAACAGAATTAAATCAAGGGGATATGAAGATGCCAGCAATTGAGTCGGGTAAGTACTTTTTTTTTTTTTTTGTGAAAGTCTGGACCTACAAAACATAGGGCCGGTTCATTCATCAATTTAGACATTTCTCCCATGCAGGTAGGTTGTTCAGAGACTTGGCTGTACACATTAAATTTCATCTGATCGTGGGTGGGGTGTCCCAGCTCCCTGCTCAGAGATTTGTGGTAGTGTCTTGCTTCCCACTCTCTGAGCGGCCATGCATGCGTGTATATAGGGCAGAGGAGGGGATTCCTTGTCATCCAAACAAAAGTAGTGGTTATCTCTGGCTCACTGTGCACAATAAATGTACACCGCAGAATAGAAGAATGTGTATTAAATACACGTCCGTATAACACAAGCCCCACTCCCCCATAGCCTCATATTGAAGTCTCCATCCTTCTATGTGAAAGTGACCATCCCTTACATTCCAGAAATTGCTCTCCAGTATTAGTCACGTAAATTGAGCAACTTTGATTTGACACTTGGTGACTGTATGTCTGGTAGCAGTCCTATAGATGTTTGTGAATTGTATGATTTTCAGATAATTATCCACTTTTTAGTTTATCCACAATGATTTTGTAGGGGTTGAGCAGGCACTAGTATGTGGATGGGTGGATTAGGACTGCCATGGGGCCTGGGCTGTATGAATATTATAGCCCATCCATGTCTGCAGTCACTTCCCACATCTGGTACTAGAATCAGCATCTTGGGGAATGGAGGATGCGCCCCTTTTGTCTGCTTTCAATCTGCAGTTTCAGGAGCTTCAAAGGTCCTGAAATGGCTCTTGTGTACATGTGTATTGAGAGCAGGAACAGATGTACGAGGACTTTATGGGTGAAGGTCCTTCTCGGTATAAAATTTGGTGGTTGGTTTGGGTGGCCATGAGCCCCCTAGAAGGCTTGGGGCCCCGGGCTACTGCCCAAACAGCATATATTATAATCCACTGCTGTATGTAACATAATCACAAAGTTAATGCTGAAGTATTGCAAAAATAAAATTTGTCCAGCCACGTGCCTGGTATTGT
The DNA here is from genome assembly GCF_040894005.1 of Engystomops pustulosus. Taxonomy (NCBI): domain Eukaryota; kingdom Metazoa; phylum Chordata; class Amphibia; order Anura; family Leptodactylidae; genus Engystomops; species Engystomops pustulosus. The sequence continues at coordinate 33,023,162 of NC_092417.1, forward strand.
CATTGCTTCAAACACTGTAAACCCACCTTTTATGAACAATATAGCAGCTGCATTGAATGTCTCTTCCTCCGGAGGTCCCTTTATGTCTGCCTGGGCCAACTACTTCAAAATGCTATGTGTAATGCTTCCTCCCTCCTGCAGAGGCGCTGTAGGAAGGTTTCATTTCTGCTGCTTATTGCAAATGAATGCCTTGAGTCACAGCAATGTTAAACCATGGGATCAGACCCCCCCCCCCCCCCTCCTTCAATGTAATGCCCTGGTCCTCTGCTTTTGTAGTGTATTATAAGTAATATCTCCCTGTTGACACCAGTCTTTATTTACTCTTGCCTTTCAGAAGAAACCAAAGAAACCGAGATCCCCCCGGGGCTTCCGAATAGTCAGCTGACCTGGAAACAAGGCCGGCAGCTGTTACGACAGTAAGTAAATAAGTAAAGACATGTGGCAGATATGGTTACAGGCTCATAATACTGTTTTTGATGGGTCGGGAGGCAGAGCTGTCACGGCCAAGCTGCCAAAATACTCTGCCTGTATTGTACCGTGTCAGATGTGTTGAAATGAAAGGTCTTTGTGAAATAAGTCCAGCATCAGGTCTGCAGGAGAGTCTTAATACTGACCAGTCTCCGTTTTCTATCAGTCAGGTGAGGCCATATTTGTCACCATTATCGTAACAAGGTTATGTATGATAAATTGCAGCAAAGTATTGATCATAGGGGGGCGAAACTGGAGGGAATTGTTAATAAGGATTGAGTTGTGAAGTTGGACATTTCCTTTAAGAATAGATCGCTCTTTCATTTATTTTCGGCCTCACATTTTGCTCCTCTCTGCGCAGGTATCTCCAAGAAGTTGGTTATACAGACACAATATTAGATGTTCGGTCACAAAGGGTACGCTCTCTGCTTGGACTTTCAGGTTCTGAGCCCAATGGCTCAGTGGAACCGAAGAACTTAGAACAGCTCCTCAACGGTGGAGATGCTTCACTGAAACAAAAGGGACAGGAAAATAAAAGGTAAATGTTGGTGTATGTGCGTTTTTAGTGTGGTTTAATCAATCTACTGTATTTCAAAGTTGATGTTAAAGGTGATGCCCTAAAAGGCAATGAAATGTAAAAAACTAGACAGTTTTCTGGACACCTGTATAACCATACTTTTATGAGTCGTTGATGGCAGCAGGACAGTGATATATGGACATGTGTTCCAGGATTGTAGCTGGACTTGGAGCCCTTGGGAAGTGACTTGAGATTTCACCATTGAACTCCTCAGCCCCACACCTCACTGCTGTAGTATTCAACCAGAAGCCTGCTAAGCTTTTATTTATGGAAGAGGGGAAAAAGGCTGTGAAGCAGCTAAATTGCAAACTACTCTCCCAGTACAGATACAATCCTGGAATATAAATAAGTTTTTCACTGTCCTACTGCTATTAAAAACCCAAACAATGGTATGGTTACACCGATCTCCAGGACAGATCTAACATGCAGATAGGTTCTCTAAGATTCTGCTGATTGGATTCCAACATAAATGTGGATGAAGTGTTGAGCCATAAGCACATCTATTCTGCCTCGCCACTAAATATGACAGAAAATGGCAAGATGAGAAGTAATAATCTATATATTGATCTGTGATTGTGATCTCTCTCTAGGAACTCAGGGGATGTACTCGAAACATTTAATTTCTTAGAAAGCGTAGACGACAGTGACGAAGAAGACGAAGGGGACCTAATAGAAGAGGTCCCTGATGGGAAGGACAAACCACGGTTAAACAAAAAACATAAAGTAAGATCTTAAGAACTCTCTCTGCAGTTCCTAATATGCATTGTCTTCTCTATTCATCAACGTAAAGGCTAAAAAAAACAGTAAGGCCCCTTTCACACTTTTTCACACGCTTGTTCTGCGCGTGCAGAAATTGCATTGCACTCTGACGCATTGTATTCAATGGGTGTTGTCACACTTGCATTTTTTTTTTTTCTAATGCGTGTTAAAATCTCGGTATGCTCTACACACACACATGAAGAAACACACCATGCAACTTTATGGAGACGCATCAAAAACGCATTGCACTATGAGACACATGCAAGTGCAACGCGTTTTTCACTGCTCAATTGCCATAGAAAAGATAAACCTCAGTCATGAGTCTTTTTCACGTGCCTTGTCTGCGTGTGAAGAACGCATTGAAAGCGCAAAAAAGTGACACTGAACAAACTGATAAAAAAAATGTTAGTTTTTCACTGACCAAACCCTGATTGCACCCTGATCAGACTCCAACGTGGTCTGCAACGAAAGTGTGAAAGGGGCCCAAGACAAGCCAAGATGCAGCAGTGCACTAGTTCAGCATCCCCTCTGATGAACAGAGAAGATACTATAACCTGGGCAAAACTATATCCGCTATCTGAAGGGTTGTCCGGAAATTTATATGGACACTAGAACAGATGCAGAGGCTTTGTGCTGCTGTTAGGGTCAGTATTGGGCTCCTCCGCTGATCAGATATTGATAGCAATATCCTGTCATGGGATTGGCCATCAATAGAAATTCCTGTGCAGCCTCTTAGTCCCCTCTCTCCAAGGGCTTTGTACATTGCAGTCCTCACCATGGCTGAGACGCCAAAATTAGCGCAATCCGTTCTCGCTTTGCTTTCTGCCAACGTAGCATACGTTAAAAATCTCACACTTTTGCCTAAACAGATTGGAAATGAAGGTTTAGCTGCCGAACTCGCCGATGACACAGAGGAAGCATTGAAAGAGTTTGATTTCCTCGTGACGGCAGAAGATGGCGAAGGCGCTGGCGAGGCCAGAAGTTCAGGGGATGGGACTGAGTGGGGTAAGTGGACAAGTTTGTTTGATTTAGACGCCAGTAGGTGGACATCAGCGATGTGTTGGAGCATATGAGCCATTGAGGGGAGCAGTGTATGCTGTTCTATTAGTATCATCTGACTGCAGATGACAGGTTTATCAGTATCCACCTGGTCAGGCTGCCTGATAGAGAACATATTATTAGGACCTACACCTTCTATTGGGTGTATTAGCGAGTTTTGTTATTTCAGTCCAGGCTAAACAGTTGTGTCGTCCTGTAAATCTAGTTAAAGTATTGGTGCTCCATCTAACAAACTGATGTCTGAATTTGAGGATCTTAACCTTGGATAAATAACAAATGGTTTATGTCCATTGGGGATATACAACATAAGTCAGAAAACCAGCATAAAAAGACACATTGCTCACTTCTTATTTTTGAACATCATCTTTGCTGAATTACACTTTCCAGAAAAAGTGGAAACGTCTGAGACCTCTGGTCCTGTTTGATTTATCACCATTATTATCACCATTATCAGTCCTATGGTCTGATGATCAATTTGATGAGATGTTCGCACCATCTAGTGGTACAAGGGGATATCATGACTGGTGCTCTTTATAGTATCCCCCATTCCAGTTTTTTTTTCTTGTAGACTTCACTTCGTTCTGAAATTTTCAATGATTGTATTTGCATAGAAGACAAATGTCAATCTAATACAATCCCTTTAAACCAACTTGGCTGCAGGTTTTTGGGGGTTTTTTTTGCATGTAAACCTGGTACATTCATTCTTATGAGGGCGTGACACGAGCTTACAGTCTATGAGGATGAGGGGGTGACACAAGAGCTTACAGTCTGAGGATGAGGGGGTGACACGAGCTTACAGTCTATGAGGATGAGGGGGTGACACGAGCTTACAGTCTATGAGGATGAGGGGGTGACACGAGCTTACAGTCTATGAGGATGAGGGGGTGACACAAGAGCTTACAGTCTATGAGGATGAGGGGGTGACACAAGAGCTTACAGTCTATGCGGAGGAGGGGGTCACACAAGAGCTTACAGTCTATGCGGAGGAGGGGGTGACACAAGAGCTTACAGTCTATGAGGGGGTGACACAAGAGCTTACAGTCTATGAGGGGGTGACACAAGAGCTTACAGTCTATGAGGGGGTGACACAAGAGCTTACAGTCTATGAGGGGGTGACACAAGAGCTTACAGTCTATGAGGGGGTGACACAAGAGCTTACAGTCTATGAGGGGGTGACACAAGAGCTTACAGTCTATGAGGGGGTGACACAAGAGCTTACAGTCTATGAGGGGGTGACACAAGAGCTTACAGTCTATGAGGGGGTGACACAAGAGCTTACAGTCTATGAGGGGGTGACACAAGAGCTTACAGTCTATGAGGGGGTGACACAAGAGCTTACAGTCTATGAGGGGGTGACACAAGAGCTTACAGTCTATGAGGGGGTGACACAAGAGCTTACAGTCTATGAGGGGGTGACACAAGAGCTTACAGTCTATGAGGGGGTGACACAAGAGCTTACAGTCTATGAGGGGGTGACACAAGAGCTTACAGTCTATGAGGGGGTGACACAAGAGCTTACAGTCTATGAGGGGGTGACACAAGAGCTTACAGTCTATGAGGGGGTGACACTATTTATTTGTATTTTATATACCCAATTAAAGGAATAAAACCTTAATATTCTATACACATACCTGGTGGGATATGTGGTTTTGGTTGAGGATGCTTGCTCATTAGAATGGTCTTGTGGGGGTATGATGCCAGGCACCTTGTGCTACAGCTCATTTTCCCTGTGGACACTACAGACCAGTGCAGGACTTCTGATCCTATTGTGAAAAGGTTCTTATCCGAAAACTCATTCTGTGTCACTTATAACCATGTCTATTGAGATGCAGTTCCCTGCATCTTATCTGTTTTCCATTCTGTATAAAGAGATGTTTCCATCACTACAGTAGTGGTCACCCAGCCCTGTTATAGAGGGGCCACACATAAAATACTCTCATTTACTTCTTTGGGACTTTATAAATTAACCACATCTATCAGACAAGAAGATTGCATGTCCAGCAGATATGTCCCTTTTTTTTACTACGCCTTTAAGCTGGAATAGTTAGCATAGATGTGGCATTGTTTGCATTGCTTCTGGCCCACGCCATGTTGGGGCACTGTGTGTGGGGGAATTTTGGGAAAGTCACTAGTGTTTGCAGTGGCAGTGTGTACTGTGTGTACAAGGTCATATAGTTGTGTAACAAGACTGGTAAATGCTTACTGAACATTACATAAGGCTTATGAGGTCCGTCGATGTACATGAACAGTAACCAATCTAGATAGTATTTTAGGGAATTTCTATTGTCATTGTAAGGAAAGGTGTGTAATCCTTATAATCCACATGCATCTGCTTTCAGGAAAGCCTTCAAGGGTGTTTGCAGAAATGACTAGACCTCAGCATGGGTTTATAAGTAATGATTATACTGTAAGACTTTACTGATAGATGGTAAAGCATAAGCAGTGCGACACAGTGCCGAGCGCTTCATGGATTGAAGCTTCTTGAGAAATTTGCAACAAATCCACAATGTAGTGGACGTACTTTTGGTTTCAAATCCGGTTTTATGGATGATGTACTGTGCTATTTTGTTAACTTGCATTATGTGTACCATTAGTGCTTCAGCCAATCAGATATACAGCATTTAGAGGAACCCTCCAGTCACAGCTAATTTATTGAATGATACCTGAAGGTAAGGAGCAATGAAAATGATTCCTGCTCCCTCCATTCAGACCCTGCAATATGCATTATTCAATGAATTGGCTTTGACTGGAGCGTTCCTTTAAGATTGTGATGAGTGAGTTGTATTGGGACCATTTGCATTTTGTATCTGCATTTTGTATAAACCTAACTGCACGTTGGAGGGGCACTAGCTTGCGTTACACACTATAGTCTACTCATACAAACCTAATAAGACCTTACAGATGAATAAAACAGTCAGATGAAATGATGGTAATGGGGAACTTGCTTGCAAGAGCTTACAATCTATGAATAGATGGTTGCCAGACTGATCAAACTTTTTAAATTTTGTTCTTGGGATAAAATATTGTTAAGATATATCATATTTATTATAAGCCTTCAATATAATCTAAATAGGGGCTGAAAAACCCAGCACCCCCATGGATCACCTTCCCGATGGTGCCTGATCTGTACAGTACCTAGGGATAAGGAGTCGATATAAAGTGTATGGCTATGGGATAGGGGGACAGGTGATGCCATGTGTTCTAGTTCTCATTCCCCAATCTAAGGAGGGTCCTTGTGTAAATTGTGCATTACTGTAGGGCTATTCTCTATAGCAGTGATGGCTAACCTATGGCACTGGTGCCAGAGGGGGCACTCGGAGCCCTTTCTGTGGGCACTCAGGCCATCACCAGTGATGACTCCAGGCATCTTCCTGCAGTCCCAGGCAACCAAGGACTTGCTGTGCACAGAGCTATTTTAAAGTGACAGCTGTACCTGGGACTATTTTCTGCTTTATTGGTGTCCTCAGGGGCTGGTATCAATGAAAACTGTGACAGAGAAGGGAGTATAAATCATAAATTACATTTCTGTGTTGGCACTTTGCGATAAATAAGCGGGCCTTTGTTGTAGTTTGGGCACTCGGTCTCTAAAAGGTTCACCATCACTGATCTATAGGCTCACTGGCTGCACTGTTACTAACATACTAAACACTAGGCACTTCCTGAGATTCAGGTCCTAAAGATCACTATGACAGTTCCTGTAGGTTACAGCATCGCTTTGATCATCCTATAGATTCTTGCCATATGGGATATTTCCCCATCTCCTTCCCTCCATAAAATGACAGGGCAATCTATTAGGAGGTGGACTCGTGTCCTTTCTGTAGCAGGTCTGTCATGGTGATGGCTTCTCTCTTCGGCTTCATTCACACTTGTGAGCCAACTGATGAAAATGATCGTTTCAATTGATCTTATAAGTAAATGGGGGAACGACTAATTGCATCAATCTGAAAACTGCTGACAAGATTCAGTTTTGGAGTAATTGGGGAACACCTCAGAGGCTGAGAGAGGGGGAAAATAAATACAAATATACTTGCGCTGCTCTAGTTCACCCTTCCTCGCGTTCATTGGATACACTCCTGGCAAGGGCAAATGTGTCGGGGTGTGGAGGAAGGCACTGCTAAATGTCAAGGTCTGTTCCTTAAGCCAGTAGTTATACACAGTCATCATTGGATCACTGTGAGTATACAAAGAAATCTGGCGCCAGGACACTAGAGTGTAAGCCGGAGCAGAGTAAGGAGATATAATATAGTTTGTTTGTATGTGTGTGTGTATATATGTATATGTGTATAGAGATATAATCTCTATACACACATACATACACTATATATAATATGTGCTTACTCTGCTCCGGCTCGCGTTCTAGTGTCCTGGCGAAAGATTTCTTTGTATATATTCCTACTTTTAACCCAGGATGTGGATACTTGGACACATTCAGAAGTCCTTATTTGACTTGGACCATTTGCCAACCCTTTGTTTTGGACCTTAATGGGAAATTAAATAATTGTGGAGTTCTGCCAACAAATCCCAAGTATATATTGTAATGGTACTAACCCGTTACTGACCTGCTGACATGTGCTCTCTCTTTTACTAACATCTGCATGCAGACAAGGACGTCCTGTCCCCAACTGCTGAGGTTTGGGATGTAGACGAGTCCCTAATAAATAAACTCAAGGAGCAGTACATGAAGGAGCGCAAGGGGTCAAAGGGGGCCAAGAGTAAGTGCAGCTTTTCCACAATCACTTACAACGTATTAAGTCTCTCTGCTAGCATCCCTCCTACGATCATGACCTGTAGGGTATTCTAGGGAAAGAAGGATCAGGCATGTTGGATTGCAGCACGTCCGATCTCTTCAATATTAACAGATGCAGCTGAAACCCTGTTATAGAGAACTCGTGCATGCTCAGCCGAGTCAAGCGTGTGTGTATGGGATTGTTGGAAGGTCCTACTTGCTTTCCCGTGTATATGAGAGTTGGAAGGTGCTCCCCAGTGTCTTGTTTCCAAACTCCTTTGGATGTAAGGATACTTTAGAGTGTGAGGAAATATCATATTGTCACAAAGCTCCTACACTAGATGGAGAATGCATCAGGGAAGATCTATTCAACAAGAACCACTGCCATTACTTTTCAGGGGTTAACCGGACGAAATTACACGATATGATTGCGGACCTGGGTGATGAGGATCTGTCCCACATCCCTTCAGGCATGCTGAGTCCGGCCCGTTCACCAACCAGAATAACAGATCATGAAGGTGGGAGGGCGGAGGAAGGTACGAATCCCTCAGGGAAAGACCCTTGTCACCTCTGTTGCAGTGAGATGTCGTGTTGTCTCGGTTGTCCCTAGCACTTTATATTAGCGACAGTTTTGGTAATCTGTATGTGCAAGATGTCTTTGTCCACACACATCACAAATTATTATTATTTTGTCTTTATAGCCGAGCCCATTACATTTCCATCTGGAGGTGGGAAGACCTTTATCATGGGATCCGAAGATGTCCTCGAGAGTGTTCTGGGACTGGGGGACCTAGCCGACCTTACTGTGACGAATGATTCGGACTACAGTTACGATGTAAGTGTTCAGGTTTACTGCAGTTTTATAGCAACCTTCTACAATTCTATTTGTATATACACAGTTTACACTCATGACAGCAACTGTCCTGAAAGGTTCATAGAGGTTTTTCCAATTTTATTATATTTTATCCACAGGAAAGGAGATAACAATGTGATTGGTAGGTGGTCTGACTGCTGGGGCCCTCACCAACATATGTACAAACCACTTGGGGATCTAATGGAATGAAGAAGCAAGTCGACCATGCTTGCTGCCACTCCATTCAGTCCTGTTTGGGCATCAGATATTGCTGAGCAAAGCACTGGACTATCCCTGGCTCTCTTATAGACAAGAATGGGTGTGCTGGAGAGACCAGAGCGTTGGCCTCTGCAATTTTTGATGCGCTTGTACTAATGAATAGAGCGTCAGGATACATGCTCAACCCACCACTTCATTGGGTCGGTGCAAACGGGACCCCTTTCCTAGTGATTTGTAGTGGTCCGTTCCCACCATTGGTGGAGGTACCCAGCAGTCGGACCCAGAAGACCAGATTGATTATTCACCCTTGTTTTGTGGATAACAATCTTGGTACCACCCTTTCAAAGGGGTTTTCAATGCAGAAATCTATGAATTCTCTCCAGTTATGATTCACACCTGATTTTGGCTATAAAGAATGAAAAAAATCCTAATATAGCAATGGGGCCTCTAGATTGGGAGGATGTGTCTGTATTTCATATGGAAACCCAGCGATCAGCTTTTTAACAGTTAGGACAGGACCAGAAATGGAGTATCTATCCGAAATGTTACTGCAGAGCCTTAAATGGGATCAGCACCTGCGCTGTGCCTGAATCGCCACTACACTACAGATGGAGCTGTCTACTTTGGACTCTGTCTGTATTGTCAAACAGCTGATCTATTGGGGGCTGCTGAAAATTACAACCTGCACCAATTGCCTATTGAAGACCCAGGCTGTAAGTAAATAGATTTTCCTCAAGAAAGATATTTATGGCACTGATCACTAAAATGAAACTATGATGCTACTTCTTACAGCAGTGGTTGTAATTTTATGTAAAATGTTGAGAACTAAGTTATATAGGGCTCAATACTCACAAGGGCCTTGGAGTTGTGTAAACTCTGTATCTTGATGGTTACGCTGTTTACATAACATTTTTCCAATGTCTAATACTTTTATGAGAATTAATGAGATGTTACCTTTCCTTCCGCTGTGCAGATGCCATCCAATAAGGATGCTTTTAGGAAGACCTGGAACCACAAGTACACCCTGCGGAGTCACTTTGATGGAGTTCGGGCGCTAGCATTTCACCCAGTCGAGCCTGTACTGGTGACCGCATCCGAGGATCACACCCTAAAATTGTGGAACCTGCAGAAAACGGTCCCTGCCAAAAAGTGAGTGCGTTTGCTATATTTCAAGGTGAATGATGAAAAACTTAGTATAACTAAAATAACTATATTTCTGTTCTTTAGGAGTGCCTCATTCGACGTGGAACCCATCTACACATTCAGAGCTCACATGTAAGTTTTTAGCGTCAAGATTTTTTAAATGAGGTAATTTTATCGATTTGTGTGTTTCCACTCGTATTATGAAACGATGAATGTTGTGGTGTCTGTGACATTTGTTTTGGGACACTCTTCCATAGTTGACTCTCTCTTTTCTCAGGGGTCCGGTCCTCTCCCTAGTGGTCAGCTCTAATGGAGAGCACTGCTTCAGTGGAGGAATAGATTCTACAATACAGTGGTGGAAGATGCTGAGCCCAAATGTGGATCCCTATGATACATATGGTAGGTTGAAGCTTCCCTTCAAGTGCTTATGTCATGTGATTTCACAACTTTAGCCCCATCAAATATGCAGAATAGGTGATAAATGTTTGATTGCTGGTAATCTCATTAGTCTCTAGAATTTTATGCATAACTGAGCATAATATGGAGGAGAAAAGAGGTGCATTGCAACCGCACAGTTCGTTTTATTTTGCTGTTCCACTCACTCAGATTAATAAAGTAATCTGCCGAAATATTTGCTTCTACCATGGAGTCGCAGCCAAAGTTGCCATGTAGCACCAGCCTTAAAGGGGTTCTCCACTTATACTGGAAAACTTATACAGGAATACAGGGAAAAGAAACGCAGGTACTAGCCTCGCTCCGGCTTGCGGTTCAGACATATGTTGTTGCTCCAGGCTGGGCTGGAAATGTCAATCACACGATCAATGTGGGCCAATCATTGGAGAGAACACTGATGTTACTGCTGAAATTCACTGATTGGCTGCAGCAGTCACATGACTGTGACGCTTCTGACTCGGCTGTGCAGGGCAACAAAGAAATTATTTCCAAGCTAGATAGAGGGCAAGACCTTTACTTTTTTATTTCTTGCTCAAATCAGACTTCCCAGCATAAGAGCCTCCTCCCTGAATTTGTGGAATGGGCATGCCGGACGCCCGTTCTAGTTATTGTGGCCGTCCAAGCAAAAAATTTGATTTCTATCTTTTTACATATGTGTTTTGGGAATAATGACAACCTTGAAGATGTCACATAGTGACTTTGTTTATTAACTGTACATTCATTACTGTCTGTCCCACAGATCCCAGTGTTCTCTCTGGCACTTTGGTTGGACACACAGACGCCGTATGGAGCTTGTCGTACAGTGGGGTTAAAGACAGATTGCTTTCTTGCTCCGCTGATGGAACGGTTCGGTTATGGAATCCACCAGAGAGTGTGCCATGTATTGGAACATACAATGGAAACAAAGGTAAGGAATAGAGCAGGAATAGCTCCCTTAGTTGGGTGACAGGTCTTAGATTGGTATATCAATTATCTTCCTTCTATAAGGGGGAAAGGTCAAAATGATTGACAGTGGTCCCTTTTTTTAAAAATTTAATGGTTGCTCCCATCTTTGGTGTTTTATGCTCAGTCTGTCCTGTTAATAAGTGAAATCCCTCTGGTTTGTCTCCCTCAGAACACGGCATCCCCACATCAGTGGATTTCATAGGATGTGACCCAGCCCATGCTGTGGCCTCTTTCACCTCTGGTTGTATTGTGATCTATGACCTGGAGACTTCCCAGTCCCTGCTGCAGTTGTCTCCACCTTCTGATTCTAGTAAGTATATGTTTAATTTTTTTTAGCTGTACACAAATTACTTTTTAGGCTCCTGGCACATAATATGGACGGATTTCCGGCCACGCCATTTGTGCCCGGATTTTGGTTCTCATAGAAGCTTATGGAGTCACGGTGTGGTGAGCACACATTTTCTCACTGACCGTGCACAGAAATATATGGGACATGTCCTATAGTTCGCCGTGCTACGGAGCTGGCCACTCGCTCCTCTATGGAGGGGAGAGGGGTGTGCAGCGCTCCTCTTTTGCGCGCGGATGTACGCTTCTTTGCGATGGGGGTAATGGCATTCCCTATTGGGTCAAAAATGCGTTCTGTTTAATTCATTTTCTGTACTGCTGCAGAAATGGAGGGGCGTACTATTATTTACAGCAGTCCCATGACTGGGTCATGGGTGGGCCATGGTCACTCCTATTTTGACCTATAGAGGCACCTATTGTGATGTCCATATGCCTCTAGGCCCATAGGCAACTATCATGTTGTCCTATGCCCCTCATGTGACTTTCCTGAAAAAAGGTTGTCCCAATATTGAGATCTAACTTCTGCAACACCCACAATCACAAAATTGGGAATCCTTATCCTCCTAATGGATGGGGTGATGGGCCGTGCTTGCGCTTTACTTCTCTGTTTGCTATCTATTGGATTGTCAGGGAGTTTAAATAACTCGACCACAGCAATAGAGAACAAGTGGATCCACTGGGTGCATGCATGATTTGTAAGTAAGCAGCGCCCCCATTTTCTCACTGGTGGAGGTCTTTTGGCTTCTGTTGGCCCCACGTAGGTTTGTGGGGTAGTTTGGCTACACTGCGGCAGACTTCTAAAACGATTCTCTCTTGTTTTACAGGTATCCCATTTAGTGGCCACATAAACAAGGTTGTGAGTCACCCCACTCTTCCTGTTACCATAGCTGCCTATGAGGATAGGCAAATCAAATTTTTTGACAACAAGTCTGGTGAGTTCCTCCTCTTATTGTGTTGTATGCTGTAAGACTGTTCACATCTGCATTGCTGATTTACCAAGGTCAATTACCAGAGCATGAAGGTGCACCAAGCATGGTGTCTGATGTGTTACTGGATAGTATAACCCTGTACAATGCACCAATGTGCCTTTATTTTACAGGGAAGACCATTCATGCAATGGTTGCTCACCTGGATGCTGTTACTAGCCTTGCAGTGGATCCCAATGGAATTTACCTAATGTCTGGAAGTAAGTGGTTTATGTATATATAATGTATACACTAATCATTGGAATTCCTGCATGTCTGGATGGCTGAGCTGTACAGAGTGTTCTGGTACTGGTTAACTACCCTATAAGCAATACTAAGAAAGGATAATATCTATACAATGTGTTATCCGATTCATATATGATCTGAAGAGAAATAAAATTCATGCTAGACTTGTTGCTCTCCTATTGCTATTTGGAAGATGAGATTCTCTACTTTAAAGGAAATCTACCATCAAAATCCATCATGATAAACCAGGGACATTACTCATAGATCCCGGCACCGGGACTGTAGTAATCTTCTTATTTGTTATCCATGGTCTCCTTCCTTCTAAAATCAACTATTATGCTGTAGCTGCAAAGGCTGTTACCATGTGTAGGAATGTTCCCCTCCCCACTGTGTGAGATTACTGTAGGCAGAGGGAGGGAAGTGCTGAGGGAGAGACCCAGAAGGGCTCTGCTATGACCTCCTACTTTCATTATCATTATTTGAAAAGTTGATTTTAGAAGGAAGGAGGCCATAGATAACAAATAGAAGATGATTACCACAGTCGCCATGCCTGGACCGATGATCCCTGGTCTCTCATGTTTTGGTTTTGATGGTAAATTTCTAGGTACTATACAACCTAAAATAGAGGTGGAATTCAGATGCCCCAAAAAGTTACTCATCACCCTAGGGCAGTGGTGGCACTGGTGCCAGAGTTAGCACTCAGAGACCTTACTGTCGGCACATGGGCAGTCTCCAAGGACACAGACTGCCTCAGACTCCAGGAAGGTGCCATGTCTGGCTAAGTAGTGCCCTGCTATTTTAAAGTGACCCATCCTGTGCTGTATGGTCCTATCCGAAGAGTGAGAAGGCGTGGACAGGGTCGTATTGGAGCTCAAAGTTTCTGGTAGCAATAAGTTTGGAAAAAGCTAGTGTGTTTTGGATCTTATTTTGGGCATTCGATCTCTAAAAAGTTCACCATCACTGCCCTAGGGGGTGTGGCGGGAAGTTTAGTGGGGTAAAAGCTGGTGACTGCTCCTTGTTTCTGCATGGAGCTATAATAAGGTAAAGGTCACAGTTTTTTGTTACTACTGCAGTCTCTTACGTCCTTCCGTCTTGCAGGCCACGACAGCTCAATTCGCTTGTGGAATCTGGACAGCAAGACCTGCGTGCAGGAGATAACCGCCCACCGCAAGAAGTTGGACGAGTCGATATACGACGTTGCCTTTCACCCATCCAAAGCGTTCATTGCCAGTGCTGGAGCCGACGCCCTGGCTAAGGTCTTCGTGTGACCCTTCTACACCCGTCCCCCTGTTGCTTACACCGTGCCCACAAGTGCACTTTGGAACAAACATTACAGTCACTTGTGGTATTTAAACGAGTTCTTACAACATCACTGCCAAGAGGAATGATCTCCTGCGCTAACACTACACGATGGCTCCTTCTGCAGGATGGGGGAGATACTGGTTACCGCACAGCCGGCGCTACACCCCCCCTCCCTTCATCTTGTCATTTATCAGGACGGGCCCCCTCCAGGGCTTTATTACTGTACTCTTACCCTCTTACACAGTAACCAGTATTCACAGCCCCTGCAGAGGGTGTCTGTCCTGTATTATATATACTATAAATAGGTCCTTTCTTCTACAATGCATACGGGGGAAAAAAAACATTTGAATTTTAATTTTTTTTTGCAATTTATTATTTTTTTGTTTGCGCCTTGTACTTACGACTTTCAGGTCCTGGGTGCACCAGTATTGTGAATGAAGAGCTCGACTAACACGTGGGTTACACAGAGCTGCTTATCAACCATTGAATATACCGTTGTATATTCATACACAGTTACAATGCAATAGCGGAAAAAACATAATCCCCCACCTTCTTTCCCAAAAAATATTCCCCCTGGAACTTAGAGAAGCGAGGAAGCTTCATCCACACGATTCTACCCAGTTCGGAATGCAATACCGCGATGAAGCGCCGGCTCGTCGTGTTCAAGGTGGGCTTTGTACCACGCAGTGTCCGGCTGCCAATGAAGGGATTTTACTTTTTTTTTTTTTCCCTTCTCTCTTTTCTTGGACAGTGCTAGTGTGTTACTATATATACATATATTTTTTTTAACATTAGTCCTGCGTATATATATATACAGGTTTTGGCCTAACTATTGGTTTTTTTTTTGCTTTGTCACAAGAGTTGCAGTGTTTTTATCAGGGTTCGTACAGACCCGAGAATGAAATTAATTTTAATGTTTGATTTTTTGTTATAATTTCATATTATCATTTTCCCCCTTTCCTTAAAACCACATTTGTCCTTTTTTTTGTAATTTTTTTTTTTTTTTAGATATATATATTATATATATATTTTTTCTCCTTAATGTACTTTGGATCCCTTTATAAAGTCGGTGACGCTGCCAGAAGGTCTGGCGTTAGAGCGGGTTAAACACAGCTGCGTGGTTACACACTAACTAGGTCCTTTTTGATTTTCTTCTCTCTTAAAGTGGAACCTGTTATGCTAAAATTGTGGTCCAACTTGGAAAGGAGGAGAAGAGCAGACTGATGTGACTTTGTACTGAAAAGATTCAGTATGATGTCATTTTTCTTTCACTCCTGTCTCGAGTTTTAACAAAGTTTGTGGATAGCAGAAGTACTGTGAGTGTGTATATATGAAGAATACCATGGTTTACAGTCATTATATGACTTGTAGTAGTCTCCTCTCTGCAGTCTGTATGTGTAATTTGCAGTTTTCTCATAGCTGGAGATATAGCTGCTTTGACTCACTGCATCCTCTCCCCTCTCTATAGAACCTCCTTTGCAGGATGCCTGTATTTTGTAATCCTCTGTGTTGATGGGTGGAGATGTAGCTGTTATGATTTACAGCACCCCCTCCCATCTCCATAGAGCTGCTCTGCAGGATGCCTGTATTTTGTTTTACTCCGTGCTGATAGGTAGAGATCTAGCTGCTGTGACTCACTGCACCCCCTCCCCTCTCCATAGAACTGCTCTGCAGGATGCCTGTATTTTGTAATCATCTGTGCTGATGGTTGGTGATGTAGCTGCTGTGAATCTCAGCTCCACTTCTCCTCATCTATATAATATGACACCTCAGTAAGCTTCTATCTGGTTACTAGCAAGACACAATTCAGCAGAGATTTCGGAGGGAATAGCAGATTATAAAGGAGTAAACAAGCCAAAGTAAGTGGAGAAAGAAGCAATTTCCTTTTAAGATGAGAAATATTGTTGTAATACTAAAAGTATTATACCATTCATTTTATGCAAAGTTAGTTGAAAAGTTAGCGACCAAGTTAGTCTAGTGGGAGGTCCTACTTGGTGATTGACAGCTATATCATTACGCACCCTAGTACAAGGAAGAATGTTGATTACCGTGTAGGTCCGCCCACTTGACTCAGCTCCTCCTCCTCCATATAACGGTGCCCAATGTTGGCTGTGATAGGTTCCCTTTATCTGTCAAGAGAGGCGGTCCCATATAGTTTTTTTTTTTTAATCGCTCCTCCGCCCCTTTTTAACAATTGCAACATTCTATCACTGTGTGATATTTTGTATGTTTACTTTATTTACGAGTTAATTTATCCAGGTTTTTCCCCGAATCCTGCTCAGTTACAACGGCTTAATGTTATTTATTTCAGCTTTATATTTGTTTCTTTTGTTCATGCAACACAGGACTTGCATTATTTGTGGGACACGAACAGAATTTTTTTTTTTTTTTTTAAAGAATGACCGATGGCCTTTATTTACTTTGTTCTACGATAGGATATTTAAAATCAGGAGCTTTTTTTTTTTTTTTTTCTCCCACCTCCCCCTGCCGGGCTTAGATACTACACCGAGCAAGGATGATACTAAACTATGACATATTCTTGCTCTGTGGCAAATTTTGCACCTTAAAGAGAACCTGTCATGAGATTTTTTTTTTTTAACACCATTATGTGACCTGTTTTTAGTAGTATTTTACTGGTCCTGGAAGATAAAAAATAAAATAAAAATGAATGCCCATGTTGGAAGGAAGGCTCATTACACATGAGTGAGTTTCGATGCATCTGGCTGGAACATCTGGACTGATTGGTGGGCAACCGGAACTGATCTCAGCCGGTTCCGTTCCGTTTGCTCCGCGTTCAACATTCCAAGTCAAACTCATTCATGTGTAAGTGTTCTAAAGGAGGTGGAGATGCTGGATGGGGTCAAATCATGTCCTAACTACCAACAACCCTCCCCCCCAACATCACCAATCAGATTGAGATCCCTGGGGATCGGGAACTTTGTCACAAATGTGTCCGAAACAAGTGCACCCTGAGGAACCTGCACATGCTCTGATTGTGTATCCAAGGGGTAAGTATATCATGAAAGTACAAGACAATGATTATTATTATTAAATAATTTATAATAATATAATGTGAATTGAAACATGAACTTAGTTGGGCTTGTGCTAAGTTCCCTTTCCTTGGGGAGAGGTGAAACCAACCTGGACAACTTGACTTTGACTTCCGCAAACCTCCAGTCCCAGGTCAGGTAATTGGGAGAAGAGGCATCAAGAAAAAAATAAATAGTAGGTGGGGCTACGAAGAATGTTTTTAGAAACAATATTATCTAAACAGATTGATACCATCGTGGAGGGAAAAAAATTCTTCCAACAGGTTCCTTTTATATTAAATTTTTTTTTTTTTCTCACTTTAATCTCCTCATCTGTTACTTCTCGCGTCTCCTGATTTGTCGTCGTCGTCTTCTACATCATTTTTTTTTTTTCTTTCTTTTAAGCTTTATTTAGTTTCCGGTATTGACAAAACGATTTTTCATTTTTGTGTTATGCATGACTAAAAAAAAAATAAATCTATTTCACCTTTTTTTTTTTTTTTTCTGGTCTTCCACAAAAAAAGGAAAAAAAAAAATCTGGCGAGTTTGCGCGTTTTTTTTGTAAGGGTTTTTTTTTGTTTGTTTTACAGACTGCAAATCGACAAAAATTTTTAAGATTGTACCACGGAAAAAAAAATAAAAAATCAGTACAGTTGTTGAAAAATAATGTATATAAAATGCATATAATAAATATTAAATGGCGTACCTGTATACACTTGCATTGATTGACACCTCCTGATGACGGCAGAGCAGGTAACGAGATATTTTTGTAAATAATTTCTATATTTGTTAATATGAAGCTTCTCGTTTGGGGTGGGGGGGGGGGGGAGACTATTACTATGGTGTATTTATGTTACCTCCGCATTAACTAGCCTAGC
This sequence comes from Engystomops pustulosus, assembly GCF_040894005.1. Classification (NCBI taxonomy): domain Eukaryota; kingdom Metazoa; phylum Chordata; class Amphibia; order Anura; family Leptodactylidae; genus Engystomops; species Engystomops pustulosus. The sequence goes on from NC_092417.1 coordinate 33,041,129, forward strand.
GTAGTGCTGTTTTATATAGATGAAATGATGCAGAAAAGTCTATATTTTTATTTTATTCTTGAAATAAACTTCCTGCATGTCATGATGAAAACCCTTTGGATCCTTAAGAGGCGCTAACCACGAGGAGAAAAAAAAATAATACCTTTCCTTTCCATTTTGAGAAACACAAAAAAAAATAAAAATTTCTAACATTTTTAGTGCCCATTTTTTCTAATTTTCTGTGCAGTTCTTTTTGGTTTACGCACAATTGAAGTTTTAAAGGGGTTGTTGAAAAACAAACAAACAAAAAAAAAAATACTATGGCTGCTTCCTTCCTTCCTTCCGTACCACACGTGACTGGTGGTATTGCAACTGAGCTCCATTCTTCTCTATACAGCTGTAATAACCCGCACCAACCATGGCAGGTGTGCCGCTGTTATTTTTTTTTGGGGGGGGGGGGGGTTGTGTGTGTGTGGAGTTAAGCATCTGTGATTTTCAACTCCTTTTCAAGGGTTTTTTTCCACAATGTAAATTTTGATTTGTTCTCTAGTATAGATCATCCAGATGAGTAAGGGGGGCATGACACTCCTGCTAAAAAGTGTACAGTGGCTGTGCTTGGTATTGCAGCTCAACACCGTTCACTTCAATGGAAATGAACTGGAAGCAGCCCATTGACATGATGTAATGAGTCTGAGGAGCTCACTGAAGCATTATTGAAGTGGCCCACTGATGAAGGTGGAAGTTCTGGAACTTGCAATACCCGGGATGTGGCTTTGAAAAGTTACTATAGTGCAGAATGTAATTGCCCAGGTGGCTTTGACCCCCTGGTTTAGAGGGATGGTTCTGTACGACAATAGGTGCGCTGCTCTGTTCCAGTTCCTTATTTAATGCCTTTTATAGGTCATGTGTATCACAGCCTGAGGGGGTGGGGGAATGAGGGAGCTGATTTCTCTTCAGAGAGTTTCGTACATTCGACGTCTCTCTTGGCTCCTGCTTCTCCACCTCACCCTTAGAAATTCTCTTCAGCGAGTCCCACACAGCCAATGTCTTTCTCAACTCATGTATTCCCCCCACCTTCAGGAATTCTCTTCAATCAGTCTTATTCAACATCCCCCCCCCCATCCTTCAGGAATTCTAGTGCTGGCCTCTTCTTCTGACTCTGGAGCTGCAGCATAAATGTTTCAGGTGACGACGTTGGATGAGGCTCTCAATGGAGGAGCACTTACTGATCTGGCTATACCACGTATCACACTCATGGGTAATAAGGGATTTCGTAACCACCCTTACTTGGCTGTGAAGTACATGTATGCACCTTTTTCTTAGCACATTTATTGTATAGAATAGATACTGAACAATAATTTTTCCCATAAGTGAAAAAGTTTATAGTCTATCAACACGTTTTATTCAATTTTTTATTTGAATCCGGTTTTTGGTCTTTCCAAATGTAAAAAAAAAAAAGTTTAATATTTTGTCACTTCACAACTTGTAACAACTTGTTGTGACTTTGTACATTACTAAATAATGCCATGACTTTAAGTGTGCAACCTCTGGCACCTCATCCTTAAACATAAATATGTCAAGTGGTTTGTTACACAAGTCACATGTAGTAGTAAAGCATGTCATTGCTGCAAACTGATCATCCCTTGCGATTGAATAGATAAGACTTCCATTGTGATATTATAATACTCCATGGATTATGATTAATTTTCGGGAGTGTCAGAGTTCATGCTGTAGTGTAAACACCGCCGTTGAGTTACAGGGACATTGTGCAATGTTTTCCATTTTGGTGTTACCTGCTGCAGAAATGACCCAAATTCGGGCTGGATTTGTAGTGGAAATTCTCTGCCTCCACCATGTACAGAGAACATTGATGCATGAATCGCCATGGCTTTAAAGGAAATTTACCACCAGGATCAAGGATCGTAAACCAAGCACACTGGCATACTGTTGTGTGCCCCCTATGACAGGATTCCCTCTTCTTTTACCATCTTATGCCCCCATTTTTAAGAAATACAGGCGGAACTGTATACTTTATCATTGTAACCCCAGCCAAATTTTTTTTGGTCTCTGTGACAATTGGATTTTAAAAATGTTGGGTTTAACAGGATTAACAATAAAGCTTCATTACAGACACTTGTGATATCTGTTACAGCTGTTTACTGTAGCTTAAGGATAAAGTACAGTAAATTTCCAACATCCAGAGGTCTGTTTGTAACTAGGGGTTGTATGTAAGTCAGGTGTTCTTAAGTAGGGGACCGCCTGTAAATGGATGAAAAATTGTGCAAATGAGCCTGAGGAGCTCCAGGCTCCATTAACACCTATAGGACCTGGAGCCCCTCGAGCTCATTTTCTTAAAGCTAAAAGAAGACCAGATGCAGGAGGCACACACCAGTTTGTCACAGTGTACTTGGTTTACAATCCTTGATGCTAGTGGTAGATTTCCTTTTAAAGGGAACCTGTCACCATGTTTTACCCAACTAAACTACTAGTCCCCTCAGTTAGGGCATGAAATGTCCCTTCTAGAATTTGCTAACTTTATGTGAAATCTCACACGTTTACTAATAAGAATGCTACAAATAATAATCCTGTTAGGCAAATTTGAATTTTCTCGTCCTATTTTCAAATGAGATGAGTCAAGTTTAGTGCTTCCCCGGGTAGTGTCACTTCAGAAGCCTCAATCTTCTGTTCAACAGCACCTAGAAACAAACATGGTGTCTTATTAAAGATGAGGATCTCATCTTTCAGATCACAGGCTCATGGTTTAGTAAGCTACAAAACTGGAGATACGGGCATCTGAATGCATAGTAGGAAATACAAGCTGCAAATAAAAACCTAGTTTCTGCCTTTTTTTTTCTGTATGTCTAGTTCTGTAGCTAAAAAAAACTAAGCTTGAAGTTCTTATCTTGACACAAAACACATGTTTCTAAGTACTATAGAACAGAAGATGGGGGGCTTCTGTAGTGACACTACCCCTGAAGCCTTTAAACTTGTGAAAATGGGATGAGAGGAGCCCTAGTTGCCTTACTTTGAGGGAGACCCCCCCCCCCCTCCCGCCCCGTTATGTAAATCATTACCCATTTACTTATAAGGGGGAAATCTAGAAAGGCCATTTCATCCATTTAATAGGGTAAAATCTGGTGACAGGTTCCCTTTTAAGATCCTTAGGAGTCAAATTGTGTTGCATGTAGATGGCAATGACTTGTATCCCATTCACTCTATCCAGGAGTCATATGTGATGGCTGGAGGTTGGTTATCTATGGATTGCTTATTCCTGGCGTCCTGTCATGCCTCCACTAAATATAGCGAGCTGTGGGGTACTTTCAGCACAGCAGCATTTAGCTTACATTCCCCTGGGAACATGTGAACATCACAGGGGGGGGCAACATGTAGCCTGTAGATCAAGTTCCAGCAACAAACAATTATCTTTTCAGGGTTTTTCCCCAGTAATGATGATTAAAAATAAAACAAAAAAATTTGTGTACTGGTATTATTTAAAAAAAAATTATTTAAACTTGCCGAACCAAAAAAAAAAATTCTATATTCTTCTGGGTACCCAGGTTACGAGAAAGGAAGGAATGTACCTGAAATTTTGTAATACCAAGAAGTGCACGTGATTTGCATCAATGGAGAAGACTGATAAATACGTTATTTGTAATATGAGCAATCGAAAGCAAGATACATGTTGTATGGAGGGAGATGACATATATTTCAGAGAAAATTTGGTCAATTTTTAGCAGAAGTGTCTGAGAGCAGAACTATTGAAGTAGCCCATGGCAACCTATCACAGCTCAGCTTTCATTTTCCCACAGCTGATTATAAAATTAAACATGAACTGTGATTGGTTATTATGTGCAAATAGAAGAGTTTTACCGCAGAAACTTCTGATAAATGGTCTGTTTCTGGGGTGATCCTTTTAAGAATGGGGAGAACACGTAATAAAGAATGAGTGTGAGAATAGAGTTGGGTGTGGAGCTCCGTACATGGAGATTATCCCCCTTCTCTGCTTAAAGGGGGTTGTCCTGTCACGGGGTAGGGGCAAAAGTGCTTATTGGTGGGGGTCCTAGTGGTGCACTTAACCATGAATCAAGGTCTTTTGTACCCCAAATGAACAGAGCAACCAGTCACACAATCGCCCTTCTGCTATATGCACCTCTATACCTCTTCTGCTATCTCCATAGATGGTGAAAGAAGTGGAAGCACGCATATCCGAGCAGCCCCTCCATTTCTAATCAGATAATCTGACCCTGAATTCAGTGACCTGGTTCTCTTGTGTAGAGGAGTGAAGCTCTAACCAAATTTCACACACCAATCTCCATGCAGAGTACAGGAATCCCTCCATCGTGTAAAGCTATTCTGTAGGGAAGGGATTCCTTGTGTCATATATCACTATGAGGGTCCCTCTTCTCTGCACGGTGGTCCGTCTATGCAATTAGGCCACTGTGTGAAATTTTAGCTTTCAGAGCTACCGAAAGACCGGGGGGAGGATTATATGTGCTCCTGCACAGTGTAATAGTCTGTACTGCAGCAGCATGGAGGACCATTAGCATAATTTAAAAGGTTGATTTTAGAAGGAAGGAGGCCACAGATAACCGATACGAGAAGATTACCACAGTCACGGTGCCTGGATCTATGCTGAAGTTTCCTTGGTTTATCATGATGGGTTTGGATGGGTTCCATTAAAAGAAAATCTACTGTCGCCAAATTTTACCCCATTGAACTACTAGTCCCCTCAGGTACGAAATGAAATCTTTCTAGAATTCATGATTTTATATAAAATATCACCCGTTTTACCTATAAAAAATTCCCCTTAAAGTCGAGCACAAATATGACTCTTCTCATCCCATTTTCACAAGAGATGAGTCAAGTTTAGTGGGTGCAGGAGTCGTTTCACTTCAGAAGCCTACACTCACCGGCCACTTTATTAGGTACACCATGCTAGTAACGGGTTGGACCCCCTTTTGCCTTCAGAACTGCCTCAATTCTTCGTGGCATAGATACAACAAGGTGCTGGAAGCTCCTCAGAGATTTTGGTCCATATTGACATGATGGCATCACACAGTTGCCGCAGATTTGTCGGCTGCACATCCATGATGCGAATCTCCCGTTCCACCACATCCCAAAGATGCTCTATTGGATTGAGATCTGGTGACTGTGGAGGCCATTTGAGTACAGTGACCTCATTGTCATGTTCAAGAAACCAGTCTGAGATGATTCCAGCTTTATGACATGGCGCATTATCCTGCTGAAAGTAGCCATCAGATGTTGGGTACATTGTGGTCATAAAGGGATGGACATGGTCAGCAACAATACTCAGGTAGGCTGTGGCGTTGCAACGATGCTCAATTGGTACCAAGGGGCCCAAAGAGTGCCAAGAAAATATTCCCCACACCATGACACCACCACCACCAGCCTGAACCGTTGATACAAGGCAGGATGGATCCATGCTTTCATGTTGTTGACGCCAAATTCTGACCCTACCATCCGAATGTCGCAGCAGAAATCGAGACTCATCAGACCAGGCAACGTTTTTCCAATCTTCTACTGTCCAATTTCGATGAGCTTGTGCAAATTGTAGCCTCAGTTTCCTGTTCTTAGCTGAAAGGAGTGGCACCCGGTGTGGTCTTCTGCTGCTGTAGCCCATCTGCCTCAAAGTTCGACGTACTGTGCGTTCAGAGATGCTCTTCTGCCTACCTTGGTTGTAACGGGTGGCGATTTGAGTCACTGTTGCCTTTCTATCAGCTCGAACCAGTCTGCCCATTCTCCTCTGACCTCTGGCATCAACAAGGCATTTCCGCCCACAGAACTGCCGCTCACTGGATGTTTTTTCTTTTTCGGACCATTCTCTGTAAACCCTAGAGATGGTTGTGCGTGAAAATCCCAGTAGATCAGCAGTTTCTGAAATACTCAGACCAGCCCTTATGGCACCAACAACCATGCCACGTTCAAAGGCCTCAAATCACCTTTCTTCCCCATACTGATGCTCGGTTTGAACTGCAGGAGATTGTCTTGACCATGTCTACATGCCTAAATGCACTGAGTTGCCGCCATGTGATTGGCTGATTAGAAATTAAGTGTTAACGAGCAGTTGGACAGGTGTACCTAATAAAGTGGCCCGTGAGTGTATATCTTCTATTCTATAGCACCTAGAAACCTGCTACTGGTGTCATATTCAAGATAAGAAGCTAATATTCCAGATCTCAATGATTATGGATTATTAAGGATTATTGTTCTCTAGGCTACATAACTGGACATACAGGCAGTACAATATTAGGCAGGTAATGGACCTTTATCTGTAACTTGCATTTCCAACTATATCTTCAGTTGTCTCTTTTTCTAATGACACCAGCAGCATGTTTTCAGGTTCTGCAGAACAGAAGATAGCGGCTTCCAAATCAACACTCCCCCTCAAACCACTAAAATTGAACTCCTGAGGAGATTTTTTTTTTTTTTTTTATAGGCAACAGGTTGGTTTTCGCATAAAAGAAGAAATTCTAAAAAGGACATTTCATACCCTACCTGAGGGGCTAGTAGTTAAAGGGGTATTCTCGCCTGGGCATTCACATTCTGTTTGAATAATCTGCCATATGTAAACATTTCTTCAATTAGATGTTATTAAAAAAAATGTTCCTGTGTGAAGATAATTTTTCATAAATGTAGTCATGTTGTCCCTTAGAAATGAGCGAGCTTCCTTGGATATGGCCACCTCTGGTGGAGGGATTGCACAAAGAAACAAAAGTTTTTCGTATATGAAATGTCCGGGAGTTACTGCAGGTCGCACAGCCGTCCTGGGGTAATGATTGCTGAATCCTGGTGGTCCGGCAGGGCTCAGTAGCGCATGTCTGGCCACTGCTGCCAAAATGTGAGGTGGTCGTATCCGAGGAAGCCATCTTGTTTCTAAGGGACAACATGACTACATTTATGAGAAATTATCTTCACACAGGAACATTTTTTTTTTAATAACATCCAATTGAAAAAATGTTTTCATACAACAAATGAATTTAATTAACCCCATAGCGCAATAAGACGTACCCTTACGTCTTACTGCGCATGGGGGAGTATGAAGAGGGCTCACAGGCTGAGCCCTCTTCATACTCACCGGGCGTTTGCTTCATAATGAAGCAAACGCCCGTCGCTAACACCCGCGATCGGTGCTTGCACCGATCGCGGGTGTTAACCCTTTGATTGCCGCCGGCAAAGCTGCCGGCGGCATTAAAGAGCCGGCGGCGCGTGGGCGCCGACCATCTTGGCTCCGATCGTCACTCCCCGTGACGTCACCGGGGAGCGGCGATCCGTTGCCATGACAGCCTGGGATCACACAAAGATCCCAGGCTGTCATGATCGGGGCTATCTATTATAATGTGCGATCTGCACATTATAATAGATGGTATGCAAAATCCCCATATACTGCCATACTGTAGTATGGCAGTATATGGTAGGATCAATCAGACAACCTAGGGTTAAAGTACCCTAGGGAGTCTGTAAAATAGTAAAAAAAATAAATAAAAAAAAGTAAAAAAAAAAAAATTATATTAAAAAAACATAAAAATTCAAATCACCCCCCTTTCCCTAGAACTGATATAAATATAAATAAACAGTAAAAATCATAAACACAATAGGTATCGCCGTGTCCGAAAATGCCCGATCTATCAAAATATAATAACCGTTTTTCACTGCGTTAAACCCCGTAGCGGAAAATAGCGCCCGAAGTCGCAAATGGCATTTTTTTGCCATTTTGAAAAATAGAAAAAATTCTATAAAAAGTGATCAAAATGTCGAACAGTCCTAAAAATAGAAGCATTGAAAACGTCATCAGAAGTCGCAAAAAATGACACCACCCACAGCTCCATACACCAAAGTATGAAAAAGTTATTAGCGCAAGAACACTGCAAAATGAAGATTTTTTTTTCTGTACAGGAGGTTTTAATTTTTGTAAATGTATGAAAACATTATAAAACCTATACAAATTTGGTATCCCCGTGATCGTATTGACCCAATGAATGAAATAGACATGTCATTTGGGGTGCACAGTGAAAGCTGTAAAAACCAAGCCCACAAGAAATGGCGCAAATGTGTTTTTTCATCATTTTCACTGCATTTAGAATTTTTTTCCCGCTTCCCAGTGCACGGCATGGAATATTTAATACCATCACTACGAAGTGCAATTTGTTACGCAGAAAATAAGCCATCACACAGCTCTGTACATGGAAAAATAAAAAAGTTATAGATTTTTGAAGGTGGGGAGTGAAAAATAAAAACGCAAAAACGAAAAAGGGCCTGGTCCTTAAGGGGTTAAATGTAAATGCCCAGATTGTAATACCCCTTTAAGTGCGGTAAAGTCTGGTGACAGGTTCCCTTTAAGTGGAGCTGTTAAAACCCATCTCATGTGGTCATGTATTTTTGATACCACTATGAGGAGGACTCTCATTCTGTTTGTGCCATCAAATATTGGAATTGGTCTGTCTGATCCCTGTGCGTTTACTGCTGTAACACATTTTGGTGAGTCACAGCAGCTAGGTCTTTCCCCAGCAGCTCTCAGATTGATCCGCTAGAAAATGGTAAAAGATAGCATGTTTTTTTTAAATTAAGAATAAAAAGATGACACACTGATCTCACGCCGCCCCCCAAAGCTCCTATCATTGTAGCATCCTATGATTTGGGTTTTTCCTGTAATTTGTATTTTTTCTTTTGTATACTGTTACACAGGCGTAAAATCAAAAGATCATCTGCAGCCATTTTTGGGAATAATTTGGAATGTATAGCCAAGGCATTTATTAGATGTAACGTTACATGCTTGGTCTGATATGTCAGTCTTTAGGTATCACTCAAACGTATAAATATATATACACAGGTAACTGTACGGTACTGCACACTCTAGATGCTGGAGTACATAAGGCTAATCTGGTGACGCAAAGGCTTATCAGAATCCTGAAAAGGTTTTCTTTTTCTCCAGATTTTTAATACAGAAATATATATTTTTAAAACAATTACATTTTACAGAGATTTCAAATATTTTCTTGCAATATGGATTTGGATATGGTTTCAGTGCTTGAACGCTCCACCTGTACACATTCACTATTGCACTAAAGGGACATTGCTGCCACCTAGTGTTTGCTTTCTATATTGCTTACACATATAGTGCCCATATAGTGTTTATGAGTGAATGGTAGACTTCATCTGAGCTATGTCTGGAAACTTTCATTATTTTGTAGTTTTATAGGATGGCTGCTGGTGAACCAGATTGTGTATGGGTTCCTATTCGCAGGCAGCAAGTCATAGAGCAGGGGGAGCTGAGCAGATTGTACATAGTTTCCTAAATGCATATAGCATATTTTAGAGCAGGAGGAACTGAGCAGATTGTACATAATGTCCTATCTGCAGGCAGCATGTTATAGAGCAGGAGGAGCTGTGCAGATTGTACATAGTGTCCTATCTGCAGGCAGCATGTTATAGAGCAGGAGGCGCTGAGCAGATTGTACATAGTGTCCTATATCCAGGCAGCATGTTATAGAGCAGGAGGAGCTGTGCAGATTGTACATAGTGTCCTATATCCAGGCAGCATGTTATAGAGCAGGAGGAGCCAAGCAGATTTTACAGTGTTCTATCTGCAGGCAGCTCGTTACAAAGTAGGAGGAGCTGAGCAGATTGTGCATAGTGTGATATTTGCAGGCAGCATGTTATAGAGCAGAAGGAGCTGAATAGATTCAATATAAAGTGTTTTGTATTCTTTTCAATCCCTGTACTTTCCAAGCTAGGTAGCTATGCACATTTATATAGGGATGACTTCCGATCAGATTGTGGTGCGGGGACTATTCTTCATTTTCAGTGCTTTTGCTGGATACCTGTAAAAAATCAGGTACTTACACTGACATAGAACATGTATCCTACAAATACTTTTATTCAACTTGTCTTGTATAATGTGAACACGTGATCTATATGTGGGCTGCTATAGATAGAAGTTGGAAGAAGTTGCTATGTATCCTATTCCCTTAGTATACATTACTACATGTGGATACTGGTTGTGGAAAATGCTGCACCCAAAGTCCTGCTGGTCCATGATGGCCAAGGTGCAATGGGTTATTAGTCACTTTGGGTGAGCAGGTCTAAGGTCTTCAGCTGTGGTGGTGGCTGCGACCTGCTTCTGATAATCCAATAATCCTGTATTCACAGAGCCATATCTATGACCCGTGTGCAATCTTCCTACTTTTGACGTGGAGCGTGAATGACAGTGTGAACGCAGCCTAAGCAAAAGCAGCGGTTGACTTCTACCATATATGGGTAATTGCTGTCCTATATGCAGAGGTCTTACCGAAAGCCTAGAAAGATGGGCGCCAGCTTTTACAGGTAATGTGTGTAGAGATGATACAATGTGTAAGCTGTCTGTTTAACAATCCTCTCTAGGGAGATGTTCTGCCTCATAATCTCACTTCTGTGCATCCAGATAATCTCTGCAGATCCCACGGATAATACTGGGAGCAATATTCTCCAGGCCTGGGAATTCTCTAGTGAAGAATGCGTGGGAATTCTTGGGTTCAGATGCCATGTCCTTCAGGTCGTCTAGAGGCGCCCAGGCTACACCCACAGAATAGACAGTGACCCCTGGAAAGAGAAAACCATATATTAGTTATCACTAACGCCTCACATGTTTAAATTAATAAGTCCAAAAGATTAGCAGCGCTCAAAACCCATCCATCTGGATAAAATGTAGATGTTAATATATAATAGTGGAGATGGTGCTGCTAGCAATAATAATTCCTTTATATAGCGCACACAGATTACGGAGCGCTGCACAGACCTTACCCAATCTGCCCCTGTCCCCAATGGGGCTCACAATCTAATCAACCTACCAGTATGTTTTGGAGTGTGGGTGGAAACCGGAGGAAACCCACTCAAACACAGGACTTGAACCCAGGTCCCTAGCACTGCAAGGCTGTAATGCTAATCACTCAGCCACCATGCCAGCCTACGTGTCTTATAGAGCAAAAAAATGGTAAAATGCTGAGCACACACTTCCGCTATGATACAAATCCAGTTTTTGAACTCAAATTGGACATCACGATCTTCTCATGATCATTGTTATCGTAGAATATCTTCCGTTTGGCTTTCTCTTTTACAATATACTCTACTGGACAGAAACATACATTACCAGGATTGTGTGGGACAAAACCACATACTCCACATTGCTATACTGCTTGGAAGTTATAAGAGTTCATAGGTTTCTGTGTTCGGCATCATCATTCATCCCCATTGGCTAAGGGCCCTTTGTGCCCATGTACCTGTAGCCCCGCCTGTATTACATCATTGAATATGACCTATTATCATTATTAATTATCATGTTCAATTTTGTGTGATCAGTAGTATTTTGTATATATATGTATTTTATGTATTTTTTAATAAATTTATGATTTTTAATTTCGGATTATGTATGTATAGTTCTCTTGTATTTGTATCCTAGCGGAAGTGCGTGCTCAGCATTTTTCTATTCCGTTATTACATGTTTTGTTTAAACTAAAAAAAAAAAAAATTATGAAAAAACTGAAACAGTTTCTAACTGTTTCCGTCTCCCATGGACTTCAATGTAAAAACTATCATTTCCGTTGCGCACAGATTTTTTTTAAACAAAAAAAAAATGAAAAAAGTACTGCAGCCATCGCCATTTTTTTCAGTAAAAAAACCCTGCATGGATAACATGACTTAAAATTTACATTGATGATGATGGGGGAATTATAGAGGTTTGAATGGTAGTTTGACCTTAAAACGCTCCTAAAAAAATATATATATTAATTTATATATTATAACATATAATATATTATACATTAATTTTTAATTATCCATTCAGTCATCTGTTTAAATTACAATCTATTTAAAAAAGAAAAGAATGGAGACTGTTATACGGATGCCAAACTGCAGATGGCAATTAGCCCTAACATAGCCAATTGAGTTACATATTGCTTTTCTTTTTTTAACAAAGTCGCTAGAGGGCGCCATAGATTGTGCTTTGTATAAACTTGAAATCTATGAAGCTATTTCTTGTAAAATAGCGCACTCATTCCCAACATTTTTTAAAATTGTCTACAACACAGGCAGTCCCCGGGTTACGTACAAGATAGGTTCTGTAGGTTTGTTCTTAAGTTGAATTTGTATGTAAGTCGGAACTGTATACTTTATTATTGTAACCCCAGCCATTTTTTTTTGGTCTATTTGACAATTGGATTTTAAAAATGTTGGGATTGTCATAAGAATCAGGATTAACAATAAATCCTAATTTCAGACACCTGTGATAACTGTTACAGCTGATCATTGTAGCCTAGGGCTAAAGTAGAGTAAATTACCAATTACCAGAGGTCCGTTTGTAACTAGGGGTCGTCTGTAAGTCGGGTGTTCTTAAGTAAGGGACCACCTGTATTAGAATTTCAGCAATTTGCGGAATACTTTAACCTACCTGCTCTCTGCGCCGCGTAGGCTGGACCCCTGACGTCATCATACGACTGCCCATCGGTTAGAATAACTAAGAAGTTTTTGTTGTGTCCGTCCCTGACTGGGTCGAAGACGTTGCGCACAGTGAAAGTGATGGCCTCCCCAGTAGCGGTGCCTCCACTCATGTAGCGGACGTTGTAGAGGGCTCGTAAGACGTCATCCTTGTTGGTGTAGTCGTTCAGACCGAACTCTAAGCGTTGATCGTAGGTGAACTGTACTGCAGCCACTTTGGCCCCCACGTCGGAGACCTCAAAGGCACGCACAATATTACTCATGAATTCCAACATAAGGCGGAAATTTTGGTCACCGACGCTGCTGGAGCCATCGATCAGGAAGGCAATGTTGACGGAGTTGTAGCAGGTCTTACTGCAGAAGAGCTGCTCGTGTGTGCACAACCTCTGTGCCAGTGGCTTTGCGTACTTGGCCGTGCCAAACCAGTTTTGCATGTGGAAGGAGAAGAAGCTGTTGTTCCTGCAGACAGCCTGTAGGATACAAGTTACGGTCATTCATTTGTAAAACTCTCCATATCATTTGCTATATGCTCCAGAAATACTGCCACACCTGTCCTCAGGTTGTGTGCGGTATTACATCTCAACTCTACTTCCTTAGAACTGTAGTACCAGGCACAACCTATGTTTAGGTGTGGTGCTATATTCTTCAATATTTTCTAGCCCTGAACATCCCCTTTAAATAACCCCTTTTTATATCACCTTGTCTATAAACGCCACATCTTGCACCATTCCAAGCTCTTCTGGAGATGGAGGAGCCACAGACACGATGAAGACGTTGATGCCATATTCACGGGCAATTATACCCGCTTCTTCGATATTGTCAGAGGGCCAACCATCTATAAACACCACCATGACTTTTGGGATTCCCTTTCTTAATCCATTTGCATTAGTGAAGAAGCTTTGGGCAGTGTGTCTCATGGCCTTTCCTTCCCAAGAAAGAAGACAAAAAAAATTAAGAGAAATCTTTACAAACGAAGATCATAAAAATACACAGAGATAATGGGGCTTATTTACTAAGGGTCGCGGATCGCACTCTTGTCGGACTGTTCGCGTTTTTCGGATTTGTGGAGCTTTGACGGGTATTTAACAGGGGTTTCTCCTGGGATTGTGTTGCACACAATTGGACTTCCAGACAGCAATCGGTGTGCGTGACGCCGGACGATCCGACAGCATCGGACTGAGCGCGGGATTTAAGATTCAAATTGTGTTGCAAGACAATGCACTTACATGCACCAGGAAGAAGAAGGTGAACTCCGGCGGACCTGAGTGGGGAAGTGACACATGCAGGATATCGGGCGCACCATCTTAGTGAATCGAGGCAGAGTGCATCATCGTTGGACAATGTACTTTCTGTGAACTCCAAAGAACAGGTAAGTAAATGTTCCCCAATGTACTTGAATACTCTGGGGAGGATCTTATGATAATGGTGGAGAAGTTGGCCATAGCAGCCAATCTGGTTGTAGCTTTCATATAAAAAAGGCCTCTAAGGAATAAGAGATGGAAAGTGATTGGTCATTATGGGATATGTCCAATAATCTGTATTTCATGAATCTGCATGGTTATACATCAGACGAGGTTTTCCTCTGTCCCTTCTTGTTAGGGCTTTAGCACTATGCCATCATTGTGTGTTATTGTCTCGATAATGCAGGGGCGGATGAAGACTGTCATGGACTCTGGGTTATAGATAAATATAATAAAGCCCCTTTAAGCCTGGAATCACATCTGGTACTAGAATCAAGCTTCTAGGGGAATGGAGGATGCGTCCTTTCTGCCCCTTTCAATCGGCGGTTCCAGGACCTTTTGGAGGTCCTGAAATTGCACTTATGTACTTGTAGAGTGAGAGCAGGAACAGATGTACAGGGATTTCATGGGTTAAGGTCCTCCTGAAAATAAGAAGGTATCCTAGAATGTAAGTGTGCTTGGTTTCGAACAACTGCATCCATGTGGTTGATGCCCTTTAAACTCTCTGTGACTTTATTCAACCATTCTAAATCTCAATTAAAAAATTATTTGATTGGGACGTGAAAGAAAAATCATATGGAAGTTATTAAGTTCCTCATCACATACTGGTATTGGGTTAAGTAGTTCAGTATTGGGTCGGTAGGACTTGAACCCACCCAGATCACAGTTGAAGTTGTTGATGACATTATGACTACTGACCTATGTTGGAGTTTCCACCTCTGAAGCTGATTTCCTTCACGGCAAACACGACATCCTTCGCTGAGGTAAAGTTTTTCAGATAAAATTCTGTCTTCGGCATTTCACTAAAACAAAAAAATCAATACAGTGGAGTGATATCCTGAAAAGTTCATAAATGAATGGTTCAGCCCACCGATGATAGCATGACCTACTACCTGGCTTGTACCACTCCTACGTGAGGTCCATCTGTGCCGATCCCTAACAGAAGGGCGACTTTAGCCACAAAATTTTTCTGCAGGTTAAAACGACGCTGTCCAATATTGTTGCTACCGTCTAAGAGAAAGGCGATTTCTGCTTTACAATCTGTATGGAAAATGGAAATAAAGAGCAATGGGTCCATGGGAACTGGCTACATGCTTCCACCAGGGGTGGACCGGGAATTTAAAGTAACCCTGGAAAATATAAATCTAGAAGAGGCAACAAAATTTTTCGAAGGTGGGGCCATCACAAGTAGGCGGAGTCACATTAGCAATAGATAAGCCAAAGCAAAATGGTAGAAGTAGCCAGGGGCAAGGAAAAAATTGCAATGATTGGTGAGGCGTGTATAAAGAGATTCTGCAGCGGCTGAGGTGTGTATTCAGAGTTTCTGCAGTGTAGCATGCTGTGTGATAAAATTCTGCCCACAAGACTGATAACAAAGTTTTGCTATCATTGTACATATCTAATAGTAAAACCATGGAGAGTTCCTATATACAAGAATGCTGGAACTGATTCACAATAGTTTCAGGTCACTTTTTCTTTTTTTTTAACATAAATTATATTAAAAATGCAGGGTGCAGAGGTCCAGCTCTTTTCCATCATACTCACTTTTCGCAAAAGTCACAAATAGGCACAATTAATTAAATAAAAAAAAAAAAAGAGTTTTCATGGCACAAACTTATGTTAAAAAATTTTAAAATATTTCTATTAGGCTTCATGCACACAGACACATTTTATAGTGCATGCGTTATTGTGTAGGCATCACATTGATCACATATACAAGCTTCAGTTAATGGACCGAAACATGCATCAAAGCTTATTCTCGGCATGGATACAAATTGCCCACATTTGTGTGCATGTAGACCTTCAAATATAATACAATGCAGAGTACTGTATATCTTCAGGCATGGCATCTTAACCCATTTTAACACAGGTCCCCCTCCCCAACACACAAGCTCCCCCCCCCCGATACACACTGACAACAAACAAGTCCCCCTCCCCCCACTCACAATAAACATGTATCCTCTTCTCCACTAACAACAAATAAGCCTCCATCCCACACTGACAACATACAAGTGCCACTCCTCACACACACAATCCTCCTTTGACCATCTCGGACAGGGAATCTACCACTACTGTGTGGTTGGATGCGTCTGTGCTGTTGCTCCATCTTCCTTTTCAATGTGGCAACTACCACATGTAATCTGCGGCTGCCAACCAGCGGCTCCAGGGTCAGAACCAACACTGGGCATACCCGGACAAGTGCTGGGGGCCCAGGGCTGCTGGGGGCCCACATAAGGCTGTATATAAGGAATCCATGGGGGTGCGGGGAGCTGTATATAATGAGTCCATAGGAGGTGAGTGGGGCTTTATATAAAATAACCATGAGGGGGCTGTTTGGGATGATAAACTATGGAATATTTTGGGGAACAGGAGACACTTAGTTTTTGAATTTTTAATGCCTCCATGTGAGTTTACTGTAAAGGGACCCACTGAGGCTCTGTCACCCAGGGGCCTACTGAAACTCGCAGCTGCCCCTGCTTGCTTCCCCTCTTGAGATTTAAAGAGCTAGTGTGCGCACTACTAATGGGTCCCCTTCACGCTCAATCCCTTCACCACGATACTGATTCAATAGCTTTTCTCTTGATAACTCTGGCATCCCCATGACTTTTATCCATATCTTCTACAAGCCTATACCCAGGACTCTGTTTGCTGCTTGACCCTGACCCTATGGCTTGTTACTTGTTTTCTGCTAGGTAATAGATACTGCTGGTCTCATAGACAGTATTGTCTACTAATGCACTTTACCTTTATTCCCAGTTGATTTTTCTGGTGTCTTCTTTTGGCGCCGAGCTACAGAAACCACAAAATATACTACTTTAAAGTCACATCTTTTCCACAATGAACTATAATGCATGCAAAAAGGCTAATAACTGTGCAGATCATGACAGGTAGGAACCATAAAAACTGCTTTATTCTTACACAGTGGATGAAGTAGCTCTTCCTGCCTCGCTCATAGCAGGAAATCCCAGCACTGACCAGTTTTCTTACTGATTTATAAATGTAATTCCGTATGAAGAAAGGTGTGTGGAGTATATCGCTTAAAGTATAAAGAAGTGACAGTAGAGCCTCTAGAAATTCTAGATCTTGACCCTCCAAAGAAAGTGTGTTGTTATTAACCATCTGCAGTCCTGATATGCAATGGGGAACATTTACTAAGGGCTTTGCGCCGCACTTTAGCTGGACTGTTCACGTTCTTCATGGTTAAAGCGGCTTGCACCGGTATTTTAGAAGTGTGTGTTCTGCGATTGTGTCGCACGCAACCCTTTTGTAGCGCAGCTGCTCTGCTTCAATGCGGCACAAGAATAAAGGGGGTGTGCCGACGGTTGATCCGACTGATTCGGATTTAACTTTCAAATTATGTTGCACACCCTGTATTAAAGATGCACCATAAAAAATATGGTGAACTCTGTCAGTCCTGTGAGGGGCAGCAACACATTCATGATTTCAAGCGCACGATCTTAATGAATCGCCACACGTTGCACTATAGAAGGACAATGCACTTTCTGTGAACTTGAGTGACCTGGTAAGTAAATGTGCGCCAATGTGTCTGCTGTACTGAGAGTGTGTGTACAGGCCATGGTATAGGCTATGAATAGTGCTGAGCTGTGCTGCAGCAATGATGCAGATAGAAAGATATGCCAAGAGTCTCTTATTGATTAGGTTGCACCATCCCAATTTTCTTATTAACCCTTGGCTTACCTACATCGCCAGGGATGAACCTCTATACTGCCCTAGACGACCTACACTCTACTGTCCCAGAAACTCAGATATCTTACAATTTACTCTTTCACTGTATGTTACCATTTATCCCTATGGTGCCCTATACTAACCCCCTTTACTGCCCCCGGCCACTAGGGATGTTACCTTTCAGCCTTAGACCAACAGAGATGTAAGAAAAAACCCTATGCAGCCCCAGGCCGCTAGGGATGTTACCGTATATCTCTATACTGCCCTCTTCCAATAGGGATATAAGCAAAACTCCTATGCTGCCCTAGACCACCAAGGGGGTTTCCAGTAACCCATATACTGCCCTATGAAGCCAGGGACGCAAGGAAAACTCCTATGCTGCCCCAGACCACTAAAGATCTTCCCAATAAGCCCTTTACTGCATTAGTAAGTAAAGCCCTAGTAATGTAAGTAAAGCCCTAGATCAGAACTGTAAGCGCAGAGCCTACTGCAGGTGGGTAGAGAGCGGTCATGACCGGCTGGCCTGGGAGGGGTCATTGAGGGAGAAGAATAACAGGAGAGGCGATAGGGGTCCATGAAAAGGGGGGGGGGGGTAGAGTATTATGTTTTATAAGGGCTGGCAGGAAGGGAAGCCTCATTCTGGCCAGAAAAAAATATCAGGACAATGTTAACCGGGAACAGTGGGACGTCAGCTTAGAGCTATTAAAGTTAGAGTTATTGGCGAGGATGCGGGAGGAGGCAGCAGTGAGAGGTGTGGAAAGAATAGACCTGGGACCTCAAGCTCAGCCTGCCGACTCGGGCAAGCGGACATTGTGGGCCACATGGTCGTCTGAGAGATTGAGCCCATCACCTTCCCCACAGCGCGGGATGTTGCGCCGCAGACTTACTGGTTGGGCGGAGAGTGGCAGGAGACCAGAAGATGGAGAAAGTCGGAAGCGGTCCAGGATGGTACGTCTCTGTCTAAATATCTATTCATGGCTGGTTTTGGGTCTTGCTTGTCATGGATTGGGTTGAGTCCTCATGAGTACGGTTCTCACTCATTCAGGGGCTGCCACTGAGGCTTCTCCTTGCGGGTTTCCGAAGGAGGAGATTAGGAGCATTGGGCGTGGCAGTCACAGCACATTAAATCTTATGTTCGCTTGTGGTTACTCAAGCACTAGTTGTATAGTGTGTACAGTAGATGGTTCGTATTTCTTTTTTTTCTCCCAGAAGCCAAAAAGTGTGGAATATGTCTGTTTGGCCTCTCTTTCATTTAATGGGCAGAAAGGAGGCTGAGGTTGTGATTGTGTTGTAGGTCTTTAGAGCTTAATCCCAATCAGGTAAGTGTCCATTGGTTTGTGGCCTCAAACGGGACCAGGTGCGGCCCAAGTTGCAGGAGACTCAAACGGGATTTGCTTAGCTTATTGGATCTGCATCCTAATATGTTTAATTGTGTAGTCTGACATCATACGGAGACGTGAAGACATGCTGCAGTGTCTGCGCTGATTGGTGGTGCAAAGTTGGTTCATATGAATAGGGGTTTGGTGGTGCGTCAAAGGATGTTGGATGGACAAACACAATGCGGACCCAGATGGTGTTCATATGACAGAGGTGAGTCTTGATGTATTTGACTTTGGCCTCTCAGAGGTTGCTTAATTTTGTGTGCGTGTGTGGGGGAGCATGTCGACTTAACCCCTTAAGGACCAGGCCCTTTTTCGTTTTTGCGATTTCATTTTTCACTCCCCACCTTCAGAAATCTGTAACTTTTTTATTTTTCCATATAAAGAGCTGTGTATGGGCTTGTTTTCTACGTAACAAATTGCACTTCATAGTGACAGTATTTATTATTCCATGCCGTGTACTGGGAAGCTGGAAAAAAATTCTGAATGCAGTGAAAATGATGAAAAAACACATTTGCTCCATTTTCTTGTGGCCTCGGATTTTACAGCTTTCACTGTGCGCCCCAAATAATATGTCTCCTTTATTCTTTGGGTCAGTACGATCACTGGGATACCAAATTTGTATAGGTTTTATAATGTTTTCATACATTTACAAAAATGAAAACCTTCAGTACGAAAAAAAAATATCTTTATTTTGCCGTCTTCTGGCGCCAATAATTTTTTCATACTTCGGTGTACGGAGCTGTTGGTGGTGTAATTTTTTGCAGCTTTTGATGATATTTTCAATGCTACCATTTTTAGGACTGTGCAACCTTTTGATCACTTTTTATTGAATTTTTTTATATTTTTCAAAATGGCAAACTTTGGGCTTTGGGCTCTATTTTCCGCTACAGGGTTAAATGCAGTGAAAAAACTTTATTATAATTTTGATAGATCAGGCATTTTTGGACGCGGCGGTACCTAATGTGTTTTTTCCTGTTTATTTATATTAATATGACTTCTAAGGAAAAGGGGAGAGGGGATTCAATTTTTTAGGTTTTTATTTAATATACTGTATATATTTTTAAACTTTTTTTATTTTTTACTATTTTTCGCACACCCCCTAGGGTACTTTAACCCTAGGTTGTCTGATTGATCCTACCATATACTGCCATACTACAGTATGGCAGTATATGGGGAGTTTGCACACTATCTATTACAATGTGCAAATCATACATTGTAATAGATAGCCTAAAACATGATAGCCTCAGATCTTTGTGTGACCCAAGGCTATCATGGCTTCATCGTGGAACAACGATACGAGCCAAGATGCCACCGCCCTTTATATCAAAGGGTTAACAACCTTTGATGGCACTGATAGCGGGTGTCAGCGAAGGGTGTTTGCTCCATTGTGAAGCAAACACCCGGTGAGTATGAAAAGGGCTCAGCCCTTGAGTTCGCTTCATACTCCCCCCCTATGCAACAGAACGTACAGTAACGTCTTTTTGCGTTATGGGGTTAAGGGTTCATGCATGGCGATGGCTTTTAAAATAGTACACAACACAGAAGGTGGATTTTTAGGAACTATATCTGGTAGTTTTTCCGCCAGGGTATGATCAGGGAGGAATTGTTTGGTTTGTCTCCAACAGTTGGTCTAGGGCCACATCTTTTTTTGCCACTTAGCTGAGAGGTTGGTGGCCGGTGGAGCTGGGGGTGAGGCTCTCACGCTGTGTGTGTGGTTATGGTTTAAGTGGAGACAATTTTATACTCAAGGGTTCAGGTCAAGCATATGGTACTAAAGGTGTTAGTCAGTTGATTAAACATTCTAAGAATAATTGTGAGGCTAATTATAAACATTCCATATTTCACATCTATACATGAATGGTGGATGTGCAGACAATACTCACATGCAGCAGATGCCTGCTGAGTGGATACAGGTTTTCCAGAGACTTCCATTTGTTGAGTCTTATATCCTATATTAAAAATATAATTGATTACAGGCAGTCCCCGGGTTACGTACAGGATAGGTTCTGTAGGTTTGTTCTTAAGTTAAATTTGTATGTAAGTCAGAACTGTATATTTTATGATTGTAACCCCAGAAAAATTTTTTGGTCCCTGTGACAATTAGGTTTTAAAAATGTTGGGTTGTCATAAGAACCAGAATTAACAATAAAGCTGAATTACAGACGCCTGTGATAACTTTTATAGCTGTTTATTGTAGCCTGGTACAGTCTGGTAAAGTACAGTAAATTACCAACATCCAGAGGTCCGTTTGTAATTAGGGGTTGTCTGTAAGTCGGGTGTTCTTAAGTAGAGTGTTCTTTAGTAGTACTGTATAAATACAGTACATTAACAGTGAGAGTCCTGATTACCCCACCCACAGACTGTAATTGACAGTGAGATTCGTAAATACCCTGCCCACACACAGTGACTGACAGTGAGGGTCCTGATTACTCCGCCCACACACAGTGATTGGCAGAGTCCTGATTTACCCCATGCACACACAGTGATTGACAGTGAGAGTCCTGATTACCCCACCCACACACAGTGATTGACAGTGAGAGTCCTGATTACCCCGCCCACACACAGTGATTGACAGTAAGAGCCCCGATTAGCCCACCCACACACAGTGATTGGCAGTGAGAGTCCTGATTGCCCCGCCCACACACAGTGATTGGCAGTGAGAGTCCTGATTACCCCGCCCACACACAGTGATTGGCAGTGAGAGTCCTGATTACACTGCCCACACACAGTGATTGGCAGTGAGAGTCCTGACTACCACACCCAACCCAAGTATCTTAGGAAAATTAAAATATTCAAGCTAGCAAACAAATGTAACCTCCTAATTTATGTTCATTGCACCTTTTATTTTAGACGTAAAATCTGCATTAAAGTACCAGACACTTACAAGCATTTGTACTTACTGGATACAGAGAAGGAAGTCGACCACCTGCTGAGATACTGGGACTGCACTCCATTTGCATAAGATGATTGATAGCTTTCTCTCCCTGGAAGCCTACGTAAAGACACTGGTCCTCCATTGCTGGGTATCAACCCCCTAGTGAAAGCAAAAAAGAATTCTATTCCATTCATAGATACTTGACAACTTTGTTGAAATTTCTGTTATTAATAATCAGCTCATTTCATCTTTGGACTTCTATGTATTGTAACATCTTTGTTTTTCTTGCTAAGAATATGGAATACAGCAGAGATTTTTATAGTAAAAGTCCTTTGTAACATCTGTGTTCGGTTTCAGCACCATCCTCTGCCCATAAAGTATGTCTGAGTATACTCAGATGAGTGTGATTTTGGTCCTTAGGTTACATTCTGTCCATACTAGTCTGAACACACCTTTATTCCATTCTTAAGTGACTTAGTTGAAGTGCACCACACCCATCTGTCTCCTGTGGATTTTACTCTGGGCTGCAAACAGTTAGTCTTTATGCACACAAGCGTGCTTTATTATTGTGATATGGCTGTGTTCTTTAACAGGACATCTCATATAAGATTTTCCTGCCATTTTAACCTCTGCTTGCTATATTATTTGGAGCTTGCTGGTGTTTATCTTGACTTCTGTATTTTGAATTTCTTGACTCTTTGCCTCTTTACTGTCAATTATGCACTGCATTTCCCTTCTAGTTCTCACCTGTGTTTAGGCTACTCTTCTACGTTTGTATTGTCCTATCTGTGTCTCTGTGTTTGCAGAAAGGGGAGGTTGACCAGTTGTCACCTACCGCTTAGGCTCGGCTGAGAAATTAGGAAAGGACAGCTGGGAAGGGGATTTAGCCTTAGGACTCACTGTCTGTCCTTCCATTGCATCCTAACTGTTCCCTCACCGCAGGAATGGTGCACGAGAGGAGCCAGGTAAGGTTTTTTTCATGATGCAATGCAAAGTTTTGGTTGAATAGTAAAGTGACAATACAGTGGATGATACATCAGTCATACCTGTGAATTGCGGCACCACATATGCTGGATACTGCTGCATAGATTCCGCTTCCATACACAGAGAGATGCTGATCGGTGCACCCCGGAGGGCAGAGCACATGGGCAGACGTGAATTTTAAGTCCGTTGCTCTCATGGTGCAGGTTATAGGTAGCGGAGCTGAATGTAACAGAGAATAGTTATATATTTTGTGACCATACACTTTCTTGTCATTGAATTGTTACCAAGTAGTTCTACAGATAAACTTAGTTCCCAGGTGTGAAACTATTTACAAAGTGCCATTTTTTATGTAGTACCCGTTTTTTTTTTTGTTTTTTTTTTATTCCTCATACAATCCCTAACCCTAAAATAAGATTTTCAATGGTGAAAAAAAATTAATTTGGGCTTTTGGAATTTTTTTTACCTGCTGTGGCATTAACCAATTCAATTATGTGTTAGTATGTGGTGTCACGTTCAGTTTTTCAGATACAGTTTTGGGAGCCAAAAGCAGTTGTGGATGATAATGGTATGAGACAAATAATTGAAAGGAGCTCCTCCTCCTCTAACTTTTACTCCACTCCTAGTTTGGGCATCAAAAACTGAAGGAAATCTACCTTCAGAATCCTTCATGATTAATCAGGGACTCTAGATACAGGCATCTTCTTAAATTGTTATCCACAGCCTCCTTCCTTCTAAAATAAACTTTAAAATTATGCTGAGCCAGGAGGGCTCCGATGGTGTTACCAGAGCTCTGCATCCTGTAGCTTCACAAGATGTTACAATGTGCAGGAGCACTTCTCCCATCGCACTGTGTGAGATTACAGCAGGCAGAGGAAGGGGGGAAGTGCTGAGAGAGCAGGGGGAGGGAGAGATAGGGGAAGAGTCAGTGAAACTACAGCACAGAGGGCCTCTGGAGCCCTTCTGGCTTAGTAGCATGATTTTAAAAGTTCATGTTAGAAGGATGGAGGTCATGGATAACAAATATCAGAAGATTACTACAATCACAGTGCCAGGATCTAGGAGTTAGTGTCCCTGGTTTATCACGCTTGATTCTGATGATAGATTTCCTTTAATTTAAGAAAACTAGCTGATTGATGCGGCTCAAAAGGCTGGGAATACCATAGATCATGATTATGGGACTCTCTGCCATCTGGAGAATGGGGATCCTGTTCTCACTAATGGGTGGCGGGTCAGGACGAACTTGCATTCAGCTTCTCAAGTCAATTGTATGTTAGTGTCGGACATTGCTGAGCACAGCGCTAGGCTATCTCGGGTTCTCGCATTGACAGTCAATTGTAGTGCAAAAGATAGCCAAGTGCTGTGCTTTGCAATTTGCAACATTCCTTTACAATTGAAGGAGTTGCAGAACGAATGCCTGACCTGCTCTACCACCATAGTATGAATGCGACCCAGTGGGGTTCCTGGTGGGGGTCCTGGCCATTGGAGCCTCACCGATCAGCTTGTCATCCTATACATAGGGAATAGTTGAAATAGTTGGTACAACATCTTTAATGTGTTCAAATTATTCTTCAGGACCCCAATATAGACATGACTCCTGTCATGCCTCCATTACATGTGAAACTATGTTAGAAGCAGAAGCTATTTAGCATTCAGATAAGGCAGGACATCCCAGATAAGGGAGGGAAACCCAAAGCTTGTCATAGGTTTTATAAAGTATCCAAGAATGATGACCCTTTTCAATTTATTGCATATCATAAACGGGAAACTGCGGAAAATCATTCACATTGAGCCGTACTAATTTCTTTCTGGATAAAGTCCAGACATTCTGAGACCTTTACATCCCAGTGGTGGGAGTCTTGTGGAAGACGATCAATCAACTTAATTGAGATATTTTTTAATAAAATCTGAATTAACCAGTTCACTCTTAAACCATTTGCGCCAGTGTGTTTTTATAATTTTAGATTGACAAAAAATCTGAATTTGTTAAAGCTTCACCGGGGTATCTGGTCTGGAAAGCTGGACAGGAATTCTTCATTCCCAATGTTAATGAGATTCAGTGAGATTTAGGATTTTGGTTCAACATGAAAATTCAGATAGGGCCTGGGTCTGTTCATACGCACCTAGATGTACATTATAGCAATTGTTTCCCGTAAGATTTCTTCCGTGATTCTCACAACATTGTCTTCAAGCCCAAACAGAAATGTGCTAAGATTTCTGGCTTTTGTTTTTATTGTATTTCCTGTGAATTCCTTAAAGTTTTGGCTATTGCAGCGCCTGCTTGTAGAATATGCTGTTGGATGGACCATATGTTCTGGTCTAAGACCAAATGCTACAGACACGGAAAGTCGAGATATTTTACGGTAAGAATGATGCAAATGTCTAACGATTTTAATTGCTCTCGATCTGAAGTTCTACGTCCTACACATAGGTGGGGCCCACGCATCTTAGATGTCATGTCACACGTATGACAATTTTTTGTTAAATATGGGTTTGAGCAATTGACAAGAAAAAGAGAAAAACTGGATCTAATTGCCAATTTACTGTTAACCCAGAACCAGGTACTTCTATAAAGGGACCACTGCTCCAAACCACCAGCTCTGGCGCAGCCCAATGTCCACCCACTGCCTACAGCTCCCATTGCTGCAGCGGCTAGACCAGGGTGGGAAAGGACCCAGACCATAGCAGAGGCCTGAGGGGCTGTAGCCTTCCCTCACATTAGTTTAATGGTGTTTCCTTACTGATTTTTGGGCGGTTGCTCAAATGCATGTTCCAGGTCTCTTCAGTGGAGGTTGAAAAACAGATGGATGAAAAATTGAGCAAAACAAATTTGTAACTCATCGGTGACATCTGAAAATTCCATCAAAGCGGATATAAAATATCAACAACTGCAGTTTTAATAAAAGTTACATGTAATGTCTAATAATATCTATTTGTTTTAAAGGGAGCCTGTTACAAAGCAAATACAGAGAAAGCTATAGACAGAATGTTATAGAGCAAGAGGAGCTGAGCATTTTGTACATGGTGTCCTATCTGCAGGCAACATGTTATACAACAAGATGAACTGAGCAGATTGTACATAGTGTCCTATCAGCAGGCAGCATGTTATAGAGCAGGAGGAGCTGAGCAGATTGTACATAGTGTCCTATCTGCAGGCAGCATGTTATAGAGCCGGAGGAGCTAAACAGATTGTACATAGTGTCCTATCAGCAGGCAGCATGTTATAGAGCAGGAGGAGCTGAACAGATTGTACATAGTGTCCTATCTGCAGGGAGCATGTTATAGAGCAGGAGGAGCTAAACAGATTGTACATAGTGTCCTATCTACAGGCAGCATGTTATAGAGCAGGAGGAGCTGAGCAGATTGTACATAGTGTCCTATCTGCAGGCAGCATGTTATTATTATAGAGCAAAAGGAGCTGAGCAGCTTGCACATAGTGTCCTATCTGTAGTAAGCATTTTATGGATCAGGAGGAGCTTTGAAGATTGTACATAGTGTCCTGTGTGCAGGCAGCATGTTATAAAGCAGGAGAAAATGAGCATATAGGGTAATTTATCACGACTGGGTACCCCTCTGCTTTCCCCGCCTGTGCACAATGCACTTGAAATGATAAGAGGGTCCTGCCTCTTGGCATATCAGATGCACTGATGAATTGGACCTGGCATAGAACTATGCTGTAACTTGCCCCATGATGGCTTGGGTATAACATGTACTGTTCATTGCAACAGCCTGTAAATTTGCAGCACTGAGGGTGCCTTCAGGTCCCTTCAGGCTCTTTAGCATAATTTTGGGGGGAAGTGTTGAGGAAGCAGATGTAGGGAGGAAAAGCTCCAACACATTGTAACAGCTTGTGAAGCTACAGCCCAGAGGGCCACTGGTAATGCCGCCCAGAGCCCTTTTGGCTTATAAGCATAATTTTAAAAGTTGATTTGAGAATAAAGGGACCATGGATAACAAATACAAGTATATTACCATATCTATGGATCTATGAGGAAGTGCCCCTGGTTTACCATGCTTGATGGTAGATTTCCTTTAAATACAAACATTGCTAAAGTTTATTATGTTTTCTGTGACAAAGTTGGTGACGTCCACTGTTATTAATGAAACAATGAAACAAACTATGTAACTATTAATAGAAGAATGGCAAAACAAAATGCATTGGTAACACTTTGGGTGGACTGGGGGGCACTTCTGTGTGTGATCTCATAGCACAGACCCATTTGAGTAAGAGGACTCTGGTGTGATTCTGGGCGGTAGCCTGGGGTCCAAGCCTTCCAGGGGGCCCATGGCCACCCAAACTGCCCAGCGTGAGGAGAGTCCCCTAGTGAATAAAGACTCTCCCCAGTACACAGCTCTCCAGGGCCAATACCTAACACTGGCTTCAGTCTGCATGGTCTAACCTGCTGCTATCGGTCTCTTGCCCTATACATTTCTAGTAGGAATAACAGGAGAAATTGTGAAAATTCTAAGAAAAGATGGGAAAAAAGCTCGATCTTTCATGTTATGAGAGTCAACACTTGTCTGGGTAACAATATAGGAGGTAGTGAGTGAATACACCGTCTTTCATATGTATTCTGTCACTTCCTCCGTGTGGCTCAGATGCATTGATGGATCTTCTTTCAGAGCGGATACAGACTGTTATTCTTTTATTTTACTCTTTGTCACTTTACTGCTGAGTCTCCTGCAGGGAGCTTCTCCAATGAAAGAGCCCTGTACTGTTTTCTAGATTTATACATTCCTAATTCACTATAAAACATACCCTGGATTTCTTGTGGCCTAAAATAAAAACTCTGTCCTGAAAGGCGGAAGAGAATTACTTTTAAAATGATAGGAAAGGATTGTGTGAAACAAAATGAAAAGTAGCAAAACTTTTAATGTGTTTGATCAAACAGATTCAAACTTTAGAAATTTTATTTATATTTTGAATTGATATTTTAAAATTAAAGGGGCTTTCCAGTATTAAAATATCCTACAGATAGATAATCAGCTACCACCAATTAGCTCCTCGGGGGCGTGCTTTGGTGATGTCATATCCATTGGTCACATGACCTGGTTGCAACACAGTCTCTGTCAATTGAATCTGCAATACTAATCTCCATCACTATTCAGTGTATAGCGCTGTGCATGATAAGCAATTAAAAGAGCTTGTCCAATCTGCAGTATCTTCAAAGACTCATTTTGGTGTCAAATGTCAGATCCAACAATCTATTATTGACGACTAGAGATGAGCGAGTATACTCGTCCGAGTATACCACTCGGTCGAGTATTAGCATACTCGGTCCGGCTCGTTTTTACAGTGTTTACAGTGAATAATAACATATTACACATGTTTACAGATGTTTTCCTTGTAAGAACACAATGAAAGAACACTATTCTTCACTTTTCAGGTGTTCGTGCGTGTCTTCCGCTAAGTTAGGAGATGTTCGGAACATCAGATGTGCGTGCACATCTCCGAACTTATCGGAAGACACGCGCGAACACCTGCAATGTGAAGAATAGAATAAAAACATTAAAAACAGTGAACACAGGACCATTTAAGTGCAAAACACATTGAAAGAACACTATTCCTCACATTCCAGATGTTCTGAACATCTCCTAACTTAGCTGGAGACACGCGCGAACACCTGCAAAGTGAAGAATAGTGTTCGTTCAATGTGTTCTTACAAGGAAAACATCAGTAAACATGTGTAATGTGTTATTCTGCACTGTTCTTTTAATGTTTTCTTTCAGTGAAAAAATGCTCGGGTCTCCCATTGACTTTAATGGGGCTCGTTATTCGAGACGAGCACTCGAGCATCGGGAAAAGTTCGTATCGAATAACGAGCACCCGAGCATTTTAGTGCTCGCTCATCTCTATTGACGACTAAAGATTGATCAAGTTGTTATTCATGGAAAACCTCTTTATTTTAACACTCCATAATTGATTCTCTTTATTGATCATAGGTAAAAATAAACTAAAATTTTAAAACAATAGGTAGTATACTCCTAGAGCCCTAGTGGTTACTACAGGTATTTACACAACAAGTTTCAAATGTCTTGAATTTGCTGGATGGCCCTAATTTTCATAGACAATTCAGGCAAATTTAGGTGAAGCTGTTGGACTGGATTGTACTTGGGCAGTAGGGGCAGAGCTTACTCAACCACAAGCCATAATGGACTTTCCAATCTGGTTTGGGGGTGGGATTGGGAAGGTTGGAGATGATCCAAAGGTGGTGCTTAAACAGTCCCTATTCTACCTATAAAGAATGTAAATATTCTTTATCATTTTACTAGGCTCTGCTTGCTGCCTGTGTGATGTCCTGAACTTATACACATGTGTATCTCCTCTCTTTCTCTCTCTATGTATGTAGGTATATCCAGTGCTTCCCCATTCCATACATCTATGTATATATACATGTAGTGTTTCCAAATTCTAAAAACATCTAGAGCTTTCAAACAAAGGGTCCTGTCTGTATACCATATTATTTGAGGGCACTGCATGTATGAGACATTTGGAGGTACTTCATGCATGTGACATTTGGAGGCACAGTGTGTATGTACAGTGGTGTAACTAGGAGAAGCGGGGCCTCACAGCAGGCTTCTCCATCGGGCCCCTCCCACTTAAAAAATAGACTTATTTGGATACTAACACCTGCAAGTTACAATTACACTTTATACACTCAAGCACACACATATAGAGAATATACACACAAATACAGTGCCATATACAAGCATACACACACACACATATAGTATATACAGACACCATACACTGTATACACATCTATACATCACATATATGTTATATACATATTATGCTGTACATGGTGCAGTATAATATGTATATAATCATGCACATCCTCCACTCTTTAGTGTGTCAAGTCAGATGATGGGGCCCCTTGACCCTGTGGGCCCCAAAGCGGCTGCTATGGCTGCTACCACTGTAGTTACGCCCCTGTGTATGTATCATTTGTAACCACTGCATGTATGTGACATATGGAGGCACTGCGTGTATATATCATTTCTAGGCGCTGCATGTATGTGACATTTGGAGGCACTGCGTGTATATATCATTTGGAGGCAATGCACGTATGTCACATTTGGAGGCACTGCATGTATATATCATTTTGAGGTGCTGCATGTATATGTTATTTGGAGGTGACACAAGGAGGCACTGCGTGTACCGTATTTTTCGGACTATAAGGCGCACAAAAAATCCTTTGATTTTCTCAGAAATCAAAGGTGCGCTTATAGTCCAGTGTGCCTTACATATAAACCGTACTTACAGACAACACCTGCCTTGAACTGTGCACAGGTCTGCCACCTGCTGGTCATTCATCCTTATAATCAGGTGCGCCTTATAGTCCAGTGCGCCTTATGTAAGAACCATACTTACAGACAACAGCTGCCTTGAACTGTGCACAGGTCTCCCACCTGCGGGTCATTCATCCTTATAATCATCTGCGCCCTATAATCCGGTGCGCCTTATATATAAATCTAGATGTTTTAGCAGGCATTTATTGATGGTGCGCCTTATACTCCGGTGTGCCTTATAGTCCAAAAAATACTGTATATTTTATTTGTAGGTGCTGCTTGTATGTGACATTTGGAGGCACTGCATGCATTTATCATTTTGGAGGGGCTTCATGTATACGTCATTTGGAGGTGCTGTATGTATATATCATTTGGAGGTGCTGTATGTATATATCATTTGGAGGTGCTGCATGTATATATCATTTGGAGGTGCTGCATGTATATATCATTTGGAGGCACTGGAAGTATATATTATTTGTAGGTGCTGTATGTAAATATAATTTGGGGGGGGGGAGTTAAAGTTTTCTATGGGGGGGCCCAATCATTTCTAGTTACAACTCTGTAGCCTGTTAGCTATAAAGGAGGTCATGGCCTGTCTTACCTATATGGCATCTTTTCTTGCACTTTCTCATGTCTTACAGTCCTGACCCACCTGCACACTGTGAAACACAAGTATTAATGTTCCAGATTGGGCACATGGAAGCAGTGTCTGCTGCTTCGGGTGTTTGATCACAGATTCTACTTTCTACACATCGTCCATATTCATCGCTATTATATGCACAGGAGCTGGAATTTCTAAGACTGTTGACATTAGCCAGACTCCCCATGGTTCTTGGAAATAATTATTAAACTTCCAAGATGACTTCCATCCTAGGAGAGCAACAGATGGAACCAGTATTAGGAATGGGCATCCGCATGTATTTATCACAATGAATTTTCTTTACATCACTGTGATGCTTAAATATCTAAAATCTAATGGGTGATGATTTCATTCATCCTGCAGGGAAATGGAACGTTTTCCTCTACATGTTACAACTAATTGCTGATCAGTCATATAACAAGAACAACAAGAATGTGTCCATCAGGATTTTTAAAAAAATTATCAATTTTTAATTGATTTCATATATAAATATAGATTTTCATGTTGGTTCATCTATTGTTTATAATTTACAATGTTTTTAGCTAAGCAATGTGTTTAAGGCTAGAAGGTCCAGTTCTGCATAGTAAGAGCTACACTTACCAGGACCAGGATACGGCACTTTGGACTGCGCCCTCCTTATTGCACAGCTAGCACCTCCATGTCCCTCTGCTTAGGCAGCCTGCACTAAATTATTATTTATCCTCCTGGAGTTACATATATAATATATATTTGCTGATTCCTCCTGGGTGGCAGGACCTGCAATGATGTCATCACAAGTCCTGGAGGAAAAATCAGTATGTTTAGTCCACACGAGTTTCATTGAGTGGATTTAATTATTGGTCCTGCACCAAACTCAACTCGTCAGCAAAGGGGGCGTCGTCTATCAAAAAGGGGGTACGCTCAGGCATAAAATAATGAGTAGAACTTTCTACTAAAAGTAGAACTCAACAGTCTAAAGGCTTCATTTACACGGATGTGTGTCCACCCCCTCCCGTATATATGCCCCCCATACGTTCATGTGAATGCAGCCTAATACTGTGAAAGATTCATTATCAAAATGATGAATCTAGTGCAGCATTAGACTAGTGTTGTGAGATCACAAAACTCTGGCCATCAACCAAACATAGAGAAAGGATCATGTAGAATTCTAGGCCGTATACAGAGAAGACATTACATTTAACTCCACCCACAGACCAATTAAAGAGAAGAGATCACTTCATGCAGAGATCTCCTTCTCACACAGCCTATACCCCACTGCTCCCACAGCCAGCATCCCAGTGTTTTACTACCTCTCACACAGCCAGCATCCCAGTTTTTTTCTACCTCTCACACAGCCAGCATCCCCATGACCTTTTTTCCCTCACACAGCTTTGACCCCCTTGTCCTTCTCCATCTTAACCCTATCACAACCTGCCAACATAAATACTCGTCATCCGTAAAATAGAGTATGGGGAGGGCTGCATAAATAAATAAGTAAAATCATTAACATGTAAGGTATTGTATTGTATAATATAAAATACATAAATGTCTAAATCACATCTTTTTCGCTGTATGGCTCCAAATAAAATGTTAATAAAAAGTGATTAAAAGGTCGAAAGTAGTACAATTGTCAAAATGGTATCAATGAAAACGTCATCCCATCCCACAAACAATGAAACCTTACACAGCTCCATAAACTGAAGTATAAAAAAGTTACCGCTGTCATTATGTGGTGATGCAATGCTTTTTTTTAATGCAAGGGGTTTGATTTATTTTTTTTTTTAAAGATACTAAGAAACAACTAATCTACATAACTTTTCTGTGATCATATTGACCGGAAGAATAAAGGAGAGGTGTCATCTTGACCGCACATTGAAAGCCATAAAAATAAAGCCCATCAGAATAAGGCACAACTGTGTTTTTTCTTTGCTAATTTCACCACATTTGGAACTTTTTCCAGCTTCCCAGTACATGGCACAGAATATTAAATGGTGTTACTAGATAGTACAATTTGTCTTGCAAATAGATTTGTAAATGTGAAAATCAAAAAGATACGGCATGGGGAAGGAGCGAGTGAAAAGTGGAAACTCAAAAGAACTACAAAACTTTGCCTTAAAGTGGTTAGCAGCACCTCTTTCTACTCCCACATTTAGAACCTCTCACATGTCAACACCGCCATGTGCTCCTTCTCCTTATGCAGCCTGCAGGCTGAATTATTCTCCAGGAGGAAATGGCATTTAAAGGAAACCTACCACATAGTAGATATGGTAGGTGTAAGCTGCAAATACCGAGCACCAGCTCAGGGTGAGCTGGTGCCGGAGCTTACTTTCGTTAGTGCCCTAAACCGCTGTATCGTGGTTTAAACACTTTTTAATCTTTATAGCTGAAGCAGCTTCAGCGCACCTAGCGCATGTGATGTCACCGGCACTTATGTAGGCGCTCGCACGGTCTCGCGCTTGGTGCGCCAAAGCTGCTTCAGATATAAAGATTAAAAAGTGTTTAAACCGCGATACAGCGGTTTAGGACACTAACGAAAATAAGCTCCGGCACCAGCTCACCCTGAGCTGGTGCTTGGTATTTGCATCTTACACCTACCACTTCAAGTGTTAGGTTTCCTTTAAAGATACACATCTGCTTTTTCCTTGTAGGCTGCAGGACCTGTGTTGATGTCATTGCAGGTCCTGGATGATATTTCAGCTTGTTTCACAGAAATTACATCAGATTTTTTTAGCTATGCCTGCTCAAAATCTGCATAGGATGCAAAAGTGCAGCATATATGATCCTGCTTCCTGCTCAGTATACGCTCAAGTGCTCGTACGCTTTGGGTGTTTCCACAGTAACGTATCTGTCCATGTATATACAGTTAGGGCACTCAGGGGACACCCGTAACATAAGCATCAGAAAATCACTGGCTAGTGCCAGTTTTTGCTCCTCCTCCTGATTTCAGACAGAAGTAGCAGCACCGGAGGACATATACCACTGTTTGAGGTGAATTAACATTGGTGCTCCTTCACCGGGCCTTCTGACTATAACTGTTCAGGGAACATACAAAGTCTAGTTCAGGGAAGCTATAAAGATGATACAAATTTCTCCTTCTTTCTACTGTATTGGCGTCCTCAGGACACCAATACAATTGAAATCCGTGACAGAGCAGGGAGCAATAATTTACATTGGGATATGCTGAGAATTCCAGGCCTATCCTCACAGCGGAGATGTAAAACATGATCTGAAAGCAGCCTAACAAGGAAACTTCAGCGAGAATTTGATTTGTGAAAAATATGTTTATTTATATTAAATATCAATCAATTTTAGACGTGACTGCAGTATCACTAGAAAATTCACCAAACTTACATTCTCCAGAGGAAGTGTCCGCTGTCGTTGACTGCATCAGAATGCCTAAAAATAGGAATTTGTTTGTTAAAGATATCATTTTTTTAAAGTATAAGAGTACATTCATACAGCCGTATGCCTGCCCCACTGCATCCAGCATACCGCTGTGCGATGGAGAGGAGGAGGAGGTGACCCCTCCCCCCACCATAGAAAATAGTGGCGCACGGCCGCAGACACGGGGAAAGATAAAGCATGCTCTATCTTTTCGCTGTGTGCGGAGCGGATCAGTGCCACACATGTGTAGCACTTTCCCCCCGCCAGGCCGTCATTGCCGTCTATGGGGACGTATATGCGGCTGCAAATTTGCGGCCGCATATTCATCCCCCCAGACGGCCATGTGAATGAGGCCTTAGTCAGACATACAGTTTTCTTTATGAGGGACCTCAATCACTTACATAAATGCATACAAAAAAAAAAATCATAAAGGCAATACAACTAGGGTAGAGGTGGCAAACCTTTGGCACGGGTGCCAGAGGTGACACTCAGAGCCCTCTCTGTGGACACCTAGCACAGATTGCACCAGACAGGACTCGAGGCCTCCTCTTGTAGTCCCAGACAGCCCAGGATGTGCCATGTTGAGCGTTTTTTTTTTTAAAACAGAACTGCAATAGGAGCGAGGAGGTGTGGAGAGAGGTGAATTAACATTGGTGCTCCTTCACCGGGCCTTCTGACTATAACTGTTCAGGGAACATACAAAGTCTAGTTCAGGGAAGCTATAAAGATGATACAAATTTCTCCTTCTTTCTACTGTATTGGCGTCCTCAGGAAACAAATACGATTGAAACGTTTGACAGAGCAGGGAGCAATAATTTACTGCTTATATTTCTGTATTGTCTCATTGTAAAAAATGGGTGTATTTTGGTTTTGTAGTTTGGCCACTTGGCCTCTGGAAGGGTCACTTGGGGAGCAGTTACTAGAATATCCAAATAATCTGAGACGTCCTCAGTGCAGGGTTATTTAGATTGGTACAGGTTTTATTCATTTTGGCAGTCGCAGGGCCCGGCTGTAATATATGTGCATATAGAGCCCTGCTGAGAGTGTCCTAGTCAGGAATTTAATAGATATACTGTATACTCTCCCTGATCCCCCCCCCCAATTTATTTTTATTTTTATTGAACCTACCAAAAATCACCAGTGCAGAGATGAAATGCATCCTGATTATGAGTGTAGAAATCCTGAAAGAAAAGAGGGACACCATTAGGCAACTTAAAGTGACATAGAGATATTTAAGATATATGTGATTTATAGAATGTATCTATTACAATATATACAGGTGTATATGCAATGTACAAATGTTTCACAATGTTGTGTTATTTAAAGAGGACATTACATTTTAAAAGTAATTACATTATTCCCCATGTAGTAACAATTTGTCTCCTTTCTTGGACATCTGCATTATTACTGTCCCTCTACTATTACTCCTGGAAATTCAGGGATAAATAGACAACTGGGTGTTAGCATTCTTCTTGTCCGCTATGTCCCTACACACAGTCAGCAGTGAGAGACAGGGTCAGAGTGTTTGGGAACATTGCCCTCCTCCCGTAAAATGATAACTTTCAATTGTCAATATTTAATACAGACATGCCTGAAGATCTGATTTATTAAAGGGGTTGTTCACTTTTTGTTAGAAGCACCTAACTACCACCGAGATAATTGGTGATCTGCTAGGGAATACTGCAGTTGGGGTTCTATTTTTTACAGTGCCTCTGCAGGATACATAAGGCATTACACAATTGGCTGTATGCTGCATGGTCTCTCCAGGTCCTCCAGATTGAAGGACGCTCTTTCTGGTTACCTCCTACCATTGCAGATACATAGTTTTTTTTTCTTAAATTAGACTTCAAATGTCACTAATAGTGGATTTAGTAAACTCTGAAGAGTGTGCTATGGAAATACTTACTTATCCTACTACATAGTGCAATGGGAGTGTACAAATGAACCTGTATTTGGGTAAATTTGCACAGGGTAATTGCAGCTCATAAAATCCGTGAATTTTATTAAACCCAAAAACAGAATATTTACAAAATTAGGGTAAATTGTACTATATAACTGCTTCTCTGACCTTTTGTTAGATATTTATTGTAATAAGGACACATTTTGTGAATTATTAAGGAACATGTAAACATTTTGGAACAAAATATTGGTGCAAAGTAAGCCAGCGAGGATACGGTATATGGAAGATTGTCTAAAGGGCGTATTCCATCCACATCTGCAGGAAGGGTCCAGAAGTTGGAGTCTCTGCGGGGCACTTATCCATTTTGGCACATGGCCCTTTGTTTTTGGCGCATGATTTGTGTTATAATTTTCAATGGGATGTTAGTTTGCAGCGCAATGAAGTGGCGCAGGACCGAAAAGGGTAAGAACTGTCTCCACATTCATGAAGGTGAAATTGAACTCCGTAGACCAGCTCTTAGCAGGTCTAATTGTGCGCCAAAAAAGTGTTGGAAAACTAGATGCACAGGAAAAGTGTTGGATTCCTAAATGGCGCCTCTAATTGAGCGTCAAATAAAGAAAAGCACCAACATTGTGGCGCAGACACGTAATAAATAGGGTGCAACAGGCGCAGCAAGGGAAAAAAACGCCAATTTTCTGAAAGTGAATAATGAATTACCCGCCCTTCCCCCCCCAAGTGTACAGAGATGTGAGATACACATACAGGCGGGAACAATGGTCTCCATGGGAGGGAGTAGCTTCATTTAACAAATTAAGCAAAATTTAAGAAAAATGTTTAGCACATTTCCCGCCCCCCCCAACCAATATAAAAAATGATCTTAAATGACGGTTACGCTGTGTTATGTATCATCACTCTATGCAAAAACGATAAAGAAAATGTTTACATTGCGCAGAATGAAAGGACTTTAACCATTTGTTACTGTCAATGAAAGAGCTTCACTTCTGACTACCCAACAATTTAACCCTTTTTGTGTTCCCAAACTTATTTATATGATTTAAGTAAATCTAGTGTATGCATGTGGGGAAACTAGACGGTCATGGAATGATGTGAGAGCGTTTTCAGTACTGTACACTGTATAGGTGTAAGCTTACAGCCTGCAGATTGGTTACAGAAGTATCTGCTACTGTCCCATACAAGAAATCCATGCCCCTGCTGCAGCAACATTCCCATCCAGATCTATAGGGGTGGAATAATAACTCTATAGACAATGGAACAAATCTGCTGCGTGCGAAGAGCAACTAGAAGTAACCAGTAAGTAATTTCATATTTACAACATGTTTTAGTTGTGAAATACAATTGTACATAGAAAAAACTTCTTTTCCATAAAGAGGGGGTTCCGCTTTTCTAATCTTTTTTAGGGTCCATTGCTTTAAAAAAATAACCCAGATTCCCTTTGTTACATCTGATCATCACACTGGACACTTTGCACAGTATATAACATACCACTTGTACCCCAGTCTATGCAATAAAGCTAAAATATCAGCAGACAAAGAGGGCAAGCAAATATCTGGATATCATGGAGCAATGAATGACATTAGATAAGTAGTAAAGTGTCTGTACATTTTACCAACTCAGTAAAATATACAAATCCAGAGGCAGTAATGACTAATCCCACCTGGGTAGTAAAAACGAGTTTGCAATAGAACCGTATGTGTTCTGTATGCAAGTCCAGTCACCTCCGTCTTACGTACCCAGGACAATGTGGGAGCACAGACTCACCTGATGATGGAGATGCAGGGTGTATACGGTCTGTAGTGTTCGGGACAGTCCTGACTGATGTGTATTATTTGTGCCGTATGTGTGCTACTTATAAGAACATCAGGACCACAGTGAGGAGGGCTTGCAGGGGGAGGCACTAAGACGGGGCGGAGGTGAAGAAGGTGTTCTGCACCCCTCTAAAAATATTTTAGAAAACGTTAACTCAATTCTGCATTGAACTGTACAATGTAGATTAATATAGTATATATGTAGCACTGTATGTTAGCAGAGAGCTATATGTCTGGATATAATTACTACTAGACAAAATCTGTATGACTGTATCAAATTGGAAGAAATGATGAAAAGCCATTATAATACTATACTACTATAATATAATAATACTATATATATAGTGCTGCATTATAGTAGTTTATAAACCACACGTACAAACTTCTTTAGAAAACTATGTAGGATGAGGTTGAAGACATACATGGCCTTTGTAAAATTTACATTAAGAGCAATGCAAAAGTTAAAGGGATTTTCCCATGTAGACTATCTATAACATATCCACAGGATAAGATATCAACAGGTTATGTATATGGGTTCAACCTAGGCCCCGCACCTATGTCAGGCATGCTGGCACCCACATCTATCATCTATTTTATTTTTATGACATATTCTGTGGATATGTCATAAATACTCTGGACGGAAAAACCCCTTTAAATTTTGCCTCTGCCAATGAGAACATCTGCTGCGGACATTCATGGCACTCATAGCAACCTATGACAGTGCATCTTTCATATGTTTTAGTTCCCCATGGAAGCCAATCAAAGCTCAGCTTTCATTTTTGCACAGTTTATCAAATGAAAACTGAGCTCTGATTGGTTTTCCATGGGCAGCTAGAACAGTTTTACCTTAAAGGGGTTTCCCACAAACATAAGTTAGGCCCTATCCACAGGAATGGGCCTAACTTGCTGATCAGTGGGGGTCTCAGTGATGAGACCCCCAGAGATCATCAAAATGAAGGGTCCGATGGGGTCCCAAGTATCTCCTTCGAACCCCTCGTCGCTCCATGAGAGTAATGGAGCAGATGGCCGCACATGACCGTTCTGCTCCATTAATCTCTATGGAGCCGACGGAGCGACGAGGAGTCCGACGGAGGTACGGG
This sequence comes from Engystomops pustulosus, assembly GCF_040894005.1. Classification (NCBI taxonomy): domain Eukaryota; kingdom Metazoa; phylum Chordata; class Amphibia; order Anura; family Leptodactylidae; genus Engystomops; species Engystomops pustulosus. The sequence goes on from NC_092417.1 coordinate 33,080,101, forward strand.
GGACCCCATCGGTCCCATCACTGAGACCCCCACTGATTAGCAAATTAGGCTCTATCCTGTAGATAAGGCCTAACGTCTGTTCGTGGGAAACCCCTTTTAAAAACTTCTGATGTGATCCACTGGGCAGAAAACTTGATGCCAAATCTTCATCATGTAAATATGGTCTTTACTTTTTGGGCCAAATAAAAAATACATCAGAAGAGGCAAGACCTGCCCCTGTATTCATTATCTGGCACCACAACTTTGGTCATGGAAATCTAGAAGCTATAAACAAGCCAACCAGTGATCATAACACGACCTGCATGGTTAAGTAACAAAATGTTATTTCCATAAATGAAAAACTTTCCAAAGCAGCACGGGCAGTCAGTAGCCTCCCAGTAAAGTAGGTGATGCCCTCTGATGCAGCGATGCCAATTAACTGCGGGAGAGAACTGATGAGAGCGATGACGGCCGCTGTAAATAACACTGAATCTGTATACAAGGAGGCTGGATGTAGGAAATGCAGCAAACATCACAGCTTCCCCAACAGAAAGGTGTCCAAAGTGAAGATTGAGCAGAGCACAAAGTGTTTTTTAGTATATTTGTGTACACCTAGGTGTTACTATTTTACTTCTTGATGACATAGCTACTTTGGCCTACAAGACACAGCAGTTTCCTACCTAACTTTTTATTTTATTCTGTTGATTTAGTTGTTTGAGGGCATATATCGTATATACTCGAGTATAAGCCGACCCAAGTATAAGCCGAGGCCCCTAATTTTACCTGAAAAACCTGGTAAAACCTATATATATATATATATATATATATATATATATATATATATATATATATATTTTTACTGGAGTATAAGCCGAGTTTGGGTTTTCAGCACATTTTTTTTGTGCTGAAAAACTAGGCTTATACTCGAGTATATATGGTACTTGTATTTTTTGTGCTGTATTTTTTAAATACATAACAAAGTTGTTGCGAGGGCTTGTTTTTTTTTGCAGGAAAAGCTATATATTCCTTTGGTGCCATTCATTCATCACTTTCTTTAATTGTAAGGGGACCAATAGATGCATTTCTAGTGCCATTTTTGCACCGAGAGGGATAAATATTGCAATTCTATTTATGTTCTGGGTTATTATGGACAAGAAGACACCAAATATGCACCTACTGCTTTTTATTTGGTTACATCATAAAATATTTTTATACTGGGTAGGGTGATTTCTGAGTTTGGTGTTAACAATTTTTCTAACCACTTTATTTTTTGGATCCCACTATGGAACCATCTGATGCCCTAAGTAGCAGTATCAGGCAGTTCCTGGGTTATGTACAACACAGGTTCTTTAGGTTTGTTCTTAAAGGGGTTGCCCACTTTCAGCAGATAATTGCCATGCGCCTGTGTGACCATGGACAGATTTCTATCCACTGGAAGTAAGCATAGATGCAGGACAGCAAGCAGACATCTAGAAAACAGTGAGGAATTGGGTAATTGTATAACTTTTCCTTACACAAACCATATTAATTATTTGCTGAACGTGGACAACCCCTTTAAGTTGAATTTGTATGTAAGTTGATACTGTATATTTTATAATTGTAGCTCCAGACAAAATGTTTTTTGCCCCAGTGACAATTGGATTTTCAAAATTTTTTGCTGTGATTGAACCAAGGATTATCAATAAAACTTTATTACAAACACTTTACAGCTGATCATTGTAGCATGGGACTATAGTAAGAGATCCAGAGAGCACCCATATGTGTTAATGTCGACTGAAGCCTCTGAGGCTCATTTGCATATTGTTTAAAACTTTGAAGGAAAAAAAAAGAAACGAGGGTATAAGAATCTTAATGAAGAGCAGATCCTGCCGAGAGGGCATACACCAGTATATCAGTATTTATGGTTTACAATCCTTCATCCTGGTGGGAGATGCCCTTTGAGTAGGCGACCGCCTGTACAGCACACTGTAAAACTAATGTACAGGCAGTCCCCGACTTCCGACGTTCCGAGATACGTACAACCAGTAGATACGAACGGGACTCTCGGCGCCTTGCGCATTGCACTTCCGTGCTGAAGCGCGGACACAGAGGTGCCGGGGATCAGGTAACTAAGGATGGCGATCTCACGCTTCCTTAGTTACATGTCAGTGGGCGGAGGGCTTCTAGGCAGTCCACAGCCGGAGCTTGCAGGTAACTACTTCCCCTACTTACTGCATAGATCGGCAACCCGTATACGATCCCCGGCATCACCGCGGCTTGTTTGTCTGGAGTTACTGTACATCAAAATATACCAGTTCCGGCTTACATACAAATTCAACTTAAGTACAAGTCTCTGGTCCCTATCTTATACGTAACCCAGGGACTGCCTGTATTGCAGTCTACATTGACTAAAAGACAAGTCAATTATGTCCTAATAGAGTGTAATCAAAAGCAAACTTAAGGATTTGATGACATGACAATGTACTAACACTCCCTGACCATGTCACATTCATTTTTACTTGTAGTAACCACTTAGATGTTGTGGTCAATTTTGTCTGCAGCATCTAAGTAGTTCAACTCCTTTGAACAGAGTTTCCTCTGATCTCCAACCTTCTACTGTTACTGTATTTCACATTCAGACCTTGTTCCTGGTCTGTCCTGGTGCCTTTATGTAAGGCAATTCCTGAGGTACATGATGTAGCCCAAAGTGTGTAAAGATCAAGTCTGCTACATCTGTAAAATCTGTGAAGGGATCAAAATGATAATGTTACATTGGCCTGTTAGTTTTCTAAAGGTTCATTCCACTAAAAGAACAATGACCGATAAAACCTGTCAGTGTCTCCTATAGCAACAGGTTCTAGTTTCCTTTCTCTTTATGGACAAAGTTATATATAAAGAATACATCGAAATGGTTACTACGGGCAACACGGGTTACTAAAGCCTCATTGTACCTCAATAAAAACACTCTGGATGTGAGGGGCCAGCAAATGACACAGTGTAACCATGGCAGAACGGGGAAAATACCATCAGGATTACAGAAACAAGAGAAATTACAGAAACAAGAGAAATCAAACAGAACCAACCCTTCAAATTCCGCCACCAATTTGATACAGAAACATGTATAGGAATTCTCATGTCTGATCATTGGCTTGTGTGAATGGTCCTGCATTCAGCTGACAAATAGGTCATCCAGCTTAGATGCAATGATCAGCTGTAAGGTGTCTGTAATGAAGCTTTATTGAAAATCCTTGGTCCCATTACAGCAAAAAAAATTTGCAAATCTAATTGTCAATGGGACAAAACATTATTTTTGCCTGGATCTACAATTATAAAATATACAGTTCCAATTTACATACAAATTCAACTTAAGTACAAACCCAAGGACCCTATCTTGTACGTAACCCGGGTACTGCCTGTATCTACTGTAGTATTATGAGATGACTTTATGAAGAGATGCTTTTTGGAAGAATCACAGTGGTAAAGGTACATGTATAGGTATAGTATGGCGGTACTATGTGATCGGGATAGTAGTCTGGGCACTATACTGCATGGGCTATAGGTCACTACAATATAAAATCTAAAATGGAAAAGATCATCCGTGCCAAGGGGTTAAAGGAAATTCACCATCAAAATCCATCATGATAAACCAGGGACATTACTCATAGACCCAAGCACCGTGACTGTGGTAATCTTTATATTTCCTATCAAAGGCCTCCTTTCTTCTAAAATAAACTTTTCAAATTATGCTAATAAGCCTGAAGGGATACTGACTGCTGTGGTTTTCAGAGCCCCTTCATGCTGCAGATTCACAGGCTATTACAATGTCTCCCTTCTGCACCTTTAGCACTCCCCCCATGGTGTGCTGAAACTCCCTCTGCTACAGTGAGATTAGGTAAGGGAGCAGAGGGGAGGGTGAGACAGTATAGAAGCCTTTGAATCTGCAGCACAGAGGGGCTCAGGGAACTGCTCCAGTAGCACTTTAGGTTCATTAACATAATTATAAAGGAGGCAACAACAAATATAAGAATATTAGCCTGGATCTATGAGCAAGTGTCCCTGGTTTATCATGGTGGATTCTGATGTTAGATTTCCTTTTACATGACTTGGAAGTTTCCTCCAAATGTAGTCAGGTGTTTTGATAATTTCTAGGTAGCTCGTTTGAGACTAGTGTCACAACAGGATGAAAAAAGAAAAAGAACATCTCTTTTTGTGGCAAGGACACAGGTGATGAGGGGAGGACGAGGGGTTTGTAGTAGAAACACTACTTACAATTACTTCCACATGACTCCATTACTATATCCTACCTAGATTCTTTGTTCTGTAGCAATGAGAATAATGAGAATTTCTGGTGGTTAAATACACGCCGGCACCCAGCAGTGAAAATGTTAATTGTTACTTTTGGTCCGGATTATGGATTTGGAGCGACGCTGGTATTGTGTCCAATTAAATCTGCAGCTTGTTTCCGCTGAAACTTTTATAAGAATCTAAATCACCCTCCATGGGTTTTGCTATTCTCATCTTGGCTGGATCCGGGGCTGTCATGAATTGGTCCCTTGGACGGATTCCTCCTGCGTCCTGCGTCCTGCACAATAGCTTCAGGTCACTGGGGTAGAAACCGATTGCATCTATTTTTGTTATCCTATTATTAACAATGTTTTTAGCTGAAGCCAGGCTCTGATAGGAAATTATTAATGCATCGAGTGGTGGATGATACATTGCTCTCAGCGCGCGGTTTCTACATCTCCCGTCGCCTGCTGTTTGTAAGAAATGTTCATTGGAAAAGTTTGACTCGGTGATGTGTATAATGCTTCTGACAGTTTCTCTTATTTATCACCTTATCCAAGATATACACCGGAGGTTCCAGCATCCAGGCAGCATAAGTGTAAAAACACCTCCAATTTATTTCATTTTGTGAAAAACATTGTAATGGCGCCAAGACATAAAGAAAAAGACTGACGCGTTTCGAACCTTTGCCTCGTTCTTACTCGTAGCCTGAGTTTCCAAAATAAGAGCAAACAAATAAATATGCATATAGACCGAAGTCATTTGTCATTACTTTTCTTTTATATGTTTGTGCGAAAAAAGTTGGACATTTTTCTGCCACATTTTTCTGCACAGTTTTTGGATGGATCCACCTTATTTATCTCAAGAATCCAGCTGTTTAGACTACAGTTAGCTGCAAAGGCCATCTTAAAAAAGTCACAAAAAAAAGCGAAAGCTCTCGTGGTCTCAGGTGACAAATTTGGCAGAAAGAAGCAGGAGAATCAATTTTGCTACTTTTTTTTCACAAAAATGCTGCACAAAAATTTGCAACACCCAATTTAGCACAAATAAAATCCACCTAAGGCCTCTTTCACACTGATGATGTGTGAGGGACTGATACCTGGCCGCAATATTTTGTTCCCCATAGAAACCTATGGCTTCCGGCTGCCGTATGCTGACCACACACGTAACTGTACTGTACTGTACTTAAAAAAGTACACACCAATGAGAAAGTCCATAGTCAAACACAATACCCAGACTATTAGTAATAAATTTATCCATAGACACAACCTACCCGCGAACTTAGAGTCCCGAGGAACATATACAAATTATTAAACACAGAATAAAATATAACTAATGTGATCAGTAACTTTACAAAAATACACCGTCACCAGTCAGTCCTCAGTCTAGTGTAATTCCTGTCACCAGTCTGTCCTCAGTCTAGTGTAATCCCTGTCACCAGTCAGTCCTCAGTCTAGTGCAGTGATGGCGAACGTATGGCACAGGTGCCAGAGGTGGCACTCGGAGCCCTCTTCTTGGGCACCCAAGCGTCAGCATAGAACTCAACATAGAAGTCCCAGGAGACTCAAGAAATGCTGCTCTCAGGGTATTTTTAAATAAACACATTCTTGATTGTTTGGGACTGCAGGAAGAGGTAGACCATGTGGAAAAGGGAGGATTATCATTAGAGCTCCTCTAGGCCCCACATTTCTTCCTGTACAGGGGGAGATGCTACAACATTAGTCAAAATTTGCCCTTCTTCTTTCAACTGTTTTGTTGTCCTCAAGAGGCCAATATGATTGAAAGTTGTGGAAGAACAGGTAGCAATAAGTTACTTCTTAAATTGCCGTGATGGCACTTTGCAATAGATAAGTCTGTTTTGGTTGTAGTTTGGGCACTCGGTCTCTAAAAGGTTCGCCATCACTGGTCTAGTGTAATCCCTGTCACCAGTCAGTCCTCAGTCTCGTGTAATCACCGCCACCAGTCGGTCCTCAGTCTAAAGTCATAACTGTCAACAGTCGGTCCTCAGTCTAGTGCAGTGATTGGGAACCTTTTAGAGACAGAGTGCCCAAACTACAACCCAAATCCACTTATTTACCGTGAAGTGCCAACATGAAATTTTAAGCAGTAACTTATTGCTACCTGTTCTTTTACATCTTTCAACTGTATCGGCCCCTGAGGCCACCAGTTAAAAGGAGGGCAAATTCAGATTATCATTGTAGCTCCTCTCCAGGGTCTCTCTGTAAAGGAAGAATGGTCAGGTCCAGCAGGAGGACCTCCAAAGATAATGCACTTCTGTCAAAACCTTCTCACTTTTTCCTCATTTCCAAACAGCCAGTGAAGTGTCAAATTGCACTGAGAGCTCTTAATTTGCCTGGGACTGCAGAAAGATTCAGTGTTTGGTGAACTCTGTCCTAGTCTAGTGTAATCATCACCACCAGTCTGTCTTCAGTTTAAAGTGATCACTGCCACCAGTCAGTCCTCAGTCTAGTGTAATCACTACCAACAGTCAGCAGGGCCATATTAAGTGTTGATGCACTCTAAGTGCTTATGCCCCCTATTGGTGCCGTCATGTAACGCATTTGATATGATGCAAAGTACCTTACTATAAGAGAGTAGAGCTGGACCCAGGAGGAGTCTCTCCAATGATCCACTGCTAGCATTAGATTCAAAAACCTCTTTAGGCTGTGTTCATGCGAGTGTTTTGAAATGCACTGGGCATCGCATGTTTGACACACAGGTTTGATGCTTATTGCCCAATGCATTTGAATGTAATTTTAGTACAACGGGGAGGAGTTTCTCCCAATCACATCTGCATTTACACTGAAACGCTTGCGAATGGGAAAGTGCACCTTTCGTTTTGTATCATGTACATGTGATCGGGAGAAACTTCTCCCCTTCTGTGCATGAATTGTGTTCCTATATTTAATTCAAGTGCATCTTGTGAATGTAACCACCAGGAGCCTAAGTGTGTCCACTAACACTAACGCAACTAAACCTAGCCCTACTGTCCCAATAACACATACATAATTACAGGGGTTGTCTGAACTGGGGGGGGGGGGTTGTTAAAGGAAACCTACCACTACGGATCTACCTATTAAGGAAGATGCGGTAAAAACTGCATTTTACGTATGTAAGGATAGTCCTTTTTAGGGCTAATCCTTTACTCCCCTCTATCTTTTCTAATCTTTAATCAGGATAATATGCAAATTTTCTAAAGAGGCAACGCAGGACGCCCCAGTAGCCTCTTTGATCCTCCTACCCAGACATCTTCAGCACTCGTACGTGAAGCCAGAGTTCTGCGCATGCACAGTAGCTCCAGCTTTGGAGCTGCGATTGCGCAGCCGCTGGCCTGTGTTCTGCGCATGCTGAAGATGTCTGGGTAGGAGAGGCTACTGGGCCATGCAGAAGCGGCGCTCTGTAGCCTCAGCTCCAGCTGCTCCACGCCCCGTAACCTTTTTACAAAATTTGCATATTACCCCGATTAAAAATTAGAAAAGATAGAGGGGCGTATAGGATTAGCCCTAAAAAGGGCTATCCTTGCATATGTTAGATGCACCTACCACCAGATTTACCTTAATAGGTAGATCCGTAGTGGTAGGTTTCCTTTAAAACATGAAAACAGTTGTAGTTACCCTCCTCTGGTGCTCCGTTCCAGCTCGGTGCCTCACATCACCCATGTCACGGCTGTGGTCAGTGTAACCCTTACACAGGCTGCATGGGGAGGCTGCACGGGGGAGCACTGTAGTGGTGGTGATATCACTTCTGTATCTCTGTATACATACAGACCAGGGGTGCTGGGAGGCACATTATTTTTTTTAAAGGCATCAGAAGTATAAAAATAATAGAACATAATATATGTTGGTCCTTGCCTTCAGTCCAGTGCTATGCCGGACTCTGTTAGTATAGAGAGGCTCAGTGGTGCACAACCTGCTACAGACTATATTCACATCATGTTTTATATATGCCAACAAAGCTTCCAGTGTATATACATAGAATATTCATAGACATATACTGCCTTTTTTGCCTCTGTCTGCACATTATATAACTTATACAGGCAGTCCCCGGGTTACATACAAGATAGGGTCTGTAGGTTTGTTCTTAAGTTGAATTTGTATGTAAGTCAGAACTGTATATATTATCATTGTAGCCCCAGCCAGAACTTTTTTGGTCTCTGTGACAATTGGATTTTAAAAATGTTGGATTGTCATAAGAACCAGGATTAACACTAAAGCTTCATTACAGACGCCTGTGATAACTGTTATACGTGATCATTGTAGCCTAAGGCTAAAGTACAGTAAATTACCAACATCCAGAGGTCCGTTTGTAACTAGGGGTCGTATGTAAGTCGAGTGTTCTTAAGTAGGGGACCACCTGTACTGTGGAAAACACAGGATGGAAAGAAGCTGCAGTATATCTGTATGAAATGTCCAGAGGGTTCTCCAAAATTCTGAGAACAGTCTAACCGCCGATGCAAAGAAAACCAGTCTTTATCTTTAATATACGGTAATACTTTTAATTCAAACATATATGCTGAATTCTGCCTCATCAATCATATTTTTTTCAATTCAACATATTTTCAGTACCTTAAAGTGTTCTCAATATTTGCCTTCTAAAATAAGAGACCACCTAATAGAGCAGGCGCCAGCGAAGAAAAAAGATGGAAAATTCCTGTGGACTGTAACCTAAAGATACAACTATGGGAATCTCATCTGTCAACTGTCCTTACATTCAATGTATATGTAAGAAGAACTTAGTTTGATACTAAAATAGTCTGAATAGTTTAGGTACAACAGTAAAAAATGTTAATCGCAGAGTAATATCACATGTTTCTAAAGAGTGAGGTTCTACCTAGACGTGGCTCTAAAATATTCAACAGTCTGGTTATTAAAAACCAAGATTCTTTGCTTAATCTTCACATTAGAATCCAGACAGACATAAGAAATCTATAATGCATTATGGGAGTAAAATATTCCCTGGCTGGACCATTATACAAGCTCTTATAACTCTTGTGTCCCCCCTTCATCCTCATAGACTGTAAGCTCTTGTGTCACCCCCTCATCCTCATAGACTGTAAGCTCTTGTGTCACCCCCTCATCCTCATAGACTGTAAGCTCTTGTGTCCCCCCTCATCCTCATAGACTGTAAGCTCCTGTGTCACCCCTCATCCTCATAGACTGTAAGCTCTTGTGTCACCCCCTCATCCTCATAGACTGTAAGCTCTTGTCTCACCCCCTCATCCTCATAGACTGTAAGCTCTTGTCTCACCCCTCATCCTCATAGACTGTAAGCTCTTGTGTCATCCCTCATCCTCATAGACTGTAAGCTCTTGTGTCACCCCCTCATCCTCATAGACTGTAAGCTCTTGTGTCATCCCTCATCCTCATAGACTGTAAGCTCCTGTGTCACCCCTCATCCTCATAGACTGTAAGCTCTTGTATCACCCCCTCATCCTCATAGACTGTAAGCTCTTGTGTCCCCCCTCATCCTCATAGACTGTAAGCTCTTGTGTCACCCCACATCCTCATAGACTGTAAGCTCTTGTGTCACCCCACATCCTCATAGACTGTAAGCTCCTGTGTCACCCCTCATCCTCATAGACTGTAAGCTCTTGTGTCACCCCACATCCTCATAGACTGTAAGCTCTTGTGTCACCCCCTCATCCTCATAGACTGTAAGCTCTTGTGTCACCCCTTCTTCCACATAGACTGTACGCTCTTGTATCACCCCCTCATCCTCATAGACTGTGAGCTCTTGTGTCACCTCCTCATCCTCATAGACTGTAAGCTTTTGTGTCTCTTCCTCATTCTCATAGACTGTAAGCTCTTGTGTCACCCCCTCATCCTCATAGACTGTAAGCTCTTGTGTCACTCCTCATCCTCATAGACTGTAACCTCTTGTGTCCCCCTCATCCTCATAGACTGTAAGCTCTTGTGTCACCCCACATCCTCATAGACTGTAAGCTCTTGTGTCACCCCCTCATCCTCATAGACTGTAAGCTCTTGTGTCACCCCTTCTTCCACATAGACTGTACGCTCTTGTATCACCCCCTCATCCTCATAGACTGTGAGCTCTTGTGTCACCTCCTCATCCTCATAGACTGTAAGCTCTTGTGTCTCTTCCTCATTCTCATAGACTGTAAGCTCTTGTGTCACCCCCTCATCCTCATAGACTGTAAGCTCTTGTGTCACTCCTCATCCTCATAGACTGTAACCTCTTGTGTCCCCCTCATCCTCATAGACTGTAAGCTCTTGTGTCACCCCCTCATCCTCATAGACGGTAAGCTTTTGTTTCACCTCCTCATCCTCATAGACTGTAAGCTCTTGTGTCACCCCTCATCCTCATAGACTGTAAGTCCTTGTGTCACCCACTCATCCTCATAGACTGTAAGCTCTTGTGTCACCCCCTCATCCTCATAGACTGTAAGCTCTTGTGTCACCCCTCATCCTCATATACTGTAAGTTCTTGTGTCACCCCCTCATCCTCATAGACTGTAAGCTCTTGTCTCACCCCTCATCCTCATAGACTGTAAGCTCCTGTGTCACCCCTCATCCTCATAGACTGTAAGCTCTTGTATCACCCCCTCATCCTCATAGACTGTAAGCTCTTGTATCACCCCCTCATCCTCATAGACTGTAAGCTCTTGTGTCACCCCTCATCCTCATAGACTGTAAGTCCTTGTGTCACCCACTCATCCTCATAGACTGTAAGCTCTTGTGTCACCCCCTCATCCTCATAGACTGTAAGCTCTTGTGTCACCCCTCATCCTCATATACTGTAAGTTCTTGTGTCACCCCCTCATCCTCATAGACTGTAAGCTCTTGTCTCACCCCTCATCCTCATAGACTGTAAGCTCTTGTGTCACCCTCTCATCCTCATAGACTGTAAGCTCTTGTATCACCCACTCATCCTCATAGACTGTAAGCTCTTGTGTCACCCCCTCCTCCTCATAGACTGTAGGCTCTTGTGTCACCCCCTCATCCTCATAGACTGTAAGCTCTTGTGTTACCCCCTCATCCTCATAGACTGTAAGCTCTTGTGTTACTCCTCATCCTCATAGACTGTAAGCTCTTGTGTCACCCACTCATCCTCATAGACTGTAAGCTCTTGTGTCCCCCTTTATCCTCATAGACTGTAAGCTCTTGTATCACCCCCTCATCCTCAAAGACTGTAAACTCTTGTGTCACCCCCTCATCCTCATAGACTGTAAGCTCTTGTCTCACCCCTCATCCTCATGGACTGTAAGCTCTTGTGTCACCCCCTCATCCTCATAGACTGTAAGCTCTTGTGTCACCCCTTCTTCGTCATAGACTGTAAGCTCTTGTGTCACCCCCTCATCCTCATAGACTGTAAGCTCTTGTGTCACCCCCTCATCCTCATAGACTGTAAGCTCTTGTGTCACCTCCTCATCTTCATAGACTGTAAGCTCTTGTCTCACCCCTCATCCTCATGGACTGTAAGCTCTTGTGTCACCCCCTCATCCTCATAGACTGTAAGCTCTTGTGTCACCCCTTCTTCGTCATAGACTGTAAGCTCTTGTGTCACCCTCTCATCCTCATAGACTGTAAGCTCTTGTGTCACCCCCTCATCCTCATAGACTGTAAGCTCTTGTGTCACCCCCTCATCCTCATAGACTGTAAGCTCTTGGGTCACCCCCTCATCCTCATAGACTGTAAGCTCTTGTGTCACCCCCTCATCCTCATAGACTGTAAGCTCTTGTGTCACCCCTCATCCTCAAAGACTGTAAGCTCTTGTGTCAACTCCTCATCCTCATAGACTGTAAGCTCTTGTGTCACCCCCTCATCCTCATAGACTGTAAGCTCTTGTGTCACCCCTCCTCCTCATAGACTGTAAGCTCTTGTGTCACCCCTCATCCTCATAGACTGCAAGCTCTTGTGTCACCCCCTCATCCTCATAGACTGTGAGCTCTTGTGTCACCCCCTCATCCTCATAGACTGTAAGCTCTTGTGTCACCCCCTCATCCTCATAGACTGTAAGCTCTTGTGTCTCCTCATAGACTGTAAGCTCTTGTGTCACCCTCAGGGCCCTGCCTCCTGTTGTTCCATATAACGGTTGTTAATTTGTGTCTTATTTTATTTCTATATGTTCCCCAGAAACTTATGGTGCTATATAAATAAGGATTAGCATTATTATTATATTATTATTATTTAAAGAATTTCTCCACCAAGAAAACCAAAAAGTATTTCTGCCATGTATAGTCAATGGGGGAGGTAAAGCTGTTCTAGTTGCCCATAGGAACCAATCAGAGCTCAGCTTTGATTATATAAAAGGCTATTGGGAAATGAAAGCTGAGCTCTGATTGGTTGCCACTGGTAACTAGAACAGTTCGCTTCTCAGACACTTCTGATAAATCTCCCCCAATGTTCCTATTACCCTCCATTCTCTGGATGCCTCAGTTGGTTTATTAACCTCTCTCATTGTGTATTTCCTAATGAAAGACTAAATATTTCTTGATGTTTTATTCTGTTGCTATTTTTATCACAATCATTAACAATGTGCCATTCATTTCCAGTAACTGAACCTAAATCCATGTTGCCCAATGGGAACAAGACTTCCAGTAAGTTTACTCTTTTTATAGGAAACACTTGAATGTCTTAATAAATAATGTCTATGGTTGTTAAGGAGATTAAAGCCGGACCAGAAAATTACAGGGCGGTGAACAGAATCCGCTACATGTAGAAACCGGATCACAGTTACAAAGCAGCTTCTAGGTATTTATTGGGCTAATAAATGCTTCCTCCCGGATTGTCCCCAAATCTTACAAAGTCAGAAAGTACCACACATTGGTATCATTATATGGAATGTATGGAAGCAGATTCGACTGCTTGACGCAACCTTATGTCATGACTAAGTGCATGGAAATAAATAATACTGGGGGTCCGTCGGAGGCATTTTCGTCAGGTTTCATGTTTTTTTACCGTGTTGCCCTCAATTGCCCACGGGTTTTTGACGCAAGCGATCAGATTGTGGTGCATCGGCGCCGGCTTTCATGCAACACAAATCGGGGGGCGTGGACGTCGGACAACCTGACTGATTCGGACAAACAACGGAATTCAAAAACCAAATTGTGTCGCAAGATCAGCACTCACATACACCGGGAAGAAGAGGGTGAACTCCGGTGAACCTCAGCGGGGGAAGCGACACATGCAGGATATCGGGTGCACGATCTTAGTGATGACCCAAATCCTCATCAGAATCGCGCCGCGGAGATCGCAACAGGACGGGTAAGTGAATATGGTTAAAGTGAACCTTCAAATGATTGCAGATCACTTTCCATAAGTCAAAGTTAAGAAACTTTATAATATATTTTGTAACAATGAAAAAGTGTTTTCTTGGTTACATCTTGGTTCGCTCTTTGTATCTACTTACCATACAGTTTTATTGATTTTGGTGTGATCTCGTTGTACGGCAGCAAACCAGCCAATGCCTGTCACTTATTGTGCTACATTGTTGGAGTAATATTCAGTGCATCCGGTGCAATCCGTGCAATCGACATAAATTTGCGGCAACACCAATCTTGCCAAATGTTTTCGATGGGATTGAGAGGTTCTCCAACAAGGAATTATGACCTTCTGATGAGTTAGAGCATTTAGTTATTTTCCCTTTTTTTAATGGATTCTCCCCATTAGAGGTATGGGGGCTTATTTACAAAGGGTCTGCATGGGCACATTCGTTGGACTTTTCGACTGTTTCAGGTTTTGCACGGCTGTGACAGGTATTTAACAAGTGTCTGTCCTGGAATTGTATTGCAGACACGATCGTATTTTGGCACAGCTGCGCTGGCTTGCAATAGAAATGGGGGGCGGGGCGTCCGACAATCCAACTTATTCGGACTGATCGCGGGATTTAACTTTAAAATTGTTTGAAAAAAGAAGAAAAGCAGATGTGCAAACAAAGTTAATTTATTATTTCATCAAGATACAGATAAAAACATTTAAAAACCCCAATGTAGGGGATAAGAACATAATGGGCTCTCCTCAAAGAAATATTCCCCACGTGTATAGTAAGGATAAATCACAAGGCTGCTCAAATTGTATATATGCACAAACCACACAATAAATAATAATATCCAAAATTGATATCCATAAATACCTAATAAAGTGCAATGTGCTTAAGCTACATGAATCAATAAATCATTTAAACATCCCCTGAGGAAGCCCGCCTGACGGGCGATACGCGTGGGGCACTCGTGGTCTCTCCTCCCCATACTCTGCATTTGGTAATGTGATGGATTCCTTTATTGCATTGTGCTGAACTCACTGTTTACATACTTGGCTGCTACCTCTTTGCACTTGGCACTTTATTCATGTGTTGTTAAAGGAAACCTACCATTTCAAATGGTCTGTGTAAGCTGTAAACACCGAGCACCAGCTCAGGGTGAGCTGGTGCCGGTGCTTAGTTTCGTTAGTGTTATAAACCGCGGTATCGCGGTTTTAACACTTTTTAAACTTTATAGCAGAAGCTGCTTCGACCGTGCGCGCGCAACATCTCCGCTATTTGCTATGTAGGCGCGCGCACGATCATGCGCACGCAGCGCCGAAGCAGTTTCTGCTATAAAGTTTAAAATGTGTTAAAACCGCGATACCGCGGTTTTAACACTAACGAAACTAAGCACCGGCACCGGCTCACCCTGAGCTGGTGCTCGGTGTTTACAGCTTACACAGACCATTTGAAATGGTAGGTTTCCTTTAATGCTAGCATCTATATATTGTTGTGGTGTCTCTCATATTCTACTTATAATACTATTTATTGACCATTACTATTTTTTCAGAGACATCGTTCTTGCAAAATATATTATAGAGTTTAAATGATTTATTGATTCATGTAGCTTAAGCACATTGCACTTTATTAGGTATTTACGGATATCAATTTTGGATATTATTATTTATTGTGTGGTTTGTGCATATATACAATTTGAGCAGCCTTGTGATTTATCCTTACTATACACGTGGGGAATATTTCTTTGAGGAGAGACCATTATGTTCTTATCCCCTACATTGGGGTTTTTAAATGTTTTTATCTGTATCTTGATGAAATAATAAATTAACTTTGTTTGCACATCTGCTTTTCTTCTTTTTTCAAACTATTATTGTATTTGGGATGTGATATTTGTTTATTGACGTTTTCCCCCTTCTCTTCTAACAAAATTGCGAACCTTAAAATTGTGTCACTTGTGTCACTTACATGCACCAGGAAGAAGATCGTGAACTCTGCCGGACCTGAGCGGGGAAGCGACACATGCAGGATATCGGTCGCACAATCTTAGTGAATCGCAGCAGAATGCATTATCTGTATATATATATATCAGTGCAAATCTTCCACAGTATACAGCATGAATCAACAGCTCAGAAATTTCAGGGGAGGAGCAGCAGAATGACAGAACTCTTATCTCTAATTCCAGACGTCTCCCGTGTGAATGTTCTGTATTCTATGATTGCAATACTTTTTTAGGAGATGGAGATCACATAAGATCAGACTTCATACCTAGGTCTAGTCAGCCCATGGTACACACAAGCAGTGATTACTGTACATATACAGACACATAGCCGGCTCAGCTCATCTGATTGCTCCTACCATATGCAGAGCTACCTCTATACTTGTGCTGTGTTGAAACCTAATTTCTCTTCTGCCCTTTATCACATGTTAGATATTATATCAAGCTGCCTGGAGTTAATACAGGCAGTCCCCGGGTTACATACAAGATAGGGTCTGTAGCTTTGTTCTTAAGTTTAGTTTGTATGTAAGTCGGAACTGTATATTTTATCATTGTAATCCCAGACAGAACTTTTTTGGTGTCTGTGACAATTGGATTTTAAAAATGTTGGGTTGTCATAAGAACCAGGAATAACAATAAAGATTCATTGTAGACACCTCCGATAACTGTTATAGCTGATCATTGTAGACACCTCCGATAACTGTTATAGCTGATCATTGTAGACACCTCCGATAACTGTTATAGCTGATCATTGTAGACACCTCCGATAACTGTTATAGCTGATCATTGTAGACACCTCCGATAACTGTTATAGCTGATCATTGTAGACACCTCCGATAACTGTTATAGCTGATCATTGTAGACACCTCCGATAACTGTTATAGCTGATCATTGTAGACACCTCCGATAACTGTTATAGCTGATCATTGTAGACACCTCCGATAACTGTTATAGCTGATCATTGTAGTCTAGGACTAAAGTACAATAAATTACCAATATCCAGAGGTCCGTTTGTAACTAGTGGTCGTATGTAAGTCGAGTGTTATTAAGTAGTGGACCGCCTGTAATATTAAAAAAAACCAAGTAACAGATTTCACACTGTTAGCTTCTCTGCAGCTTTTGCTGAATCTAATTGTCGGTCATTTATACAAATTTTGTTGACTTATTTTTATTGTTCTTGAAAACTTCTTTGGATAATTTACACTTTCCGCAGAATGTTTCCTTTTTTGAGTCTAAACCGTAGAATGAAGTTGTAGCAACTTGCACTAAATACTTTTTTACTGGATCAGTGCCCATGGCCGACTGTGCCACCGATCCATTAATAAATAGAGCATTTCCTCATCAGAACCACATTTTACGGATCACTCACAGATTATAGCTGATGAGAATCTGTAAAAAAAAAAAACAGTTAGTAGTGATACAGATCAGCAGCGGAAAACTGGCGTTTAAGGGGTTGGCGACACTTTGCCTCACGTTTTTGTAATGTGTGTGTAAGTGTAGGGGGGCAGGATATTGGGTAATTTAACAATACACATCTAGTAATAGTTCTGCTCCGCTTTCTTGATATGTAAAGTGAAGCCTCCTGTCTCTTACCTCATCAGCCAGAGATCCCTGACCATAAAATGGCTGCAGATGGAGGGTCATGTGATCTCTGACCATGAACAATCACCCTGCCAGGACCTTCAGCTAATATTCCTGAATACTACCATAAGGTCCTGGTAGGGCTTTGGACAGTTAGAGATCACATGACCATGTGAGATGGAGAAGGACAAGAGGACCCTACATGAAGGGAGATGGAGGAGGACAGGGGGCCACAATGTAAGGGGAGACGGAGGAGGGCACTATATTAGGGGAGATGGAGGCGGACAGGAGGTCTTTACATGAGGGGAGATGGAGGAGGACAGGAGGTCATTATATGAGAGGAGATGGAGGCGGACAGGAGGTCTTTACATGAGGGGAGATGGAGGAGGACAGTGGGCCACCGTATGAGGGGAGATGGAGAAGGACAAGAGGACACTACATGAGGGGAGATGAAGGAGGACAGGAGGCCACAATGTAAGGGGAGATGGAGGAGGACAGGAGGTCATTATATGAGGTTAGATGGAGGAGGACAAGAGGCCATTATATGATTGGGTATGGAGGAGGACACTATATGAGGTTAGATGGAGGAGGACAAGAGGCCAATATATGACTGGGTATGGAGGAGGACACTATATGAGGTTAGATGGAGGAGGACACTATATGAGGTTAGATGGAGGAGAACAAGAGGCCAATATATGATTGGGTATGGAGGAGGACAGGAGGACGCTATATGAGGGGAGAGGGAGAAGGACTGGAGGTCACTATATGAGAAGAGATGGAGGATGACAACAGGCCACTTTATAAGGGGGTATGGAAGAGGATAGGAGCTCAATATATGGGGGGAGATGGAGGAAGATTGGAGGCCACCATAAAAGGGGAGATGTAGTAGGATAGGGGGTAGGGGCAGCATTAGGGCGCGGCAAACTGGGCATTTGCCCAGGGCCCCTGTGGACTTTTGTGGACTTGGTTAAATGCCAGGGTGAAGATGCTTATCATCTATCTCCTATCTATACTGTATATCTATCATCTACCATCTAGTTATCTATCTCCTATACTTTGTCTATTTCCTATCTATATATCTGTATCTAACCATTTATCTATCTAACTTTTTGTCTATCTATTTATCTATATCTTTTCTATCTACCTCCTATTTATAATCTATCATATTTATCTCCATATTTTCTATTTATCTATCTCTATCTAATCTACTTTATATTTCTGCCTCTATAAATCTATCATCTATCTATAAATCTATATCATCTTCCATATTTCTCTTCTATCATCCATCTCCCTATCATCTGTCTCTCCTATAACATTCTCCTACAGTCCCATATTACAGATACTTACCTACTACTGGGTGTAACTACAAAGTGTTATTATGGTGCAGGGATAGAGGAGCCTCTTACTGACTGTGACTGGTCATAAAATAGTTTTATTTTGGGGCTCCACTTTTAGTTTTGCCCAGGGGGTCTCACTTTGTCTAAAACTGGCCCTGGAGGGAGGATAAAATTAAGGAGGGGTATGATATGTTGCATTAGGGGGTATTATATGGTTGTAGGGAGGGGTAGGTCACAGGATGGGGACATTATACTAAATGGGGGGCCACTAAGGTCGATATTGTACTATGTTTGTGGGTGGGGCAAGGGGTGGGACAATGGGCATGGTATCTTTCTCTAGCCCAAAAGTTGTGAGGTACATCCAACAGGCTTTTCTTTATTGAAGTATATTACACAATTTGTTACCTTGACCTTATCCATTCATTTTCATTTTGTAATGAAAAATACTTGTAAACTGGTCATATGATTAAAAGGGTCTTTCATCCACTGCACACCTCCATATATTTAGGAATCCAGCTGTGGCACCCACGCCGACTACCAGAAGAAGGGACCCAGGGCCAGCGCCAGCACTGGGCATACCCGGGCGAGTGCCCACATAAGCCTTTATTTAATGAATCCATAGTGGGTGAGGAAGGGGGGGGGGGGCTGTATATAAAACAACCATTAGGAGGCTATGATAAACTAGGGTATATTTTGGGGAAATTTTAATGCCGCCAAGTGAGATCACTGTAAAGGGGTCCACTGAGGCTCTATCG
Source organism: Engystomops pustulosus (assembly GCF_040894005.1). Classification (NCBI taxonomy): domain Eukaryota; kingdom Metazoa; phylum Chordata; class Amphibia; order Anura; family Leptodactylidae; genus Engystomops; species Engystomops pustulosus. Next base: position 33,099,231 of record NC_092417.1, read on the forward strand.
CCCAGGGGTCTACAGAAACCTGGAGCCGACCCTGAAGGGACCCCAGTTCCTCATCCCTCATGGCCATAAGAGGATTGGCTCATAGGTAACCAAAGCAATGGGCGCATAGCGTAGCTGGCATATTGGCATAACTGGGTCGTGTACATAACCCCTTGACCAGTCTTATAGATTCCCAGAAATTCGTTGATTTATGTTAACATTACAGCACAGGCTGGATAGTGTGATATTATTGGATGATTTAGGATGTTATGGTGCCCTGCTCAGATATGGCTATGTAATAAATGGGTGGCACAATGTCAGTTTATGCAGCTGGTAACCTGTTTAGAGTTGTGCCAGGATGTGGGTGACTTTCTACGTCTACACTCCATATGTTGATGCCAAGGTTTCCCATGTCCTGTAAACATCATATTTTCCATGAAAAAAGATCTGTGCCTGAAAGTTACAAATCATTCATTGATTAATACAGCGAATTCTGCCGAATAAAGCATCTTTACCCGCCTAGAAACTCCCTTTATACGACATTAGCAGATGGGACATATTTCATACCGTGTCTTCTTTTTGAAGAAAATACAAAAATTTCCAAACTTTTTCATTTTAATATTAATGTATTAATAATTTTTCATTCTAAATCTTTATAAGACTGAAATATGTTCTCATGTGTATCGGAGGCTTAAAGCTCTGTCACCACCTATGACATGTGCGTCTCAGAAATGACCTCCCCTGTGGCTTCCTTGGCGTTGCAGCCTTTTTTCGTTTCTTTCTTTTTCATGTCCACCCTCCAAGATTCATAGCTTTATTATTTTACTATTCACAAAGATTTACAGGGGAATTTTTTTTAATATGACATGTTTTTCAGGTTTCATACAACGTAATATTCATTGGTTATTTTAAATATATATTTAGATATAAATGTATATCTATATCTATCTATGTATAAGGTGGAGTGAGAAGAATTCCAAATGACACAGTCCTAAAGCCTGGCCTTTATTATTTGCGATAGACACCCAAATGTCCTTTTAGTCAATGGGATTTTTTGGGCTCAGATGGTGTTTATAATTTTTAACAACTTGGAATCAGTTACTTTTGTTGTTATGTTTATATACACTCACCGCCCACTTTATTAGGTACACCCTGCTAGTAACGGGTTGGACCCCCTTTTGCCTTCAGAACTGCCTCAATTCTTCGTGGCATAGATTCAACAAGGTGCTGGAAGCTCCTCAGAGATTTTGGTCCATATTGACATGATGGCGTCACACAGTTGCCGCAGATTTGTCGGCTGCACATCCATGATGCGAATCTCCCGTTCCACCACATCCCAAAGATGCTCTATTGGATTGAGATCTGGTGACTGTGGAGGCCATTTGAGTACAGTGACCTCATTGTCATGTTCAAGAAACCAGTCTGAGATGATTCCAGCTTTATGACAAGGCGCATTATCCTGCTGAAAGTAGCCATCAGATGTTACAGGGTACATTGTGGTCATAAAGGGATGGACATGGTCAGCAACAATACTCAGGTAGGCTGTGGCGTTGCAACGATGCTCAATTGGTACCAAGGGGCCCAAAGAGTGCCAAGAATATATTCCCCACACCATGACACCACCACCACCAGCCTGAACCGTTGATACAAGGCAGGATGGATCCATGCTTTCATGTTGTTGATGCCAAATTCTGACCCTACCATCCGAATGTCGCAGCAGAAATCGAGACTCATCAGACCAGGCAACGTTTTTCCAATCTTCTACTGTCCAATTTCGATGAGCTTGTGCAAATTGTAGCCTCAGTTTCCTGTTCTTAGCTGAAAGGAGTGGCACCCGGTGTGGTCTTCTGCTGCTGTAGCCCATCTGCCTCAAAGTTCGACGTACTGTGCGTTCAGAGGTGCTCTTCTGCCTACCTTGGTTGTAACGGGTGGCGATTTGAGTCACTGTTGCCTTTCTATCAGCTCGAACCAGTCTGCCCATTCTCCTCTGACCTCTGGCATCAACAAGGCATTTCCGCCCACAGAACTGCCGCTCACTGGATGTTTTTTCTTTTTCGGACCATTCTCTGTAAACCCTAGAGATGTGCATGAAAATCCCAGTAGATCAGCAGTTTCTGAAATACTCAGACCAGCCCTTCTGGCACCAACAACCATGCCACGTTCAAAGGCCTCAAATCACCTTTCTTCCCCATACTGATGCTCGATTTGAACTGCAGGAGATTGCCTTGACCATGTCTACATGCCTAAATGCACGGCGTTGCCGCCATGTGATTGGCTGATTAGAAATTAAGTGTTAACGAGCAGTTGGACAGGTGTACCTAATAAAGTGGCCGGTGAGTGTAGTGTCCTATTTACAGGCATCATGTTATAGAGCAGGAGGAGATGAGCAGATTGTACATAGTGTCCCATCTGCAGGCAGCATGTTATAGAGCAGGAGGAGATGAGCAGATTGTTCATAGTGTCCTATCTGCAGACAGCATGTTATAGAGCGGGAGGAGATGAGCAGATTGTACATAGTGTCCTATCTGCAGGCAGCATGTTATAGAGAAGGAGGAGATGAGCAGATTGTACATAGTGTCCTATCTGCAGGCAACATGTTATAGAGCATAGCTCCTATCCATCCCAAATTTGTCGGGACAGTACCAGTTTTTCGTCTCTGTCCTGACATCCCAGACGATAGGGAGACATGGCACATGGTTTCCTACCTGGGATCAGCTCCTGTTGCCTCTGCATACCATCTTTGCTCTTTAGCAGACATTTGTGGTAGTAGCTTCTCCCCTGGCTGGCCCCATCCCACCTCCATCATCTCTGAGCTCCAGCATCAGAAGATAAGCAGGACTGCGGGAAAATGAGATGGATGGAGGGGGAGAGGGGCCACAGTATGAGGAGGATAGGAGGTCACAATATGAGGGAGTATAGAGCACAGGAGGCAACTATAGGAGGGAGATGGAGGATAGGAGGCCACAATATGAAGGAGAATGAGGACAGGAGACCACAATATGAGGGAAGATGAAGAACAGGAGGCCACAATATGAGGAGGATAGAGGACAGGAGGCAAAATATGAGAGGAGATGGAGGACAGAAGGCCACAATATTATACTATGTTTGGGGTTGTGGCAAGGGGTGGGACAATGGACGTGGATAAGGAAAAAAGGGACTTTTGTCCCTTTTTCTCTAGCCCAAAAGTTGGGAGGTATGTGCAACACCCCTGCCAATGCATAGGCAGGCTAGTAGTTGTGAATAGCGCCCTCTCCAGGTCAGGAGCTGTTAGGGGGAGTCAGGAACCTCCTGGGAAGTTTCTAGAACTGGCATATTGTGTAATTGCAGCTGTAGTTACTGCCTGTAAATACAAGGCAACAGTTAATTGTGAAATGTGTAATTGTCCAATGATGTTTCTGTAACATAAGCTGGAAGGTGATTGGAGAGGTGCTACCACCTGACCAGGGGAGTATATAAACCCCTGCTGGGCGGAACCACAAGGGTCAGTCTGGTCAGAATGAGAGACTCTTGGAGTCAGTTCTACAGAGTCGTCTGGAGGTAGTGTGTTATAGAGCAAGGGGAACTGATCAAATTGTACATAGTGTCCTATCTGCAGGCAGCATGTTAAAGAGCAGGAAGGGCTGAGCAAATTGTACATAGTGTCCTATCTCCAGGCAGCATGTTATAGAGCAGGAGGAGCTGAGTAGATTGTACATAGTGTCCTATCTGCAGGCAGCATGTTATAGAGCAGGAGGAGCTGAGTAGATTGTACATAGTGTCCTATCTTCAGGCAGCATGTTATAGAGCAGGAGGAGCTGAGCAGATTGTACATAGGGGGTCATTTACTAAGGGGCCGAATCACATTTTTACGTCGCTTTACCCGAATATTTCCGATTTGCGCCGATTTTCCCTGAATGGCCTTGGGTTTTTGGCGCACGCGATCGGTTTGTGGCGCCGGCATGCACGCGACAGAAATCGGGGGTCGTGGCCGTAAGAAAACCCGACGGACTCGTAAAAAACGCTGTATTTTTTTTTTTTTAAGTGACGCTTGACACGCGCTTACCTGCACCCAGGGTAGGACTGTGAACTTCAGTGAACTCCGACGGAATTCAGCGCAGCAGCGACACCTGGTGGACATCGGGCGCACTACCTTAGTGAATCACCGGAAGACCCGAATCCTGCATTGATTACGCACCGCTGGATCACGACAGGACCAGGTAAGTAAATCTGCCTCATAGCGTCCTATCTGCAGGCAGCATGTTATAGAGCAGGAGGAGCTGAGCAGATTGTACATAGTGTCCTATCTGCAGTCAGCATGTTATAGAGCAGGAAGAGCTAAGAAGATTGTACATAGTGTCCTATCTGCATGCAGCATGTTATAGAGCAGGAGGGGCTGAGCAGATTGTACATAGTGTCCTATCTGCAGGCAGCATGTTATAGAGCAGGAGGAGCTGAGAAGATTATACATAGTGTCCTATCTGTAGACAGCATCTTATAGAGCAGGAAGAGCGGAGCAGATTGTACACAGTGTCCTATCTGTAGACAGCATGTTATAGAGCACAGGCAGATTATTCACTGCTACATAACACACCGCCTGCAGATTATATGACATCTTGATGGTGACGTGTTTCCTTTAAGAATCAAGCTATAATATTCATAACTGTGTACAGAAATGTCACCCATATGAGATAATACACAGACGTGCCCTATTCTTATCACCTGAGCTCTTATCATATCTCCCCCAGAAGCGCAGTGTTCCCTGCACTTCCCTTTGATGATTCTGTATAGATGCGGCAGATGGTTTACATTTTCAGTTATCAACATTTCTGCAGCTTGCGAGGACTTTTTCCATTGCAGATCTGTGTATTGCGCATCTTTATATACAGGACGGATTATAAATTCCATCTTTGTTGTTACAATCCCCCCATTCTAATTGTAGCCTCATCCTTATAAATAAATATATTGCCTTTCCATATGTTTCATGTGAAATCCTTCCTTATCTTTCAAACGGATGCTTGTGAGGAAGTAAAAAGACAAAATTGCCTCCTTATGTTCCAGATTGAGCATTGATTTATTTTGTAGATTGTCCCATAGCGGATCATCTCCTCCTCCCTCACTGTTCATTGTTAGTCTAAATCTCTTTAGCCGCAAGGAGAACCAAGATTGTAGAACTCTTCTTACTTCTGCCTCTGCTGTAGGTCACATCTGATTCCAGCGCAGGGAAGACATCAAGTGTTAAATAGTATTAATTCCTTTATTTATATAGTGCACACAGATTACGCAGCGCTGCACAGAGTTTGCCAAATCAGTCCCTGTCCCCAATGGGGCTCACAATCTCATCAATCTACCAGTATGTTAGGAGTGTGGGAAGAAACCGGAGAACCCAGAGGAAACCCACGCAAACACGGAGAGAACATACAAACTCTTTGCAGATGTTGACCCTGGGACTTGAACCCAGCGCTGCAAGGCTGTAATGCTAACCACTGATCCACCATTTTAAAGGAAATCAGCCACTTGGATAGCTATGATTTTAAGCAACCATTCTTACCGGTCGGTGTTATGACCCTAATTTAGGATCATATTTTCAGCATTCCCTACGCCGGCGGTCCGGTGCTTGTATTCTCCAAAAGGGCTCTTACTGAATATAGCCTTAAACGCCACCACTTCCGACCTGTAAAGTGACCTGTGAAACTGGTGAAGAATTTTACTTCTTCCAGAGGAGACTATAGGAAATCTGATAGGTTGGGCATTCATGCCCGGATCCTTTTCAGGCCATCCACTCCCTATAGTGGCATGCGGGTCGGAGAATGGGGAGATTCATTGGGTTTCCCCTCCAGAAAACTGTTGGAGAAGCCATAATGAATGTTTCCTAAGGAATTTTGCCCAAAAAACTACTTTTAAAATTATGCAAATTTGGATCCAATGCTCCTTTGTATGTCATACCAGGCTCATGGGGCTCCTTCTGCTTATAAATATGCACACCTCCTGTGTGCTAGAGTATGCACCCCCTCCCTCCTATTCCCCTGTCTGAGAGATGGTTACATCACCTGGATGAGCGTTTATCATGCCTATCGCATAGTCGGCTGCTCCCCAGGGCGTCATCCAAGTTGAATTTCCTAAGAGCTAGGTGACATCACCGTCTCTCATACAGTAGAATGGGGGGTGTATACCAGAGCACACAGGAGTGCATATTAATTGGCAGAGGAAGTGCAGAGCACCCTATGTATTTACTCAATTTGCATTTCTGCAAGCAAAGGTCTTTAGACCAAATTAGGAAAATATATAAAATTTAACTTTTATTGTATTCATTTTTTAAAAAAAAACAGAGTAAAGTCTGTGTCTATCACTTTGCTGGGGTATATGTGCTAAACCGAACAATCTTAAAAGTTTTTGTGGTGGTAGTGGGTTAGTGATAATAAGTGTTATGACACTTTATGGGGAGGACGTACTGTGCTGTGACGATAGAGTGTGTGTTGGTGACCACTCTTTTGCCTCTACCAGGGAAGGGAGATGCCTCTCCGACTCTGGTTGTGGGTACTGCTGGGCTAATATGGACCTCTAAGATTATCCCAAAGGGCAGTGGTGTCCACAAAGGGAACCACTAGTTGATGAGATATGTTGCTTGTCCTCTCTATAGTTAGTAGTCACGCAGTTGGTGGTACATATTGCTCAACCTCTCTATGGCTCGCAGTCACACATGCTCAATTGTTAGAGGTGGTTCAGAGTTCACATACACACATTAGTAAACTTGCTAGCCAGTAGCTAACTCCAATCCTGCTGCTGTTATTATTCCTAATTGGTACGAGATAAAGGTCTTGGGATCTAGCACTACGTCTCCTGAAGTGTCCAACTAACTGTATGAGTTCTTGATAAGATCCTACTATATGTCGCTGCAGTTCGACACATTTGGACCATTGGACATCCCACTACTTTTCAACACAATTGTCTTAAAAAATAAGTCGCTCAATCAGCCCCCCCGACATGTTTCGCCATGAACTGGCGTCCTCAGGGGGTATCAGGGCTGAACAGGTATGAATAAGGACTAGGTAGCTTAAGTCCGAAACGCGTTACCGCAAGCTCTTTTTGTGTCATGTTTGTGTATATCCATGCCTGTTTTCTTGCAATGTGCAAGTTTTTAATTGAAGATTGAATTAAACTTTTTGATATTTTTTACTAAAAAAACAAAGTCTTCCTCTACTCACCTGTTGGAGTCCGCACTCTGTTTTTCGTCTTTTGATATAACATATACTGTCAGCTCTGCTGTGCCTCCCTCGCCTCCACTGGATAAGACCATATCTGTTTGTAGCTTCTAACTTTACTCTCCTCATGCTGCTGTAACTTTCTGTGTGAGCTCTTTTTGGAATGCAAGGGTGGGGGCTGAAGGCAGAAAGCTGCTCAGTGCAGCATCAGACAGGAGAACATTCTGCCCTGCCCAACCCTAAACTTTTGATTTACGGTTGGATCCCAGGGCAGCCGAAATAGTATACACCAGGACTGATAGAGACAGGTTTGCATTATATCTGTGAAATGTTGTATTTTTGTTAATAACGGTAAATTAGAGAATGTGTTATTTTGTTATTCTGAGTATATTTAAGAATCGTGCCATTGCTGGAATACCCCTTTAAGAGAACCCCTTTTGATGTAGCTAGTTAGAACAACCCTTTTAATAAACTTTTCTATTTTAAGTAACATTGTTATGTACTATGCACAGGATAAGGAATTACAATCTGAGCGGTGAGGGTACCATTGCTGAGCATGCTTTGTGCCACCCTATTCAATACTAAGGAAGTGACAGAAGTTGCCAAGCACAACTATCAGCTATTTCCAGCACTCTCTTGGTGCAGCCTCTTTAACCTACCTCACCAGGTCTTCTGTTTCCACCTGATTATTCTGTGTTGATGCCAGTCCCTGCTGTCATTGCTTTGCAGCATAAAATTGAAAACTACATAACTTTCATCAAGTTCCTCATTCCAGTTGATTGGCAAACAGGTCCGAAAGGGACCTCATCAGTTACAAGTATTAAGCCAAAAAAGTGGAAAAAGTTATTGTGGGGGAGTATCACACGGAGATGTCTGCTGTGAGATAGTATGGGGTGGCTGAGGAAGTGAGTGATTGAGGGAGGCAGAAGGAGTGAGTTTTATTAAAAAGAGCATTCTGCTGTGGGATGGTTATTGGGCGTGGCTGAGGGAGGAGCAGCAACTGAAACTGAGCTGTCTGCTGTGAGATGGGATTGGGATTGAGCATGGCTAAGGAATGAGAGCAGCTGGATGGAGCTGTATGAAACTGAGCTGTCTGCTGTGAGATGGTAGTGGGATTGAGTGTGGCTAAGGAAGGGGAGCAGCTGGATTGCGCTGTATGAAACTGAGCTGTCTGCTGTGAGATGGGAGTGGGATTGAGCATGGCTAAGGAATGAGAGCCGCTGGATTGAGTTGTATGAAACTGAGCTGTCTGCTGTGAGATGAGAGTGGGATTGAGTGTGGCTAAGGAAGGGGAGCAGCTGGATTGAGCTGTATGAAACTGAGCTGTCTGCTGTGATATAGTAAGTGGGAGCAGGGCATGGCTGAGCTGTCGGGCTACTGAAGCTTGCAGCCATGGTTCCTGCATTACAAGACAGAAAGAGTTAACCATCCGAAAACATGGACATTTTTAACATATCCCTATTAATAAAATTAGTTAAGTCTCATTCTTCACATTGTAATAAATCTGATTTGCAAACTACACCAAGAGATTCCAAACTGTCTGCCGAATGATAAATCTTACCCATTGAGTAAAGTCATGGTGCATATTCTAACGTTACTCCTCTATACCTCTCCATGTAAAAGATTTTGGGAGAATATTATGCAGATAAAATATCCAGTCAGATTCCAGCTCTCAGCAGCTCTTTGGAAAATAGAAACCACTGCATTAGATTTGCTAATTCTCACTTATTGGGAATTCAGGTCCCACAGATGAACTCTCAGGCATGCGACTGTCAGAATCCTATAGGAAAATCTATGAGCAGGAATGTACGTCACACTGATGAGAAGTCATCACATGTCTATTTTATTTATGAAATAATTATAGACCCCTAAAATATCCATTTTGCTTAAAGGGAACCTGTCACCGCTGTTTGAAAAAATTAAGTTCCCGGGCAGGTTCCCATAGAGCCCTTATAGCATTAGGGCAACATTTCTTCAGCTAATAAAATCGCTGCGCAGAAAAGGAAAAAAATTAACAGAGAGTCCAGCGAGTCGAGGTGGGCGGATACATACGTGCGAGTCACAGCAGTTTCTCAGATGCAGTTTTTGAAGCCAAAAGCAGACGTGGATCATAATCTGTAACAATATCACTGAAAGGAGCTGCTCCTTCTCTATTTAGACTCCACTCCTGGTTTGGACATTGGAAACTGCATCTGAAAAAGCAAAAGTGTGAACGCAGCCTCAAGGTATCCAACTGGATGGAGGGTTTCAGAGCTGCAGCTCCTTAAAGGGGTTATCCGGGTGTTAAAAAATACTGAGGGCCGGGCTGGGGAGGGCTAGTTAAACATAGTAAACATCTACTTACCTCGTCCGGCGCTGCCGATGTCCCGCGGTCCGTCTCATCTGTGCGCCAGTTCGGAAGCTCCCATCCGACACCATCTCCCAGGGCTTACAACGCTGAGAGATAGGGACGGATGGGAGGAGCCGGCCACATCGCGGAGCGGAAGTTCCCTGTGCGCGGCTTCTGTGCCCCTGCAAACAAACATGGGCGTGGATCGAAGGGACCGCGGCGCGGGACATCGGCGGCGCCGGAGGAGGTAAGTACACGTTTATTATGTTTAACTAGCCCTCCCCAGCCCGGCTCTAACTCATGATCCAAAGCATAACACATCATGGGGCACATTTACTTACCCGGTCCCTGGGGTTCACAGTGCATTTCCCGTCTATATTCATTTTAGTGGTGCATCTTAGGGCTAGTGCTTCCGTCACAATTTAAATGTTAAATCCTGCTCTCAGTCCAAATCAGTCCGACGGCATGCCCCCTTAATGGTGTCGCATGGACCCTTAGTAAATGAGCCCCCATGTGTCATACACGATGGAGGTATTGTGATGGCTGGGGCATAATGGCTGCCAGTGGTGCTGGGTCACTAGTGTTTATTGATAAGGTGACACAGGACAGAAGCAGCCGGATGAATTCTGATATACTTCAAATGAAGTAAAGGTCCCGGCACTTCGAGGTAAGTCAAAAAGGAGTTTTTAATTGAATACATTTTTCAAATATGAACAAAGAATATCGCAAACGCGTTTTTCGGCTCTTCCCGAGCCTTCATCAGCTGTTTTGCTAGCGTTCTATGAAACTATATAAAGCAAATAAATGTCCAATGAATGGATGACACGTCATTCACTGCGTCATCTGTCATGTGGTTTCCGGGTCTTGTGATCAATCATCTGTCACGTGATTCCGTCATGTGATTCGTCTCCGTGATGTGTTCATCGAGCCCATCTCCGTTAGAAAATCAATGAGGTATACAAAGTGATCTTCACTGGTAAGTACATAACAAAAATATGCTTTTCTATAAATTGAAAATGACATGAGTATTAGTCGATGACTTGTAAAGAAATATGTAAGGAAGAAAAGATAACGGACATTAAAAAACTTCAAGGGGTTAAATGTTATTGGCAAATCATGCAATTATGTTTTGGTTAATATGATTTGATATTTAGGACATAGTTATATGTAGAGACAATTTAATTGATATATTTCATACCATATCTTCTCCCCCAATCAGTGGAGCTCAAACATTCTGTGTCTGTAATAAAATAATATGGAATCAGTTTAGAAATGACAAATTTCATAATCCCTGTTAAGGCCGTATGGTTCGAGGGTTTTCAACTCGTGTATCCAGAATGCCTCTTTCTGTAAAAGCATTTTGGTGACATTTCCACCTCTTCTTGGGGGGTTGATTTTATCAATAACCTGGTATTTTAATTGTGGTAGGGAATGATTACATTTCTTAAAATGTGCCGGTACTGGTAACAGCAGGTTTTCCCTCCTAATGGTGGACTTGTGTTGTCCTATGCGGTCACCTACACGCTGGCGTGTCTCTCCAACGTATAGGAGACCGCAAGGACACTTAATGGTGTAAATTACATCCTTAGAGTGGCAAGTAAAATAACCTTTGATCTGGTATGAAATATATCAATTAAATTGTCTCTACATATAACTATGTCCTAAATATCAAATCATACTAACCAAAACATAATTGCATGATTTGCCAATAACATTTAACCCCTTGAAGTTTTTGAATGTCCGTTATCTTTTCTTCCTTACATATTTCTTTACAAGTCATCGACTAATACTCATGTCATTTTCAATTTATAGAAAAGCATATTTTTGTTATGTACTTACCAGTGAAGATCACTTTGTATACCTCATTGATTTTCTAACGGAGATGGGCTCGATGAACACATCACGGAGACGAATCACATGACGGAATCACGTGACAGATGATTGATCACAAGACCCGGAAACCACATGACAGATGACGCAGTGAATGACGTGTCATCCATTCATTGGACATTTATTTGCTTTATATAGTTTCATAGAACGCTAGCAAAACAGCTGATGAAGGCTCGGGAAGAGCCGAAAAACGCGTTTGCGATATTCTTTGTTCATATTTGAAAAATTTATTCAATTAAAAACTCCTTTTTGACTTACCTCGAAGTGCCGGGACCTTTACTTCATTTGAATTATACTCCTATCCACGAGCACGAGGGAACAGTCACCGGGTGCCGACCAGTTTCACAGCAATTTGAATTCTGATATACTGTTTGCCCAAGTCCTGCAACATGCTGCCAAACCCAAAATATGAAGCCAAAGCATCACAGGAGTTTATTAAAGCAAAGAAGTGGAATATTCCTGAATGTCCAAGTCAACAAAGGGTTTTCACCCAAGTATTAAAATCTGCATTTTATTTACATTTCTTTAATTTGTCCAATTACTTGAGCCCCCAAAATGAGGGGATTTTGTTTAAAATTTTTTATGCAATCATTCAGTTAAACCTACTGAAATAAAGCTGAAAGTCTGAACTGCATCTGCTCAAAATTCATTGTGGTAACTTACAGAACCAAAATTCGAAAAGTGTTCCCTCGGTCCAAATATTTATGGAACTAACTGTAACTCACCATCAGAAATAAATTGACAAACGGGTGTTACCAGCTGGGGGGGGGGGAGTGTTCCTGCACAGTCTAATTAGCTGATTAAGTGCTACATAAACCCGCCCCTTTGACACTGAGAATCAATCGGTTGTTATATATATTGTTGATAATCTCCTATGTAATCTATATGGTAGAACTTGGCTGGAGAACAAATTCCCGCTTCACATTGATGCAAGATGCTTATGTTTCCATCAAGGGTTTTCTACAACATTTCTTGGTACACTCAGCAGAAAATTGATTTATCCATTGAAAAACAAGGAAAGATTTATATTAGATGGAAATTGCACATTCATTTCTCTTCATTTCAGTCCTGGAAGTGAGTCAAAGTGTATATTTCACATTAATGAATTCCATAGGAAGATATATGTTATTCCAAGGGAGGGGGAGCGGGAAAGATACATGAAGTTATACCAATGCCTTGTATACAGCAACCTACAAGGTGACCCCATATTTTGGATAATCAGTAAGAGGTGTGAAATGGGCACAACTATAGGGGGTGCAGTCTCCCTCAGCTCCTAAAATCCCCTTTACGAGGTAAGACATCTATGAAGTGCACATATAGGGTGGTGATCATGTTACTTTGCATTGGGACAAGTTACATATCTGATCTTTAAAGGGTTGTCTGGTCACACCAACAGACTATGTGCTTTCACCCCTTGGGGAAGTGGATCAAATAGGATCTGGTTATTCCATTGTGTAATATAGGCGAAGAGATGAAAAACCTATAATCGTGAAGATTAATGGCAGCTGGGTGGCATCATCCAATTCCACAGGATAGGGCCTAACTTGCTGATCAGTGGGGGTCTCAGTGCTGAGAGCCCCACAGATCGCGAGAACGAGGGCTCCAACAGACTAGTGGAGCAGACGGCCGCGCATGACTGTTCTTCTCCATTAATCTCTTTGGTGCTGACGGAGATCAGTGAGCGCTGCGCTCAGCAATTTCCGTCAGCTCCATAGAGATTAATGGAGCAGAAAGGTCATGCGCGGCTGTCTGCTCCATTAGTCTGATGGAGCAACGAGGGGTCCGACGGTCCCTTCATTTTTGTGATCTGTCAGGGTCTCAGCACTGAGACCCCCCCCCCCCCCCTGATCAGCAAGTTAGGCCTAACTTTATTTCGTGGGAAAACCCCTTTAAAGACCTCAACATTTTCTTCTCTGAATACTGCAAATTTAAGAAACATGGAAATACCTTCTATACTCGAGTATAAGCCTAGTTTTTCAGCACAAAAAATGTGCTGAAAACCCCAAACTCGGCTTATACTTGAGTCAAAAAAATAAATATATCTAAACTCACCTTTCCGGCGACCCCTGTATATCTTCTGTGCGATCTGTCCGGCAGCGGCAGCAGGCTATATACACTGGGGCAGGGTCTGGCAGGCTATATACACTGGGGCAGGGGCTGGCAGGCTATATACACTGGGGCAGGGTCTGGCAGGCTATATACACTGGGGCAGGGGCTGGCTGGCTATATACACTGGGGCAGAGCCTGGCTGGCTATATACTGGGGAGGCTGTGACCAATGCATTTCCCACCCTCGGCTTATACTCGAGTCAATAGGTTTTCCCAGTATTTTGTGGTAAAATTAGGGGCCTCGGCTTATACTCGGGTCGGCTTATACTCAAGTATATATGGTACACATTTCAGTAACATGAGGGAAGTCACACGTTTGGTATCCTACTTGACTTTTCATAAAAATAACGCTGTATATTACAGCCGACACCCACCCATCATGGAAAGGGTTCTGCTCCTCTGTCTTCTCCATACGGTTTTATTGATGCCACGTGCTGCCATGGGGATGATGGCGAAAACAGCAGTTAATAGTAGGTGTCTGCTTTTAGATACAGCAGCCACCCACCCTGTATAGAGAGCGCTCATCTCGTGAACGCTCTCCATATAGGAAATACGATAAAGGAAATACCAGAACTACTGCAGTGGGTCCCTCCCGTCCAACAATGTTCTTCCCACATAGGCTACGGACCACGCGTTGTAGGTGCTCTGCTCTGAATATATACACATGCAGCATCCAGTCATCCATGTAGAAGATAGTGAAGCGGCACTCACTGAAGCGTGTTCAATCTTTTATAAGTTTGGGTGGCAACACGGACAAACATCAAGCCGCGACAGGTGATGGGCCGTTTTGCGCCAAACGGGGTTGTCCGCGTTCAGCAAATAATTGATAATGGGCCACATTTATCACTTGTTTTTTCTGTTGTTTTTGCGCCTTTTCGTTTAGGCGCACCGTTTTTGCGTCATTTTTGCGATTAAAAGTCAAATTAGCCGCGCAGCTAAAATAACCAGCTTTCCCTCATCTATCGTTCTATTCCAGATGTTTTGCTGCGCCTAATGATATTCATCACATGCGACTTTTGCATTTAAGCGCAAAAACGGGCGCAAAAACACTCCAGCCCGAAGGTGGCGTTATCTGAGAAGAAAGCACTGAGCCCCTTTGCAGAACCGCTCATTTCTAGCAGCAAAGCTCAGCCAGACACTAGAACATATAATAGATACATGAGATACACTGCAGACAGGAGCTGCAGACTATTTACAGTTCATCACCTTCTATTTACAAAACATTCTGCAAAACGCTGAGCTCACAGCAAGAGCAAGAGAAGTTTGCACAAGTTTGCAAATGTCCCCCATGTAATTCTGCACAGTGTCTGAGGGGAATACTGGCCAGAATTACAGGGGTGCAGCAGGAGACCAGCACTGGGGGATCCCATCCAGGAGAAGCCCCTGCTGAGGAGGTCACTGGGTGCTGGGTGTCACACACCTGGGTGCTGCTGTGAGTGTTATCTTCATTCTGGGCTGTGGGAGAAGCAGAGAGGAGCTTGTAGCAGGATCACATGTAAGTGCCCGAATCTAACATTGCGCCTAAACTGTGTTAAAGTAAAGTGATTAATAAGAGGCAGAAAATATACTTATCACAGATGGTTGTAACTTGTGATAATTCTGGCAAAACAGTGTGGCAGAATTTAGGCGCAACTACTACACTTAGGCGCACAAAAGTGATAAATGTGGCCCATTGTTTTTGCATTGAAGAGTTATAACATTTTCCAATATGCTTTCTGTATATATCTCTGCTTGTTGTCATTCTATAGGAAGATTCAATGTTTTCTTCCAGTGGATACAAATCTGTCCATGGTGATATGATGTGATGGACAGGCAGGTGCAGGAGCCGTTACTATCACACAGCTCCTATTACTCTCTATAATAATAACGGCTCGTGCACCTGTGTGACATCACATGACCATGGACAGATTTCTAACCACTGGAGTAAACAATGAAGCTTCTTTTAGAATGACAGCAAGCAGAGATCTAGAAAACCACGAAGAATTGATACAGAAAGTATATTGGAAAATTGTATAACATTTCCCTACACAAACAATATCAATTATTTGCTGTAAGTGGACGACCCCTTTAAGATCTCATTCACAGAGACTTACTTCAGTAGATCCTTCTAAGATAAGAGGTGAAAGAATACGGGTGGTAATGGACCTGAGTGAAGTTGGCCCCCCCACCTTGTTCAAATCAAACAAAATTGGTGTCAAACGTTTGTGCTACTTTTGTGCTGGTTTGTGCAGCAGAAATTTCTGTTTGTGCCACCATCGTTTTCAAGATTTTAATGAAAGTTTCCAGAGGTCATCAGAGGTCAACCAGCCCCCCCACATTGCCCAAATCAAACAAAACTGGTGCCGAACAATTCTGCTACATTTGTGCTGGTTTGTGCTGCGCAAATTTTTGTTTGTGCTGCTTTTGTTTTGAATATATGAACAAAAAATTAAAGTTCAAAAGTTCAAGCAGCCCCCCCACATTAACCGAATCAAACAAAACTGGTGTCAAACATTAGTGCTACGTTTGTGCTGGTTTGTGCAGCTATAATTTTTAAGGTATGTTCAGGTGTTTGAGGTGTTTAGGATGAACTGGTAAAAAGCAAACCTTGTGACACTTCCCTGGTTTGATCACCAGGGGGAGCTGGCAAACACATTGTACTTTGGAAGAAATGAACTCTGATGACCTCTGCAAAAAAGTATGAATATATTAAAAATGATAGCGGCACAAACGAAATTTTTTGCTGCACAAACCAGCACAAACATAGCACTAATGTTTGACACCAGTTTTGTTTGATTCGGTTAATGTGGGGGGGCTGCTTGAACTTTTGAACTTTAATTTTTTGTTCATATATTCAAAACAAAAGCAGCACAAACAAAAATTTGCGCAGCACAAACCAGCACAAACGTAGCAGAATTGTTCGGCACCAGTTTTGTTTGATTTGGGCAATGTGGGGGGGCTGGTTGACCTCTGATGACCTCTGGAAACTTTCATTAAAATCTTAAAAACGATAGCGGCACAAACGAAAATTTCTGCTGCACAAACCAGCACAAATGTAGCACAAACGTTTGACACCATCAAGAGCTCACCCACAATGATTTTACGGATACCTGTGCAAAGATATAACTACTAGTTTCCCCATCTATCACTGAATACTGCCAGTATGGGGATATGGGACCACCTCTAGACCAGGTTTACCGTGACCAATATTCAGTTCCCCCTTTCATTATGTATTTAGGTCACCTCGTCTGTTACAACCCCTAATAGAAGACCACTTTTCAGTTTTGGATGATAATCTCAAAGAGGTTTTATTTTATTACACTCTACTTTAGGAAATTAGAGACTTTCCATATAGTGTAAGGAGAGGAGGGACAGTCATATATAACACATTTACACCGTATATCCAGGGTTGGCTTCAGCACTAAGCATACCCAGGCAATTACATAAAGTTTAAGGTACGTCCCATAGTGCTTTTTCCAGTTTTATCCACATAATCCATCTAATCTCTAGCATTTTTTGCACCCTTTACCTGCTGAGTTTCAAGAAACAAATTCAGAATTTTCTTTTAGTATTTGGCTCACATATCTGCTCCGTTGTATGTTTACTGGACTTAGCTCACAATCATACAGGATCTTTAATGGATATCTACCACCAGGATGAAGGATTGTAAACCAAGCACACTGACATACTGATGTGTGCCCTTCTAGCAGGATCTGCTCTTCTTTTACCTCCTTATGCTCCTATATTTTACAGAAAAAGCTTTCAAATTATGCAAATTAACCTAAGAGGTTCCTAGCTTAATTAACATCTATGGAGCCCGGAGCCCCTCAGGTTCATCTGCATAATTTTTAATGCTTTTATCTGTATAAACAAGATCATAAGAAACTAAAAGAAGAGCAGATCCTGCCAGAGGGGGCACACACCAGTATGTCAGTGTGCTTGGTTTACAATCCTTCATCCTGGTGGTAGATGTCCTTTATGGAGGGTTGAAGTCAGTCTTTTCGACATCTAGACTACATGACATCTTAAGGTCCAAGAACATATTTTACATTTTTATTGTTGAATTATTTTTTTACTTGCCTGTTAAAGTTATGCTATCAGGGCTTGTTTTTTGCGGGATGGGCTGGATTTTTCAATTGCACCATTTGCAAATATTTTAGTTATGAGCTTTAAGTATTTTTTTATTTTTTTAAATTTAAGATGGGGAGCAAAATATACTTTCGATCTATTCTTTATAATACCATAAAAAGGACCAGGTATAGCAAGCATGCTACTATATTTAAAGGGGGTCTATCAGCAGTTTTGACCATACGAATGTTGCAGACAGTGTTAAGTATTGTCCCTCGTGATCTGTGTAGCCATAGCTCTGGGTTGCTAGTAGCAGAATGACTGTGAAAATGCTCTGAGTCACTGCTATAACAGGTTTCTGGTTAGATGTTACAGCAGAAAGAAGAGACTGGGGAGCAGTTTGAATCCAGCGTTTTAAGAAAACAGCACACACTAGAATGGATATGTATTTTTCACAGTCCTGCTGCTACTAACAAAACACACAAAGATATGGTTGCACAGTTCTCTAGGGACAATGACAACCACTATATGTAGCTTTGTATGGTTATAACTGCTGCTAGACTCCCTTTAATTACATCAGCAATGGTTATGGTCATTGAGCCTATTGCTCACTTAAACCCCGCCCCTAACCAGCTCACCACGCCCCCTTTAACCCGATACAATCAGGTTAAAAGTGGAGTGGTGTCGGTTGACTGACTGGCCTGCGGCTCCTGATTATACATGTAATAAGGAGCCGTTCAGGAGCCAGTAGAGCCGGCTCTTCTTAGTGAGCGGAGCCTAATGATCAAACTAACCAAGAAGAGCCGGACCTCCCATCACTAGGAGGCAGTGATATTATTTATGGTTAATCATTAGATTTTTCATTTATGTTAAGGCAATCTGAGGAGGCGCAAATTCTCTCCATATGTAGGAAATCTGCTGGAGTGAACATAATGGGGCTTATTTACTAAGGGGCCGCGGATCGCACTTTCATCGGATTTTCGAAATATTTGCGCCGCTGTGACAGATATTTAACTGGGGATCGTGTGGCACAGCGGCGCTGGCTTGCATGCGTCAGAAATCAGGGGGGGGGGGCGTCGGACGATTCGACTGATTCGGACTGAGCGCAAGATTTAATATTCAAATTGTGTCGCATCCAATGCACTCACATACACCAGGAAGAAGAAGGTGAACTCCGTCGGACCTGAGCGGGGAAGCGACGCATGCAGGATATCGGGTGCACGATCTTGGTGAATCACGGCACAGGGCATTGATGTCGGACAATGCACTTCGGGTGAACTCCGTGGGACCGGGTAAGTAAATGTGCCCCATAGTGTACATGGCAGAAGCTAGGAGCTAACAACTTCATTCTGTATGTATTTTTGTAAGCATTTAGAAAGCTTTCATAGTTGCAGTATTATTTATACCGCAGATTTACATTGTTTGCTCCATTGTTTGCAGCCATGACCACCCAACCGTTCCATAATACTTCCCATATGCAGCAGAAACATCACAGGTACATCTTCTATCCATTATAAGGTCCATGTGTGAACACTTCTCTATACATAGTTACAAAGTTTCTTGGCCAAATAAATCATGGAGCAGTAAAATTAGTGGGGCCCAAAAAGCTATTTTGGGGCCCTTTGGAAACTCCACACAAAGATTCCCCTAGCACTTACACAATTTAAGAAACACCATCTGGTTGGTAATATATAACTTTTGTTTCAAAAGTTTCAAGAAGCTGTCACACAATTTTATCCCAATAAACTACCCCCAGGTGGGGGATGAGATGTCCTTTCTAGAATTCCCTCTATTATGTGAAATCTCAAACATTTACCTATAGAAAAGTCAGGTAAATATGACTCTTCTCATCTCATTTTCCCATGAGATGAGTCAAGTTTAGTGGTTGCAGGGGTAGTGTCACTGCAGACATCCGTATCCTTGGATCTATGGCACCTAGACACATGCTTTTTAGTGTCATATTAAAGTTAAGATATAGATCTAATCTTTCAGATCACATCAGACTTATGGCTTTGTGAGCTACAGAACCAGAGATACAGGATCTAAAAAACTGCAGATAAGAATCCAGTTTCTGACTATTTTTTAACTGTCTGTTTGTCCAGTTCTGAAGCTTTCAGAACCAGATTTGATCAAAAAGATGAGATTCCCATCTTTAATATGACACATAAATAAGTGCTATAGAACCAAAGATTGGGGCTTCTGAAGTGATTCTCCCCCTTCAACCAGTAAACTTGACTTATCTCATATGCAAAGTAGGTGAGAAGAGTCATATTTGCCTGACTTTGGGGTCAGATTCTTTTTATAGGTAAACAGATGAGATTTCACATAAAATAGGGAATTCTAGAAAGTACATTTCATCCCTGGTGGCGGGTTCTCTTTGAGTCTATTCTAACTTTAACGCACCTTTTTGACTTAGTTTACAACAGAAATATATGAGAAAATATTGGAGCATTTGCATATCTTTTGCTCAACCATAACCACATCCCTTTAATGTGGCTTAAGCTGAAACTTGTGACACTAGGATCAATCTTCAAACAGTTTTCTAAATATTAGATAATGTCTAAGACTTATCTAGAGCTGCAGCGAATCCCTGGAATGCGCTATCACACACAATCAGAATAACTCCCAAATTAACAGATTATAACATGACCCAAAACTCAAAACCCCCGGAGCTCATGTCACAGTTACTCTCTTTAAAGTAACACATTATTCTCAATGTCTTCATATAAATTATCTTGCAGTAACGATCAAGGGGAGAAATGGTCGTTATCTGTGACAATGGATGGAAACCCCTCCGCTGGGGTAGGTTAATTAGTAGTTTTGGGGACTAGAAAATCAACACCGAATTCTCATTTAAACCACCAGACAATCTGATAAATGGATCATTGGAAGTGGTTACTTTATGTCTAATATTCCCCATAGTGTTCTTAGTAGAAAGCGTCGTATCACACCATGAATGATAATTTCGCCCAGCTGAATCCCCATGTGTTAGTGATTTTCCACGGCTGTTATCTGAACGATGGGATAATCTGGATAATGGCTTTTCTATTGGAATGTTATATCCCAGGAATTCTGTGTTCTGATACTTTTAGGTATGATGAATAAAGTCACCCAGGTAGGGATGGCAGAAAGGGGTTTGCAGGACTGTTTTTAGGTCTAGGTAGGGAGCGGACCTGTTCAGGCAGGGGTTCGCTGAGTTTGACGTTGAAAAAAGTTTACTTAGGTACCGAAACCCAAATGTAAACCCCCACCAGTAACAGCAGTGATTGTGGTTGTTAACCCTTTTCTGGTGGCATTTGAAGGATTAACACCCGTGATTGGTTTCAACACTGATCACGTGTTACCGATGGGGGTAAACCCGAACACTGAAGTCTGGGTTTGGGGACCCGAAAATCGTGATGTTAGTCACAAACCCAAAAATTGCAAATTGGGTCCGCTCACTTCTAGCTATTATTAATATAACATTCAACTCAGGATTCTCATCACAGAGAGGTTCCATACATGCGCACGTGTCACCCGGGGAAAAGAGTGACACAAGAACAGAGGGCAGATAAGCTCAACGAAGGGGCAGCACGGGCAACAGAGAGGAGGATTCTGGTTAGAGACAAAATAATCTATTTGTGGGTTCAGAGAATCCATAAAAATCCAGAATTTTTTAGGCACATAATAATGTCATGCATCCCAGGGCTTATGGGGAGGGGATGAGAAAGGGAAAATGACAACATTTGTAAAAAAAAATGTAACTAAATGAGAGACAGTTTCATGACAAAAAATCCGGGTTTTAGAGGAGGTTCAATTGAATTTCCATGACAATGGTTTTAGATTAATGTAAATTCGGACCCAAACTAAATTTTTAAACAAATTATTCAGCTTCTACAGAGAAAGTCGATTTGCTTGTCTCTAACTCGGTGCAATGAGAGTGAAATATAAAGTTATTCTTCTGAAAAAATAAAAAGAAGGCATTTATTAATTAGGGTGCAGGGTGGTGCAGGAAGCTATAATTTTCAGCGTGATGTAAGTTTGTGGTGCAAGGGATTAATGATTTGGCGCACAAACAAAGGTTAAGACCTGTCTCCCCATTCATGAAGGTGAAATACAACTCCCTGGACCAGCTTTCGATTGTGAGCCAGAAAACGAGTCGGAAAATTAGAAACCCCGGAAAAGCTGAAATCACAAGAGGCGACGGAATAAGTGACGGAAAGTGTCGGAATAGCACTGATATTGTGCGCCGACATTTCATAAATAAGTCGATGATAAATGCCCCTTGGTGTGTTCTGTACGTCTATGATGTGCCCTATAAGGACGTAGGGGCAGTTTCTTATGCTTAGCAGTAGGAACAGAAGTTCAGGTTCGGGCTTACCCCCAGCACTGACCACCGGTGTTAACCTTAGGATCGTCACTCCCGGTGACATAATGGGAGGGAATTGATGGTTTTGTCGTCGCCACTTAAAGGTTTAGCATGGGTGCCGATCATGGCATTTTAGGCATATAAAGGGTAAACACTTGCGATCCGTGCCAGCACCCATTGCCGGTGTTACTGGTGAGTGTCTAGGTACAAAGTTGTTCAATGTTCGGCCAAACTTAGCAAACCCAGACAGGTCCACTCTTCATTATTTAGGGGACATGGTTGTCCCTCTTTCAGTTAAAATCCCCCAAAAGAGTACAATAGGGTTTCTGGTGGTCCCACATTAGTTTCTCCTACTTTACCTGATTCTACAATCAAAATATCACCTTCTTATACACCTTTATACCCTACAGAAATAAGAGGTAAATTTTTAACATATTCTGTGATTTAGTTCCTTACGGTCTCCAAGATCTCTGCTTCTTGTCAGTGATTTCAGAAATTAATGGTTCACATAAAGTGTAAAGATCCAGTCATACAGAATCCTTCATGTTTAATACACTTAAATATCTAGACATACCATAAGGCTGTTTCCAACACCATTATTCCGTCACAGTATTCATTATGACATATCACAAGCATTACTTATTGGGGTTCAGCGTTGAGATCCCTGCAATTAATTACAGTATTAAAATGAATGGGAGCTGAGGTGCAGTAACACAACTCAGCCACTACACAGAGAACGGAGCTGTTCTTCTCAAACCGTTTTTACTCCTGTCTGGAATCCGGTTTCCCCAACTCTATAACCTACAGACCCCCACTAATCTGATACAAGATATCTGATGGATGCGTCATAATTATAGAAAGCCCCTTTAAGGATTGCAGCCATATGAAAAAAAAAAAAAATCTGATCTTTTCATATTCTACCATTTTCCGAGGCTTCAGCTGCCATATCCATCTTGTAAGACGAGGAGCTGTTAGTCACCATAGTGTTCTCTGTCCTTCTATCCTGTGACTGTCGTATACTATCTCCGCAGGTCTTTATGGGTTGTTCACTGTCTAATGTCAGATCTTTCTTATGCTGTAAGCAGCAGAGCAAGGCTCGGAGCTCATGTCTGAACTTGGGACTAAGCCCCAGGTATATCAATGGATTGTAGAAGCTCGCTGACTTGGCGAAGAGCGTGGCCACCACCGTGGTCAGAGCTGGTAGTCGATAACCACAGGCCGACCACATAGATATTACAGCGTATGGAGACCAGGCCAGCACGAAGGCCGTGCAGATGACAAATGACACCTGGGGAGGGGAGAGAATATACAATATAGTTATTTGATAGAAAATTGTCCTCTTCATCCTATTTTGCACATGGTGTCTCCTATGAATATATACGATATGTACAGTATATATAGCTGTAAGCACATCTTAAAGAATTTAGGGCATAACTAAACCTTGGAAGCAATTTTCATAAATGATTAATGCAGTTGATGTAATAATAAATGTTGCAATTTACTTCTTTACATGGATTTTCCACTTTAAGTAAGTGATTGATATAGTATGTGTCATGAAATGGTATACAATTTTCCAAAAAACTCTCTGTATCAATTCCTCAAGGTTTTGCTTGTTGTCATTCTATAGGAGGCTGGCCCCAGGACATGTGATGTCACACAGGTGCACGGCTTGTTATATCCCTGGTCATGTGATGTCACACAGGTGCATGGCTTGTTATATCCCTGGTCATGTGATGTCACACAGGTGCATGGCTTGTTATATCCCTGGTCATGTGATGTCACACAGGTGCATGGCTCGTTATATTCCATGTTATGTGACACAGGTGCATAGCTTGTTATATCCCTGTTTATGTGATGTAACACAGGTGCATGGCTCGTTATATCCCTGTTTATGTGATGTAACACAGGTGCATGGCTCGTTATATCCCTGCTTATGTGATGTAACACAGGTGCATGGCTCGTTATATCCCTGTTTATGTGATGTAACACAGGTGCATGGCTCGGTATCTCTGCTCATTTGATAACACATAGGTGCACAGCTTGTTATACCCCTGGTCATGTCACACAAGTGAAATTCTCATATCCCAGGTCATGTGATGTCACACAGGTTATATCTTTGGTCATGTGATGTGTTGCACAGGTGCACAAAGAAAGTATATTGCAACACTGTATAACTTTTCATTACACAAACAATGTCAATTATTTGCTGAAGGCGGAGAACCCCTTTGAGTAAAGCAGCTTCTTTGTCTCATATTTTGCTTCTTTCTTCTCCTGCAGTGAGTAGCCTCCAGTTTGTGTCAGCATATTGCTTCACTAGTTATGTATGGAGCCTACACAGGAATCTTCTGGTAGTAATATTTATGTGTACACTATAGGGCAATGGTTTTTATATGTGCAGTATATGTTTGTTGTTGTTACACTGTTGTTATATGAAGGTATTATTTATATGTAGAATTTGGTAGTAGTTTTTCCTTTTATGCATGTTACATGTATAATATATAATATTGCGCCTCTGGTAATAGCTATGGGGTTGCTCTTAGCTCTCTCCAGTTTAACCCTTAGGAGCATCTCTATTACTTGTTGGTAACATTAGGAATTTGACGAAAGGCAACAAAAGGGGAGCGTTATATCAGCAATGGGAGAGTTTGAACGTATTTGATGCGTATAATAATGTTGGTTCTAATAGCAAATAATAGGAATTCCGAATGAAATTCCATCATTACCCGAGTGATGTCCTTTTCCATCATGAGTTGCCGGTGACTGACGTCCCCACCATGAGAACTTCTGTGACTGTCGTGGACGGCCCTGATGATGGACACATAGCAGAAGATCATTATCATCACCGGGATGAAGAAGCCGGAGAGGAAGACACCGATGACGTAGAACTTGTAGGGTGTAGAACTTGTGGCGAGAGACCAGTCTATTTCACAGGTGCCGTATCTGCTCTCTATACAGCGAAATACAGAGGGGAAAGGAGTTATAATAACAGACGAGCAACTGCAAAATATAGAATTGGTTAAAATGGAACCATTTATCTTCATAGTTGCAATTATTTATTAATCTTATTTATTAGATTTTATTCGCTATAAAAAGTGCTAAGAAATTATTCCGTCAAATGGAAAGGAAAACATAGTAACAAAAAAAAAAAAAAACAATAAATGAGTGAAAGAAATTATTCAAATAAAAAACGAATCCTGACTTTTAGTAATTGACTTATGTTATATACCTATAAAGCTTCCCCAGCCCAAAACTGGAGATCCAGACCAGATAATAGAAGAGATCCAGATGACAAGAATGGCCACCAGAATGAAGTCTTTGTCCACTTTGTGAGCTGAGAAATTAAAGTATCACACATGAGAAACACTTTTTATTTACATGATACATAACTCCACATGTCTGCTCATGTACAGGTTATCAGGATGTGTTCAGACATGAATTATTACACCATGAAATCTGCCTGTACATCTGTACTAGAGATGATTGGACCCTAATTTTAGGATCGGCGTCCTCCGTTTCCCAGGTCCGCCTACAACGACATGTTTTCTTGATGTGTTGCAGAGCAGCCAATCAGGCAGCTTTATGCCCCTAGCAACTAGGTATGGCTGTGATTGGCCTGGTGTGTCTGCCAGACATGCCTAGTTGCTCTGCAGCCCATCAACCAACGTCAGAACCTAAATTTCAGGTCCACTCGTCTCCAATCCATACCAAAATCCCCATAAAATATGGATGAGTTTAAAGAGGGTTTATTGATTAACCAGGCATTGTAATCAATAAAATCTGTTACATTATTATAGGAAAATTCATGACATATCTAGACATTATAAATAGGGAATAACTTGCTGATCGGTGGGAGTCTGACAGATAAGATCCCCACGGATCACAAGAACGGATGTCCATTGTATCCCTAATGAATGGTACGGCAGGTCGGACATGTGCAGTGCCGCTCTATTCACTTTCTATGGCACAGACAGAAGTAGGAGAGTATTGTGCTCCACTATCCCGGTAACTGCTATAGAGATGAATAGAGCAGTAGGCACATGAGTGACCCATTGACTTTTATGGGGCAATCTACCAAAAAAATATTGGACCAAATTAACACATTCAAGGTGATCTGTGCGGAAACTCAGATATGAACCTTGGCCCATACACTTCATTGTGTCAGTGTTAAAGGAAATCTACCATTTGTTTTTATGCATTATTATAAACATACTTTGATAATGCTGTATCTACACGGATGCAGAAACATATCTTGTTTAATCCCTGAACCGAGTGGTTTTGCTGAAAAAACAATTATAAAATTCAGGACCTTGGGAAAACTGTGCCATACATAAAACACATTCCACAGAACTTCCTGTACTGTCCAGGCAGGACTAATCAACCTGATCAGCCATTGATTACTTTTGCCTGTCAGGGACAACACAGTGATTTCATCATTCTCTGCTTACTTAATGTAGGAGGAGAAGCACTGAGCCAGGCACAGGAGCGACAGAGCCTCAGTATCATAATTTTATTTTATAGTTTTTTCCACAAAACCACTCAGTTCAGTAATTAAACAAGATATGTTTCTGCATCAGTGTAGCTACAGCATTCTCAAGGTATGTTTGCTTCACAATGCATGAAAACAAATGGTAGATTTCTTTAGGTCAGAGAGTTGTCTGATCTAGACTAGACCTGAACTCATATGATGAAACTGCTTGTGCTCCACTGGCCTAAGGATTTAGCAGACCCTTAGGCCGTTATGTTACATACACATGAGATATTACACATCCAGGGACACAGCTTAAGCTACAACTCTTATTTAATCTTATACCTTGATGGGGTCGGCATCCCTTGACATAGCGGAGAAGACTGATCGCTGTAAGAGTGTTAATACTAATCAGGCCAAAGAGGAGGATCAGAAAGCCATCAACCTAATAAGACGAGAACGAGAATCAGGGCAGATTGTACAGGATTCACACAAGGTCATTGGCTTGGCTTACTTTCCCATTTGGGTGGATAGTCTGTGTCTAGGAGGATTATGGATAAAAATAGAGCATTCTGTTCCCTGGTATTACATCATGGTGGTAGATTCATCAAAATTTTCTCTGAATCACAAAAATAAATTTAAGCTACTCTGTGATTGGTTGTAATGAGAACTTTCTCGAAAGTTTTGTCCCTAACGTTCTTTCAAACTGCATGAATCAGTGATCTCCTGTGTTGTACATGTGATTTTTTACTTCCTTTAATTTCCAGCAGCTTACATCTATGTAGTCTCTCTCTGTGAATTTGCAGTGCACTTTCAGCTGCTGGGTGGAGACTTAGCTGCTGTGACTCACTGCTCCCCCTCCTCTCTCCATAGGCTTCCGTGTAATCTGACACCTCAGTGAGCAGCTACTTGTTTTACTAGCAAGATGGAACTCAAGGGAAATTTCAGTGAAGGGGGGAGGATGATAACAGCCAAAGTAAGTGGAGAAGGAAGCACTTTCCTCTGATAGGATACAAGACATTGGGGGTCATTTACTAAGGGCCCGATTCGCGTTTTCCCGACGTGTTACCTGAATATTTCCGATTTGCGCCGATTGTACATGAATTGCCCCGGGATTGTGGCGCACGCAATCGGATTGTGGCGCATCGGCGACGGAAATCGGGGGGCGTGGCCGAACGAAAACCTGACGTATTCGGAAAAACCGCCGCATTTAAAAACCAAAAAAGTGTCGCTTGAGGACCGCTTACCTTCACCTGGTCCGAGGTGGTGCATTCCGGCGCGATGAGATGACTTTCAGCGCAGCAGCGCCACCTGGTGGACGGCGGAGGAACTACCTTCATAAATCCCGGCCGGACCCGAATCCTGTGCAGAGAACGCGCCGCTGGATCGCGAATGGGCCGGGTAAGTAAATCTGCCCCATTGTTTCTTATAGTCACTTTTACTAGTGATTTATAGTTATGTCTGTAAGTGTAGTTCTCAGCACAGAGCTCCTGAGCTAAATCCAAGGTCGGGGGATAATCTACTCAACAGCTCAAATTTTTTCAAGATTATTAGAACAAAACATAAGTAGCCCCTTACATTGCAGGTCCAGAAGTCATCATTTCCAAGTCCATGAAACAGCTCCACGATTCCTCGAGAGTAGCCAAAAATGGAGATTCCAGCATCGGATACAGCCAGGTTAAATGTCAGGAGATCATGAGAGTCCAAAGTCCTCCTGCGTCTACACATAATGCAGATTACAGCTCCGTTCCCCAACCATGAGAACCAGCCTGCGGACAGCAGATAATCCCAGACAGAGCCGCGTTATGTCTAATGGTGGAGACAGACTGTGTAATCTAGGTCAGATTAAGGCCTCCTACACACAATCTATAAAATATGGAAAAAATAGACATATATGATGCAAGGAGTCCCTGCGACCCTATAAAGTGAAACCATGTATGGGAAACGTGATTACAATTCGGATCTGTAAATCCGTGGAGAGGATCCTATATATGGACTATAGGGGATCAGAAGTGTTTGAGAGCAAAACTGTACCAGTTGCTCATGCCAACCAATCAGAGCTCAGCTTTCATCTTATAAACTGAAGTGGGAAAATGAAAGCTGAGCTCTGATTGGTTGCCATGGGCAACTAGAAAAGTTTTGCTCTAAGACACCTCTGATAAATCTTCCCCTATGATCCTATGAATCCAGATCCAGGGGCAGTGTTCAGTCTAGAAAATACGGCCATCATATGGTCTTGATGCGCCCATGTGAAGGGGCCCCAAGTAATGCTAACTGCTTGTAATTTATCAACTCTGTCATATTTAGTGCAACATATCAAGTTTTTTTTTGTGGCCATATCCTGGTTGCTGTAATATCCCTGGTGGGCTAGGGCAATATTGGGGCTAATGATCTAATCCCTGGTGATGCAGGGTAGTATAATAAAGGATTTGGCCTGACCAGGATCTGTGTCATTTCTAGGAAACCCATTGTAATCAGTATATAGGCACAGGAGACACTTCTGTTCCCCAACCTCCTCTAGAAACCTGTAAATTGAGGTAATGTATCACAGTTGATATTTTTAAGATGCAACCTAGAAGATGAAAGCAGTGATTTGTGCCAAATTAAAATAATTATTCTTACAAATTAAGCAGTTATACTCAACTTCCCTAAAATAGGACCGTACCCCCAGCCCAAATTAAATATCTGGTGCTTTAAAAAAAAAAAGAAAAACAGACGCGTTTTTTACGGACTGCTCAAAAACGACCTAAATACGGGTTCAAAACTCCACGTGTGTCACTACCCTAAATTTGACAAAAGTAAAAACAAATTAAGTTTCTTTGAAAATGAACAAATGAAAGGCAGATATTGCTTTTCCACTAATTAGTGTTTCCGCTAATTAGCATCACAGATGTCTACAATCTTGTAATCAGTCAGTGGCCTGTATATAGGGCTACAGCTCCTCCCTGTGCTGTATATAGGACTACAGCTCCTCCCTGTGCTGTATATAGGGCTACAGCTACTCCCTGTGCTGTATATAGGACTACAGCTACTCCCTGTGCTGTATATAGGGCTACAGCTACTCCCTGTGCTGTATATAGGGCTACAGCTACTCCCTGTGCTGTATATAGGGCTACAGCTCCTCCCTGTGCTGTATATAGAGCTACAGCTCCTCCCTGTGCTGTATATAGGGCTACAGCTCCTCCCTGTGCTGTATATAGAGCTACAGCTCCTCCCTGTGCTGTATATAGAGCTACAGCTCCTCCCTGTGCTGTATATAGGGCTACAGCTCCTCCCTGTGCTGTATATAGGGCTACAGCTCCTCCCTGTGCTGTATATAGGGTTACATCTACTCACTGTGCTGTATATAGGGCTACAGCTCCTCCCTGTGCTGTATATAGGGCTACAGCTCCTCCCTGTGCTGTATATAGGGCTACAGCTCCTCCCTGTGCTGTATATAGGGCTACAGCTCCTCCCTGTGCTGTATATAGGGCTACAGCTCCTCCCTGTGCTGTATATAGGGCTACAGCTCCTCCCTGTGCTGTATATAGGGCTACAGCTACTCCCTGTGCTGTATATAGGGCTACAGCTACTCCCTGTGCTGTATATAGGGCTACAGCTCCTCCCTGTGCTGTATATAGGGCTACAGCTCCTCCCTGTGCTGTATATAGGGCTACAGCGCCTCCCTGTGCTGTATATAGGGCTACAGCTCCTCCCTGTGCTGTATATAGGGCTACAGCTCCTCCCTGTGCTGTATATAGGGCTACAGCTCCTCCCTGTGCTGTATATAGGGCTACAGCTCCTCCCTGTGCTGTATATAGGGCTACAGCTCCTCCCTGTGCTGTATATAGGGCTACAGCTCCTCCCTGTGCTGTATATAGGGCTACAGCTCCTCCCTGTGCTGTATATAGGGCTACAGCTCCTCCCTGTGCTGTATATAGGGCTACAGCTCCTCCCTGTGCTGTATATAGGGCTACAGCTCCTCCCTGTGCTGTATATAGGGCTACAGCTCCTCCCTGTGCTGTATATAGGGCTACAGCTCCTCCCTGTGCTGTATATAGGGCTACAGCTCCTCCCTGTGCTGTATATAGGGCTACAGCTCCTCCCTGTGCTGTATATAGGGCTACAGCTACTCCCTGTGCTGTATATAGGGCTACAGCTACTCCCTGTGCTGTATATAGGGCTACAGCTACTCCCTGTGCTGTATATAGGGCTACAGCTACTCCCTGTGCTGTATATAGAGCTACAGCTCCTCACTGTGCTGTATATAGGGCTACAGCTCCTCCCTGTGCTGTATATAGGGCTACAGCTCCTCCCTGTGCTGTATATAGGGCTACAGCTCCTCCCTGTGCTGTATATAGGGCTACAGCTCCTCCCTGTGCTGTATATAGGGCTACAGCTCCTCCCTGTGCTGTATATAGGACTACAGCTACTCCCTGTGCTGTATATAGGGCTACAGCTACTCCCTGTGCTGTATATAGGGCTACAGCTACTCCCTGTGCTGTATATAGGGCTACAGCTACTCCCTGTGCTGTATATAGGGCTACAGCTACTCCCTGTGCTGTATATAGGGCTACAGCTACTCCCTGTGCTGTATATAGGGCTACAGCTACTCCCTGTGCTGTATATAGGGCTACAGCTACTCCCTGTGCTATATATAGGGCTACAGCTACTCCCTGTGCTGAATATAGGTCTACAGCTCCTCACTGTGCTGTATATAGGGCTACAGCTCCTCACCGTGCTGTATATAGGGCTACAGCTCCTCACTGTGCTGTATATAGGGCTACAGCTACTCCCTGTGCTGTATATACGGCTACAGCTACTCCCTGTGCTGTATATAGGCTACAGCTCCTCCCTGTGCTGTGTATAGGGCTACAGCTACTCCCTGTGCTGTATATAGGTCTACAGCTCCTCACTGTGCTGTATATAGGGCTTCAGCTCCTCACTGTGCTGTATATAGGGCTACAGCTCCTCACTGTGCTGTATATAGGGCTACATCTACTCCCTGTGCTGTATATAGGGCTACAGCTACTCCCTGTGCTGTATATAGGGCTACAGCTACTCCCTGTGCTATATATATAGGGCTACAGCTACTCCCTGTGCTGAATATAGGTCTACAGCTACTCCCTGTGCTGAATATAGGTCTACAGCTCCTCACTGTGCTGTATATAGGGCTACAGCTCCTCCCTGTGCTGTATATAGGGCTACAGCTCCTCACCGTGCTGTATATAGGGCTACAGCTCCTCACCGTGCTGTATATAGGGCTACAGCTACTCCCTGTGCTGTATATGCGGCTACAGCTACTCCCTGTGCTGTATATAGGGCTACAGCTACTCCCTGTGCTGTATATAGGGCTACAGCTACTCCCTGTGCTGTATATAGGCTACAGCTCCTCCCTGTGCTGTGTATAGGGCTACAGCTACTCCCTGTGCTGTATATAGGTCTACAGCTCCTCACTGTGCTGTATATAGGGCTTCAGCTCCTCACTGTGCTGTATATAGGGCTACAGCTCCTCACTGTGCTGTATATAGGGCTACAGCTACTCCCTGTGCTGTATATAGGGTTACATCTACTCCCTGGGCTGTATATAGGGCTACAGCTACTCCCTGGGCTGTATATAGGGCTACAGCTACTCCCTGGGCTGTATATAGGGCTACAGCTCCTCACTGTGCTGTATATAGGGCTACAGCTCCTCACTGTGCTGTATATAGGGTTACATCTACTCCCTGGGCTGTATATAGGGCTACAGCTACTCCCTGGGCTGTATATAGGGCTACAGCTACTCCCTGGGCTGTATATAGGGCTACAGCTCCTCACTGTGCTGTATATAGGGCTACAGCTACTCCCTCTAAGCTCAAGGAATATCGGTGTCAGATTGCAACATCTGTTGTTGTTTGAGCCAAAGAAAACTTAATGGGAGACGACCAAGGAGGACAACATTGTTGAAAATAAAATCATAAATGTTCAAATCTGCAAAACTACAAGCCACAAAGCTTATTGGAGGATATACTATGGACAGATGAGACTAAAAACGTTTTGGCAAGGCACATCAGCTCTATGTTCACAGACAGAACAATGAGGCACATCTTGAAATAAACACTGTCCTTACATGAAACATGGAGGAGGCTCTGTTATGTTCTGGGGCTAATTTGCTGCATCTGGCACAGGGGTCTTGAATCTGTGCAGACAACAATGAAATCTCAAGACTATCAAGGGATTCTGATGAGAAACGTGCTGCTCGGTGGCAAAATGCCTGACCCAAAACACACACAGCTAAACACCCAAGAATGGCTAAGAAGTGGCCTTCTGTGAGTCCTGACCCAAATCCTATTGAGCTTCTTTGGAAGGAGCTGAAACAAGACGTCTTGGAGCTGGAAAAGGCCCCTTAACACCCCAGACACTGGAGCAGTTTGCTAATGAGGAGCGACTCAAAATAATGCAAAGAGGTTCAAAAATCGCATTGATTGTTATAGAGATCATTGTGCAACAAATGATTAAGTTAAGGGAACCATCATTCCTCCCCAGGCCTGTGTCATGAGTTTTATTGTTTTAAAATTTTTGTTGAAGCAATGTCGCCCTTTTATTTGTTCATTTTCATCGAAATTTTATTCATTTTTACTTTTGTCAGATTCAAGTTATATTTCTGTGACCATTTTGGGTTTTTTCTTTCATTAAACGAGGGGAACCAACTATTTTGCCCACGTGTGTATGCATAACCATATTTATGATATACAATATTTGGAAAATCTGTGCATCTCATAAATATCATCTATGTCCCCGGGTTACGTACAAGATAGTTTCCTTGGGTTTGTACGTAAGTCAGAACTGCATATTTTATGATTGTAGATCCAGACAAAAATTTTTTTTGTCCCAGTGACAATTGGATTTTCAAAATTTTGTGCTGTGATGGGAACAAAGATTATCAACAAACCTTCATTACAGACACCTTACAGCTGATCATTGCAGTTTGGGACTAAAATAATGTATCCAGAGACTTCACCAGCGGTCACAGGGGGCAGAGGGGACCGCCTGTACTTATAAATCTCACCTCCATTTCGAATCTAACACATATCTATCTATCTCATATCTAGAATAAAACAATGTCAGCACCAATAATTCAATATACAAAATTTGAGGGGACTTTATGCACACAGAATGCAAAAAGGCGACGATTCGGTTCTTGTTCAGGAACCTTCGGGTGAATGAAATCCCCTTTTATACATTTCTTATACTGAATTAGTGTTGTGATTCCATTTATTGATGGATTGGTGGGAGTCCTTTGTGTGCACCCACTGTGGTTACTGGAGCTGCTGGATACTTCTTTGTATCTTTCTATCCATCTACCCGTCTCAAATCTATTATCCATCCCATGATGCCCTAGTGTTACCTCTCTCTTACCCAGGAGCAGGAGGTAGATACCAATTACGGTCTCTCCATCTTTAGATGATCTCACAGTGTCGGAGGTGTTGGTTAGTAGGAAGGAGCTGTCTTTCAGGACCACATCCATGGTTCTCTTGTGAGTCTATAGCAGATGTCCAGTCGGTACCAGTAGGTTATCAGAGACGCGAAGAGAAACTTCGAAATTTCATCCTTGATTATTCTTCACCCAGTGAAGTTCATTGCACCTTTGCTTTGCTTTTAACTCTTTTGAGGTCTTCAGTCCTTCTGCTCTGACACTGATTCAGCGGCGCCATCCAGTCGGAGCGACCCCCTCTTCTTACCTGACACTACATCATAAGCCAAACACATAATCTTCTGAAAGCTTTTAAGCAATTGTTTTCAGCAAGGAGGGATAAGCTAATATCCCACAGGAAGATTATCTCTAGTCACTGACTCTCCAATAAGCAGTAATAAACATTGGAAAAGCTACAAAAGTGGTTACAACCAACTAGAGATGACAAAATTCCAAATTTTATGAGATGTATGGGTGAAGTTGGACAAGCCTTATAGCTTTAAGCTGTGTACAGGGATCTACCTAGAGGTGGTGCAGGAAGTGCATTTACACCCATAGCCAAAATCCTTAGGGGGCTATCTATGGTCTCTTTCCCATTTCAGGACACTAGAATTATAAATGATACATAGTTGGGGTCTAGAAAACATTTTGCATTGTGGTGCAGATTTAGCATTAAGGCGCTGCAGCTATATGTACTGGAGATCAAAATTAGAGAACACACAACTACCTAATTGTCAAGGTCACTGTGTGGCCCAATGTGAATACAGGCGGCCCCCTACTGAAGGACACCCAACTTACAGACGACACAAAGATGGACCCCTCTGACCTCTGGTGAAGCTCTCTAGATGCTTTATTTTAGTACCAGGCTGCAATAATCAGCTGTAAAGTGTCTGTAATGAAGCTTTATTGATAATCCTTGGTCCCATTACAGCTAACATTTTGAAAATCTTATTGGCACTAGGGCAAAAAAAATCACTTTGTACGGGGACTGCCTGTATATCCTACCGTGTGTAAAATATTTCATAAGATGTATTTATTCTAAAGCATAGAATAAACATGTAAATGAGATCACTGTGAAACAACTGATCGGAATAAGAGAGCACTTTCAGATACCTGAAAATTATAGGTGTAAATCTGACTCTAAATTTCCTTAATTTTCTGACAAACCCTATTTACCTGCCGCCTAACTTTTTGCAGACTTTGTAAAAATGTTGTGCCGTTCCAAAGTGACTGAACCTCCCCCTGCAGCAGGTTGTCCAGATGAAAGCCTAAGGGGTGACCCTAGCAGCCATGGCAAGAGAAGTTGGTCTTTTGAAGTCTGTGATTTCTAGAATATTGCATCTTTATAGCATCACAAACTCATTGAAGTTCCCATGAAGGCTGGTCACCCTCAAAAGACAAATGCAAGAGAGGACAGGATAATGCGGAGAATCTCCATGGGTTATCGTTTAACACTACAGCTCCAATTGCTCACCACCATCTGTGTAAATTTCAGGAAGGGCCTTACAATAGATACAGTCTAAGAATGTTGAGCAGTGAACTACAATTTTTTCTGAATGGTAAATTATCTGGTAATTAGATGAATATTTCAATTACTTCTTATCACATTGATATTTTAACCATTACAGTTTCAAGCATTACCATTTCAGTTTTGCATTTCTGTTTTTCACTCTTCTCCTTCTACCAAGATTTAAAAAGAAAAAGAAAAGGTAAAACCTTATAAGAAGTGTCTGAGAGCAGAACTGTTATAGTTGCCTATGGCAACCAATCAGAACTCATTTTTAAATTTTATTAACAGCACCAACCGCAAGTGTTACCAGTGGGTGTTTGCTGCAATATGCAGCAAATGCCCACCTTGTATGGAGAGGGCTCAGATTGTGAGGTAAAGTAGGTACAGTGCATGCGCAGTGAAGTCGGGATACTCTGCCGGCTTCACTTCCCGCATTGCAAGAGACAGCACCGGTGCAGTATCTGAAGATGTGAGTGCGATGTGCTGCCTCATTTAGTAAGTATACAAGTTTTTATATTTTTTTTCATTTGTTTACACCTAAAGGTTGATGTACCTAAACCACATGTCAAAAAGGACCCGTAGTTGGTTTAGCTTCCCAAATCGACATGACAGGTCTTCTTTTAAAGAAACACCAAGAACAATTACGTGCTGGTGTGTGACCCCAGAAACAGGATTTGTTCTTCCTTTGACTTCCAATGGCTTAGTTTGGGAGAAAATAGTCTTTAAAAATTATGCAATCACAGGAACCTTAAATAATTATGCTAAATTATACACACCTCTGTTCAGCATTACTATCCGCCTCCCTCTGCCAGAAGGGGATTGTGTGATATGCAAATGATCCTCAGGGGCTCCTGTGCATAATTTTAAAAGACTATTTTCTCCAAAACTAGCCCATTAGAAGATAAGGGAAGAATGGATTCTGTTTCATGGGACACACACCAGCATGCAAGTGTGCTTGGTGTACAATACAGGCAATCCCTGGGTTACATACAAGATAGGTTCTGTAGGTTTGTTCTTAAGTTGAATTTGTATGCAAGTCAGAACTGTAAATTTTATAATTGTAACCCCAGACAAATTTGTTTTGGTCTCTGGGACAATTTGATTTTAAAAATATTGGATTCTCATAAGAAACAGGATTAACAACAAAGCTTCATTACAAACACCATTGGTAACTGTTAAAACTGATTATTGTAATCTAGGGATAAAGTACAGTAAATGACCAATTGCCAGAGGTCCGTTTGTAACTAGGGGTCGTCTGTAAGTCGGGTGTTCTTTAGTAGTGGACTGCCTGTACTACATCTATGTGGTCGATTTCCTTTAAATATATGGTTACATAATAACATATTTATAATATACTGTCACTAATCAACAACCAATTTTTACTACATCTCCCGTTGAGGAGAGTCAGGACTTACGGTGGTGAAGACATTTTGGTTTCAGATTTTGAATGTTGCAAAGCGACTAATAAAGAAATGAAATGTTAATCTCTTTCCCAGCTATGGACCTCGGCTCTGACTGATTTATTGGTGATGGACATTGAAACTTGAGGTCCAGTAACGACATACTTTTATGACATGGAGACTTTGAAGTCAGTGGCGTAACTACCGCCGTAGCAGCTGTTACGGGGCCCGTAAGGTTAAGGGGCCCGGGGATGCACGGTATTTATGTCTCTGCAGTGCTTTGCCACGGCCCCATAGTAAGTGAATTGGGGAAGCACTGCCAGGTGCCTGCCGGATCGTGCCCCTTCGTGTCCCGGCTACTCCTAAACCTGCGACCGCCCACCTCCCTTCTGACCCGCCATATCATCTCTTTATAAGGGTACATTCACAAGAACGTATGGGGGATGTATATTTGGTCGCAAATTTGCTGACGGATATACTTCCCTCATAGGCGTCTATAGCACCTGTGCTTGGTACGGTGAGCACATTGAGTACTCGCTGTTTGGAGCCGTGGCCGCAAAAGAGATAGAGCGTGCTCCATCTATGGCCGTAAGAATGGCCGTGCGGCTCTATTCTCTATGGAGAGGGGAGGGGTGAGACGAGGTCTGCCAACCAGGCTATTATGTGGGATTATGTGAATGCAGCCTAAATATATAATTTTTTTAAGGGGAAGGAGGGCCCCATGCAGAAATCTGCTATGGGGCCCAGTCTCATCTAGTTACGCCACTGTTTGATGTGTTTGACAATAGTACAATTACCATTCAGTGCTGACAGCGTCGGTTCACAGGAGAGGGGATTACAATTGTATATATGAGCGGAGAAGACCTCATCACAGCCAGATCCACATCACAGCATGGCGGCAATTATATGTAATCATCCCAGAGGAACAGCAACACATATTGTATGATGCCGGAGATTATCTTTCTTCTAATCTTCATCTTTGTTGTATGATGGGGTCTACATGAGTGGGGCTGATTCAAAACAACCATCAGCCCCATAAAAAGAATAGCAATTCTACTAAGCGTCATTGTCATTACAGGAGTCATGTGATCTGCTTTATGCTGTTTTCAATGGGAAACAGTGAAGCTTTAGGCTCCATTCACATAACCGTTGTGGGGACGTACAGTAGATACGTAAAGTATTCCCCTTTAAATTTTTCACATTTTGCTTCATTACAGGCAATTGGCAAGATCAAAAAAGTTATTTTTTTTTCTCATTAATGTAAACTCTGCCTCCATTTTGACAGAAAAAAACAGAAATGTAGATATTTTTGCTAATTTATTAAACAAGAAAAAAAGTATTCAGAACTTTCGCTGTGACACTCATATTTAACTAACATGTTGTCCATTTCCTTTAGATAGTTCAATTCCTTAGATTTCAGCCGTGTTTAATTAAATGGATTGAAAAGGCACACGTCTGTCTATGTAAGACCTCACAGCACATGTCAGGGCACATGAGAATCATGAAGTCTAAGGAACTGCCCAAGGAGCTCAGAGACAGATTAGTGCTGGGGGAAGGGGCATCAGAAAGTAATTACACATTATGGGTTTTTTAATAGAGCATGAAAAACTCTGCTTATACTCGTGTATATACGATACTCGATTTTATATTTCCGAGTGCGCCATTCAAACCGACCTTTATCCGAAATTTTATCACTAAGATCCTGTCTTGTGTGCCAACTGAAGACAGATGATCAGCACTGGCTGATGTACACTTGTGTTGTGCCGATACAAGCACAACCTAAGACGGTAAGCACATATTTACTCCTTACTTAATTTCATTTTTGGTCACAATACTACACTAGTAGCACTTTCTCTTTGTCCTTCTCTCCTGCTGCCCGCTTCTTCCAGAGATGCAGGAGGGAGATGGGAGTCACCTATCACTGCAGCCTCCAGCATCCGGGGCTTTATGGCAGAGTCTGGAAGCCTCTCCTCCGTGCAAAACATATGAAGGATTCCCAGATTATGAGAAATAATATTCTTTGGTGTGATGAGAAGAAGATTGAAGTTTTTGGTGTTTATTTTAAGCGGTGGAGAGAACCAGGTACTGCACATCACCTGCCGAATACAATCCCAGCAGTGGCACATGGTGGGGGCAACATCATGCTAGGGGGGCAGGGACAGGACCACTGGGTGTAATGGAAGGAAAAATAAATGTGGCCAAGTACAGAGATATGCTGGATGAAAACCTCTTCCAGAGCTCTGGACCTCAGACTGGGTCAAACCTTCCAACAAGACAATGACCCTCAGCCCACAGCTAAAATAAGAAGCAGAACATCTCTGTGCCCATGACTGGCACAGCCACAGCCCGGACCTAAACCTAATGGCCCAGGTCCCGGCCGTGAAAGAAGCCTAAAACTCAAAAATACATTGTTCATAGGTTTGCATGTGTTCTTAATTGGAAGAATTGACTTAAAGCCATTGACTTAAACGGGTTGTACCATGTGCATTTCATCCCCCATTCACAGGATAGGGGGTAACAGCGGTGGGGGTCACATCAATCTGAAGATTGGGGGTCATGTTATTACTAATGAATGGAGTGTCTAATTGAAAATGTCTCCTCTCGCTCCATTCAATATATTTGGAGTGTCGGAAATTGTCAAGCAAGGCGCTCAGTTAGTATTGAATATGTGACCTTGATCTTCAAATTCTCAAGATTAGTGGGAGTCCCAGTAGTCAAGCCCCACAAATCAGATTGTTATCCCTTATCCTGTGGAAAGGGAAGAACATGCAATCATGGTAGGACCCCTTTAAGGTTAGCTTACCAATTCTTTAGTCCCAGAAAGGTCTTTTAATAGCTGTCAGTAGGTGCTTGATCCACATTGGTGAATGGGTTAAACATATAAGAGGAGATACTTGGAACAATTACTTCCAATACCTGGAATTGGCAGTTCTATTCGTCTTCCCGGTCCTAATAAGCTTCATCTGGATAACATGAAGTAACATTACACAATTAGCGGCTGATTTATGGAGCTGGGTAGTAAATAACGAGGATCTGGATAACATGGAAGAAATAAATAAGGAACAAATAAGAATCTAATGCAGTTACTATATGACAGAGCATGGAACAACATATATCCACAAGATCCAACCTTTCTGTTCTGTCCAAAAAGTCTTTGTTCTAGGCGGGTCCACACATAGCGGCCATCAATCTTGTGTGTACATGTGGGGGGATGGGGGTCGTAAATCCCCGACAGATGATTTTGATGGTAAGAAGGATCAAGGTTCTTGAATTTCAGCAGCTTATTCCTCTTTTCTTCATCGGGAACACATTCACATTCTTCAATATAGTTGGAAAGGCGCCATCCTTAAACCCTATCTGTCACTTCAAGCTACAAAAAATACAACTCTGGAGAGCAACACAGCACCTTAACAAAATACTCTGCATCCTATGAGACCCCAATATGGCGCACAATGAGCTACAGTGTCAAGCTGTTCAAAGATATTACCAATTTGTTATCCATGTCATTTCTACTAAAATCAACTCTTGAAATTATGCTAATAAGCCAGAAGGGCTCATGGAGGGAGTTTCCAGAGCCGATCGGTACTGCAGATTCACAGGTTGTAACACTGTGCAAGGAGCACTTCCTCTTCTCACTCCTGCAGTGAGATTACAGCAGGCAGAAGGGAAACAGTGCAACAGCCTGTGAAGCTTCATCACCGAGGGCCTCATTAGCATAATTTTAAAAGTAGCTTTTATAAGGACAGAGGCCATGAATAACAAATATAAGAAGATTACTCATAGATTCAGACACTGTGATTGTGGGAATGTCCCTGGTTTATCATGATGGATTTTGATGGTAGATTTCCTTTGAGAAGCCCATACACATTTTATGAACATAAGGTTGACCAACCATCTATTGTTAACGTGGGATTTCTAAATTAAAACACCTGCATGCACTACCAAGCTTAGCATGCATGTATATGCATATGTTTGTAGGAATCGCTGTGCAGCAACCTGAACAATTTAGTTACAGTACATACTTGAGTATAAGCCGACCTGAGTATAACCACCAAAACTGGGAAAACCTATTGACTCGAGTATAAGTCGAGGTTGGGAAATGCATTGGTCACAGCATCCCAGTATAAAGCCTGCCCAGCCCCTGTAGTATACAGCCTGCCCAACCCCCTGTAGTATACAGCCTGCCCAGCCCCCTGCAGTATACAGCCTGCCCAGCCCCCTGCAGTATACAGCCTGCCCAGCCCCCTGCAGTATACAGCCTGCCCAGCCCCCTGCAGTATACAGCCTTCCAGCCCCGTGTAGTATACAGCCTGCCAGCCCCCTGTAGTATATAGCCTGCCAGCCCCCTGTAGTATATAGCCTGCCAGCCCCCTGTAGTATACAGCCTGCCAGCCCCCTGTAGTATACAGCCTGCCAGCCCCCTGTAGTATAAAGCCTGCCAGCCCCCTGTAGTATACAGCCTGCCAGCCCCCTGTAGTATAAAGCCTGCCAGCCCCCTGTAGTATACAGCCTGCCAGCCCCCTGTAGTATATAACTCACTACTCACCATTATGACAGCCCGGGCAGCTCCTCTTCATCTTCATGCTGTAGGTCCGCGATAGCTCAGTGGCCGCGCCTCTTCTGTCTTCACGGCATAACAGTTGTGCGCACGAATCTGTCGCGGACCAGCAGCCGGCATGAAGATGAAGAGGAGCTGCTCAGGCCGCCAGAATGGTGTGTAGTCAGTTTATTATTTTTTTTATACCCAAGTATAAGCCGAGGGGAGATGTTTCAGCACAAAAATTGCTTATACTCGAGTATATACGTATTAAGGTTTGGATATCATAATGCTCAGATTTGCTAGATGTATTTGATATTTTTTTTGTCCAAAATTCCCAAATTTTGGTACATGCAATCATTTCAAACCCCTTTCATCTCAAGAGACGCTCTAAGACACTATATCCCTTTACCTTTTTGGTTTAACTTTTATTTATTTTCTAGTGGACATGGTATAAGAAAAAAATAATAATAATATAATAAATGGCAGTCACCAAAGCCGTCTTCCTGATTTTATA
Source organism: Engystomops pustulosus (assembly GCF_040894005.1). Lineage (NCBI taxonomy): Eukaryota > Metazoa > Chordata > Amphibia > Anura > Leptodactylidae > Engystomops > Engystomops pustulosus. The sequence continues at coordinate 33,140,971 of NC_092417.1, forward strand.
GCAACTCCCTAATAGGATTCTGCACTTCACAATTAAAAATTTTACAGTAAGTGCTTAAATGAAAACTACCATCAGAATCCATAATGATAAACCAGGGACATTACTTGTAGATCCAGGGCCCCGGGACTGTGGTAATCTTCTTATATTTGTTATCCATGGCCTCCTTCCTTCTAAAATCTAAAATTATGCTTATGAGCCAAAAGGGCTCTGGGGGCATTACCAGAACCCATCTGTGCAACAGCTTCACAGGTTGTTACACACTTCCTCTTCCCACTGTGTGAGATAACAGCAGGCAGAGGTAAGTGCTGATAGAGCAGAGGGAGGGAAGACAGTGTAACAGGCAGTGAAGCTTCAGCACATAGGGGCTCTGGTAATGCCACTCACAGCTCTTCAGGCTCATTAGCATAATTAAAAAGGTCGATTTTAGAAGGCTGGAGGCCATGGGTAACAAATATAAGAAGATTATCACAGTCACAGTGCCTCGATCTATGGGTAATGTCCCTGGTTTATCCTGATGGATTCTGATGGTAGATTCCCTTTAAGACTACTTTCTTATTCTGATCACTATTTGGTCCTCAGGTGGTCACTCATGCATTACTCTCATCTTCTGTGTCGGATATATGACAGGTTCACATATATTATACTTTATAAAATTATACAACTGCTCTCGTTTTATTGGGAAATGCTCTGTGCGGACAGAGACTGGGTTAATGCCAAGTTACAGAGGCCGGACGCCTCTGGAGCACTTAAATAAATGGAGTAGAAAAGGCGGCGTGTCATTTGTGCAGAACACAACACATCTCTCTGGGGAGCGGTATGACTGTTCTTCTTCCACACCTGCAGACCCTGGCATCAGGGAAGGGGTTAATGGAACAGTACTGGCTATAGGCCAGGTCTTTCAGTCTCTGGGGTTCAGTCCATAGACACCAGAGTCTATTGTAATGTGGTCGGTGATGCCTCTTACTTCTGGCCGAGCTGAGACAACTAGAAGAGGGGAAGAAGGGAAAAGAAGATTGATTAATAAAAAGTAATTGATCACGGAGAAGAAGTTCTGCAGGACCCGTAAGATGATCAGATCTTTGCAGAGACTGCAGACAAGACTTCACTGAAGTCTTTACGGTCAAGTGTGGTGGATTACATAGCGGCTGTGCACGGCCACATTCACATGAATAGTAAGTAATGAGCAGCACCCAGGCCGAGTGGCTGATGGAAGTGATGTCAAAGGCCTGGAGAGTTTAACCCCTTAACAGTGGGGCCCTCTTTTGTTTTTGCATTTCCATTATTCACTCCCCACCTTCAAAAAATATAACTTTTATTTTTCCATGTAAAAAGCTTTATGAGAGCTTGTTTTCTGTGTAACAAATTGCACTTCATAGTGACGGTATTTCATTTTCCATGCCGTGTACTTGGAAGCGGGAAAAATATTCCAAATGCAGGGAAATGAGTGAAAAAACCCACTTGCACCATTGTCTTGTGGTCTTATTGATTCTACCATATACTGCCATACAACAGTATGGAAATATATAGGGATTTTGCACATCAGCCTAAAACAAGACAGCCTCAGGTCTGTCCTGGTAACAATGAGGTCACAGGAGCAACGAGCTAAGCGAATATGACGGTGCCCACTGGCCCTTTTGCCTGTGGTGTTTGAAGGGTTACACCTGCGCCTGTGCTACCAATATGCAGCAAACGCCCACCTTGTATGTAGAGGACTCAGCACGGAAGCCCTCTCCATAAACCCACAGGTGACATACTATTACATCACATGTTGGTAAGGGGTTAAATAGACTGGGTCACCGCAATTTATCTACCCAAACTAACTGCTATGTAGGGCCATGCACACACATCTTTGTTTTTATGGTCCAGCTGCTCCTTACACGCCAAATCTTTAGGCCAGAAATATGCAAATTATGGAAGGGCACCTCATGCCCCCTAAACACATGGTCAGCTCAGCCAATCACTGGTTGTGGCAGGTTACTACTCCAACAAGCGATTGGCCGAGAGGTCATTTCCAATGTGTCAAGAGGGATTGGGAAGTAGGGACTCGAAAGTCTCTGGAAGCGTTGCACCTATTTTTTTACCCATTTAAAAGGGTTGTCCACTTTCAACAAATAATGTTTATTGTTTGTGTAAGGAAAAGTTATACGATTTTCCAATATAGTTTCTGCATCAGTTCCTCATCGTTTTCTAGATCTCTGCTTGCTGTCATTCTATAGAAAGCTTCTACGTTTACTTCTAGTGGATAGAAATCTGTCCATGGTGATATGATGTGATGGACATGCAGGTGCACAAGCCATTACTATCACACAGCTCCTATTACTCTCTATGATAATAACGGCTCGTTCACCTGCCTGTCCATCACATCACATGGACAGTTCCTTACCACTGGAAGTAAATAGAGAAGCTTTCTATAGAAGTACAGCAAGCGGAGTTCCAGAAAACCGCAAGGAATTGATAGAGAAAGTACTTTCCATTACACAAATATTTACTGAAAGTGACCAACCCCTTTAAGTTCTTGAACATCTTCCACATGATGTAAATATCATGGTACTAACTACACAGTGTATAATCTACATATACTAAAAAGGGTTAAATATGAGGACAATAAAGAGTGAACTTGTGACGTTACCTGCTTGACAAACTGCGCAGCGTTGAAGAGTTCGGTGCAACCGTAGAGGATGTGCTTTCCTTGCTTGGTCTGGTAGAAGAACACAGAAAGGTGGGAAGGGTTAATTCACAAATACAATAGGGAAGAAAACACCAGAAATAGGTCAGTCAAAGGGTTAATGTAGAGCAAGTAGCTCATGGTTATGTAAGACTTGGTCCTGGGGAGTGTTCTGTACAGGTGGCCATGGAAATGCGGTCAGAAAAAGGAAAAGACAGAGCTCAGCAACCGGAGCCAGATGGCGGCCATGAAATCTAGTGTCTGCAGGTCCATCCAAGTCTGGAGAACAGTTACCATGAAGGAGAGAGGGAAAAATACAGGATATAGGAGGGGGGCGGCAGGGGATATCTTATCAGCATCTAAAGAAGGAAGGAACGGAGTATATACACTGGACAGGAAAATCAGCGGAGCAAGAGACGGAAAACACAGACAACTAAAAAGGCACAAAATAAGATATGAAAATATAATAAGAGGAAATCTGTACTAGGGCTTCATCTAAATGCACAATATATTGTAGAAGACAATAAGGATGCACTGTATAGCAATCTTGTAGACAGTATTCAGTGTATGTTCACATGGCGGAATTTTGCGCCATCAAAAATCTTCATCGGTAAAACTGGAATTGGTTATTTGATGCGGAATTAGATGTTGTTTTCCATTAATCAATGGTAGTTCCCTACTTAGAAGACATGTATACACTCCTCAGTCCAGTGTGCATGTGTATGAAGGGATAGCGGTTAGTCAAAAAAACCATATCCAAGGTGTATGGCAACCACTTTTAAGGGATTGGCCACTAATAAGAAACTTAACCAGGGTAAGTAATAGGGTGACCAATATTATATTATATGGCTTCCTGCTTGCGCCCAGGAGGCGCTGGTCATGTACCCCCCGGGGAGCAGGGCTCTGGATTTCCTGTATAGTTACATGTTCTGCTACCTTCCAGCGGTCTGCACGCCCCGTCCATCATAACTCCTCCCATATCAGTGGTTGGAGGGGTGTGTCAAGTATATCTGCCCACCCCTTACACCCGCTGCTTTCAAAGTTGTTATGACAGAGGGGGTGGACAGACAGTAACTGTAAGGCCTCCTCTATGCACCGGAAGACATAAGGGACCTCACAGGAAGTCCTGAGTTCCACTGCCGTAGGTCACGTAACTCACAGATCCCAAAAATCTTTACCAGGGTTAGCATATTAGGGTCTTATATATATTTAATATGGTGAAGTTTTATATAAATGGTCAAACATCCAAATATTTAATAAACAGGAGATGGAGATATCATGGAGAAAAAAAAATGAAGGTACCTTTATGTAATCCACTAGATTCTGATACTCAATGTAGTTCCCTCCTCCGACCATGAAGACTATGGCCTATGGGAAACACAGTATATACTTATCAAATAAATTCAGACTAGAAGTTCCTATGAAATAAGATACACACACACACCTCATTTTATGGACTATAAGGTGAACTTTTTAGCATGAAAAAAATCCAGGATCCAGCACTGCCGACCCTTCTGACTACCTTCTTCTGACAAAGCATTTCACCGGATCTCAGAGGAAGCAGAGCTTCTGCATGGCTCTCTCCCGACAGTAACCTGCAAGGACCTGGGGTGATGTCAGAAGCATGGGGCTGTTCACATGCTTCCTGCAAGGATCTCATGCTGCCAGGGATGGGGCAGACAAGAATTTGAGGAATGGTAAAGTGTAAGAAGAAGAGGTGAGTGTGTTTGTGTGTGTGTATAGCAGTGCCGAGTGTGTTTGTGTGTGTGTATAGCAGTGCCGAGTGTGTTTGTGTGTGTATAGCAGTGCCGAGTGTGTTTGTTTGTGTGTATAGCAGTGCCGAGTGTGTTTGTGTGTGTGTATAGCAGTGCCGAGTGTGTTTGTGTGTGTGTATAGCAGTGCCGAGTGTGTTTGTGTGTGTGTATAGCAGTGCCGAGTGTGTGTATAGCAGTGCCGAGTGTGTTTGTGTGTGTGTATAACAGTGCAGAGTGTGTTTGTGTGTGTGTATAGCAGTGCCCCGTGTGTTTGTGTGTGTGTATTTAGAGACATATGACCGGAGTCAGCAATATAAATCAATTTTTCTTTATATCCAAATGTGAAAAGACATAAAACACCAGTACATCACCAAATCTTCGGCAAACAGTGTCAATTGTCCATAAAATTGTAGCACGCTAGGAGATCATGGCTTTTCACTGAGCAACCGACGCCCGTATGGTCTAGTGTGACGTAGACCATACGGGCGTCGGTTGCTCAGTGAAAAGCCATGATCTCCTAGCGTGCTACAATTTTATGGACAATTGACACTGTTTGCCGAAGATATGGTGATGTACTGGTGTTTTATGTCTTTTCACATTTGGATATAAAGAAAAATTGATTTATATTGCTGACTCCGGTCATATGTCTCTAAATGCTTGGTTAATGGGTTATGAGAGCCCTCATTTGTAGACCGGTGTACACACTAGGAGTCACACGCTATAGAGCTTTTTTGTTTTTTGGTTTGTGTGTGTGTATAGCAGTGCTGAAGGTGCAAGTATAAAAAAAAGATGAGTGTGTTCGTGATTCGTGTATATAGAGGGGCAGAGCTTATTTGGCGTACTTTTTACCATCTAATAGTCCGAAAAATATGGTGGGTAAGTATATACACAGGCATACACACACAGACAGACATATAAACTTTTCAACATTGTCTCTACACTGGGGCTGAAGTGCAGTAGCAGCATGGTGTCTGGATGGCTGTGGCACTGTACAGGGTAACATTTACCGCTCCACAAAGCGCCACTAATAGATGAGAAATAAAAATAAATAGCCCCATATTTTATGTTCCCTAATGGCCGGGCGGCTAGGCTCGCTCTCAATGTAGAGTAGGAAGGTTTATGGCTTAGTGCTGGCAGAACGATGAAAGGTTAAGCCAGTTATATCTTGGCATCTCCCTGACATATGAACGGACATTTATGGGGTGTGAGGATAAGTGCAGCTAGGAAATATTATAATAAATAGCACTTCCCAACAAACTCAAAGTAGGATTTTCTCTTATGGCCAAAAAACATTGAGCTGCACAGGGGGCTGAGAATCTACTTATTGTCAGTCGCTTCACACATAGACACGAGATTGTGCTGTTATTACACTTACCTCCTGGAAGGGGTTCTTGTTTCTTGGTATAGAACTATTTTTATGATGAAAAAGAAAAGAATTTTAAAAAAGTTACAAAAAAAAAAAAAAAATGTATCCAAGACATAAAATACACGTGAGGCTTCTATGATGTCTCCATTAGAAGCACAATGATGTAAACCTCTGTAGTGTATCTTAGTGGAGGTCTGACCCCAGATATGTAGAGAACAGAGTCCACAAGTCCCTTAAGATGCGTCATATAAATGGGGGCCCCATAGAAGTGACTGGGGTACAGCTTAGAGGTGTGAACCAGAGCCCAATTCTATATTATGGACCTTCGGGGGATCTTATGATCTGATCCCTGGGACTACATAATTATCTGCTTCACTAATGGTAAAAGACACTTTAACTTTTCATAACCTGAATGTCCAAGGTCATATATTGCAGTTGTGTTCTGCCCTTCTATAAATGACAAAATCTCTGGTGCAGAGGGTGCATGTACTACTGAAACAGTCATTTCTAACACCCTGCAGCTCCTTCTCCATTCTGCCTTCAGCTGACAGGCTGGAAGGGGACACACTTTAAACACCTATATTATGTGATCTGTGGCATCTAGTTCTGGTGTCATATTAAAGAGGAGAATCTCTCCTCTAATATCCCATCAGGATTGTGTTTGTAGGTGCAACAGAGCCAGATATCTCCACTGTTAAAGTCACAGTTGGGAATAGGAGGTGTATATAAAACTTTTTACTACAACAGTAGATATCTCCAGTTCTGTAGAAACACAAACCTTATGTCATATAAAGTGGGCATTCTCCTCTTTAGAATGATACCAGAATATATTTTATATTTGTAATGGTACATATTGAAGTGTTTGAAAAAGCCGCATTTGTAAAAAGAATGGACACTCAAAGTCATAAAACAAAAAGAAAAGCAAAAAATCCAAAGAAGGATAGATCATCTCAACGGGAAAGCAGTGTAAATCTGCGGGTCTCACCTGTCATTGCCTCGTAACATTTTGGGGTCAAAGTATCTGTAATCATCAGTTTCCTGTAAGAATAACAAGACAATAAGACATGACATATAGAAAGCATAGCAAGCTCTGTGGGATGTGAACCCCCACAAGGCAATAGAGCTAGCTATGCCCCTGACATCTAATAACAGGCACATCATTGGTGAGGACTGCAGCCATCCTTACTGGAGTCTTGTGGTCTGTGTAGTTGAAATGAGTTATTAGCACAGGAATGACTCCATAACAGGTGTACAATAAGAACCGAATCATTACGAAAACCATGTGACCATCAAAGCTACAGTATAAAAAGACAAATCAATGTTTTATGGTGGTTCCCTCACTAAATATGTTCACTGCATAATATTATATAAAATCTATAGTCTTTTATTTCCCAGAAAAGCAAAACAGGGTCTGAGCCGGTCATTCATCATGGCTAGAAGATTGGGGGTTACTGACAAATATCTTTAATAGTACATTCTTAAAGGGAACCTGTCACCACACTTTACCCCACTTTACTACTGCCACCCTCAGGTTGGGTATGAAATGTTCATTAAAGAATTCCCAGTTTTATGTAATATCTCACCTGTTTACCTATATAAAAAAATAATGACTCTTCTCACATTTTCACTTGATATGAGTCAAGTTTGGTGGTTGCAGGGGTAATGTCACCCCAGAAGCCAAACAATCCCATGAATATTATGGTTCTGTGAGCTACAGATTTGGACATACAGACAGTTAGATATCCAGTTTCTGGCTATTTTATATCTCCAGTTTCTCCTTACTATGTCTTTAGCTGTATCTCTGGTTTGGTTGCTCACAAAGCCATAAGCTGTATCTTTAATATGACATGAACAGCATGTTTCTAGGTGCTATAGAATCAAAGATTTTTGACACTAGCCTTGCAACTAGTAAACTTGAATCATCCCAGGTAAATATGACTCAACTCTGCTCATTGTCACATGACTATGAGGGATTAGAATATTTTTTTAGGTAAACAGGTAAGATTTCACATCAAAGAGGGAATTCTAGAAAGGACATTTCATACCCTACTTAAGGGGTTGGTAGTTTAGTGGGATAAAACCTGGTGACAGGTTTCCTTTAAATCATAAACTACTTAGTATCTCAGACGCACATTAATATATATGTAGTAAGTATTAAAGGGGATTTTGCTAAAAACATTGATAACCTATAATAAGGAAAGGTCTTCCATATCAGAATGGAGGGGGTTCAATAACCAGGACCCCAAAATATTGTTCCCAAATGCTGAAAACATAGAAAGTAGGAGACAGCGCCATTCTCAGTGTAGTGGCTAGTTCAAGTCACCAAGTCTTTGCTCCCATTCAAATGTACAGACCAAAACTACTTTACAGTCCAGCAATTTGATATTCTATGGACAGGTTATCAATAGTTAAACCCTAAAACCCCCTTTAGTGAGGTCACTGCTGAAGCTGCCATTAATTCTTCCGATTGGCCCCAGTGGTCATGTGACTGTCATATGCACTTTGGGGATCCCCGCTCATTCCACATGGCCTGACTCCCTGCACCAAGTTCTCTACTTCTTAGTCCAGCAGTGACACTTATCATGTGACCACCGCAGCCAATCACTGCCAGTATTGGGTCTCAGCGAGAATCAGTGATTGGCTGTCATTGCCAAATTAGCAAAATGGAAAGTGTAGGGGTTACCTGACAGCAGCGAAACTGTAGTGGGGAGAAATTTGCGGGTGTTTGCACATTTAACAATACTGCAAGCTGCTTTTTACTTAATTATCCCTTTAGTTTTTAGCCAGTGAAGGATTTACAATGTTATTTGTGGCAGACTCCCCCAAGGAATGAAATGATAAACTATAAAATGGTCCACATAATGTATGAGGAACCTGGAGGCTATATGTGAGGCTCAGGCTGCGCCTACACCTACGGTATATTAGCAGAGAGGATGGATCAGGAAGGGAATAACCCAGTGTAGTAGAAAATAGTTAATCGGTGCCTGGAAATAGTCCGGGCATTTACATGGAGATGGGACTTTTTGTATACAAACACATGGCCCCCAGAGCCATCAGTTTACGAGCTCTTGGCAAGTGAATCGGCATGAAAGAAGGGCGTCCGGCTGGGGCCACGTTTCTTTTCCAGAACACATGAATTTTTTTTCTCTCTCTTTTGCTATTTTTACTTGCAGCTGGGAGCAAATTAAATAAAAAGCCGCCAATAACAAAATCACCAAAATATAAGAAGGAAAATAATAACAACTGGTAGGAACAGAGCGATCCGGAAACAACTATATTTATGATGAAAGAGGGAAAATCTTTAAGGTCTTTGTGCTGGAGTGGATGGCATACAATACATCCGTGCCAACCCCTTCTTACCGGATTGGATTTCATTTCCATTAGGCTATCAAGGACTCGAGTGGCTGGCAGGTTCTGTAAAGAGAAGATCCGACAAAATAAAAGTATCAATGCACGGAAGTGGGGTAAAGATTATTGTCTGGTTAACAAAATCGGTTTAGAAATAAATGATAAATCATGGATGGTATAAATCCGGACAGGTCCATTAAGCGCCCCAGGATAACACGGGTCAAAAGATCATATGACCTTTGATTCTGGGAGTTTAGGTCTGTGGAGCGGCTGAAACGCTCCCCTATGACATGAGCATAAGGCTGCTGCGGTAACCTGCTCCTCTGAACCTGTCCTAGAGCAGACCTATGAAGACCATTTGTAAAAGTAGCAAAGAACATAGTTCCAACCTTATTGGCCAAAATTGCACTAAAATATTAAGCAATTTGGATAATAGAAGGATAAAAAAAAAATATAGAGGATATCAAGTTTAAAGGCGTTTTAGATCCCGTTTAATTTCCTGAGCTCTTTACATCATAGGAAACACCAGGGGAGGGGGAATAGACCTTATTAGCCTACAAGTTGGAGTTTTGTCCCTGGGGTTCAATATTGAGTTAGAACATGGGCCCACCAGAGGTTCTTCTGGTACTCTGATAGGCCACTCCGATACTGGACCCACCTGAAACAGAGATTGGATGAGCAGCCTCCTGAAGTGTTTGCTATGATATAAGGACTGTCAGGACAGTCAGTAAAGCAGTGCGGTAGAGCTATGCAATCATAGCAGCAACATGGCAACAGTACCATTTTATTATTGTTTTCTCCTGGTCCTCTGGTGTCCAATATAGGGTTAGAACCTGGGCTCACCGGAGGATCTTGTACTGTGGTGGGCCACACCAACAATGGACCGACCTTAAACCTCAGTGATAGGATGAGCAGCCAGCTGTAGTGTAAGGAGCTCAGGAAGTGCAGTAAAGCGGCAACCTATAGCTGCACTACCACAAAGGCAGGACCAGTACCATTTTATTGTGTTATAGTCATCTCCTGGTCCTCTTTGTTTAATATTGAGTTAGAACCCAGGCCCACTAAAAGAACTTCTGGTGCTCTGGTGACCACTTCAGTACTGGACCCACCTAAAACTGTGACTAGATGAGCAGCCTCCTGTAGTGTTACCTATAGTACAAGGTGCTCAGGAAGTGCAGTAAAGCGGCGACCTAGTGCTGTTCTTCCAAAGTGGCAGAACCAGTACCATTTAATTGTGTTACTGAACCTATAGATTTCCCTTTTTCTATATAATCTTTGGAAAAAAACAGCAATTTAAAATAGAAGTGCTTCCCCTGTCCCTCCTCGTACCCACAGCAGTGGTTTCTACTACACGTAAGCCCCTATAAGTGACGAAAAAACATGAATACACCGGACTCAAAAGCCGGGTGCCAATGTATTCATTCAGTGGTCATTTCAACCACGAAGCACAATATTTGTGAGACACTTTGGCGATTAGTTAAGCAGACCTGTCCCCAAATAATGTCACCTTTACACAGGACAGCACAGTCTCCTGACTGATCCGCTTTTCGGCCGTATGATAATTGCGGGAGAAGCTGAACAATACACTGAAACCAGAATCTGAATTTCCATAGTCAACACAGACGTCTGGCTACAATCGTCTGACATCTCCCAGCTGCCATTCTGAGAGTAGACGCATTTACTATGGGCTCAGTGGGAGATGTGACAGAAAGTTCTGTGCCCAGGGATTGTATCAAATGTCCAAACAGATTCACAAAGCTTCTTGTTTTGCGCAGCCAAAGCAAACAGGATGGGGGGAACTGGGCAGGATGGGAATGTGCCTCGATTAACCCCTAACGGGAACACGGAGCGGTTCTGCTTTACAGCGTGGATGGGTGGAGGTCTCCGTCTCCTTCCAGATGATTAGCATTGGCCTCCATGTAGACTGGAGCTCTGTGGCTCTGGTTCCTCGCAGTGTAATGACACTTGCTCTGACTTCTCGGCAGTCACTCGTCGGACTTCTCTTTCATGGGGCGGCTGGATTACACTCACATCAGCTATCGGTAGCAGGTGGGGCGCCTTCCTGCTGCCTTTACACTTGTCAAAATAAACCCTGCTATTTGGGCTGCTTACCTGCTGCTTCAAGACAAAGTTTTTCACCCCCTCCATGACAAACTGTGACCCCGTATTCATGACTCTGGAGAGCAGCCTGGAAATGGGGAAAAAGAAGATATAAGGAGATACAACTACGACCCCCTAAAAGATGCAAGTTATATAGGACCGTGTGGTGTCGGGGGACAAAAAACCCTCCTGGTAAAAAGGGAGAGGTGTAGAGGGGCAGTACCTGCAGCCTTACCGAAAGGGGTTTATCTCTTCTAAGGGAGGATATAACATTATTATTGGGAGGGATCTTATGTCTAAAAAACCAAAGGTCATATACAGGTATAAAGAATTACTGTACATAGTTTATGGTTGAGTAGCTGTACGTTGGTGTACATATTGGGGATAACCTCAAAATAAGGATCAGGAAGAAGATCCAGCTACGTAAATAAGTGAGTATTCTGTTTTTTATTGATCATTAGATTATCAATATCAGATCAACAGGGGTTTGACAACAAAGACTTGGAGAGAGCACCTCTTCTGTTTTACAGGCCAGTGGTGTCATGGCTACATGTCACCGCCACGTCTTATTGAAGTGAATGAGACGTAGGTGCAATACCAAACACCGCCACTATACAATGTACAAGTGCTGTGCTGGAAGTGACAGTGCAGGTCCTGGTGATGTGGTTATGAGCAGGGACATTGATCTGATATTGATCACCAGGTCAATTGGACAAGGGAGCAATTTTAAAAAATGGAATATCCCTTTAAAAAAACAAAACAGTAAAAGGAAACGGTGGGAATAAAAGGCCAAATGCAGATGTATAGGAGTGTGTGATAGTATCATGTATTGTATTAATCAGATGATCTCCATACACACAGACTGATCAGTAATCACAATATTCCTTCCTAAAACAGCTGACCAACCAAATAAAATGGAAAACATCCTAACACATTGTGATAAAATCAGTGGTTTTATGTAAAAGAGACTTGCGAGAGACACATTTGTGTTGGCAAGCTTTAAAACAAAATATATACGGACCTATACATGGATAAGGAATAGGAAAAGTACAGTCAAGACTGAAACAACATAGTGTGCATCTCTAGGAAAACAATAGAGGAAATGCGCACTTCTCCTACTTACCACTAGAGGCACTACAGATATGCACACACCCATAGGTTTACTCTGTAACCTCCCCAGAGGACCACCAATACACCACTGGTGGTCATCTCAAAGGGGTGTCACTGTATGTGGGCGGAATACTGCACAATCTTGCTCTAGTAGATTTAAATATTTTTTTTATTATGTAATTTTTGTGAATGAGAATATTTCTATGGGTTACTAGTAAATAGTCCTTACCCTTTAGATTTAGTAGCACCAATCCCATAGTTTGTTGGTGCTGCAGCCATCTTGGCAAAGGCCCTAAAACAAAAAAAAACACATTGGTATAAGAGGAATCTTCTGCCTGTCAGTGTTTGATTGACATGTAACACCGTATAGAATAAGTCCCATTTCTTACTTCCATTGTTTGATGTAGTTTAGAGGGGCCAAGCTGCAGCCAGCGTCCTCTAGAGCCTTCTTGTACTGATCTAGGTCAGTCTGGGGAAACAAAACAAAAAAAGTAAAAAAATATGTAATACACTGTTCATAATAATATAAGGGACACATGCAAGAAGTTGTGTGCAAATGTATAGTAAAAACTATCCTTATTATGTAAAAAAATATATCACCCATTCACACTAGGGGTTAGACGCCTGAATGCTGGGAGTAGGATCTGACCCCCATTGATCGAAAGAACTCGGACTTCATCTCCAATGTCGTCTGTGGGACTTCTAGCGCAGCATATTGCATGGTACCATTCTGTATTGTTACGGTTATAAAACCCTTTTAAGAAGGCCAAGAGTCCAACAGCTTTCACAACTCTGACAACACGGCCGGGCGACCATGTGTTCTGAATAAGGAGAGGGGGAAGGAGATGCCGCAAACAAGAGAGAACAAACGATAGGACATACTGTAATTCAAAATGGCCGACCTTTTCCTTGACATCATCAGTTGGTGGAGAGTCACATAAAACAGCCTTCTCATCCCTTGGCAAGTAAGATCAGCCTTAAGGCTAAAAACAGATGACAGTGGTCGGTCTGTGAATCACAAAGCTGCAGTCGTCTGATTTCAAGGACCGACCATAGTGCGGAGGATGGGATTCAGAACATGACAATAATGTATGATACAAGGAGTCCCTGTTCTGCCCCCCGTAGATTAGTGGTGAGTTGCCACGTTATGATTCTGGTTTGCTGAGTTTGGCTGAACCTCAAACAAAAGTTTGGTTCAGGTACTCAAACCCCTGCCGGTAACCCTTTAAGATATTGCAGGCGAAGTCCACTCATAACAAGGTGACAGACTGATCGTAACCATTTAAGTGCCACCAGCACAGCAGGTTTTAAAAGTGCTAGAGGGTTAAGACCTGCTATCAATGCCAGCACTGATCACTGGTGTTACCAGCAGGGGGTGAGTTTGAACCTAAACTTGTGTGTGAAGTCTTGGATCACTGACCCAAACTTACAATGTTTGGCATTGACCCGAAACACTGCTGTTTCACGGGAAGCAGGGACTCCCTGTATCATACATCACAATGATATGGCAGCACGGTGGCTGAGTGAGTAATCCCACCCAGCAACATCTACAAAGAGTTTGTATGTTCTCTCCGTGTTTGCATGGGTTTCCTCCGAGCCCTCCGGTTTCCTCCCACACTCCAAAATATACTGGTAGGTTGTTTAGATTGTGAGCCCCATGGGGACAGGGACCAATCTGTCATGCTTTGATCAGCGCTACGTAATCTGTGTGCGCTATATAAAGATTTTTTTTTTATGATGCACGGATGCCACATCTGTCAAGGTTAAAATCAGCCACTTTCCTTTGACTTCAGTCTAATGTGTAAGGACACTTTAACAAACCAGCACAAAAACACCAACACTCAACATCAAAATACATGTAATAATAATGACCAAAGATGAACTAAAACCTAAAGTTGATTTATCAAAACTGTTGGCCAAATTCAGTATTTTTCGGTAATTTTGTCCACCGCATTCCTTCCCTCAGTACCAAACAGCCGCCCATTTAGGTTTTTCTCAAACAAAACAGTGTCCGCATGTGAGAGACAGAAAGACGTTCTCTTCTAGGGAGACGCCATATGATTTCCTTTAAAGGACGACTCGCAAATAAAAAAAAATGGCCATTCTTAGTTCACAAAAGGAGACTTGTTAGAAGAATGCAGCAAACTTATTAAAAATACATCACCCAGACATTCCGCACAACTACAGGATATGCCGGATGAAAATAACAACAAAGGAGACTTCTATCACTTAGACTAAACTCCGTTGGCTTTAATTTGCTGTTTACTTCGGGACATCTTGTACTTTGTTGTGTTGAATCTTAAAGGGAATGTGCCATCAGAAAATAGGATTCTTCTTCAATCCTGACCGTAAAGACTAATAATTGTTCCCCACTTCCTGTTCTGTAGAGATCACTTCTAAGGATTCAGATCAACGACAAGGATCACTTTAACAAAAGCAACACAGGATCTATCGTACCCAACAAACAACCTTTTCCACAGGGCACACAGCATGCCCACAGAAGTAAATTGTATATCATTTTTTGGAGGTCATTATGTGATTTGTAATCTTCATCTCTGCAGTCTCGATCAGTAAAATTGCAATCCTCTTAGCTGCCAATAGCTTATAGGTTACACATCACATCTCCCAACATCATGTGCGGAAGACTTGAACATACTGATATATGAGGGTTTTACAGAAAATGGTTCAATGGGCATAACAGTCCAGTGGGCGGTCCTAAATAGTGACAGTCCACTGGCCCTGCCCTTTCACTATTGTGGGCAAGGCTGATAATGAAATGAACTTCCCAAAAGTTATTCTTAAAGGTGTTGTCCAATCACAATAAGTTATCCCCTATCTCACAAGATAGGGTATAACTTGCTGATCGTTACAGAGTCTCTATGGTGGGACGCCCAAAGATAATGAGGACAGGGTCCGTCTTTGCCCAAACGAACCGAGTAGCTGGTCGCACTTACCCGCTGCTCTATTCATCTCTATGACGCTGTAAGAGCAGACTGAGCACTGTACTCAGCCATCTCTGTCATTTCCATACACAGTGAATGTTGCTCCATTCTTTTGGGGTGTGAAGGGGGTACAACTGACCCCTTGACCTACCACCGACACCGCCAGTAAGCCCCCCTAACCCTTTCAGCATATACTACATATTAATCTGTCTACACGTTTGCTCTATAACATGCTGTCTACAGATTACAAAGCAATTCTGATAAGTTCAACATTCCAGGACCAGAAAATGTAATTACTAAAAAAATGGTTTTCATTAATATTAATTCCAAAGGAGAAAAAAAAAAAAAGATACCAACATCAAAACTTTACGTTCCTTTAAAGGAAATCTACCATCAAAATCCATTATGATGAACCATAACACTTACTCATAAATCCAGGCACAGTGACTGTAGTAATCTTTTTATCAATAATAATGGTACTGAGCCAGAAGGGCTCTGATAGGGTGTTTCCAGAGCCCCACAGTGCTATAGCTTCACAGGCTGTTACACTGTACAGGAACACTTCCCCCTCCCATTGTGTGCTCAAACTCCCATTGCTGTTAGATTACATCAGGAAAAAGGAGGGGGGCAGTGCAACAGTCTGTGAAGGTCTGCTGGCTCATTAGCATAATTTTAAAAGTTGATTTTAGAAGGAAGGAGACCATGGATAACACATATAAGAAGATTACCACAGTCACGGTGCCCGGACCTATGAGTAATGTCCCTGGTTTATCATGATGATTTTTGGGGGTAGATTTAAGAAGATGAATAAATCCTTGTAATATTTCTGCAAAGAAAAAAAAAACAGATTATATTTCCTTCAATGATTTTTTTTTTATAGCGCTTGTCAGTACCTCAGACGGGGGCTGCGCAGACGTGATGTAATAGATGAGAAACAACCGCATCTTGTCTTCTGGCGTCCCGGCTACAAACAAACAGCAGGAAAGACACAAACATGTAAAACGTGCAATAAAAGAAACCATTTGTTACATGACCACAAGGAGACGGAATAATAAATTATCTCTAATCCGGGCAGAAAAGTTACCAAAGGTGTAAAAGTAAAAGGCTGCGGCTGGAGGACTATTACACACGCAGCGATGAGAAGAAAGGTTATTTCACCAGCGCCGCTAACGGAGCGAGTGGAAGGAGGATCCGACCGAGAAGAGGAGCAGCAGGAAATAAATGGATTTTATGTATAAAGTTGTATAGGAAGGAAATAAGAAACTCAAACTGTCATTTAAAGGGATTTTCCAAGATTCTATGCGAGACCATTTCCAGCATCCAAACCCAACTACTGACTGTGATCCGGGTCCAGTTACTAGAATACATTTATATAATGCAAACAGTGCAGAGACAGGGAAAAACACATGGCGGGTGTATTGTACGTGTGTGCAGCAGGCCTGAGGAGTCAGAGTCGTGATAAAATGGACCGACTACATATAGTATAAAAATTCTATTCCTGATCTAAGGATTGGGGTGAAAAACATTTATTAGTCCAAGGGCCACATTGTCAAACTGCTCAACTTTTAGAGGCTGCATCAATAACCAGCACCCAGTATGTACCAACAACCACAGTACAGCACAAAATACCACCCCAGAAATTATAAATGATACAGTATAGCAATAAATACCACCCAAGAAACTAAATAATGCAATCAGGGCAGACAATAACAGTGCAGAACATGAAAATAATAATGGAGACACCCCAGAGCAGACCACTGGAGACCACAGAGCAAACAAAGGACCTGGGACCCACCCTTGCCTGGCAAAAGCTCAGTGGGGCACTGCCCAGAAAAAGCTCCACAGGACCCTCATTGCAGCGCAACAGCTCCGCGGGACCCTCATTGCCTGCAAAAGCTCTACATGTATTGCTGAAAATCCAGAGTTACAGACAATGTAAGATATTTAACTAGAGAACATTTGAGCATTGACTGTATTCTTGACTCTAACATCTGGAGCGATGGTAGTAAATTCTGACTACTCATCACCCGAAAGCACTTCAGGAAGTCCCCATTTACTGTGCCGTGCTAACAAGCACACAACACCCCGCTCCCACAAGGATCACATATTCTGTTGTTTTGTCTTTATAATTAGAACCTAATTGACTTAAAAGAATTCTCGTTCTCCTAAAGGCATTGGTTAGTACATGGGAGCCTGCATCCAATTCCTAAAGCAAGTGCTAATCTCTCTCACCTAATAAAGTGTAGCTCATGTCTGTGACACACAGCCAGCGAGCTCAGAAATTATTATAGTAGTAATAATAATGACAGCGGGGCAGCGGCTCACACAAACTGAACCCAAAACTTACATGTCTGCTACAAACTTAAAGTGAAGGTAAACTTAGAACAGAATTGCATAAATGATTAGTGCAGATGATACTGGTAAACTTTGTAATATACTTTGTTCCCGTGTCCTTTCTTTCTTATTTAAGCAGTTTGTGTAAATCAACTTTCTCTTCTGTATCCACTGACAGCGATAGGGAGAAGCTGCTAAATTATTTAGTGTCCCAAATCACCCTGGAAAGTTAGTCTCTGCACAACCTAGTCTCCTTAGTGAATTGATAAAGGGGTTTTTCCACGAACAAAAGTTAGGGCCGAACTTGCTGATCAGTAGGCGTTTCAGTACCGAGAGCCCCACAGAACACGAAAACGAGGGGTCCGATGCGGTCCCACTTACCTCCGTCGGACCCCTCGTAGCTCCATCAGACTAATGGAGCAGACGGCCGCGGATGACTGTTCTCCTCCATTAAATCTCTATGACGGAGATCAGTGAGCGCAGCACTCGGCAATTTCGGTCAGCTCCATAGAAATTTTTCTTTTTTTTTTTTTTAGAAAATTTTATTGCTCATAACATTAAAACAGGTACAATGAAGGAGGTTACGAAAGTACAAAATACAAAAGTACAAAATTGCCTCTTAAACAGTCACAGTGAAGGAAGTTACAAAATGCAAAAAGTACAAGAGTACCTCTTATTCATTTAATTATGCTTATATCTAGGTACTCTACTCCTCTATTTTTCATTTTACTTTTTCTTCTTTTATTTTTTTTTTTCCTTCCCTTTTCCTTTATTCTTTTTTCTAGCATTTCCTTCCCCTTTCTTCCCTTCTTACTCCTTCCCCTTTTCTTTTTTCTTTTTTTCCCCTTTCATTCCCTCTTTCTTTTCCCTTCCTTCCCCATAACCCTTTTTTTCCCCTGCCTCCCTCCCTCCCCGCCCTCCTCCCCCAGACTGGGGATGCTGCAAAAACAAAAACACAACCAAAAAAAAAAAAAGAGAAAAAGACAAATCCCAAAGAGATAACACAGTTCATTAGTTCTAATTATCACCGTTATTCCATTCCTTCCATATTTTTGCTTCCGGGCCATCTATTTTTATGCTGGATTCGTATCTTTTAACTTTTTCAACTAGATTTCGCCAGTTCCCTATATCGGGTTTTTTTGTCCCTTTCCAGTCCTTAATCAGAATCAGTCGGCCCAAAAATAGTAATTTGGCCACCAACCTTTTCCTATTTTTTGACGTTGCTATCTCAGTAGTGTAACCTAGGATACCTAATAAAGGTTCACAGTGCAAAGCCAGGCCCATAGTTTTCCTGATTTCATCAAAGATTTCCTGCCAAAAGACTATAGTCCGTGGACAAGACCACATAACATGTGAAATATCGGCAGACTCCTGCTTGCATCGATGGCATTTAGAGTCTGTTTTCAGACCAGCTTTAAATAACATATGGGGTGAGTAGTAAACTCTATACAGAATATTTAACTGAATAAACTTGAAATTATCATTTATTGATACCCTTTTTACTTCCTCATATATTTTGTCCCAGTGCTTATTACTTAATCCAATTATACACTTTCCCCATTTCCCTTGACTTACGTGAGTAATCCCATTATTAATTTCGTCCATAATTCCCTTATATATCCCCGATAAGTTTTTTTTCGCATAGTTCATAGCGTATAATTTGGAGATTTTGGGATGTGTCGTGATCGTGAATACATTTTTATTACTTTCTGCATGTGCAACGTGTTTTAATTGTAAATACCTAAAAAGGTCTAAATCAGTGAGAAAAAATGTGTGTTTCAATTCACCAAACTCTTTAATTTGTCCTCCCTGAAATAACTGTGCAACATACCTAAGCCCTTTCTTCTGCCAAAAATCCTCCCCTTCAAATTTAAAGAATTCTCCCAGATGCCGATTTCCCCATACCGGTGTCCATTCTATTGCTCCCCCTACGCCTAGTAACGCCTTATATTTCTGCCACACCCGGTGCAGCATTACTTCTATTGGGCTAAACTGTGATGATTTTTTCCTATTTATATTCAGTGCGCCCGACTCCAGAGCAGAAAAGATATTTTCATGTACTCCCCCAATTTGATCTAATATTCTTTCAAAAATATACGAGTTCCTATTTTCCCCAATAATCAGGATTTGCGAGGCAATATAATAGTGAAAAAAGGATGGGAGAGATACTCCTCCACGTGTAATACTTTTCCATAAGAACTCTTGCTTAATACGCACTCTTGACCTCCCCCATAAGAGTTTATTCAGGATAGCTCTCAATGCTCTGAACCATCTGTCCTCAATCCAGCAGGGGCAATTCGTAATAACGTACAGGACTTGTGGGAGGATAACCATTTTAGCTCCATAGAAATTAATGGAGCAGAACGGTCATGCACGGCTTCGTTTTTGTGATCTGTGGGGGTCTCAGCACTGAGACTCCCACTGATCAGCAAGTTAGGCCTTATCCTGTGGACAGGGCCTACCTTTTGTTCATGGGAGAACCCCTTTAAAGAAGACCTGTCAGATCGATTTGGGACCCTAAACCAACTACAAGTCCTTTCGACCTTTGGTTTAGGGTCCCAAATTGACCTTTTTGAAGTTTTTAGATAAAAAGAAAATAAAAAAAGTTAAATACTTACCTGGAAGCAAGTCCGATGAGGAACTCACATCAGGAGATTACCCAGTTTTATTATCATATATTTTTGAATATTATTCTTTCATAATAAAATATTCTTACCTGAGACGGTGGAGAAACAAAAATTGGATTTTTTTTTTTTTTTTTGCCAGCGCCTGCCTTGCAGACCCATCTTTCTACATGAATATTGTGTTGAGTCATTAGGATATGATCGGTATGCTCCTTTTGGTATCTATATTTCCAAAATAAAACTAGATCTTTGGGGGGGTGAATGGGTAGAAATATTTTTAAAGCTGTTCCCCCAATATTTGGAAGTCCTTGGCAATGAACCTGTGGCAATAGGTATTCTGAGCTGCTGAAAGATAGTGATGGCTATGAGTAAAGGTTGCATGGGGGCCTCATGGTAAACTTTTGCCCTGGAGCCCATTTGTCTTAAGTTATGCTCCTGCTTCTGGGAATTTAAAAGAAAAAATGACTCTTGTAGGTGGTAGCCTGTGTTTTCAATGGCTGGTGTTAGTTGTGCCACTTCTAAAAGGATTGATTGTACTTTGGAAGGAATCGGTACATTTTTTTCCGATGAGAAGAACATTTTAAAGAGCGTTTCTTATATATTATAGCATGTTCTTCTACTCTGAACACCTTCCTTATTTACCCTGTGTGTGTGTGTGTTGGAGTAGCCGGAGTGTCGTCATTTCCATCAATCTTGGGATTCTTAAGGTGTTGTCATTTATTTACATGGAAGGATTTTGATGAGGTCGCTGATCTAAGTTAGAGACATTCCAAGGAGAACATGCCAATATTTTTCTCTCTTTTCTAACACTGTGTGCTGTGTAGCATCTCATCAATACTCCTCCCTGTATTAGTAGTGGTCACACAGCAGATTGCCCGGACCTGGTAACCAACTAATCAGTATAACCACGTCTGCAAGTAGAGCCGTGTTGTGTGTGAAGGCAATTAGGAATTACTGCCATACTTTACACCTTTACAATTGGGAAAACTCATCCCAGCACGTACGCCTCCAAAATGCCAAGTAGGTGGGGAACAGGTTAGGCTAAAGAAGTCGCGTACGCGATCTAACTAGCACAGTGTTACTCTCTATCTATACGCTGTCCACAGTAGTCTATGTCATACAAAACAAAAAAAAAAGTGTCTGGAGTTACTGTACATTTACAGGTTATATAGTTCCGACTTACATACAAAATCGACTTAAGAACAAACCTATAGTCCCTATCTCGAACGTAACTCGGGGACTGCCTGTATCTGCACCAGGTTTGTGTCGTGGCTGCACTGTCCAAGAGTTATTCAAAGTTTGCGCCACATTTATTACAGACATGCACTACAATTTTACAGCATGAACAAAGTGCACACTGCACAGGCAACTGCACTTAATACAGACTGCACTGATTTTGATAAATTTGGCCAATTTGCAGGGAGCCTAATCTTGGATACCGCAAGCCCTGTTGTGAAAAATAATGGAAACTGAGAAGAACTACTTTTGATCTACGGTTTCATTATAACACATCCAGGGGTCCCAGTGAATTGCAGATATGGTGGTGAATGGAGCTAAAAGAGAAGGTATGTTGGTACTTTAGCCAAAATATAGTAACATTTATTACTTTTAAGGCACAATGTATCTGGATGATTGATAAAGTCTCTATAACAAAAGGCTTCCACCATCTCTGTGTTTTAGAAATGTTTGCAATAATTACAGATAATAGGGATTTATCATCTAAATAGATACATCCCTAACAAACCCAGTTAATACAACACCATTTCCTGCCCTAATGTCTCCCTTATAGGGAGGGAAACAACAGATTATCTGTGCTTTTATCTCTATGGAAAATATATTGTAAAATCGCCCTCAAGTCAAAATGTATTTTACCAACCAAATGTCAATAATTATGTAAAGTATCCATTAACCTGGGGGTGGTAACAATCTCCTTCCTATGCCAGACTCGGCACGTCCAGACTGTGGGTACAACGTATTCTCCATTAGATATTCCAACAATTGAACACACGAACCATATCTAACCCTGAATAGACTATTCTCATGAAACTTGCTGCTTCCCACATGCTAAACATCAAAAACATTTTCCATCAATGAGATCAGCAATATATTACTTACATAAAAGGATCTGTCACCTCTCCTGGCAGACCTGTCTGTATTTCCCAAGAAATAGTAAATACAGCTCATCTTTTCTTATAGTTTTTTTGTTGTACCGATCCCAGAAATGTATGAATAAACTGACAACTGGGCGGTACCTGTTAGTGATTTGTCCAGTGCCAGACCGTCGAGAGACACACCCCTTTCATAATGAGAATTGTAACACCCAGCTATCAATGTATTCATCTATTTACCTAGGAGTTAAAGTGGAACTCTACAATACAAAAAGTTAGGCCCCTTTCACACTGGCGTTGTGGGGAGGCACATTCAGTCGCCAATTTTCAGCCGGATATACCTCCCCATAGACGCTTATGGTGCCCAACGGTAATATGGTGACCACACATGTTCTTGCGGCACCGAACTGCGCACAGGAAAAAGATAGAGCATTGCCAATCTTCTCCCATGTTTACGCCTGTGCATCGCTATGGAGAGAAGAGGGTTCAGCGCTCTCCCCAGCGTGCGGCTACGACTCCGCGAGTATATGGCAGTGTAAAAGTAGCCGTAAAAGAGATGATGCTCAAGAATTATTAATATATATGATGTTTCTACAGGATTTCTTATAAATACATGATAGATGCAAATCCCACCTGGAGAAGGAGAGTTACCTGATCAAAGACAGAATGGCAGGATCCAAAAAACGGGTAATCTTACAATCGCTAGTTAGTTGAAGCCTTTGAAGTGATCCACAGGCCTACGTTCATTGGTCACATGGACAATACATAACGTACAGTGTTAGGGTCTTGGATAGGGGATAAATGTCAGACTGCTGGGGGGGGGGGGGTCCAAAGGTGGGGAGAACATAAAACTGAAAGTCCCCCAAATTAAAGAGGCGTGAGTGTGCATCGTTTTACTTCTATTACACACCTTGAACGCACCATATTTTTGCTTCTTATAAAAGTGTATGACTTTTACCCTTCCATAGTGTCCCCAAAAGTGCAATCTACTGTCAGTGACAAGACTGGCTCCTACACAGAGCTGTCTAAGAAGCCCTCAATGAACAGAGCTGGACCAGAGATGTGAGACTTCATCGCTTAGGAGTGTTAACGACGTTTGTAAATTTTCAGAAGCGGGTCGGCCCGATTGGTGCCGAGAAATTCCTGCAATAGAGAGCTTATAGAAGAGCCCATCTGAGGACACCAGGTAACCTGACTATTCGTGAAATATCTAGATAATGTATTGTGCCCTCCAATTTCTTCAGGCTCTAGGGAAGCTGGAGAGTAATATTAACCATGTTCAATATTCATCTATAATTCTAGTAATGAATATTAAAGGTACAACCTAGAAATGTATTACAATAGAATGTACATCCCCTTTAACACAAGGACATCCATATGATTCACAAAGTATACCAGAACCCTTACAATACATATAGAGAAGTTGGTTCCATATATGTGAAGGTGGTTCTATGGGACGGTGCCATGTACAGAGATGTGTGGTGCTCTCCGTGCCAGCGACTTCCTCAAGTCAAGCTGTGAGGCCGGAGACATGTGAGATCAATGAGGTGTTGAGTGTGCTGGCTTCAAAAGCCAAGACCTGAAGGGTAGAGCGAGGATTAGGAACAAAAACAGAACCAGCAGCGTTTAACACCCCCTGACTTTCCCCGTCGGGGTTAACCTGTTCATTACCAGAGATGCCTAAAAACTCACCATCCGGGTCAGAGATGATGTCTAGGAGAGACTTATCCAAAGTAGACTTGCTCATCAGCTTCTCCTCATATTCGAAATACACATCCAACTTCCGAACCTAAAACATGGGAATAAAACAGGAATTAAAATCAATATCTAGGTGACAGATTAATTTAGAATTGAGGTGGCCATACATATTAAATGAACATTGGTCAGGCATCTTACGTGGAGGAAGTGAGCAAAGGTCTAAACTAGAGTGAAGAACCTACTTTCACTTTTCATAATTCTCACTGCCCTTCTTTACTGTAGGATCAGTGACTATCCCATATCATGTTGTGAGACTGAATTCGTACAAGTACATGGAGAGCTTGGAGGTCACAATCTAGTTTTATAGAGATGGGTCGTTGATCAAGAGCAGACATTTTTACTGGTTGATAGGGGTTTTTGCGTTCTTCTGGATCAACATGGTCAGTTTTTAGGTTGGTCTTGCTGTACATTTATGGCGTTTATTCTCAACAGGACTCCCTTCTAAGTTTTTGGCAAAAAGTTTTTGCCCTTATTCTGCTGAAACAGAACTTTTAGGCAGAACTCTGTTGAACTATGTTTCAAGTTGGCCATTGAACTCTTTGTCATGTGATGTGTACGGGGAGCCTCCTGGCTTCATCCTAAAGACAGATGTTGGGTGGAGAGAAGAACTGAGTTTTGGAATTTCAAAATGTACCCAATCCTTATGTTCTTAGTGTGAAAAATTGCTGCCAGGGGTGTTCTTCTTCTGCCCCAATTCAGAACATATACACGTTTGGCCAAGTTAAGCCAAGATTCTGGCTACAAGAGTGTTCAGCCAACACTTATGTACAGTGAACGACTGCCACTTCTATGGGCTTAATCTTCAATTCCTTCCCTGCAACTGAGTTCCCCAAGATCTGAAGGCAGAATGGACGTTAAGGATAAAGATATCCTATAACATCCAGAGTTCAAAATTGCAGATCCCCCTTAAATTCAGTCTTTGCATGCAACCGGTAACTTAGCTGGGAACAGAACATTGAAGAAAATAACATAGCGATGGTCCTGGTTGTAAAGGCATAGAAAACAAAGATGTATTAAACCCAGGAGAGCATAAAGCATAATAGCTACCACATGACTTCTGTTCTTTTAGATCCAATAAATATTTTAATTGCAAGCACTAAAATGCAGACGTTTCAGCAGAAATAAAAAGGAGGCCAATTTTATTATATTATTTTTTTCTTCATTATAAATCTTTATGTTGTTTTACACCACAGACCATTTTGTAACCAGGTTTAATAAACAGATGCCTTACTACAGAACGGCCAAAGCGTTTCCCAATCCCATGTGATTTATTGTCTACTGGACTGTATGGGCACAAAAAGATGTGGTGTTCTCCTGGCAGCTGTGGTTTGGGTCATCGAAACTTACTGCTTCCGTCCTTGATCAAGTTGTCACTTACCATGCAAATCTTAATGTTTTTGTAGCATATGTATGCGGGAGAGTATGTGCAAAATAATCTCATCACGGCCCCCATACAGGTCTATGGCATCCGGTCATGGTGAGCACACGCCGCCTCACTGCACCGGTCATGGTGAGCACACGCCGCCTCACTGCACCGGTCATGGTGAGCACACGCCGCCTCACTGCACCGGTCATGGTGAGCATACACCGCACCGGTCATGGTGAGCATACACCGCCTCACCGCACCGGTCATGGTGAGCACACAGCGCCTCACTGCAGCGGTCATGGTGAGCATACACCGCCTCACCGCACCGGTCATGGTAAGCACATGCAGATCACTGCACCGGTCTTGGTAAGCACACGCCGCCTCACTGCACTGGTCATGGTGAGCACACACCGCCTCACCGCACCGGTCATGGTGAGCATACACCGCCTCACCGCACCGGTCATGGTAAGCACGCGCCGCCTCACCGCACCGGTCATGGTGAGCACACACCGGCTCAACGCACCGGTCATGGTGAGCACACGCCGCCTCACCGCACCGGTCATGGCGAGCACACACCGCCTCACCGCACCGGTCATGGCGAGCACACACCTCCTCACCGCACCGGTCATGGTGATCACACACCGCCTCACCGCACCGGTCATGGTGAGCACACACCGCCTCACCGCACCGGTCATGGTGAGCACACAACACCCTCGTTCACCGTGATCAAGGTGGGTCGCCACTGTGCAAAGTATAGGACGTGTTCTATAAATCGTAGTATTATGACAGAGGCCGCTCGCCTTTCAACTAATAGGAGAAGGGTAAGGAGTGCTCACTTGGGAGCCTAAAGTAGGTACTAAAAAAAGTGCCCATTACCAGGTACTTTCTCATTCTGTGGAAAAGCGACAAAATTAAAGTATATACATTTATTCACATATAAAATTCAGAAAGAAACAACTTACTATAGTTGGAAAAAAATATTCTGCTTACATATACGCCTTGTACCCTTTGATTGGCCCGAGTTCTGCTATGATAGTACATACCGACATACCAGAAAAAATAAAACTGCATGATGGGATCCAAAATTAGACAAATTACTTTTCATTCCAGTAGTAAAAGCAGTCTACATCAAAATGCTAATACACAAACCACAGACTAGCAAAAGAAGACTCTATGATAAACCCACGAGATCCGCATCGGAGACCTAGCACCTGGAATATTCCATACAGGTCCTTCTTATCCCTTCACCCATGACATTAGGTAAGTGCTGGGAAGAAAACCTCCTAGGAAAGAGTGATTGGCTTTAGATGAGAAGTCTAATAAATCATTGTCCGGGTCTGAGGGCTGGCATTTCCCACTACACTACAAAGCGGAATGGTCTCGGGACAAGGTTGGGTTGGCTGGGCCTTCTCTGTTTTTGGTGGAGAAGATGTTGGTGAATACTAACATCTGTTTCAGCCAAGAATAAAGACAGGGGCTTGTTTGTTGAGATCTTTTAACCTGCCGGGGTGTTACGAGACACAGACACTGACTTAATCAGCTCATGTGCCAGCGAGCTGCCAGTACACCCCAGAGGAGCTGATTGATGGTCAGTTTCCTTAGGACGATGCTAAACGCAGATGGAATATGAGCAGCAGGGACAGAGCTCACATATCACGAGCGGCGTATGAAGACTTCAGAGTCTGGGCCAAGAGAATCTACAAGCGCATTGCTGTGTGGAAGTGTCTAAACAGACAGCCGTCTTAATTCGCACAGTTAACCTTACGATTAATTACATTTTATGGAGCAGATACATAGCGCGGTAACTTGCAGAGGAGACAGAGTGCTATTCACAGGGCTGGAGCGCATCTCCAAAGGAAAAGTCACAATATGGCCTCTCGCCTTCTAATCCTTGGAATACTTTGTCTTCCGACACATACTTACAGCGTCCGGACTAACTGCTCTCAACATGGGGATTATCTCGTATAAAATGTAACGTCTCTTATCACAAGATTCTGACGCATTTTTCAATAACGTGAAGTTTATGTTTCTACGGAATTAAACGTTCGGTTTATTCCAGGGCTAATCTTCAAGCTTCACATTCTTAGAGAATTATGTGGGTTTAAAAATAATGGTTCGTAAAGTTCAACCTTTCACAATCAATTATGGATTATTAATTGTAATTAATTTAGCTCTTAGTTATTACATAAGTACAGGTATGTGGTTATCTACCATTACACTATACACTACGGCATTACAAAGTTGAGTTAATCTTTGTGTAAAGGACCCTTCCTTACACCGACCAGTAGTGATCTGTGGACCCATAGGGGTTTGCAGAGTTCAGTCGGACCTCAAACAAAAGTTCGGTTCTGGTACCTAAACACACACCACTAACACCAGCAATGATCGTGGCTGTTAACCCTTTAAATGCCTACAGCAAAACTGTGATTTAATTGGGGAGCGCGAATCCTAGGAATAGTGGTGGTGCGCGCCAACGCCAGCATCGTTCGCAGGTGTTGCCGGTGGAGAAGAGCCTGAAAGACTATCCAAAACTTCTGGCTGAAGCCTGGATTCAGGTCCCGAACCTGAAATGTTCGGCACGGTCCCAAACATTACGGTTAAGGACAAATTATCGGTACCAACAAGCCAAAGGGTTGCAAGTCTTGACTTTTAGGCTCCACCATCCACTAAAACTTTTAACGTGAGACAATTAACATTTTATAGACAATTATCTCGGCCATCCCATACATACATTTGAATTGAATTAACTATTAAAAGGACATCTGCCATCAGTTTAGTGATGATAGATGTGTCCTAGTAAGAAGTTCCTCAGGACTTCTTTTATTATAACTCTATATATAGAGTTATAAAAGTTATGCAAATCTGCCAGTGGGCTTGGGCTACATCACCCGAGCGCCTCAGGGAGCCTCGTATTTTAATGTATGCGCACCTCCTGTACTGCCCACCGCCATCTATGCACTTGGGGGGAGCGGAACTGGGTGAGGTCCGGGTGTTATGGGGCGTGTGTGCATACATTAAAATACTCGGCTCCCTGAGGCGCTCGGGTGATATAACTTTTATAACTCTATCTTTATGTAGTGTTATAATAAAAGAAGTCCTGAGGAACGATGTTACGGTTGTAGTCTGCTGTGAGTATAATGTGTATGTAAGTGCATCGGTATCCCTTTCGGTTGTGACAATATGCCTGAGCATCGTGTACAAAAATTTTTTCCCTAGGGCAGTGATGGCTAACCTATGGCACTGGTGCCAGAGATGGCACTCAGAGCCCTTTCTATGGGCACTCAGGCCATCACCAGAGAGGACTCTAGGTATCTTCCTGCAGTCCCAGACAGCCCAGGACTTGCTGTGCACATAGCTATTTTAAAGTGACAGCTGTACCTGGGACTATTTTCTGCTTTATTGGTGCCTCAGGTGCTGATATCAATGTGACAGAGAAGGGAGTATAAATCACAAATTACATTTCTGTGTTGGCACTTTGCAATAAATAAGCGGGTCTTTGTTGTAGTTTGGGTACTCAGTCTCTAAAAGGTTTGCCATCACTGCCCTAGGGGATCAATAAAGTAAAATATCAGATCATATACAGTTAACAGTTTGGTGAGAGTGATATGACAAAAACACCATCTAGTAAAATAATACTTTCAGAATGTGTACAAAAGCCACACAAAAGATGGATGGTGTTATATTGAGCTTTTACCAAAAAGAGGACATTTAACAACTCCAACTCTTGGCATAATTTAATAGGTGCCACTCTACCAGTCCCCAAAAAATTGCACACAATTTATTAGTCTTTTCTTGCTCCTACCTTTCCTGAGCAAACACTGCCAGTAGATTCACTGCCGATTTTCCTTTCGCGTCAGGTAGGCAGTGCGTTACTGATCAGAACCGCCCACTTGACAGTATAGAGCACTGGCATATTCAACTTTAAAGCTGAATCAGAAATGTCTATCAGAAATGTCTATGGGAAATGCTGGGGGGAATAGTGTAAAATAAAAAATTCCACGTGCACCCGAATCTTAAAGGATACAAAAAGTAGCTGTATGTAGTGAAATCCTTACTTTGGTGGCAATATAACCTACATCTCTTGTTCTATCATCCCCAGAAAATTTATAAAAGAAATTTCTCAGCTTATCATTTACGGATAGCTTTGGTATATGCAAAAAAGAAAAACTCCTGGAGGATCGGAGCATTTTCCCAGCAGTTTGCTGACAAGGTAACATTAAACATCTGGAAATGCTGAAAAGAATAGCACAAGCCACATGTAAGTGTTAGGAACAAGAGATTAGATACTACACATTTCCTTTAAAGGAAGACGAGCCAAGAGGCTTAGCAGGGGGTCAGTTTCTTCATGGGTTACTATAGAAGTTCATTAAATATGTATTTAGGTTATTACAATTTTTCTTACACCTTCTACCAGTGATGACCAACAGGTGAAAAGAACAATGAGACTAGTAAAAACATTAAATTGGGGGTCACATAAGGAGGATATGTTACAGCTACCCTTGTCATTATACCCTATGTGGACAGCAGGGTAAAACCCTCAATGCTAGTCACTGGTTGGCACAGATCGTGTGTGCGCAAATAACCCAGACTATTATTTAGGGGACTAAAGATTTTCTCACCTGTCTCCGTTAACATACTGTCTCCGTCTGGAGAAATCAAGGTTTAATCAATAGAGGCGAAAGGGCTTTTTTTTTTACTATGAGAACTGTCAATCTGTGGAAAAGCCTTGCTCAGGCGCTGGTCACAGCAGGGACAGCAGAGAGAGTCAAGAAGGGTCTAGATGCCTTTTTACACCTAAATAACATTGATGGTTATGTTATATAGAATGGTTTCCCATGAATCTCTTCCTCATCCAATCCCTTCCCATCCTTGGTTGAACTTGATGTCTTTTTTCAACTATATAAACTATTATACATGGACAAACTACAGGCAGCCCCCGGGTTAAGTACAAGGTTCTTTAGGCTTGTTCTTAAAGTTGAATTTTTATGCAAGTCGGAACTGTTATATTGTATAATTGACCCTTTGACAATTGGATTTTTAAACTTTTTGGTGTTTTGGGACCAAGGATTACATTACCTTACAGCTGATCATTACAGCCTGGGACTAAAGTAACATCCAGAAAGCTTCACCAGAGGTCAGAGGGGTCTGTGTTACTAGGGGTCGTCTGCAAGTCTGGTGTCCTCAAAAAATATTACTGGTTTACCGATGAAAAAAATCTCCTTCAATGTCATGTAAAAGTCTGATCAACAAGCATCTTGGTTACTAAAGAACTAAAGATTTTACCTTTTATAGGTAAATGGCTGAGATTTCACATAAAAGGGGGAATCTAGAAAGCACATTTCATACCCCTACCTGAGGGGGCTAGTAGTTTAAAGGAAACCCATCATCTAAATCAATCATAGATCCAGGCACCATGACTGTGGTAATCTTCTTATATTTGTTATCCATGGCTCCTTTTCTTTTAAAATCAACTTTTACAATTATGTTTATGAGCTAGAAGGGCTCCTTGGGGGTAATAGCAGAGCCCCTCAGTGTTGTAGCTTCACCTTCAGCACTTCATCTGCCTGATGTAATCTCACTGCAGAAGAAAGTTTCAGCACACAGTGGGAGAGGGGAAGGGCTCCTGCACAGTGTAACAGCCTGTGAATCTGTACACCCTTCTAGCTCATTATCACCATTTTAAAAGTTGATTTTAGAAGAAAGGATGCCATGAATAACACATTTTACCACAGCCTTGATCCCTCTGGTTTATCATGATGGATTTTGATGGTAGATTTCCTTTAATGGGATAATCTCTGATGACAGTGTCCCTTTAAGGGTGCTACCACCAAAGTGAGACAGACAATCCATCTTTGCACATACCATAAAGACATCATGCAATTAATATTAATTGCTGGGATTTCCAAACGAGAGGGCTGCAGCAATCTGGAGATTATAGAGTCTGGACTCCCGAGAATATCTCATCCATAGCAACATCATTAAATCATGTAACATGTTATAACAGATGAACATGCTCTAGACCGCAAGAGGTTAAATATCAAAACAATCGCTGCTAAAATGATTTTCATCTCTTCGGGGATCTTATTCAGGTTTTGTTTTCACCAGAAATTGGAAACGGCAAAACGTTCCCTCTTTGGAAACATCATTTTCCACAATAACGTCATCCTCAATCTGTTTGACAAACAAATTAGCTTCGGCTATAACTTATAATCTGCAAAGAGCGAGAATGGATGAGGATGTGCAATTAGAGCGGAGACACTTCATAAGACGAGCGGCTTCTGGAGTGGGGAGACGTGTGCGGCCTCCATAGTATCTGGCAGCACAGAGCCTTATATCATCTGTCTCTCATTGCTGCACTCATCCCGCTGTTATCATATCCAAAACCCCTGACTTATGGCTCCTGAGGAGGCGGAATCATCCATGTTTCCTTCCTTCTCCTCTTGTGATGGTTCAGGGAATCCCAATAACAAGCAGTAAATATGTGATAACTATGACCACATCAGTACTGTACAGTGCCCACCGGTCCACATCATCCAGTGGATTTATGGCGGTACATACTTAAAGTGGTTTTCCCAAAAAACAAGTTAGGCTCTATCCTGTGGATAGGGCCTAACTTGCTGATTGGTGGGGTCTCAGTGATGGGAACCCCACAGATTACGAGAACGGGGGTCGGACGTATCCCAGTTGGACCCCTCATTGCTCCCCGACATGAACTGAGAAGTCGGTCTCTCATGGTCGGACTGCCCCGTTACTTAATGCTGTATTCTCCGTGCTGAGGGAGTAGGGGGCAGCGAGACAGTGTAACAGTCTATTAAGCCAAATCACAGAAGGCCTAGGCTCATTAGCATCATTTTGAATGTTGATGTTAGAAGGAAGGAGGCTATGGTTAATCCACTTCATGTTTTTGTGAAGTTCTTTGTCTGGGGACAAGTTCTAGAATCGTGTTTACAGCTGACATTATACAGCGATTCTGACTTTTGTCCTCAATTTGGGACCGAAGCACAAACATTGCCTTTAAATTCTACAAATGGAATTCTCCAAAAAATGTAATTCTGTGGATTCCTAACCCATAAAAGTAAACCAATTTATGATGCAGATTAAGATAAGATTAAGATTTGTTAAAATTCCAAAGGGGGCACTTTTGCCAACTAATAGTATCAACCATAAAATCAGCTTTTTTGGTGCTGTGGTCCCCTTGGAGCTTTAGTAATGAATTGTCAAAACGTAACCACTGAGGCCAGTGAGTGCATAGCATACAGCAGGGACAGGGCCGACAGAGAACAGAGAGACCTCTCAGATCTTGGGGACCTGCAGGATTTTTCTAAGTCCTTTGGGTTTTTGGCAATGCAGTCAATGCACCTCACCGGGAGTACAGTGCTAGAATCACAGAATCCTTTATTTGACCCTACACTCCGTTGATGTGAGGATGAAAAGAAAGTAGGTTTTCCAGCTCTAATAAGGTTGTGAATCCTGTATGCTGTATAATATACTATTATGAATGCTGTATAATATATAGTAAAACAGTTAAAAGGGGCAGATTTATCAAAAGCATCCAAAGTTGGACTAGACACTCTTATTCTACACCAGATTTATCAAAGTGTCTGCTGCTGAATGATAGTTTGAGACTAGTCTACTTTGCACCTTCTGTTAGGCTACATTCACACGAACGTATGAAGGACGTATATACGGCGTATATATGTCCCCCATACACCGCAATGGCCACACGGTGCCGTATGGGAGTGGTATATGACGCTGGGCCCTATGTTACTCTTTGGAGAGGGTCGGGGGTGAGTGGCGCTCTCCCCATCCTCCTCTCCCCGATGTCTGCCCGCCGTACTACGGTACGCAAGGCATACATCGTGTGAATGTAGCATTAGTTGGCCTAGTTTACAACAGAAAGCTGGAGCAAAATTTGGCACATTACCATTATTTTGTGCACAATGGCCGTTTGCCACAAAGCCACACCCCTTTGTCTTAAAAGTGACTGAAACCCTCTAAATCCCTAACCTAGATAAATGTGGCGTAAACAGTTTTTCGGGGAATTATGGGGTAGGAGAACCTTATCCTGCTCCAGTGTTGTGGTGCGTGTCACTCCTGTCTGGGCCAAAAGTTTGGGGGTCATAATACTTGCTACATTATGTAAGCAATTATCAAATTGTGCCCATCACCACATAGATCTACACTGCTCCAAGGAGGATTTAATAGTATTTGAGGTTTCTCATTATATAAAAAAAAAATTAAAAATTAGTAGCAAACTGATCAACTATTCACTGACCTTGATGTGCTCCAAAACGGCAGTGGCCACATTAGTATGTAGATCTATGAGCCTCTTCTTCTCTAGAAGCTCTGGAAGAGAGCTGTAAGCACAGGAAGAAAGTCATACATTTCATAGATATTTCATACAATATAAAAACATTATATTTTAAAGAAAATCTACCATTTGTTTTTATGCATTGGGAACCAAACATACCTTAAGAATGCTGTAGCTATATTGATACAGAAACGTATCTTGTTTAATCCCTGATCCGAGTGGTTTTGCTCAAAAAAACAATTATAAAATTCAGGACCTTTCGAAAGCTGGGTGCAGAATGGCTGCCATACATAAACACACAATACAGAGCTTCCTGAACTGTATAGACAGGACTTATCAGCCTGAGCTGGATGACTCATACACTGCAAATAGGGGGATGGTGCAGCGATTGATTACTTTTGCCTGGCAGGGACAACACACTGATTCTCTGGAGTGGTGCATAATTAGGTTAAAAGGAAATGTGCCGGGGCAGTCACAGGAGTGACAGAGCCTAATTATCGTAATTTAGTAAAAAAAAAAAATTCAGCCAAACCGCTCAGTTTAGGGATTAAACAAGATATGTTTCTGCATCAGTGTAGCTACAGCAAGGTATGTTTGGTTCATAATGCATAAAAGCAAACGGTAGATTCCCTTTAAGAGTTTCCCAAACATGTAAATATACAATCCCAGGCAGATGTAATAAAAGTGGGGTTTATGTTAACAACCCCGAAAATAGGCATTGCTGATAAATCAGATTATGTGAAATACATTTCTGCAGCCATATGGTACAGTAGTGTGTTAAAAACCTGATTAAAACATTATAAAATTTTTCGCTTATACCTGCCATCAAAAAGCCAGCACTTACCTGACAGCAGACGTGAGTTTTGCCGTGTTGTCTGACAACATACTGATCGCACCTTCATCTTCACCTTCCAAACCCTGAGACAGAACAACATCATTAGGACGAGTAGATGTGTGCATTAAACATGCTATTCAGCTACATCTTGGAGCATAAATAAACTATATAATACTTATAAATGTAATAAATAAGGACAACGGCATGACCAGCAACAACTGGAACCCCATAATTTGTTCTAAAAGTCAGACACAGTCAGACATTGACCAGCATTTTATAGATGAGTCCTGTATAACATTTAGAGAGGATGTCCAGGACTGACAATTAATTACTTATGGTAAGTCATGGTAAGGAAATAGGTGGTGGTCTGATACAAATGGCAATGTCCCATTCAAATTAGATGAAAATTAGCCAATGGAAGCCAATTAGGCAGTGGAAGATATTGGGGAAGACATGGATTAGGCAAGCTGGATTTCATTTACCCGAACCTTTAGTATTTAGTAACAAGCGACTCTCAAAGAGGTATGGCGACAGCTCCCTCCTTCAATTCCAAGGACTTTCGGGCAAGCTGCTGGTACAAGTGGGCATTCCCCAGGTTACATACAAAATAGGTTCTTTAGGTTTGTCGTTAAAGAGGTGTTCCCATTTCGGCAAATTAATTTTATTGTTTGTATTATAAAAAGTCAGACAATTTTCCAATATACTTTCTGTATCAATTCCTCACGGTTTTCTAGATCTCTGCTTCCTGTGATTCTATAAAAATCTTCTATGTTTACGCCCAGTGGATAGAAATCTGTACATGGTCACACAGGTGCACGGCACGTTATAACACTGACATCTGATTACTCTGTGATATAACGAGCCGTGCACCTGTGTGACCATGTACAGATTTCTATCCACTGGAAGTAAACATAGAAGCTTTCTATAGAATGACTGCAAGCAGAGATCTAGAAAACCATGAGGAATTGATACAGAAAGTATATTGGAAAATGTAACTTTTTTAATACAAACAATAACATTAATTTGTTGAAATGGGAAAACCCCTTTTAGTCGAATTTGATCAACAATAAAGCTTCATTACAGACACCTGACAGCTGATCATTGCAGCCCAGGACTAAAGTAACATCCAGAGAGCTTTACTAGAGGTCACAGAGGGCATAGTGGGTCAGATCCGGAACAAGCCGCCGGTGTTTTGCCATAAATTAACGCAAAACACAGGCAAAGTGGTGCGTGTGGCACCGGCCTGAGGGTTATCTGTAAGACTAGACTGCTGTTTGGGAGATAGATGTTCAATAGGAAGTTTTCTTATCACTCTTCTCTATAAAGTTAGTCTTTAACCAAAAATAGGGTAACATCTGAAGTCACTGGGACCACATGCTGTGTCTTCCATTAGAAGTCAAAGTCATGATGCAAAAAAAAAAAATCAAACAAAAAAATATCATTTTTAGTGGAACAGTCATTTCGTTTGTATCAGCAATATCGTAAAAAGAGACCATGATGTGATTTTCTGTACATTTCTCATGGTGGTAATAATCCTTTACCATGATGGTTTTCAGTCTTTTCACTTCATCCTCTTGGTTGCGGTAAGATTCCAGCTCCTGCTGCACTGATTCAGCAACTTCAGGAAACGGACTGCGGAAAAAAAATAGGTGCTTTGGTCTGGGCAGTACACAATTCGTAATACAAGTTATCTGGTATTCAAGAGCTGGGTGTCTATGGTTATCTTAAAGGGGTTGTCCGGAAGTTGAAAAAACATGACTGCTTTCTCAAAAAAGAAAAGCCAAAACCATTTTAGGTGTGATGCTGTTTTTGGAAGAAAGCAGCCATGTTTTTCAATATCCGGACCACCCCTTTAAAGGACATCTACGACCAGATTATCGTTACCTCTAGGGGATGATGGAACAGGTTCCAGCTAAATACAGGGCTCTGAGAAAATAAGGTTATAAAAATATGTAAATTAGCATGAGGCACTCAATCTCTCCTCACCCAAATTCCTCATGGCGCCTCCACACATTAATTATGTACGCCCCCTGGCTTCTCATTATTCACCCCTCCGTCCGGCCCCGCTATCATCTCCTAGAGGTAAGGAGCATCCAAAATAGGACAGTCTACCACCGGTAATCTGGTAGTAGATGTCCTTTAATATTATTTTAAAAATGTTAATAACCACATTATTTTCCAATAACATATTCATCTATTTAAAAACCATTCTGATCTGCGGTAGAAATCCAAATGCTGGCACGGGTTGCACCCCTATTATAGCCATGTGTCAGCGGTCTGCTATATGTAGCTAAAGCAAACCTTAATTATAATAAACAATAATTCGATGTCAATGTAAGTCAATGTCTGACCTTGAGCCTTCAAATCGGACTCAGGACATCAGCTAAACCACATATACCCTCTGTATTAATTTTTGCCCATCCATATTACAGAGTAGGGTTTAGGTTAGCTTGCTGGGATGTCTTCAAAATAGTTATTCCAAGAAAAATCCCAAGTGTGTCCAATAAAATGTAACAAAGCCGAACAGTGTCCAGCTAAGAAACAGTAAATCGTACAGAAATTCCTGTTTCAAGGCTCTTTAATAGGTCAGACATTGATTTTATGGGTGGCTACTCATAGGTAGAGGACCTATAAGTTGTAAGGCAGATATATATATATGTGTGTGTAGAATTTACCTTCCTTTGTGCTTTTGCCAGAATTTATCAGCCACCGTTAAATCATAGGACTTCATGTTCTTCTTCTTGGGCCGGGCACCGGACGGGCTGCTTTCCACTGCTGGAGCCTCTTCCAGGTTTACTCTGTTTAAGTGAAAGTCCTGCAGGTACATGTAAGAGGGTCCAGTTATTTTATATCTGGGAAAAAAACTTATTGATGACCTTAATATCAGATTGGTGAGAGCTCTTCCTACAATACAGATTGAGACAGTAAGTAGTGGTCCCATAAAGTTACTGTGGTTTAGGTCCCATTTATGTCATACGATAGGAGCTAAGCTGCAGTGACTAAGTTTAACCACTACACAGATGATGGAGTCTGCTTGCCATCCGATTCTGTGTGTATCAGAGATATAAGTTTTGACTGCACACTGATCTTTTATTAAAGAAAAACCCTTTAAGCACAAGATTACTCATACAAATACTGAATTTGTATGGAAGTCAGAACTGTATATTTTATCATTTTAAGTCCAGCCAAAAATGTGTGACAATTGGATTTTAAAAATGTTTTGTTGTCATAAGAACCAGGATTAACACTAAAGCTTCATTACAGACGCCTGTGATAACTGTTACAGCTGATCATTGTAGCCTAGGACTACAGTACAGTAAGTTACCAACATCCAGAGGTCCGATTGTAACTAGGGGTCATATGTAAGTCGGGTGTTAAGTAGGGGACCTCCTGTACTCTTCTACCTCCTCATATACATGCATGCTTATTTCCATAGGTAAATGAGAACCCTGTGTCCTGCACTGTTTACATGCAAACCATGTGCTACTCGTTTCCGATTGTCGTGAAAAGGCCAAGCTTTACCCCGACCCAAAAATTCAAATACAGGATGTGAAAGTGGCCTCATGCAATGCCAGAGGGGGGATAAATGAGGAGCACAGTGAAGCTACATTACTTATAAAAAAAATGTTCAAAAATACAAAAATTTGATGGAAAAGAAGTGACGTTCCTGCAATAATTTACATAAAAATGGAAATCAGAGATGTCAGAACTGTAAGAAACTATGCACCTTGTCAGGTTCTATCCA
The DNA here is from genome assembly GCF_040894005.1 of Engystomops pustulosus. NCBI lineage: Eukaryota > Metazoa > Chordata > Amphibia > Anura > Leptodactylidae > Engystomops > Engystomops pustulosus. The sequence goes on from NC_092417.1 coordinate 33,179,337, forward strand.
GTAATAGGTTACACATTCACATGGACATGTGCAGCTTCCCAGCAATGTTCTCCCTGTGACTTCCATATCCTCCATTTCTCCCCGTGCTCCTTGTGGATCGTGCATAGCTCAGCCCCGTCTGATGTCTTGGTAACACTCATCCTAATGCTGCTTAACATGCGGAGAATAAACACCTGAGGAGGATATGCTCCCTGTCAGCTCCAATCCCATGTCTGGTGCGTTAGCTGGCGCAGGGTGCCCTGTTCCAATAACCCGACCACAGAAAAACAAGAGCCGGGCTACAATGTTCCGCACACATGAAGACAGATGCAAATTACTACAAAACGCTTAATCCTTTTACACAGTAAATAACCTCTTAGCCCGCAGGAATCATTTTTTCCACTTTTCCCTCAGGGCGCAAAGCACAGCCGCCTGCACAGCGCAGCATCATGGAGCCATAAAACGCTGTGTTAACTAGAAAGGATCCAAATGTGCAGATTTACAAACAATGTCTGCAGTAATATATATATATGATGGGTCTGATGGTCACCACTTGCTTTTAATATAGTAAATATATAAAAGAAATACAATAGATAAACTTGTGAATCGTCACTGGATAATAAAATGTGAACACATCTCTATGTGAGTCTTATTAAAGGGAACCTGTCACCAGGAACCTCATTACCACTAAAGACCGGTTGTATAAGTCCATCACACCTGCACTGCACACCTGCCTTTCTGCTTTCTCTAAGCATTTCCATTGCAGTAGAATTGTGTGTTATAACTTACCTTGCACCCTGACCGAATCCTCTGTGTAGTCCCAGGGGTTGGGCTTTGGTTTGGATGCATTAAAAAAAAAAAAAAAAAAAAAAAACAATGACTCCTCTGCTCCAGCCCCCACCTTTATGGTCCTGAACAGCTCCTCCCCCTCAGATATCAGCTTAGCGGGCAATGAGCTTTGTAAAGGAGCAGAAAGGAGGAGCTGTACAGGAGCACGAAGGTGGGGGCCAAAAGCTGAGCTGTCTGCATCACAGACAAGTAGCATGTTGTTTTTTTAAATGCATCCAAACAAAGCCCAACCCCTGGGACTACACAGATGATTCTGTCAGGGTGCAAGGTAAGTTACAACACACAATTATATTGTAATGCAAATACTTAGAGAAGGCAGGAAGGCAGATTTGCACTGCAGCTGTAATGGGCTTCTGCAACCTGTCTTTAGTGAAAATGAGGTCCCTGGTGACAGGTTCCCTTTAAATAACCATCCCATTGCACGCAACTTACAATTTTAGTGCATGATAAAGTGGTTAAAAAAAACCTCCGTCAAACACAATCCCTGCCAGTTACTAGTGACTTATAGAATTGATTCATCGATGATGAGTGGTTTCTAAGTAGGCAAATTCGACCCGATTTCCTGGACTCAATGGAGTGTGTGGATCTGGACTCCTAGCATGATCCCTCCAGACTAATATGATCCTTCCTCCCCATGGAACTAATATACTGTACTAAAATCATATTTCCAGTATGGAACCATAGTCCAGCAGGACTTCATAGATGACTAAGAAAGAATGAACTCGCTTCCCGAAGCAATGTTCAGCTCAAGAAAACTGAACGACTCAGGGACCAAGTTACCAAGAGTGAATTCACCCAGGGAACCCATGCTATGGGGCGTCAATTTGCCGGATTGGCGATTCGCCTGCCAGTCCTGCAATACGTCCAGGTTGCACGGCCGAACCCAAACTAAAACGAAGCTCAGCTCTAATTTTAGCTTTAGTTTTAACATCCCTACAAGAGTACACTTGTGATGCTATAATCTGGTAACACAGACATAATAAGAAGCAGAAAACAAAATCGGGTCGGGAAATAAGTAGGTAAAGGAACACTCCAGTCCCAGCTAATTCATAGAATAATACATGGTGCAGGGTCAGAAGGGAGGAGCAGGACTTGTATTCCTAGAACCCAGAGTCCTGCTCCTCCCTTCAGGACCTGCACCAGGTATAATTCAATGAATCAGCTGTGACTGGTGTGTTCCTTTCATTGTGAGGGTCAATAAAACAGCACACCAAGTTACATGGACACGTTCAGTGTATACTCCAGGAAAGCTCCCGGCGTATACATAGACACATACTAGCAGGAAGGGGCTCGCTTTTTGCCTCTGTGTCCACAGTTTATGTTGGATCCTGCAGGAACAAATAATGGGAAGACGCAGCATGAGGGTGTCTTCCCTCCCGCTGAGCAACATATATAGTCAGCGGAGGTCATAAAAGTCTGGGGAGGGACGGATGCAACGTACCGCACACACCCCCGGCCCCCACTGAGTGTACACTGTGGGAGGTCCCAAGTGGTGTAGCTGTCCATATAAAACAGTGATACTACTGGGAAAACCCCCCAAACATTGGCAGCAGTGATTCCCTCCTCCTCTTGATTTCAGGAGAACGAATCCCAATCTATGAACACTGTTTTATGTCTCAGTTGTAAGGATACAGTGGGATTCCCGATGTGTCCTTACAAAGGAGGTCTAAAATGTGGAGGTAATGTAACCTTACCTTTCATCATGCTGGGACCCCTACCTAGCAGAGGGTTATCCTCCATACTGTGAACACAAGGGACAGCACTTTAAAGTGCAATAAAAGCGGGAGGAGAGCATCAGCAACCAACAGGACAACAGATGTCATATTTAAGACCCTCTAAACGGTTATTTTGCTCAAACCTTCCACTTTTCCATTGCACCCGCTTTGATAACTCTCCCACTATCTGTCTAACTTCTGGAAACTGTGGGGCAAATGCAGAAAAGTAAACGTATCATTAGTACCTTCCATTATGTCATGGTCCCTGGGACAAAACGCACTGTCCTGCAGAATGCACCCAGTATAAACACGGTAAACAAACATGGAAGATCCTGTCAACAGCCATTGAAGGTAGAACATTTCTCACACCATCGGAAATGTTTCATTGATGTTCCTGTGAATAATATTTGGATGATCGGTGCAGCCCCCCTCCCCGATGCCAGAAATATACAGAAATTAAGTCTAGTGTTTGATTGGCAGAAACTAATGAAGTGTGTTTTGGCCCTCGTGCCACTGACAGAGACAGGTTTATAACCAGGAGGCCTCTTTCATGGTTTGGATGTTTTGATACAACTTACTGAAATAGTTGTGTTCGTTCCAACTCTTGTTTACATCCAGGGAGTAGTAACCTATACAGACCTGAGGGCTTCAGCCTTGACTTCAGGTGGATAGCGCTTACTACATGGACACATTGTAGGAAACTACCTGGAAAGGGGGAAAATGTATGTGCCGTAGCGTTTTAGGTTTGTAAGATTATATAGATTGAATAACACTGGAGCAAATCCACAGCTCAGAGAAGTCTCATTATTTCTACCCCTGGTCGTAAACATCGAGCAGACATCTTGGAGATAAATGGAGACGGCATTTCTAGAGATGAGTGAATCATCCAAGATTTGATTAGCAATAGCTCCGGATTTTTTAAACGATTCAGTTCCAATCGGAATCCATTCGGTCCAAGCCTATGTTGCTCCAATTGTTACCCCGGGATTTTTCATGAAAAGCTAACGCATGTTGTAAATTTAAAAAAAATATTGTCCACTCACCCGCCCCCCCCCCCCCCTAAACATTAACGAGTCACTATTTTAATAGATTTGTCCAATATGAAGAAGAAAAGATTCAGATTAAATTTGGTGCTAAAAAAACGGCAGATTCATCCCAATCTACAAACCAATGGATAGATTTGTCCGTAACGGGCCGGCTCATGTCTTCATACGCTATATAGACTTCTGGATAAATTCTTAACATGTGTAAAATTGTATGGAGTATAGGAGGTGCTTCATGCATCATACAAAAGGACCCAAGACCAAAGAGAGAACACATGCAAGCTCATATAATCGTGTTTTAATATGGCTACATTTTATTTTTTTATGATAGACTGTTTACCATACAAAATCCTTAAGAAGGTAATTTCCTTAATACAGAAATGATAGAAAGCGGATTCTAGCAATTTCATTACTGCAAATTTTTTCTTAATATTGGGAGACATTCTGAGGGTTTCTGAACCAACTATAAGTACAGCTTAAGGGAACCCGTCAGGGCGCTTTGGGGCACTAAACTATTTACAGGTCCTAATGTGCTGGTGGCTTAGGGTCCCAAATTCACCTGTAGGAACTTTAACGTGGGCCCATAAAAAATAAAAAGTTCTGCTTGGCGCCTGTGCATTCTGACAAGTGAACTCGGCATAGTACGCCCGAGCTTCACTGTGAAAGCGCCGTGGGTACTGGACATGTGCGGTGAAGCAAGCTAATTATCCGGGCATCGCACACTGATGTGCCTTATCGAGGTGAGCATAAAAGTTTATTTTTTACGTTTTTAACACACCCACAGCCTTCATACAGATCATAAGGACCTGCACTTGGCTTAGGGTCCCAGGTCATCCACTATTTAGGAATCAAAGTTTATACGGTTGTCCTCATTATATTAGATTAGATACACTCAACAAAGAATTGTTTCACTGAATAAGCTACTCAAAGGATTGATAGGTCTTTATTATATTCTACAATCCAGAAAACAAGTGTTGAAGCAGTCATCTAAATGCACCTTCTGCTTCCTAATGCCTGTCAAGAGACTCACAGATTGGCAAAACCTAAGCTGAACAATAAATGTGCTCATCACCCCATTCATCATACGGGAGAACACGCCAAAGTGTCATCTGTTTTTTTCCTTAGTACAGTATAGGATTTCAGCCTACACTCGACGGCTGGAGACCTCTTGTGGAAGGAACCAGCGGAAACCTACCATCAGGGGCACTAATAATTTTACTTAAAAAAAAGCATTGGGCTGCCACGAAATACAGGAACCTGCTACCTTTCTAGGTAGATGCTTTTTTTAGTAAAACTTTTAGTGCTCCAGATCTCTATAAAAAGTTCAATATACAAATTTTCATTTGGCTACTGGGGCTTGGAGTAGCTGCACCATGGATCGGGAGCTATAGCTACTCCACACCCCAGTAGCCTCTTTCAATCCATTCTTCAGGCAAGTCTTCCGGCACAGAGCGCTGTAGCTGTGAAGCCAGAGTTCTGCGCTTGTGCATCAGCTCCAGCTTCGCAGACAAGTGCGCGCAGAAGACTGCAGCAGGTAGGTGGGATGGAAAGAAGCTACTGGGGCGTAGAGTAGCTGTAGCTCCCGCTCCGCGGAGCAGCTATTCCAAGCCCCAGTAGCCTCCAAAGAAAATTTGCATTTTGATAAGATAAACTTTTTACATAGGTCTGGTGCACTAAAAGCTTCACTTAAAAAAAAAAATATGGGGCTGCCACCGCATCTACCTTATTAGGTAAAGCCTATAGATTCAAGGAAGAATTATTTGAGAGAGATGGAATCACTGCATCCCTGACTTCTGAACATTACTTTGATGTAGTCCATGTAAATGGATGTGTTTTACTAGTTAGTTGTCAAGATGAGTGCTACATTCAGTGGCATTATTGGTAACACAATTCTTGATTGGACATTAAATCAGGGTCTCCCATTATAAACATTTATCTCTTGTCCACAGGATAGGAAATAAGGGGGAAATTTATTATACGCCGGCGTACGACAAAGGCCCTCCCCCTGCGGAAACTTCAGGATGCTGGCGCACAATTCTAGTAGCAGTGCAATTCTACACCAGGGGTTTATCACCAGTGACTGATTAAAGGGGCTCAGGCTATAGCGAGTGTGCAGGGCAGGAATGTCCCTCACTGGCCCACTTCACTGCTGGGAGCACCCCACTTCACACCCCTCCAAGACCATTTGATGTGGTATAATTTTCATTGTCTTACTAGAACCTTGCTAAAACCTAAAGTCCTCTCCTCCATTCAGGAACTGTAAGGAACTTTCTTAAGCATCTCTACAGAGATTCCAAGTCTGTATTGCAGTTTGGTCCCAGCGATACTTTTGCAGTTGCTTGTACGAGATAAAACCTTACCAGAACATCATGCACCAAGGCTTGGTATGTCCACGTGTGATGAAGAGGTGTGGAGAGGTCTATATTCCTATCCACCAGAACTAACAAAGGTCTCTGGAAGCTGAGAAAGAAACACAAAAAGGACCATAAATTGGTTTATTGATGACCATTACTTTGGAAAAGTCATTTGTAAAGCGCTATGGAATATGATGGCGCTATATAAAGATTATAATTATTAATTATATTACGTTTATTGTCCATTCACAAACTAACTGAATGGGGTCTTTGCCATGCTAGAGCAATAACCAGAGAGACTCCTGCTGTGCTATTTACCACCACTACATAATGTATTTGACTCATGTAACAATAGGTTTTTTTTTGACACAGTATCTGACACAGATTTTTTACTTTACAGGCAGTCCCCGGGTTACGTATAAGATAGGTTTAACAGGTTTGTTTTGAAGTGGAATTTGTATGCAAGTCGGAACTGTATATTTTATAATTGTAGATCCAGACAAAAAATTTTCTTGCCCGAGTGACAATTGGAGTTTCAAAATTCTTTGCTGTGATTACATGAAGGATCATCAATAAAGCTTCATTACAGACATCTTACAGCTGATCATTGCAGTCTGGGACTATAGTAACATCCAGAGAGCTTTACCAGAGATCACAATGGTCAGAGGGGTCCGTATGTAACTAGGGGTCGTCTGTAAGTCCTTAAAGGGGTATTCCGGGAATATGAACGTCTGACACAAAAACCCTTAATGATATAAATAAATGAATACAACAATACTCAATGTCATTAGTCACAAAACGGAGCTAAAATAATATGATTTTATGATTTACAAAATTTATGGCCTCTCTAAAGTAGGTGGAGTTATCACTAAGATGGCCGCCACTGGAAACTACAATTTCCATGATCCTTTAGTTCTCAGTAACTCCTCCTACCACTTATGCTCTGCTCCCAGTGATGATGTAACAGGTTTTCTTGCTCTGTTACCATAGTAATAATGTGTAACTGCCATCACCACAACACTGGTCATACTGGATGCACTGCAACCAACCGACTACAGCCAAACGTAGTGGTGATCACATGACCCTGCCCAGGCAGGTACAGGACATGTGATGTGGACATGTGACCAGCGGCCATGTTCTTTTCTGCGACGGACCGCGCAGAGGAAATTAGCGGACTGATTAAAGGGCCGGTGGCATTTTAATTCTCCATCACAGTCTATGTCACCAGCATTTTCTGCTAAGGGGAGCAAAATTTTAAATAACAACTAATTACACATTAGCTTATATTTTGAGTGCCCACTTGTATATGAATTATGCTGATTCCTGGAATACCCCTTTAAGTAGGGGACCGCCTGTACTTAAAAGGTAGGTGCAGGCTCTCACAGGTAGTAACCTAGATCGAAGGTACATAAAACTGATATCAGATGGCAATACAAACAAATCTTATCTATTGTGGTAATTACCTAAACTGTCCTGTGCCAAGGTTATCACCAGTAAACAAGCTGTTTCTGGCATCTCGAAGATTTTCACGCAACTTCTTATCCAGTTTCTAGAAAAAAAAAAAAGACATGACAGTCTTCACACAGATAGACAAAGCAAACCATTCATGTAATATAGAAGAAATGCTGAGGCAGATACATGAACAATGGCCTTGTATCTATTCAACTGTAATATATGGAAACAAAAATCAGCTCTTATCCACTAGCCCAATATTTTTGATGAGTTTACCAAATAAAGCCCAGTATATATAATCAGTAATGTCATTCTTACCACTGCTACCATCTCTGCAGCATTGCCCCTCGGACACCTGATGATGGGTACTGCCCCTGTAGAAGACAAGCAAGTTCACTGAAGTTTACATTCATGCCAATGACAAATTCACACCAACCTAGTACTAGAAAATCTATACCAAAATTATCTTTGTAGTTGGCAGCTCTCACTGAAATTTCCATCTTGCGACACAGGACTTTTATTTCAATAAATTAGGCAGAATGCACTGTATTTTTATTAGGCTCATTCTCTTTTTTTCTTCATGGTTTAAAGGAAACTGCTAATCGGCTACCTTAGTTTATTTCAGGAAAAACTTTTTGATGACTTAACCAGTAGCACACAGCCAGCCCGGCCCGCCCCCAGTAGCACACAGCCAGCCCGGCCCGCCCCCAGTAGCACACAGCCAGCCCGGCCCGCCCCCAGTAGCACACAGCCAGCCCGGCCCGCCCCCAGTAGCACACAGCCAGCCCGGCCCGCCCCCAGTAGCACACAGCCAGCCCGGCCCGCCCCCAGTAGCACACAGCCAGCCCGGCCCGCCCCCAGTAGCACACAGCCAGCCCGGCCCGCCCCCAGTAGCACACAGCCAGCCCGGCCCGCCCCCAGTAGCACACAGCCAGCCCGGCCCGCCCCCAGTAGCACACAGCCAGCCCGGCCCGCCCCCAGTAGCACACAGCCAGCCCGGCCCGCCCCCAGTAGCACACAGCCAGCCCGGCCCGCCCCCAGTAGCACACAGCCAGCCCGGCCCGCCCCCAGTAGCACACAGCCAGCCCGGCCCGCCCCCAGTAGCACACAGCCAGCCCGGCCCGCCCCCAGTAGCACACAGCCAGCCCGGCCCGCCCCCAGTAGCACACAGCCAGCCCGGCCCGCCCCCAGTAGCACACAGCCAGCCCGGCCCGCCCCCAGTAGCACACAGCCAGCCCGGCCCGCCCCCAGTAGCACACAGCCAGCCCGGCCCGCCCCCAGTAGCACACAGCCAGCCCGGCCCGCCCCCAGTAGCACACAGCCAGCCCGGCCCGCCCCCAGTAGCACACAGCCAGCCCGGCCCGCCCCCAGTAGCACACAGCCAGCCCGGCCCGCCCCCAGTAGCACACAGCCAGCCCGGCCCGCCCCCAGTAGCACACAGCCAGCCCGGCCCGCCCCCAGTAGCACACAGCCAGCCCGGCCCGCCCCCAGTAGCACACAGCCAGCCCGGCCCGCCCCCAGTAGCACACAGCCAGCCCGGCCCGCCCCCAGTAGCACACAGCCAGCCCGGCCTGCCCCCAGTAGCACACAGCCAGCCCGGCCTGCCCCCAGTAGCACACAGCCAGCCCGGCCTGCCCCCAGTAGCACACAGCCAGCCCGGCCTGCCCCCTGTAGTATACAGCCAGCCCAGCCTGCCGCCAGTAGCATACAGCCAGCCCAGCCTGCCGCCTGTAGTATACAGCCAGCCCGGCCTGCCCCCAGTAGCATACAGACAGCCCGGCCTGCCCCCAGTAGCATACAGACAGCCCGGCCTGCCCCCAGTAGCATACAGACAGCCCGGCCTGCCGCCAGTAGCACTCAGCCAGCCCAGCCTGCCGCCAGTAGCATACAGCCAGCCCAGCCTGCCGCCAGTAGCATACAGCCAGCCCAGCCTGCCGCCAGTAGCATACAGCCAGCCCAGCCTGCCGCCAGTACTATACAGCACAGCCCAGCCTGCCCCCAGTAGCACACAGCCATCCCAGCCTGCCGCCAGTAGTATACAGCCATCCCAGCCTGCCCCCCAGTAGTATACAGCCACCCCAGCCTGCCGCCAGTAGTATACAGCCATCCCAGCCTGCCGCCAGTGGTATACAGCCATCCCAGCCTGCCGCCAGTGGTATACAGCCTGGGCTCCTCTTCTGGCTTCTGCGCCTGTCTCCTTTCTTCGGTAACATCTAGCAGGGCGCGGCCATACTCCTTTCTTCGGTAACATCCTGCAGGGCGCGAGAGAAGACGGGCGCGGAAGCCAGAAGAGGAGCCGCGCGGACATCGGGAGAGCAGCGATGCGCATCCGGTCCACCGGAGTATCTAAGTTTAATATTTTTTTTGAGTATTTAAGTGCATTGACAATTTGTATTGACTCGTGTATAAGCCGAGGTGAGGATTTTCAGCACATTTTTTGTATATTTTGAGTATATACGGTAATATGATGTTGGCTATACAGTAGATGGACCTGGAAGCATGTAGCTGCTGCATCTACTGTAAGGCAATCGTGCTAAAGTTACTAAGAGACGAGCTACAAAGTGGAAAGAGCTGCTATTATTATTAATAAATAATGCCACGGATCTACACATTATTCAGTAAAGAGTTAAAATATTATAGCTTTGGTTTAATTTTAGGAACGCCTACAATCATGTTTACCACCAATAGGTATTAGAGGAAGAAGAACTCAATCAATCCCCTGCCAGAAATTACCTAGTGTGACGAAGAAGCAGAACAGACTGTCCACAATAGTATCCATGATTGTTTCCATTTCCGTGTCTGTGATGTCTGGTCTGTTCAGAGCTGAAGAAAATGTAAAACTGCCATTAATATTTTACATCACTCAATACAAACAAGCACAAGAAATAGTTCCATCCGGAATAAGTTAATTCATTTGTCCATCAAATTAAGAACGGTCTCATTGGATCTAGGAAAAAGTCATCAAAGAATTTGTGGTTTCAATGGTAATGGGTTTCAAGTATGGTAAGAGAATTCCTCACCTTCCAGAATCTGCCTTTAGGAGACATCATTCTAGTTAAATGGTTAAAGGAGTTTTCCCACGAACTAAAGTTACGACCAATCCACAGGATAGGGTCTAACTTGCTGATCAGTGGGGGTCTCAGTGCCGAGACCCCCACAGATCGCAAAAACGAGTGGTCCATCAGACCCCCTCGCCGCTCCATTAGACTTATGGAGCAGATGGCCGCGCATGACCGTTTTGCCTCATTAATCTCTATGGAACTGACAGAAATTGCCGAGCGCAGCACTCCGGAGTATAAGGAACTATCTCCTGAGTAGAAGGAAAATCTCTGGGGACAATTACTCATAGATCCAGGCACTGTGACTGTGGTAATCTTATTATATTTGTTATCCATTGCCTCCTTCCTTCTAATACAATTTTTATAATTATGCTAATGAGCCAGAGGGGCTCCAGGAGGGGCGGGGGGACTTCAAAATTGCTGTATATTTCTCCCATCCCTCCTTTATCTCAGCACATAAAGCAAATAACCTTACATACCTCTATAAGAGACCAGCTCCTTATTCTGGTTGCACAGGACAAACATGTCATCTTCTAAAGTAATAAAATTTAGGTACTGATCAAAAACCTACAATGAGAGAAATAATATTAGTACAAATGTCTACTACAGATGTAGAAATGTGATGTAAGACGCACTGTAAGGATACAACGGATTGGTTACCCCGTGATTTTACTCGCACAAATAAAGTTCTAATTTGGAAAGATAAATGTTAATAAGTTGGGATCACAATTTTTATTTTGCATATTTATGTTAATTTTTTTTTTTCTTATTGTGTATATTGAAGGGTAAACTTTTAACACCTTAACAACCTGGCTCTTTATCATTTTTACGTTTCCATTTTGCACTCTGCACCTTCAAAAATCTATAACTTTATTTTTATCATGTAAAGAGCTGTGTGAGGGCTTGTTTTCTGTGTAACAATTTGCACTTCACAGCAATAGTATTTAATAATCCATACCAAGTACTGAAAAGTGGGCAAAAAAAATCTAAATGCAGTGAAATTGGTGAAAAACCACATTTGAGCCATTTTCTTTCAGGCTCGGTTTTTATGGCTTTCGCCCTACACCCCAAATGACGTGTGTTCTTTATTCTTCGGGTGCGATCACAGGGGAATTATGGTAAATTTATGCAGGTTTTATGGTGTTTAAAAAAAAAAAATATTACAACCTTCTGTACAAAAAAAACATTTTCTTTGTTCCGCCATCTTCTGGCGCTTACAACTTTTGCATACTTCAGTGAACGGAGCTGTGTGGGGTGTCATTTTGTGCAGGGGGGGGGGGAAGCTGTTTTCTTTGCTACAATTTTGGGGACTGTATGATCTTTTGATTACTTTTTATAAAATTTTGTATATGTAGCAAAATAGTGTTTCAGACAATTGGCAGCTATTTCCCCTTACGGGGTTCAACAGCTGTTATTATATTTTGATAAATTAGAGATTTTGGGATACCTAACATGTTTATGATTATTAGTGTTTATTTTTATATTAATTCTAGAGATAGAGAGTGATTTAATTTCTTACATTTTTTTTTTATGTTTCTTTTCTATTTTTCAGACCCCAAGGATACTTTAAACTTAGGTTTTCTGATTGATCCTACCATACACTGTCATTCTACAGTATGGCAGTATATGGGGATTTTAGACAAGATCATTTAAAATGTGCCACTGGCACATAGTAACAGATATTCAGAAACCATAAGACATTTCATGGTGACAAATCGTCGCTCCCCAATTACGTCATGGGGAGCGTTGATCTCAGCTAAGATGTTGGTGCCCATGTACCACTGGCGGCAATCAAAGTGTTAACACCCGCGATCGGTGTCAGCACGGACCACGGGTGTTACTGGTGGGTTGCAGCAAACATCCACCTTCTATGGAGAGGGCTCAGCCTCTCCATAGAAGGTCGCAGCCGATGTGTGATGTACAGATAAGTCACACGTCGGTAAGGGGTTAATGTGTAAAGGAGAAACTGAGTATTTCAAGACACCTCTTTATAAATTTGGTAGAAGTGGATAAAATAGTCCTCTTTCAGAAAGGAGGGTGAATAAATTCTAGTGCTGTGGGTCTGTTGAGGTTCATATAGTCTTGATAGGCCAACTTGGTGCCGATAATATAAAAAAATGAGGAATAAAGAAGCAAAAGTAAAAAGTAAAAGGGAAGAAAAAGCATGTGATATATATGACAATATAAGTGGTGCCTCTAGGTACAGTCTCCCCATATATTGTGTAACACAACATGTAAGGTTAAGTCAGCTCTTTAGAAGTGGATCCTCTTGCTAACTAAGGCATAATTAGACGTATTCTCAACCCTTCCAGATGGAGTGGGGAGATGTATATTTAAATTGTTGTAGAGTGGATTAGTCGAGGTCTATATAACCCTGATTTGCTCAATTGGCGCCTATAAAAATACATAAAAAGAGGAAGAAGAGATGTAAATAGTATATAATCCAGGGGGGACCCCTTATATGGCACAAACAATGGTGATTATTTGCTGAAATGTGGATAATCCCTTTTATGTATTAATGAAGCTGTATGTAATTTCAGTGCTAAACCTTTAAAATTTTAATACAGATTTTATTACATTTTCACAAAATAAGGTACAGAGATAATAAAAGAGAGAGTAAATGAAAGGTTCAAGCTGCTGCAGCTCCCAAGCTGTTGTCCTGGGACATCCCGTAGAAGATCGTATCACTGTTATAGACATTCATAGGCCAGTAGTGACCACCAAGAGTCACCATTGAGGTTTGTGATTGACAACAGCAGTGAGCAGCCATAGAAGAGCAAGTCACAGGGCAAGAAAAGATGCAAATAAAAAGCAGAGAAGCCCATTAGTAGCCTAGGTCACAGAATCTATCAAAAACGGGTTGGGCTCTGTTAGCGTCCATCATTTTAACATTGGGTGCTCTGCAATTTCCCTTCTATTACAGAGCAGAACAAAAGGGAAAAAAAAAAGGAGCGCAGATGTGAATCCAGCCTTAGCTGGGCTGCAGAAAAAGCCACTATAGGCAAAACATCTCAGTAACATCCCCCTTACCTTTGAGACGTGAGATACTGTGTTAGCGGTAAGTGCTGCACTTGCAATGTCTTCCAGTTTACTGCGGGATATCGCAGAAATGAAGTTTAAATAGTAAGATTCGTATAACTGCGTCCTCAGGTCCTGTCATAAAAAGTGGAGGAACATCAGAAAGATCACAGGCACAAAATATCTGGTTGATGTTAAAGTGCGTTTGGTATATAAAAAAAACTATAGGGTTTGGTAGAGACGAGCAACAACATTTTTGGAAGATGAAACTGATCACAGCTACTTATTTAGAAGGAAGAAAGAATTATACATCAAATGGAGTTGTTCCATTTGTCAATTTTCTAAAAAAATCTGCCCATTTTCTGTGTATGATGATGGGGACTTCCATCTTGCCCTAGCTCCGGTAACAGCATTTAGTGATCTGCTTTACAGCAGTCCCATCCCTACAGACAGCAATGGGCGGGAGTCATCGTCATCCTCTGTGCAGATAGGAGGTGTAAATAAACTGCAACATAATATTTGCTCAGTAATGGAGGCAATGATCAAATACTTTTGAATAAAAATAGTTATGTGAAAAGAAATCATGAAAATTTCTGCAACATAGGTTCAACATTAAAACTTAAATTTGATTAAATATATATATTTTTTGGCGACACATTTGCTTAATTGCAGCTCTACTGCATTTGAATGGACCATTTGAAAGGGTCCTGGACATTAGGGCTGAAGTCCACAGATGAGTTTGGTCTGTGAATTACGGGCTGTGTGGTGGTTGGATTCCACACCAGAGATGAGAGTCCAGAATCATAGTTATACACGATGCAAGGAGCTTACGAATAACCTCTGGACAACTGTACCACATTAATGTTCTCAGTATGAAGTGGTAGCTCTGTGGCAAAGCAGGGAATCTTGCATCCTGCATAACTATGATGCTTGGAGTCTCATCCCCAACATTGTTCAGTTTGAAATGCAGCCAGCACACAGTGGAATGGTGGAACTGACCCATCCATGCATTACACTATCATTATATCATTCATTCATTCATTCATGTCTGGCTTCGGATTTCCAAAAGCCTAGAAGAGGGTTCAAAACCTGTGGCTGTCGGGCCACATGCAAATTGTCAAGCCTCGTGGTCCTCACCCTGCGGACAGCCAGAGTCGAACAAGTGCTTCCATAACTTTCCACACTGCTCCAGGGTCCTCTCCTGTCGCTCTTCTCTGTGTCCTGGCTTCTGATGCTGGTTGTATGTGTTAGGGTAAGGACACAGAGAAGGGTTTCCCCAGGAGAGGACCCAGGAGTGGTAAGTACTTGCACAGCTCTGCTGCTGGTCCTGATGCCGCCGTGCTGGACACAGAGCGGCACATGGAGGAGAGAAGAAGCTGCAGTGCGGTGCAGGGAGAAAGCAGAGGAGCCAGGGAAGGAGAGTATTCATTTATTTTTTTCTGTTCTAGGGGTCTCTGGTATTGTTAGTCTGCTATGGGGTCTCCATTATAAATTGTATACTATTGGGTCGCCAGTATTATTATTGTCCACACTGAGGGTCTCTCCTTTATTATTATATGTCTGCTCTAGAGTCTCCACTATTATTGTGTGTTTTAAATGAAGTGTTTGGATCCCCCTTGCCTTTTTCTCTTTTTTGGGGGTGGGGAAGAATTCTATAAAAAATACAGTTGTACAAAAAAATAAATGCAGTATTTTGTTGCTGTGTGGTTATTTATTGCTATACTGTGGAATACTATGGTTGCCGTTGGTGCATTGAGGCGGCTGGTTGCAGATGTGGCTCCTTAAAGTTGTGCAGTATGACCATATAGCCATCGGACCAATAAAATGTTGCCCACCCCTGGCCTAAATCCTTAGATAAGAAATAGAACAGACATTTAACAGACATGCTATGTGGTCTCCAGAATTATTATTGTCCTCAATGAAGGTTCCTCTTTTATTATGGTTGTCTGTTTTGGGGTCACCATTACTATTATTATTTGCTCTAGGGTCTCCACTATTATTATCCACCTGGTCTTTTTTTACTATGGTTGTTGTTGGTGCATCTAGGGTGCTGGTTGCTGATGTGGCTCCTTTGGTGCATCTACCACCAAAATGAAGGATTGTATGCAAATGAGCCTGAGGGGCTCCAGGCTCCATTAACAACTATGGAGCCTGGAGCCCCTCAGGCCCATTTGCATACAATCTTTCATCCTGGTGGTAGATGCCCTTTAAAGTTGTGCAGAATGATCATATGGCCATTGGACCAGTAAAATACAAAAATATTCTTCCACTGAAATTGTTGGCTCAACATAAAAAAACAACGCCTTATATTCTGAGTGGATACTTAACGGAATATAAAGAATGTCAGTCAAAATCCACATTGAAAAGCCAGACACTGGATTTTGACCCATTGGGTTAACCTATGGAGCATAAGGAACTGATAATAAAAGACACAATGACAGCAGGCTGGAATATTTATATTATATGGCAGTTCCGGTTTACCTGACAAATTCGATCTACATTTTCCTCTGTAGGCATCACAAAATATATGGCAGGAACATCTGGGATGGCGTCCCGGTCAGAGTGCAGGAGACTGGGAAAACAACAAGGGTTTTGTTACAACCTATTGTTGGAGTCACTATCCTAAACCATAGCAAAACTGTTCCTGTACTCACAGGTGTAAGGTGACTCCCATGTCTCGGAGTTCCTTCACAGATAGCAGAGGGGAGATGATGTCCTGGCCCATCCGATCGTAAATAAGAACCTGGGGTGCAATAAGAAAATACACAAATTATTACATTTTTAAGGTTTTAGAAAGAATTTTACATTGATTTAAAATAGAATTTGCTCCCAATTTCAACACTGGATAAAACATCACTTCCAATGGAAAAAAAAGAAAAAGAAGCCAAACGTAAGCTGGAAAAACAATCCTGAAAAAAATCTACCACCAGAATCAAAGAGAATGAAACAAACACATTTACATGCTGGGGTGTGCCCCCTCTGGCAGGATCCACTCTTCCATTAACTCCGTATGCCCTTGGTTTGGCTTTAAAAACTAAGAGAGGGCACACAGCAGTATGTCAATGTACTTGGTTTACAATCCTTCATCCTGGTGGTAGATGTCCTTTAATAAAATAAAATAAAAACAAATCCCCTACCTTCCATACTGGCTCTCCTGCTGTGCTCTTCACAAGTGGGACATTAAAATTCAGCATACGCTTTAACGCAACTACAAAAGAAGGGTAACAAGAGCCCCGATTACTATGGATGATCTTAGGGTGGTTTCACAAAGGTTTTTTTATTTCACATCAGTGATTTTTTTTTACTAACCCACCTTTGGCTTTTGGACACTAAGGGCTTATTCAGATGGGCGTGTTCTCAACAAATTATGACATGTGATGTTCGTGTCCCTGTATCCATTCCTTTAAGTAAATCTACCATCAAAATCCATCATGATAAACCAGGGGAATTACCCATAGATCCAGGGACCGGGACTGTGGGAATCTTCTTATATTTATTATATATGGCCTCCTTCCTTGTAATACAACTTTACAAATTAAATTAATGAGCCATAAAGGCCCTGCAACTTTATTGAAAAAGCCATTGTCCTTACAAACAGAAAAGGTACAAAAAAAAATTGCTTCAGGAGATTTGGACTAAGTTTACATGTTAAACACTACACGTTGTATAATCACTGCCTGCCTGACTGTTAGGACCCCACAATCACAAAAATGCATCTGTCTACCCAATATAAATGCAGGTTACATTGTCAGTCCCTTTCTCTTTATGGGAGGGCTAGAGACAGCAGAGGCTGTGTTTGGCTTCTTTTAAGCTTTGTGTAGTCTGCGGTGTGGTGTGTGCATTGCTTCTAGCACATAGGACAGTCAGTTCACAGTACAAATCCAGGCAGGAATAAGACCTGCTCTATGATTTGCAGCCTGCAACATGCCTAAGCACACTGTGACTGTGCACAAGTCAATGGGGTTGTGAATAAGCCATCGTCTTTGCAGCTAGCCACAGCCACAAACTGCAGTCATGAGCAGCTTCTCTTTTTAATGCTTCTTTCTTCTCCAGTGAGCAGTGCATCTGAAAGCTTTGATTTGGATGCATTTTAAAAAACAACACGTGACTTGTCTGTGCTGCTGAGAATCTGTACAGGAGCACAAAGGCTGAGAGCTGAGGAGTCTGCAGCACAGAATAGCCACTTGTTTTTTGAAATGCATCTAAACAAAGCCCAACCCCTAGGACTACACAGAGGGTTCTGTCAGGGAGCAAGGCAACTTATAAAAAAACGATTATATTGTAATGCAAATGATTAGATTAAGTAGAAAGACATATTTGCACTACAGGAGTAATGGGCTTCTGCAACCTGTCTTACAGGTTCCCTTTAGGTATGCGCAGTATATGCAGATAGATTGTTTTATTGAGCTGACAAGTCCTCTTTAAAGAAACCCTTCAGTCACAGCCAATTAATTGAATTGTACCTTGTGCAGGGCCTAAAGGGAGGAAAATTACTCTAGGTTCTAGGAATACAATGAAAATGGGTCCTGCTCTGCTCTTCAGACCCTGCGCCAGGCATCATTCAATGCTTTGACTAGAGTGTTTCTTCAGTCACTAGCCTCCTTATCTGTCTGAAATGGGCAAACCTCAGATGGCAAGCCCAACCCCTAGGACTACACAGAGGATTTTGTCAGGGTGCAAGGCGAGTTATGATACACAATTATATTGTAATGCAAATGTTTAGAAAAGGCAGAAAGACATATTTGCACTGCAGGACTAATGGGCTTCTACAACCTGTCTTTAGTGACAGGTTCCCTTTAAAGCAGCAGCTCTTGAGCCTTTCCCCCGTTATCGCACTGTTAAATTTCAAGCTTTATCAGAACATAGCGAAAAGCTGTAAAACACTGATCAATGGACCTATCCTCCAGCGGTCCAGCATATTCATGAGGGGGCGGTCCTAGGTGCATTTACTCATTGATCCAGGCACTGTGACTGTGGTAATCTTCTTATATTTGTTATCCATGACCTCCTTTCTTCTAATCAACTACAATTATGTTACTGAGCCAGAACATCTCTTAGGGGTATGAAAGAGTCCCTCCGTGCTCTAGCTTCACAAGCTGTTACACTATCTCATCTTCCCACAGCATTTCCCCCTCCCTCTGCCTGATGTAATCACACTGCAACAGTGGAAATTTCAGCACACAGTAGGAGGGGAAAGTGCTCCTGCACAGTGTAAAAACCTGTGAATCTGCAGCACAGAGGGGCTGTGGTAACATCCCCAAAGCCCTGCTGGCTCTTAGTATAATTATAAAAGTAAATATAAGAAGTGAGGAGGCCATGGATAACAAAAATAAGGATATTACCAGAGTGAGGGCGCTTTCACATGATGCGTTGCGTCGCGTTTTGTGATCAAGGCTTTAGCCCTGATCACATGCTGAAGTTACATTGCGTTTCCACTGCATCTGCTTAAACGCATGAAGGATTCTGATGTTGGATTTCCTTTACTAAAGGACAACACAAAGTTTACCATTATTATTCATTTATAACATTCTGTAGAAAATTTAGTAACACTTTGCAGGATTACTGTATTTGAAAAAATAACCAAAACCTGAGGGAAAATGAGTGATTGTGATTTCCCAGCGTATGTTACATCACAGAACCCTGTATAGCTCCATGTAACGTCCTGGCGGAGGGGACAGGGCACTGCCAGGTGATGGGATCTTTGGGTTCATGTTCAGTATAAGACAGGAGTCAGACAATGTGAACAGTGCCCAATAAGAGGCCTCCGTCCTCACCGGTGACAGCCACTAGAGGGGGCTATGGGGGCACACTATGAGGGGGTTTCCTCAGGTGGCTATAACCCCCATTGCTGTCACTGTATACAGTCATTGAACAGATAGTGAACAGCAGCCAGAGGTTCCCCCTCCCTGACCCAGCAGCCATTCCCCCCTCCACCATGACACGGGCCGCTGCTACCACCGCCACATCGTATAAACCCCGCGTATATCCTCCGCTTTTTACCCGTCTGTTTTTCCCGGATAGAGGCCGCCATCTTTGCTCCTTATGCTCCGCCTCTCGGTGTGACGTCCCCATCGGTGACGTGGCGGCCCGAGCTTGTCGTAAGGCCAGCTGTGTCACCATAGCGACCGGGCAGGCGCTAGAATCCACTTCTCGCTTTCCAATTGGCTGAGCCAGTACAACGTGGGCAGCCTCCAATGTGAAACGGAAGTGCGTGCGTTCCAGGGTGGTTGAGCCCAGAGCGGAAGTGTGTATCATCTTTGTAGTCCGCCCTGAGCGCAAATCAGATGGTTCCTGGCTGAATAAGGACAAATTAGAAGGGGTAATCATTATGTATAATACTATATTCAGTGTGTGTTACTTACAGTAAAAATAATATTTGTTTTTCTGGGGGTGGTTAATTTACACCTCAAAAACCTGTGGGAAGTTTATAAGCACAGAACATGTGGCGACAAATCCACCAAAACATATGAGATTGATGGCAATCCCATACACACAATGCAATGGGGAAAAAAAAATCAATGGTGGAAACACATTTGCAAAGGTTGAATTCCACCAGAAGCCGTGGCAGAATTGTGTCAGGAACCGCATTAGAAACAAGCAGATTTCTGCTTGTTTCTGTTGCTTGTGAAAGTCGATGAAGGATTACTCCTAGTGCTAAATCCCGCAGTCATTCCACAACATGTGCAGGAAAAGAAAGTAGTTAAATGAGTGAAGCCCCTCCTCATGTTACATTTCCAGTTTTGAACGTTACGGCATTTTTTTGGGCAGGTTCCATTCTTTTGGTGTTTGGCCATGAAAGAAAGGTCCCCAATTCCCAGTGTTGTTTACACAATAAGATAATTTTTAACCCCTTACTTTACAATTTCCTTCGGTTTTATTGTTGTTTTTGCTCCTATCACTCAGTGATGGTCAGTGTAAGATTCCAGACACTAAGCAGACACTTCATGATCCCTCTGTGATATGAGATTTTGTGTGCTGATAATGTGCTTAGATTATCAGGATACAGGGTTTATCTACACTTTTATTTAGCTACTGATCAGTCTACTAGTATCTAATACATAAGAAATCCAATGATATTCCCTCGACGGGGAAAGAGAGGAAAAACAGCAAACAAATCATAGAGATGCAATGAATCTTTAATGAAAAATGTATAAAAAACATACATAGATGTGTGATAATTGTAAAAACATGGGATGCAGACAACTATACAGGATGGTGAAACACAGAAAAATTGCAATCGGCAGTAGCAACATAGGGAACACAGTAGAGAATTCTACTTGGTGTAAATATGTATCAGGACTAGAGAAGATGTATGATACTGAGGATGTCTGTTAACAAGTGCTAAGGTGCAAAGACATGCCAAGTTGGCACATTGGGGACATAATAAGGCATCCAGAGTGCTGTAACTAAACGTCCTTACCGTGATCAGGTGTGGTGTTACCTATGGCTATGCCGGCTGCAATGCCCCCATTTCTAATACATAGAAAAATAGAGATGAGACAGATCAGAGTTGATCGGATGAATATAAAACACAATAACACTCTCAGCTCTGCTGTCACCTATAACACACACAGTGTTAGCTTTGCTATGCCTCCCTCTACTAGATCAAGACCTTATTTGTCTGTAACTTGTAGAGTAAGTCTCTGTACCGTGGTATCTGGCAGGAAGTGCCTGTGTCTGAGCTGGTCTTGTTATGCAGGAGGCAGAGAGCACTGCAGTGTGCAGATAGGAGAAGCTATTCATGTGAAGAATCAGACCATAGTCAGAATTATGGTCGGAACCTAGGCTACCAAATTGTATACACCTATACTGATAGAGACAGGTTGAAATAGAAAATGTGTTATGTTGTTATCCTGAGTATATTTAAGAATCTTGTATTGATGGGAATACCCCTTTAAAGGGGACTTCTTATATTTGTTATCCATGGCCTCCTTCTTTCTAAAACCAACTTTGAAAATAATGCTAATAGTATTACCAGAGCCCCTCCAGACTGTAGCTTCACATCTGATTACATCAGAAAGAGGGAGGAGAAGTGCTGTAGGAGCTGAGGAGAGGGGAAGACAGGGCTCTAGTATCCACCACCTTCTGACTCATTAGCATCATTTTTAAAGTTGATTTTAAAAGTAAAGAGGCCATGGATAACAAATATAAGAAGATTACCACTGTGACACTGTCACATGGAACCTGTCATCAGAAATTGACCTAATAAATCACTATCAGTATGTTGCCAAGCAGCTGAAAACCTGTAATACAGAAGTCAAGCTCTCTCTTCCTCAGGAAGGCCCCAGCACTGTTATTGATGGTCCTGCATCCAGATACATCACTAACCAGATCTTTCTGAAGTCCGATGCATGACGTCAATCACAGAGGAGGTGGTGTTCAGAGTTTCCCACCTCAGTTAATTTCTTCGCCTTTATAGAATTAATTTACATCTCACTTCAAAGTTGATTTTCAGGTTGATGCCATCACACTGGACCATGAAAGAAACAAAAACTACAAGGTGTTATATTGCTTGAAAATATACTGGTAATGCTTTATTGAACCAGTTGCTGATGACAGGTTCCTTTTAAGGCAAGTTTACACAAGTAAGTTTGGTCTGAGAAGTTGCTCAGTGTATCTGCTGTTCATTCGGTGACCTATTTGATAGGGAAAGTCAATACAAAGCTTATATTAATAGCAGCAGATTTGTGATTTGCCAAAACTATAACTCAGGTTATCCGGGTTTAAAAAAAATTTTATGGCCGGGCTGGGGTGGGCTATTTAAACATAATAAAAATGTACTTACCTCCTCCGGTGCTGCCGATGTCCCGCGCCGCGGCCCGTCTTCTCCGTGCGCCGGTTTCATTACACCGGCGCACAGGGAGCTTGCGGCCAGCCGGATGCTCCCATGCGCACCATCTCCCAGCGCTTACAACGCTGAGAGATAGGGACGGATGGGAGGAGCCGTCCACAACGCGGACCGGAAGCTCCCTGTGCGCGGCTTCCGTGCCCCTGTTTGTTTACAGGGGCACGGATCGAAGTGACCGCGGCGCGGGACATCGGCGGCGCCGGAGGAGGTAAGTTCATGTTTATTATGTTTAACTATCCCTCCCCAACCCGGACATAAAAAGATTTTTAAACCCGGATAACCCCTTTAAGAAATTATGTTATACTGTTCCCTTACAAAGAGTTGGGTTTCGCCTCCATCTCTTGTGTCACCCCCTCATCTTCATAGACTGTAAGCTCTTGTGTCACCTTCATCCTCATAGACTGTAAGCTCTTGTGTCACCCCCCTCATCCTCATAGACTGTAAAGCTCGTGTCACCCCCTCATCTTCATAGACTGTAAGCTCTTGTGTCACCCCTTCATCCTCATAGACTGTAAGCTCATGTGTGACCCCCCTCATCCTCATAGACTGTAAGCTCTTGTGTCAACCCTCATCCTCATAGACTGTAAGCTCTTGTGTCTCCCCCTCATCCTCATAGACGGTAACTCTTGTGTCACCCCCTCATCCTCATAGACTGTAAGCTCTTGTGTCATCCCCTCATCCTCATAGACTGTAAGCTCTTGTGTCACCCCTCATCCTCATAGACTGTAAGCTCTTGTGTCCCCCCCTCATCCTCATAGACTGTAAGCTCTTGTGTCACCCCCTCATCCTCATAGACTGTAAGCTCTTGTGTCTCCCCCTCATCCTCATAGACTGTAAGCTCTTGTGTCTCCCCCTCATCCTCATAGACTGTAAGCTCTTGTGTCTCCCCCTCATCCTCATAGACTGTAAGCTCTTGTGTCTCCCCCTCATCCTCATAGACTGTAAGCTCTTGTGTCACCCCCTTCATCCTCATAGACTGTAAGCTCTTGTGTCACCCCCTCATCCTCATAGACTGTAAGCTCTTGTGTCACCCCCTCATCCTCATAGACTGTAAGCTCTTGTGTCACCCCCTCATCCTCATACACTGTAAGCTCTTGTGTCTCCCCCTCATCCTCATAGACTGTAAGCTCTTGTGTCTCCCCCTCATCCTCATAGACTGTAAGCTCTTGTGTCTCCCCCTCATCCTCATAGACTGTAATATCTTGGGTGCAGGACCCTCACTCCTATTGTTCCATACGACGATATGAACTCTGTAATGTTATATTATATTTGTATATGTCCCCTATGATTTGTAAAGCGCTACAGAATATGATGGTGCTATACAAGGCTTATTATGATACAAGAATTCCTTGCAGCATATATCACTATGATGCTCGTCATGTCCTGTCATGGTCACTGTGGTCAACCTTTATAAATATGTTGTCTAAACTGCAATACCAAACCCAGTCTGCAAGGGTGAATAGTATAAGTCAGTGGTGAGGAACCTATGGCATGGGTGGGACTTAGAGCCTTCTCTGTGGACACCCAGGCCCTTGCCCCCACACAACTCACCAGCCAGGAGGAAGCCTCGTGCAGTCCCAGGCACCTTAAGAGATACTACTCTCACTGCTATTTTAAAATGAAACAATGTTGGCCACTTGGGACTGCAGGAAGAGTGAGGTATGGTCATTGCTGGATTATCTTTGGAGGTCCTCCTGAGGGCCCCACAAATTTTCAGAGGGAATATGGATAGGAGCAATGATGATCGTCCAAATTTGCTCTCCTTTCAACTGTGTTGGCATCCGCACAAGGCCAATACGATTGAAATTTGTGAAGGAGCAGGGAGCAATATGTTACTGCTTAAATTGCTGTGTCTGCACTTTGTGGGTTCTGGCTATAGGTTGGGCACTTGGTCTCTAAAAGGTTCACTATCACTGGTATTAGGGCGATGCCACACATGGCGTTTTGAACCCGTTTTTTTCAGCAGTCCGTTAAGAAACGGATGCGTTTTATGACCATTTGCAATCAAGATAATGGGTAAAACCTGTTTTAACGGACTGCTTAAAAAGGACCAAAAACGGGTTCAAAGCGCCATGTGTGGCATCACCCTAAGATGGAGACAAAGGTGTCCTTTGCAGCCCACGTGTCAGGTAAGCCATTTTAGGCACAAACGGGTCCGTAGAAATTACAGCTGTATGTGGGCCCAAAGAAAGATGTCATATTTTTATCAACTTTGGTACAAAGTATAAATCAGCATAAAATCAGTTAGAATTTCTCAACTTGCCCCTTATGTCCTGGTCCTAAGGGCGATGCCACACATGGCGTTTTTGGTCCGTTTTTTCCCAATTATCTTAATAGATAAACAGATTGTAAGCAGCCAAATGCATGGTAAACGGCCAAAAACGGACTGAAAACGCCATGTGTGGCATCACCCTAAAATGTTTCCTACTTCTGCATTCTCTTAAGAATGTGCTAAAAATAAAATAGACAAAAAAAAAAAAAAAAACACACAAAAAAATGTAACCACTTAAATTACTATTTAATTTAAACAATAGTATTATACAACCCATAGAAATGAAACGGATGGAAAAAAAATAAAAATACCATTAAAAAAAATCTTATGACAAACAAATCATTGCAGTCGCTCGCAGGACAGAACTCCGCAACTGATATCATACAGTAATAGTTATACTGCAATGTGTACCCATATAGATATGACACTGAAAACAATTGTTCCTAGAAACATAATACAAGAGGAAGAAAAGACAAAAAAAAAAACAAAAATAAAAAAGGGAACACATAAATATAATACAGAGCCAATCCTTTCGATTGGTAGCTTAATCCCACAATGTTGGTAACCTGCGAGGTCAGATTTTGACCTGTAAAAATGATGAGTACGATGTCATCAATAGGAGGTGTTACCCCTACCCCATAGTGTTCACACAATGCTGTACAGAGAGCAGAGTCACTTCTCAACAAATAATGAGGGTTCAGGACGACTTCAAATCCCATTTCACACATGGGCAGATGGTAAAACTGTTCTCCTCTGCATGGTTAAAGCTAAAACAGCGCCACACCTGACCATAGGTTGTTCCTAGTATTGCAACCCAGCTTCATTTATCTCTGTACAGCTGAGCTGCAATGGTTTTTTTTAAATCCCAGGCTACCCCTTTAATGGTAATTTAGGTTAAGTGTGATTTAGGGTGATGGCACACGTGGCGGTTTGAACGAGTTTTGGCCCGTTTTTAAGTAATCCGTCAAAAAACGCATGCATTTTTGACCAGTTTCAATTAGGATATATGGTCGAACCTGTCAAAAACGCATGCGTTTTTTGACAGACTGCTTAAAAATCCACCAATATGCATTCAAAATGCCATAAATGCCATCACCCTTAGAGTCTACAGAATTGCATAGAGCAGGCGAGTCAGGGGATGAGATGATAGATTTAGTCATTTATAGTAAAAAAAAAAAAATAAAAATAATAATATATATTTATTATGATTAAGGATTAGTCCTATTTTAATAAAGGGCATCTACCACCAGGATGAAAGACTGTCTGCAAATGAGCCTGAGGGGCTCCAGACTCCGTTAACAAGTATTGAGCCTGGAGCCCCTCAGGCTAATTTGCATACAGTCCGTCATCCTGGTGATCGATTTGAGATTTGAAGGGGGCTGGTACTATGTGGCTTTACAAGCAGTAATACAAAGCACCCTGCTGTACAACATATAATGCTAGTCTTGTTAGCAAGGTGGTTGACAGCCCCTTTAAGCCATCCTTATAAAGGGCTTTTCTGGTCTCCAACTTCTAATGTACATAGACAAGATAGAGAGGTGACTGCTCCCGTCTATAATGGATTGGTCATCTTGTCCCAACCCTCATTGAAGTGAATGGGAGATGTACTGACACTCTGTGGACCACAATATCACCACTGATGGTCCCAAAGCAATTAACAACGAGTGACCAATCCCTTACAATGATAGTTTAGGGATGGAAATCCCTTTAAAAGTAATTGGTCAAAAACGGCAGTTTCCAAAATCTTTTTTTTTTCTCCCCAGCATACTGCAAGGCACTGCAGTAATATGTCACATTAGAATTTGGCCATGACAGCTCTGCCAAACCCATTCCATGTGGTCATCGATCAAGGAGTCTCTACAGGGTGCATTCACACGTTCAGTTTTGAACGCACCCTGAGGATCAGGGGATTCTGGACAGCAAAAATGGTGCTGTATGCGATAGGGCAGTGATGGCTAACCTATGGCACGGGTGCCAGAGGTGGCACTCAGAGCCCTTTCTGTGGGCACTCAGGCCATCACCAGAGATGACTCCAGGTATCTTCCTGCAGTCCCATACAGCCCAGGACTTGCTGTGCACAGAGATATATTAATGTGACAGCTCTACCTGGGACTATTTTCTGCTTTATTGGTGTCCTCAGGCGCTGGTATCAATGAAAACTGAGACATAGAAGGGAGTATAAATCACAAATTAAATTTCTGTGTTGGCACTTTGCGATAAATAATTGGGTCTTTGTTGTAGTTTGGGCACTCGGTCTCTAAAAGGTTTGCCATCACTGCGATAGGGTCTCTTAATAATATGTACAAAACCTGGGAAACACTGATTATCGCCACCCGATATTTATTACTATGAATATGCATTCCCTTCTGTGGGCATCATGTACCCAGACCGGAAGGCATTTTCATGAGGACAAATTCCCACGTCGGCAAATTAATGTTATTGTTTATATGATGAAAAAAAATAGGGCGATGTCACACATGCGTTTTTGGTCCTTTTTTAAACAGTCCGTTTGCCATGCGTTTGGCTGCTTACAACCTGTTTATCTATTAAGATAATTGGGGAAAAACGGACCAAAAACGCCATGTGCGGCATTACCCATAATAACATTTTCCAATATACTTTCTGTATCAATTTCTCAGTTTTCTAGATCTCTGCTTGCTGTCATTCTATAGAAAGCTTCTATGTTACTTCCAGTGGACAGAAATTTGACCATGGTCACACAGGTGCACAGTTCATTAGTATCAGAAAGTACGGGTGATCGCAGTCAAAGCCGCACCCACCGGGGCAGCCCACGGCCCGATCGAATCGGCGTTAGTTTAGTTACGAATAAAAATACAGTTAAAAAAAAATTATTGGGGGGGGGGGGGGGGACAGTAAAATCTTTACTTTGAGTAGTTTTTCTTTTTGTGTTTTTTTTTTTTAATTTATGAATTATTGTGGCGACTATGCCCGGATCAAGTTAGCTGGTTGTTTTGTCTGTTGCAGTGTTCCTAAATCTATCTTTCCAGGACAGAGGTTTTGCAACTCTTTGTAGATCAAATTAGAGACTTTTTAGGTACAAAACAAAGAAGAACTGACCCATGCTTGGTTCTATACGTGCACCTAAAAAGTTGCCCCTCCCCCCGCAATGAGAGACAAGTGCAAACCCCCCCCCCCAAAAAAAAAAACAGCAACATGCAAATTTAGAACGATACGTAGCACCGCTTAAGTGCCAACTATAAAAAGTTGCAAAAGAAAACAATTTTTTTTTTTTTTTTAAAGAACAAGATCGCCCACACAATGGTTACACTTGCTGATCCCTAGAGAAACCAGATTCATTTCATTAGAAGCCAAAATTCTTATTGTAAAAAATATATTCTTAATTTTCTACAATTTGGTCTATAAAATCTTAATAAAATAAACAATATTTGTCAGATCTTAAAATGATAAAAATATAATCTCGTCAAAGAGAGAACGGCAAGCGAATCGTAGAAAATCCCAAAACGGCACAAAAAAAAAGTTTATAGAGAAGTTTTCCTGAGGAGCTCCTGAACCCATCGAACGGTTTATGACCGGGTGAGACGTTAGAGAGACCATTGCACAGGTACATAGCGGGAAAGCATCAGAGGTCGTCTGCCGCAGGGTCACTCCCATCTTAAGGAACGGAGGTTTAAGAGCTAAGAGCAGCAAGAAGGTAGGTGGCATCTCCCCCACACACGGGACTTCTAGCTCCTATTCTTGTTAGCATGTACGGCCTTGTCCATTTTATTTCTGAAGTCCTCGTAGCTGCAGTCCCCGGGAAGCTCCAGGCTGTTTGTGCTTTTGTTTGTGGCGGGAAATATATGGCTTTCATGGAACAAGATGGTAGGAGGGGGCTCAAAACCGGCGGGGGGAATGGTATCTATACCGGTCGCGAAACTTAGAATGTCCTCCAGTGAAACGGAAGTAGCGCCATCTGCAGAGCAGGAAATGTAAGAGCAGCAAGTTAAGAATACATACATAAGACGGCCACTGAAAATTTCTTAAAACTAAATTATTATGTTCAACAGATTTGTTCGGTTTTTTTCATTATTGGTAATGGTTTTTAAGTACAATGAAACTAATCTCAACTCCTACAGACTGTCCCTGGATAGTCTAATTTCCTTACAGAGCTGAAGGAAATATTCTCTAGGTATGGAAGGAGTTAAATCATTAGCCTCTTTTCCTTCTGTTGGGTACCGAACTGCAGATACACTACTCACTAAAGGAGAAGCAGAAAAAGGCACAACAAAGCTTCAACTTAAAATCCATTACAAAAAATACTATCAACATCTGTACTATTAAAGGTAACCTACCACTTAGAATACAGTTTAAACCATACATTACTTTAGGTTGGTACAGCAATGAAATGTTTAGTCATAAAATCCAGCGATTTTGGCAAAACACCAGCTTTTAAAATGATACTAATAAGGCGCTCCAAGCAGGTCACACCAGGGCGCTTACTGCTCTGCCATTATCCCAAGTATGCACGCCTCCAGTGTGTGTCAGATTACACATGCGCAAGAGTTCCTAAGAGCTTGTTGATATTACCGGCTCTCAGAGGGGAGGGGTGTAATCTGTGGTTATCTTATATTTGTTATCCATGCCCTCCGTCCTTCTAAAATAAAACTTCTATAATTATGTTTATGAGACAAAAGGGTTAGGGGGGCCTTATCAGAGCCTTTCCATGCAGCAGCTTCATAGGCTGTTAGACTGCGTAGGAGCACTTTCCCCCATCCCACCGTATGCTAAAACTAATCAAGGTAGGTCATGCATCTTTTGGGAATAAATGCCAAAAGGAGAGTAACAGGTGTCCCCATGTACATTTAAGAGATAAACAAAACTAACCTTCTGTGTCTTCCAGATACTCCTCCCAAACATTGACAGCATTACACTGCTGATCGTGTCTGAGGCTCCTATGGAATGAGATGGTGAAGAGGTCCGCCAATGCCTTTGCAGATAGCTTCTCAGGTTTCATGCACAGTACACTCCAAAACGCAGTTGGGTACGTCTGAATCTTCTCAAGAATGCCCAGTGTCCTCAAGCCTTCCTTAAACCTAAAACCACAACATGACCATAAACTATTTTATCTAATTCTAACAAAATTTCATGGTTGGAAATCTCTGGGTGTTGTATCAATCTCTACATTGTAATGGATGGTCCTCAAAAAGCTCATCAGTGTTTATACCCCTCCTCTAAAGGGGCAAAGGGATTTTCCAAGAATCTGGAAAACTCCTAGGAGGCTCCGCAAGGATGCTTCTGCTTCACTCTAGTAGTTCTTTTTTCAGATAGAAGTTCTGGGAGGGGGAAGCCACAGAAATTGCTTGAAGTGGCCTCCACGGATCATAGGACATCACTTCTGTCCATCATGTGAGGTCACTTCCTTTGTCCCCAGTACTGAAGCAGCCAAAGTTTTACTCATTATCTGAATCCGGTCTCCCAATTCCTGGGAACACCCAGTGTGTGTCTGTCATGTCAAAAAAGCCTCCCAAATCAATATTACAGGGGCAGAGACAACCCTTTATTGTCCCCTTAAAGGGCATCTACCACTAGGATCAAATATTGTAAACCAAGCACAGAATTTGATCTTCTTTTAGATTTTAAATTTAAGCTTAAGCTTTTAAAATTACGCAAATAAGCCTGAGGTGCTATGGGCTCCATAGGCATCAATGTAGCCTGGAGCCCCTCAGTCTCAATTGCAAAATTGCAAAGCCTTTTTGTCTTAAAAACAAGGGCACAAGAAGCTTAAAGTAGAGCGGATTCTGCCAGAGGGGCACACAGCAGTACGTTAGTGTGCTTGGTTTACAAACCTTTATCCTAGTGGCAGATGTCCTTTAATGTAAAAGCTCAGTTAAAGGAAACCTACCGGTATCGCGGTTTAAAACACTTTTTAAACTTTATAGCCGGCGCAGGGAGGTACGCGCTCGGCACTTACCATGCGCGCGGCTACATAGGAAGTGAAGGAGAGCCGCGCGCACGGTAAGCGCCGAGCGCGTACCAGCCTGCGCCGGCTATAAAGTTTAAAAAGTGTTTTAAACCGCGATACCGCGGTTTAACACACTAACAAAAATAAGCTCCGGCACCAGCTCAGCCTGAGCTGGTGCCCGGTATTTCCATCAGAAACCTGCCACTACAAGTGGTAGGTTTCCTTTAATAGCTCGCTGGGTTATTGGAGGTTATCAAAAAACTACTCTGACCCCACAAAGAAGCATGCATCCTTACTTATTACAATAAGGAAGTGGTGCCATAAAAAACTGCAATACTAGCGAATAGGTATAGAAATCTATTATTGTGTTTCCAAAAATGTTACCTTTCCAGCGGTTCCTGCACTCGGCCAATGACGTGGTAAGTCAATATATTCTTGACCAAAATGCTTTTGTCGCTGACAGTTTGTATAAGTCGCAGAGTGCCGGTATTCTCCAGGTACTCGTAATACTGAGCAGTGACTGCCTTCAAATCACTGATCCTGTGACAAGACTGTATCTGTGATAATGCAGAGGAGCAGGTTATTCACATATGAAGACATGTGGACAAATTATCATTCTACAACCTCACAACTAAATGATAGATACCATTATGGTTACATTCGCTAAGTTATGAGGCGATATGAGTGGTGACCAGCAGTACAATTCTGCCATCTCCACTGTGTTTCTTTGCAGAAGAAAAATGTATGAAACTAAATTTACTATTCTTCTCCTTTCAGTAAAAACCTTGAGATAAGAACAACGCATTAAACCAGGTATCTGTCTGACATGAATACAAGTTTAATATTTCATAACGTGGTGGGGCTCTGTTTTCTCACTATAATAGGTTTAGTCTGCGGCTTCTTGACACAATGTATTCTGAAGTGTATAGTCCAGGTAACAACATTCATGTGTTCTGGAGATCCAATATGTTCTGCTACTGTAATAAAGAATGATTTCAACATGCCTTACCCCCTTTTTTTTTTTTGTTACAGAGTGTAAAGGTAAACTTGTACCCACTGGAGTTCATCTATCGACTAAATTGAAGTGTCACTTCCCAAAAAAACAGTTTTGGTCTCAGGCCAAATCATGTGATCTGCAAACCCAGAAGTGCAGTTAGTGCAGCTCCACCCCTGGTCTTTAGAGTCTCTACACTTGGACCCACACGGACTAAATATATCCTTTATACATTTCCCCTAGTTTGGAATTCCAAAACTTTCGAATACAAAAAAAAGTTCATCATAATGTTTGAAATATTATTACCTGAGGACTTCCCAAAACAACCCAACCAGTATTTACCTTCAATATTGCCTGTAAGACATTAGGATCTGCTACATCTTCTAACATTGGCTGCACAAGGTGAGAATCATATATAAGACAATAGAAGAGGGTCGGTGAAAAGAAGCTTGGTGCTGGTCCTCCATGAACCAAGGCAATGGCCACCATCCTGCCTGCCTCATAGTACAGGTCATCATTTAGTGCTGTGGAACAAGAAAAGCGTTATATTAGTCAAATGTGAATGAATGAATGAATGTATGTAAGAGCAGAGCTAAGGGTAGGACGTTGTACATCTAAAAATAACTTTTCATCAACAATGACATACACCGAGTTATCAAAAATAAAAAAAGAAAGAAATCAAGGTGATCTAAACTAAAGTCCAAAGCCCAGAATGATGAGGAATTAGCAGGCACCCAGACATTGAACTAGAACTATTAAACTTACCGTTCAGGTTTAATGAGAGGTTTTTCCGTTCCGTTCCTTCAAACGCGTAGGAATTCTGGACAGCGTCAAGCAGCAACTTAAAATAACTAGAGGGAGACAAGTTTTCCATTTTCCCCTTATTATTAGTACAAGTTATCTGCAGAGAGTCCCACGGAGAGAAACTTTTCTTGCGGAAACATCTAAGAGAACTGTTCAAGACTGACTTGCTTTGTACTTTTACAGTGAAAGCTGAATGACTGATCTGAGACTTCAGCTCCCGGAGGATATCAGAGATGTGTCTTTGAACCTGCCTGTAAGGAGAAGGCGCACATTAGATTATTGAAAGAGACGACAGCTATAGGAACGCAGTATGACCACACGGATGTACTTACTTCAGAAGAACCTGCTTTGATGTCCTCGACTGCCTTCTACATTTTGGAGTTGGTTGTCCATCATTATCAAGGGTTTCCGACCAATTAAGAGATTTGGGGTGAGATCTTTTTACTACAATGAAAAGAAAGAAACGTCATGACTACTTCAGTCTATAGAAGCCGACTCTGCAACTAAAGCGGTTGCCCAAGCCTTGTAAGAGGAGTTTTCACATCACCAAGGATTATTCCCTTTCCCGACCTTTCATCCACTCACCAACTCAAGCACATCAATGGTTTTAAAGTCATTGATGAATAAGCGGTGAAATCAGTGCAGATACACACAGCTCAGGCCGTCTTATTTCCTATTGACTTCAATGGTAGCCGAACCTGCATGACACCGCTGCCACTGGCTGATCAGTGGGTTTGACGGTTGTGATATCCATTTAAATACCCTATGAGTGACCTATGCTATAGATGGGTCATTAAAAACTTTAGGCCTGCAAAACCTTTAACAGGAATCACTTCACCGATTGCAGCACCATTAGAATTAGAACCATTCCATTAGTTTTGACACCCAGTTATCCAATGAGGCCCTTTAGGGTCAGGTCTCCAATGGAGTAGACCGCATAGGACCAGCCAACTGGTCTGCTTTTTCCATGAAACCTCTTTTCTGGCATCAAATGGCCCAAGTTGGACACACATGCTGAAATAAGTTGGCAGAAAGATCCAAATAGGTTAGCAAACTACAGTATATACTCGAGTATAAGCCTTGGGTAGCTCTTCTAATATATTCATGTGCGCGGGCGCCGGCTCCAGATGCGCGACACGTCTCCTTTCTTCATGACGGCTGCAGGTCCACAACAGCCCCGTGCGCATGGCACAGCCAGAGTACAACTGTGATGTCAGCCGCTACTGGGCCATGCGCATGGACCCGTTGCAGACCTGGCTCCTGCACACGTTAAGTAAGAAGATGCGCTGCCAACGGAGCCGTCGCGGACCTAGAGCATGCGCATATGAAGATAGAAGAGCTGACCTTTTTTTTTTATGGACAGGCTATACGCTTCAGGGGGCTGGCAGGCTATACGCCTCAGGGGGCTGGCAGGCTATATACTGGGGACGCGATGACCAATGCGTTTCCCACCCTAGGCTTATACTCAAGTCAATAGGTAAAATTAGAAGCCTCGGCTTATACTCGAGTATATACTTCTGAAAGCTGAGTTTTTCCCCTGCAAGTCACAGGAGATCAAGCAGAGAGAACACCAGGAGCTCAGATATATCCACCTACCTGGAGTGGAGATGATGCTTTGACATTCTGTACACTCCCATGTCTGGTTCTTCTCAACTGAGGAGCAAGCGATGTGTGTCCCACTGGATCCACAGCACTGGCAGCGCACAATTTCCCATTTACTGTAAAGGGACAAATCAATGTACTTGTAACATAAAACTTTGTTCCAGGATGAATTACATTACGGCAAAAGATAAAGGTCAGGGAAGAATATACCCCCTTCTTTCTTATCCCCCCCCAAATATTTTACAAAATAGTAGTTCCAGTCAAAACAAAACGCTTCCAAAGCCACATATGGATTATTGCAGTAGATTCAACAATTTGAACACACCTTTCTGGAATATTATAATCCCGTCCGTCCCGACAAAGACACTTCGAAACATCACAGCGCTGATGTCGCACTAGAAGCTCCTGGAAAGCATTTTCTTCAAGTTCCCATGATGCATCTCTACAAAGTGAGGAAAAAAAAACAAAACATTAATATATACGAAAACATGGTAAAACACCTATCCATAATATAGGGTATCCATATTTCCAAACGAAGGGGGGGGGGGGGGGGGGTGCTGCTAGTCACCATCCAACTAGTGTGCACCAACACAATATCGAGCCAGAGACTATGTATTGGCTGACCTGTGCTACTGCACCTCATCTTTAATTCTGACCTCCAGTTACCTGGCCTTACCCTATACTGAGAACAGAGCGGTCCCTTCAGCATTGTCCTGATTCTGGTAGCAACTGATCTGGGGGTTCATACCTCTTCAATCTGATATTCATGACCTACCCCAGGGATAAATAAGCCAGCATCCATAAAGCATACCTTTCTGGAATATGTATCCCCATACGCAGCATCTCTGCCTGGAACACGTCTCTATTACTACACACGGTACATCGGAAGAAAAACAGTCCTGCGCTTAGAGCTTGGTGCTGCAAGAGAAAGACATGATGTGTAACTGGGTAAGATGGAAAACAGCAGGAGCTATACCTGGAGAAGAACAATAAGTACCTGTAGGCAGTCTCTGTGGTACCAAGATGTCTTACAACAAGGTCCTCGTAGAACATGGTAGGAAGGAACATGGTCAACGTTCTCCAGGCATATCATACATGGACTGGACTCCTTACTTTGCGTGGAGAGAGCTTTCTGGACTGGTCGATGTTCCCAACAGAAAGAACTAAAAGAGATTCAAGAGTCCAAGATCAGAAACATCCATAGACTTTGAAAATAACAAGATTTGATGGAAACCACTTCTGTCTGCAGCATACACACGTCAACACACACAGCAATGGTTTCCCCCCTGCAATGACAAAGCTGCTGGATAGAGATGCGCACCACAGCTTTATATGATACATAACAATGAGCAGGAGGTTAAACTTTCCACCAATTAAAAGGGTTTTCCCACCAATCTCAACAGAGCGGTCATACGAGACTGTCTTCTCCATTAATATCGGGGAGCGACGAGGGGTCTGACAGAGGTACCTGGGACTCCATAGGACCCCTCGTTCTGGTATCTGTGTGGATCTCCTTTGGATTGGGCCTAACTTGTTTGGTGGGAAAACCCCTTTAACGGTAACAGATGTTCTTCTCATGCCACAAGGTACCTGAAAATGTCCATGAACTGGAAGATGCATTCCTTTTCTGACCCGCAAGGAAAATGATAGCCGCGCTTACAGCGAGGAAACACGCAACCGATAGATGCTCCATTTCCTTTACACACACAGCATTTCTGGGAAAGGGAGGAGAATCATTTTTTTTTTTATTATTTCGAAAGTAGTTACCAAGGAAACAACTTACATTTGTAACTTATAGGTATAATCCCTGCTGGGACATTAAAGGAAATCTACCATCAAAATCCTTTATGATAAACCAGAGACACTTGCTCACAGATCCAGGCACCGTGACTGTGGTAATCTTCTCATACTTTTTGATATACCGATATGCCTCCCCTCTTTGACCTGCATCCCTTGACCCGTTTTCCTGCTACAGTAAATATAGAAGAGGTCTAGGCAATGTGGCTCCATTCATTAATTTCTAAGGACATTCCAAGAATAGAGATTCCCTGTTCATCTATTTTTGAAAACCCCACTGAAGAGAACAGAGAAGGCTGCAATCCCTACAAACTACTTTCTTGTCATAGGTTTAGTATCCTAGAACTAAGTATACATTGAACATACTACATACTTACCAATTTCTTGGCTCTGCTTAATTCCTTCTTAATGTCACTGACAAGGAATCCATATATACCTTCATTCTCATTGCCCCGTTGCCAAATACCACTGGAAAGCAGCTAGAAGAAAAATATTTCACATCAATACTATTGTCATCTGAATAGTGCACCATATCATATGTAGAGGTATGACGATGGTACCGCTATTGTTTATTTCTGGTACATGAAAAACCCTTGGATGTGCCAGGAATGTCTGATGGCTGAGATCCTTCTTGAATAATTGGTCCTGCGATAGGAGCTTAGTAGTAGAAGGGACCAGACAGTGAGCAGCTCAATACACACTTTGAGTACACAGAATGTATCCAGATCTAAGCAATGCTTAGAGAAATGTCTCCTACAAAGCATGAGCCCCTCTGTGAGCTGCATGGACAACGAGAGGTCTGTCCATAACCGTAAGGACTAGGGAAGAGGAAGTCATGTCTTCCACCACCCTGATATCAGTACTCACCAGACAGTAATAATGCAGAGTCAAGTTGTGTTCTCTGTAGGTTTTTTTCTCCCCG
This sequence comes from Engystomops pustulosus, assembly GCF_040894005.1. Lineage (NCBI taxonomy): Eukaryota > Metazoa > Chordata > Amphibia > Anura > Leptodactylidae > Engystomops > Engystomops pustulosus. Next base: position 33,215,968 of record NC_092417.1, read on the forward strand.
TATTTCTCGATGCAATCCTCAGTCCGGCCACATAGCATGCAAGCTGTGGAGATCATACACGGAGAGATGTTTACCACCAAGGGTAGGATCAGGCGTGGGATTTACAACCCCTCAAATATAAACACGAATGTTAAAAGCCCATCATTAAATAGGAGATAAATCCCACTACCAATAAAGAAATTGTACTCACGTAAACTCCCCGCGGATGAGGAGCTGGAGGCGCTCATTGTGATACCTTCAGCCTTTGGACTTCTGCAAATAGAACATACATATATAAGTGCACAACTCATGGAAAATGTGGTGACATTGAATATATCTGATTAGACTCAAAATCCTGCCACATCAAGTGAAATGGTGGCTTTTATAACAAGGGGTGCTCTGGTTTTAGGGCTACATCTTATATATATGTGCATTACATACTGGTAATCTAAAACAGCAAAGAAGTGAAACACAACATCTATAAGGAAATTAGAGAAGAACATCACATTTATAGAAATGCCTTTATGTGATTGGCATCTCAATTATTCAGGACAGGAGTAGCCATGTAACTGTGGAAACAGCAAAGAGGTCACACACATGGAACTGTGGGTACACATCCATTGCAGCCAAATCCCCAGGGATCTAACACTCACTGTCAACACAATGGAAAAGGGGATAAATGTTGTAAATGGATAAACACCTGATGCCCAGTGCACATCTTCGTCAGCTCTTCAGTTACTTATTTCAGCTATTTTGAGCCAAAACCAAGAATGGAAAAAAACCCACATTCTCTATGGAAAGTCATGCATCTGTTCTGTGTGACTGAAAACCTGATGGAGATGTGAACTGAACCTTAGACCTCGGCAGATGGAATGTGTGGGTCCAGAGGAAACGGACCCGATCCCACCGACTGCACACATTGCACATGTCCTGGCATAATACAGGGAAATGATTCAAGGTCCCATTAAAAAGGAAGCACTTGGGCATTTCCTATGCAAGAACATCTTTTCTAAAGCAAACAACATTGTTTATGGTCTGTTCTAGATGGTGGACAAGGCTGTGGGCAGCAATAGGAACTGCTCTTTACCCCCCTAGCATAGTAATAATAATGTATTTATATAGTGCACACATTACACAGAACTTGCCAAATCAGTCCCTGTCCCCAATGAGGCTCACAATCTCATCAACCTACCAGTATGTTTTGGAGTGTGGGAGGAAACCGGAGGACCCAGAGGAAACCCACACAAACACGGACACAGACCAACAATACAACTCTATGGGGGCAGACAGCTCACAGCAAATATATTTAAAGGGGTTGTCAAAGCACATGATCCCAGCACTGGGAGCCCCAACGATCAGCAAGTTATACCTTATACCTTAAAGGGGTTATCCAGGTTTTAAAAATAACTGAGGACGGGCTGGGGTGGGCTAGTTAAACATAACAAACATCTACTTACCTCGCCCGGCGCCGCCGATGTCCCGCTCCGCGGCCGGTCTTCTCTGTGCGCCGGTTTCATTACAGGGGCGGACATGGAGCTTCCGGCCGGCTGGAAGCTCCTATCCGAAACCATCTCTCAGCGCTTACAACGCTGAGAGATAGGGACGGATAGGAGGAGCCGGCCACATCCCGGACCGGAAACTCCTTGTGCGCGGCTTCCGTGCCCCTGTAAACAAACAGGGGCACGGATCGAAGGGACCGCGGCGCGGGACATCAGCCGCGCCGAAGGAGGTAAGTCCATGTTTATTATGTTTAAATAGCCCGCCCCAGCCCAGCCATAAGAAATTTTTAAATCCCGGATAACCCCTTTAATTCTGTTAGACAGCTTTTCCCTAGCAACGTAGAAGTCACATTGTAACTAGGGGGCACTTTACAGCTACAGTAACTTTACAAACTAAGGAGAATTTGTTAATGAAGTATATTAGAAAAATGATCACAACTTCCCCCTCCCCACAATATCAAAAATCATCTGAAATGACAGCTACTCTTTAAGTATTTGTCATCCAGGCTCTGTTCATTTAGGGGTTCTGATCCTGGTTCTTAGCGGAGGACCACACAACAGTAGTAGTAGTAGTAGTAGTGGACCACACAACAGTAGTAGTAGTAGTAGTAGTGGACCACACAACAGTAGTAGTAGTAGTAGTGGACCACACAACAGTAGTAGTAGTAGTAGTAGTGGACCACACAACAGTAGTAGTAGTAGTAGTGGACCACACAACAGTAGTAGTAGTAGTAGTGGACCACACAACAGTAGCAGTAGTAGTGGACCACACAACAGTAGTAGTAGTAATGGACTACAAAACAAGAGTAGCGGTAGGTCGAGTAGTAGTAGTAGTAATGGACTACAAACCAACAGTAGCGGTAGGTCGAGTAGTAGTAGTAGTAGTAGTAATGGACTACAAACCAACAGTAGCGGTAGGTCGAGTAGTAGTAATAGACTACAAAACAACAGTAGCGGTAGGTCCAGTAGTAGAGGACTATACAACAGTGGTAGTAGCAGTAGTAGTAGTAGAGGACTTTGCAGCAGTGATTGCACTGGTATCCAATCACCTCCCAGCAGTGATCTATTATTACTATCACCGGCCTTAGATGTGATGACCTCATATACAGTACAGGACCAGAGGCCAGTGATTGGCTGCGGTTATCACATGGATGTAAGTGATGACATCACAGACACTAAGTAAACAATAACTGACAGGGAGCGCTAGAGCAGTGTAACACAAAGAAGATCCAGAATAATCATTTAGAAGGAATTGTCCAAAATCTGCCCCGAAACCCAGAAATATGATAACACATGTATATATCATATTCATGTGTTTTGGTATAAATTCTGGACAATCCCTTTAAAATGATTATTCTGGATCTTCAAGTATTTTTTTTTATAAAAAAAAAAAAAAAAAAAAAAAAAAAAAAACCAACAAAAAAAACCATGATCCAAAAGTACAAGAGAGAGAACACTCAGTGTGGGGATGTACAGCTACATTGAGACTACAAGTCCCAGCATGCCCGGACTCGCTATGAGTTGTAGTCACCCAACAGCAGCACAGAGCACCACTGCTATACCCCTGCATGAGCGCCCTCCATAGGACACAAGTACATACCCAGAGCGGCGCTCTCCTCACCACGACCCGAGCTTCTTCGCTTTCTCCTTCTCTCCCTTCTGTGTTTCAAACTGCCCCGCAAATTCAAACCCTAACATCCGGCTCCAACCCGGAAACCACAAGATTATGGGGCGGTGCTTGCGTGTCACGACGGGAGGAGTGGGCAGGCCGTGCGTGTCACGCCTCGCTATCACTGGATCATGGATCATACCATTGAATAGCGGGGAGAGGGGGAGGTAACTATAGTGGCTATAGAGAGAAACGATAACGTTTGTGTCATGGTTTAGTTCTCGCATGCGCAGTAACTCATAGGACGTGTAGGTATTCGATGTGGTTTAATGCCGGACGCTAGATGGCGCTGCAACACGATAATGTGCATGAGATGTGCGTTTCTGCAGGGATATGCGCGTTGTTATTCCCAGTTATCACCCACATCAGACCATTGCTATATGTTTTCTCTCTATTTATTAGACCAAGTACAGGAAATCCGGCAGTAGTTAAAATTATTTGGGAAAAGTGGGAGTTCTGCCCCGGGTTTGCAAAAAAAAAAAAAAATGCTAAATTAAAAAAAAAAACCTGTGAATCCTAAGGACATGTTCACACTGTGGTTCATAGAAAGAGAGAAGGGGGACGTAAAGATACACACAACTATTTATACCAAACACACCTATATATATATATATATATATATAAATACAGGCAGTCCCCGGGTTACATACAAGATAGGGTCTGGAGGTTTGTTCTTAAGTTGAATTTGTATGTAAGTCGAAACTGTATATTTTATAATGGAAGTTCTAGACAATTTTTTTTCTTTTGCCCCAGTGACAATTGGAGTTTCAAAATTTTTGGTGTAATTGGACCAAGTATTATCAATAAAGCTTCATTACAGACATCTTACAGCTGATCATTGCAGTCTGGGACTATAGTAAAGCATCCAGAGAGCTTCACCAGAGGTCACAGTGGGCAGAGGGGTCCGTCTGTAACTATGGGTTGTCTGTAAGTCGGGTGTCCTTAAGTAGGGGACCGCCTGTATTTATATATAAATATACAAACACACAGACAAATATATAAATATGTATTGTGTTTATATAGACGCACACAAACACATCTATATACAAATACACACACACACACACACTATAGAAAGATAGATAGATAGACAGATAGATAGAAAGATGGATACATAGATAGTAAATGTGTATATTATCGGCTACAAATTTTAATTCATTTTCCATTTCTGGCTGTCCCCTTCTATTCTGTCCTGGGCAGCGCACATAGGGGCACATATACTTACCCGTTCCGTCGCGATCCACGAGGTGCATTGTCCGACGAGGATTCGGAGCTGCCGCGATTCACTAAGATCGTGCGTCAAATTTCCTGCATGTGTAGCAATTTTGAATGTTAAATCCCGTGCTCAGTCCAAATCAGTCAGGTTGTCCGACGGCCACGCCCCCAATTTGTGTTGCATGAAAGTCGGCGTATTTGAGCCAAAATCCGACCATGTGCGCCAAAAACCCCTGTTAAATGCGTTGCAAAACGGAAAAAGTCGGGAAACCCGTCGAAAATGCGCCCCATGGACCCTTAGTAAATGTGCCCCATAGTGTATACACAACACAACATAACAAGTCCACATATGTAACATTCAATGTTCTGCTGGCAGAATAAAGGGACTGTTTATGGTTACACATAGGAGGGGGACGCTCTCTGCATGCAATTCTATGGATGCTGTTTAGTTAAGTGAGGCAAGAGAATAGGCAGGGCTGTCACCATTGTAATAATGACAATGTAAAGCAGATTTGGGTGAGTATGAGCCAAGTCACAAAATTGACCATGTGCTAGATGCAATATGCCACATTTACTAAGGTCTATGCGACATTTTTTTTGTTGGACTTTGCACATTCTTTTATGTACAAACTGCTTGTACGGTTATTTAAGAAGTGTCCGCGCCACATATGTGTCACACAAATTCATGCGACAAATTTCGTTCCGGGTGCTCAGTCAAATTTATCATGCAAAGACAGACAGGAGTGTGTCGCAGAGTTGGTGCACTCTGTCGGGGCAGTGCAGGGGGCACCAGATTCATGAAGAACGTGCACCAGAAATCTTGAATCTGGCGCCCCCTGTACACTACACAGGTAACTGCACCTAGTATAGACCACACTGTTCTTAGTAACTGGTGAGCCCTAGTATCTGTAAATAGATGTAGAAAGGACATTTGATATCCTACCAGATGGGGGCTAGTAGTGTGTTACCATACTGAGCTACCTAAAAACGTCCTTTTTAGAATTTCCTCTTATATGGGAAATCTCAGCCGTTTGCCTATAAAAAAAATAATTCTCCCCCCAAATTAGGCAGATATGACTCTTCTCACCCCCTTTTCACATGAGATGAGTTAAATGTATTCTTTGCAGTGCTAGTGTCACTTCTTATGTTCTGTAGCAAAGATAATCTAATCGTTCAGATCACATTTCAGATCACATATGGTTTGTAAGCGCCACAGAAAGAGGCAGCTAAAATGCAAGCTAGAGATCCATTCCTGACAATTTTGTAACTGCCTGTATGTCCAATTCTTTAGCTCAGAGAAACATAGGATCAATGTGCTTCTGAAGTGATACTATTATAATGTACCATTTATTGTTCTGACATCATATGGGTAATGACTGCATCCCTTATAGTTGTATCCTGGCTTTTATCTCCTATTACTATTATTCTCTATGTACTTTTCTTAAGTCACTATGTAACTGATGCAATTTACATTGTCTGTATAGTGGATGATAGGATTTATACAAATCCCATCCAAATGTTACAAAAAAATAGCAGGGAAGTAATAGTTCTCCTTAAAGGGGTTATCCGGGTTTAAAATTTTTTTTATGGCCGGGCTGGGGAGGGATAGTTAAACATAATAAACATGGACTTACCTCCTCCGGCGCAGCCGATGTCCCGCGCCGCGGTCACTTCGATCCGTGCCCCTGTAAACAAACAGGGGCACGGAAGCCGCGCACAGGGAGCTTCCGGTCCGCGTTGTGGACGGCTCCTCCCATCCGTCCCTATCTCTCAGCGTTGTAAGCCCTGGGAGATGGTGCGCATGGGAGCATCCGGCCGGCCAGAAGCTCCCTGTGCGCCCTTCTACTGAAACCGGCGCACGGAGAAGACGGGCCGCGGCGCGGGACATCGGCAGCACCGGAGGAGGTAAGTACATGTTTATTATGTTTAAATAGCCCTCCCCAGCCCGGCCATAAAAAAAAATTTTAAACCCGCATAACCCCTTTAAGGAGACTTTGCCAATAAAGGCAATGTGGAGACTTATAGCCATTGATTCTCCACTAGGGAATTCTGGGAAATATATAAATTACATTTTTCAGGATGGGACAAGGAAAACCAGCGCCTCTTCTGGCTTCCTTGTAAGGCAGTCCCCTTAACATGAAACATGACTTTCAATAAGCCTAATGATGTGATGTGGGATTAAAGCCAAATGAGTATATCCTGGAAATCCTAGAAAATGCAATTTGCATATTTCCCCCAAAAATATCACACACAAGTATAGAACCCACAGCAGGGCAAATACTGCTGCAGATTTGTGGTGTAGAGTTAAAAACTACAAGTTATAATACAAAAAGTATTTCTACACAGCGATCATACTCCACCCATAGTGGCAGAGACAGGACTCCAAGCTTTATACCAGAAGCTGGGGTATAATTTCTTGACAACAGAGCAAACATTTCAATGGAAACGCGTATGGGAAAGGGCTACGCTCCCCCCCACAGAGTTTGAATAGAATTTCAAAACGCAATTCAACTGCTGAGTTCAGCACTGTTGTTCCGTGGGGAAGCAGGGACTCCTTGCATTATATAAAACTACTAGCTGTAGCTCACGTCGTTGCCCGATATAGTAAATAACTGCTCCTAGCTATAACAAAATAGAATTGGTTAACAAAATATATTTTATTGTATCTATCTCTCTGTGACTGTCTCTATGTCTCTCTGTTTCTGACGGACTGTCTCTGACCGTCTCTTTCTGTCTCTGTCTTTGATTGTCTCTGTCTCCGACTGTCTCTTTGACCTTTTCTGTCTCTGAGTGTCTCTGACAGTCTTTTTCTGGTTCTGTCTCCGACTGTCTCTGTCACTGACCGTCTCTCTGCCCGTCTCTCTCTCTCTGACTGTCTTTCTCTTTGACTGTCTCTCTCTGACCGTCTCTATCTCTGACTTTCTCTGTCTCTGACTGTCTCTGACCTTCTCTCTTTCTGCTGTCTGTAACTGTCTCTGCTGTCTCTTTCTCTGACTGTCTGTCTCTTACCAATTTTGTCTCTGGGTGTTTCTGTGTCTGTTTGTCTCTGACTGTCTTTTTTTCTTTCTGTCTCTGACTGTTTATGTCTCTGAGTGTTTCTGTCTGTGCCTGTCTATCACCGACTGTTTCTATCTGTCTCTGACTATCTTTGTCTATCTCTGATTCCATTTTTCTCTGATTGTCTCTGACTGTCTCTGCCTGTTTCTGACTCCAGTTTTCTCTGTCTGTCCCTGTCTCCAAATGTCTGTCTTTGACTGTCTATGACTGTCTCTGTATTTATCTGACTGTCTCTGTATTTTTGTCTGACTGTCTTTGTCTCTGACTTTGTCTATGGAGAGATTTATCAGAATTGAACTTTTCTAGTTCATTTTTATATCATTATCACGTCTGCCATCAAGGAAGACCCCAAGCCCAGTAATTAGCCCATCAGCCCAACAAAATTGGCTAATCTTATATGTATGGCTATCATAGTGCTACATTAACAGCAGTTTAGTAGTAGGATGAGGAATGACCTGAATATAAGAGAACACTTGCATTTTTTGCTTAGCAAAACAATTAAAAAAGAACAAAAATAAGATGCAAACAATTTCCGTCTTAAACCTCTAAAGTCAAGATGTTGTATGAGGAAGTGGTAGGAACCGAGAGCAAAATAAGTGATTTCATGCTCCTCATCTGAGCATCAGTTGATGAGAAGTCTTCCTCTCCCATGAAAGCTCGCAGCTATGTGAATTGTTGCAGCTCTTATCAAAATCCGTTACATATGTCCCTGTTAGGTAATTTATCGTTTTAACACTACTAGCGCCCCGTATTTTTAGGGTATTGTTTCCCTTTCATGTAATACACCTCCTCCTGAGACTATTTCGCTCACGCTGCGTTTGGTAAATCAAGTAATACAAGTATCAGCTTGAAGTTTTTTTGCTGACTCGACGCGTTCATCTCGCTAAAAAAACAGCATGAGACATTCATTAATGCATTGCAATGCGTTCAGTCCAACATTGTCCCATTACAATTATTCCATAGACCTGGAATTAATTATTTCCTAATTAGCTCACATTCTCGGCCAAGGGCAAAAATATGCACATGTGGTAATTGGTGCTGTGAGATGGGGCATGTCTGTTTGAGCTGTAACCATCCTCACTTCTCTCCTAACAGATGGCTTCTTTCTAATATTGCATTTGTCTCCCGCTAAGTGCAAATAGCAAATGAAACAAACAAAATAATTTTGTAACCTGCAGTAGTCGCATACAGAAATAACATCCCAACATTTCGTTTGCTGATTCAACCTTTTTCCTCCAGCTGGCAACAACATACAGACAACATATTAGCACATTCATCTCCTGAAGAGTCTTACTGGTGTTCAGGATGAACAAGTGGCTTCACCCAAATTCTATTCCAAAACCAAATGTCGGCCCCTTGCACATGAACATGTGCATGTCGGGCCATAACCTGGGCGAGTACAAGGCCGGGAAGAGGAGAGCAGAAGAGTGAGCGCTTCTCACTCCTCCCTTCTCCATAGAAAGCTGAGCAGCCACTGCCGTAATATGGAGAAATATAGGACATGTCCGGCTCTGTTACGTTGTGGTGAGATACAGCCTGGGCGAGTACAGGGGTATCTACATGAGGCCCACGCATAATGGGCCACATTAACTTACACATCCCATTGACGCCGCCGATCCGGAATGTCCGACGAGGATTCGGAGCTGACGCGCTTCACTAAGAACGTGTGTCCAATTTCCTGCATGTGTCGCTTCCCCGCTCAGGTCTGCCGGAGTTCACTTTCTTCTTCCTGGTGCATGTGAGTGCTGATCTTGCAACACAATTTCATTTTTAAATTCTGCGGTTTGGCCGAAATAGGTCGGGTTGTCCGACGTCCACACCCACCGATTTGTGTCGCATGAAAGCCGGCGCCGGTGCCCCACAATCTGATCGCATGCGCCAAAAACCCGGGGCAATTCAGTGCAAAACTGAAAAATTCGGGAAACCAGACAGAAGTGCGTCCGACTGACCCTTAGTAAATGTGCCCCAATGTGTGCTTGCCGGGGCCATAACCTGGCACTCCTCACCCCTATCCACTTCATAGAAAGCCAAGCACTGGGTGCTTGCCGTAATTGTGACCGGGTGCCATAGACCTCTATGGGATTCGTGATTTGGCCTCAAATTGTGCATCTTCTGGATGGGGCCAAACATTGTGTTTTCAACCATTTTTAGCCTGTTTTCTCCTTCTTTGTCCGCAAAAACTTTCCATGTGTAATTTCTATGTCATTCGTTTTTGCGGATCCGCTTAAATTATATAATTGGCTCCTTTCCTCTATTTAAACCTGATCATTTGATTATTTTCTGGATATGTGCGTTATATCTTAGCCACACAATGCAAAAACGGCAAAAATTTGTGGGCCTCATCTAGAATCCCTCTGTTAAAGTCTGATTTATGATATTTGGCAATTCAAAAATTTCTAATTTCACCGCAAAACCACTCCAGTCACCACCTGGCATAGGAAATAGTCAGACAATAATTTGAGACGTTTTTGGACGAATTTAACATGTTATAGGCCAGATTTATCAAGTCTAAGTCGCTGAGACAATGAGAAAACCTAAAGATTCTGCCTAATGATAAATTGCCGCCAGGAAGGCCTCTTTCTATCCTAGATTATGTCTCCCCTTGATATTTTGCCAATCCCCCAGGAGCTCCCCCTCATATTACACTTCCCAAGAAACTCCCTCTTGTTGCAGTTCTCCTCCGCTGTTGTATGTTGCCAGCAGGTAGGATGACAGCATGAAATCACACCTAATGGCTAAGCTACACACAGCAGCATCAGACACACAATCATCTCCCAAGCCATACCTCACACTGGCTGGGACAGCAGAACCAATATCCATTACTGTCCTGCTGGATCCTGGATGGTGGGAGGGTATGCACGGCACACAACCATGGTCAGTCTGTGAATCATGGACACTGCACTGACTGGTTTTCACAGACCGACACAGTGCAGAGGATAGTATTTTGAACTTACCAGACTATGAGGGGGAGCTGCTGTAGGAGGGCAAAATATGAGGAGAAGTTGCTGGGGATAAATTAGGGGGAACTGCTGGGGCAAAATATCAGAGGAATCTGGGGGGGGGGGGCACAATATCAGGGGAGCAGATTATGAAGGGGCTACAATGTGAAGGGGAGCTGGCAGGAGGACAATTCTGAAACACTCATGTCTATTTTTTTCTTGCTCACTCAATATGGGCACACTTCTACGTCCCTGACACTTTTTTTAGGTGTAATTTGTGTCTTACATTAAGACACACAAAAAGTAAGTCTACTAAGTTCTATTACAGCTTCATGAATGTGGAATCATGTTTTTAAGCATTTTATTAAGCCCTTGCACTACAATCTAACAGTGTGAATGTAGCCTAAGGGTGATGCCACACGTGGCGTTTTGAACCCGTTTTTGGTCCCTTTTTAAGCAGTCTGTTAAAAAACGCATGCGGTTTTTGAAAACGTATCTGGTTTTGACAGGTTTTACCAATTATCTTAATCAAAACTGGTCAAAAACGGTTGCGTTTTTCAAAAATGGGTTTAAAAACACCATGTGTGGCATCACCCTTACAGTTCGTGTACCAAAAAAAACCATCAAACATCCCAGTCTGACTTACAGTTTGTGTACCAAAAAAAACAAACCCTGTGACACTATTAATAGATGTACAAATAACCTGCCCTCTTTTGACACCACAAGTCCCATTTATGTTGTCTCATCAGTTTTTGGCGCCAGTTATTTTGAGGTAAAACCTAGTGTGGAGACTACATAGACATATGGTATAATGGAAAGATCCGCTCCTGTCCTACCACTCTTCGTTTTGGCTCCCAATAATGGAAGCCACTTTTGTACCGTTCCTCTGTTATTGTCCCTGTTATTTTCTTTTTGCTTTACTAATCTATTTGTAGGGGGAATAATAGAGGAACTGCACAATAAAAGATGCATCAGGATTGTTATGTCAAGTATTTTCTATAACAGAGGTGATAGTGATATGTCACATTGAGGGGACTGGTTTGCCCTGTGTGACCTCAGGTGTAGCCCTGGTAATACACGTTAGATGAATTTTGGCTGAACCTTATATTTTCGTCTAATATTGATGGAGCTGACCTGACTGACTGCCGGGGTCTTACTTATTACTTCCATGAGTTGCATGAAAGCCAATGTTTCACTGCATTGTAAGACTCCTTTCATCGTGCTCCCCATGGGGTCCTTTCCCTGGACCCCCACCCATGTCCATTGCCACCCCTTGTCACTTATCTGTTCTTTTATACATCATAATACCATACACTTAAGGAAAAGGTCATTTCCTTCCTGACATATTTTTCTCACCATGATTTACATTTTTCATCTGATGTTTTTTGTTACTCAGAATGTATTAGAATTTTCACAGGTTTTAATTAAAAGGTAATAAATGGGCGATTGGCATTATTATTAAATGTTTTTTGTATTATATGTCGCCATCTATTACTCTCATAGTCCGCGTTAATAAACAGTAATGATAGAAATTTGGGAAAACTGTCTAAAAGCAGAAGGATCTTTGTTGCCCATAGAAACCAATCACTGCCCAGTTCTCATTTTTCAAGAGCACAGTAAGAAATGATAGCAGTACTGTGATTGGTTGTAATTGGTTTTGGACAGATATCATAATCCTCCCTTCGATTTTTGCTTTTGATTTTTTTTGAAATTCTGCAACCACAAAAGCCTTGAGATATGTGGCAGCATTTATGGCTGTAAACCATATCCCATAATTGCTTATGGTCACTTTACGCTGCAGGTTGTAGTTGTAGATGCAGCACGTGTCATCTGTGTGTGGTAAATATTTTGGGATCAGTTGCTATTTAATACAGTAATGTGACCCTTTAAGGGGTTGGAACACGCTAGTGACATCATTTCCGTTTTTTTAAGTACATTCACAAAAGCAGATGACACATGGAAGACATATAGACCATTTAAGCGGACATACGGCTTGGCAGTGAATTACATCCTGATGACAACATGGAGAGGGATTTATTACCTGGGTCATACAGTACGACCGTGATTCTATGCTGTAATAGATTAATGTGGCGAGCAGACGTCATTTATTTGGCACATGGCGGTATTTAATGTGCTAAAAAAATATATAATTATATTTTTGCCGCACAGTGATGAATAAAGGTCCAGATTGTATTTACATCAGAATTGGTTAGGTAAGCCATATTAAATTCTATGCATGGAGTGCAAAAATGGACCACGGATATATTGTTTGGAGCACGTGAACAGCACATTTTCATGTAGCCGACTGCTTCCCTTTCGGGCAATCCGCTGTGTGGAACACCCTTAGGGCACATTCACATGATGTGTTGCGTCGTTTGTTGTGTTTTTGACGCATTCCACTGGCCTCAGCCTTAATTACATGCTAAGGTTACATTGCGTTTTAGCAGAAGCAGTGGAAACGCAATGTAACCTTAGCATGTAATCAAGGCTGAAGCCAATGGAATGCGTGAAAAATGCAACGCAACCCATCGTGTGAATGCGCCCCCAGGCTGTGGTCACACGTGGCAGTTTGACTGCGTTTTTGGCCCATTTTAAAGCAGTCCGTCAAGAAATTCATGCGTTTTTGACAGCTTTTACCAATTATCTTAATCAAAACTGGTCAAAAAGGGATGTGTTTTTCAAAAACGTATGCGTTTTTTTAACGGACTGCTTAAAAATGGATCAAAAACAGGTGGCATCACCCTTACTCTGACCTCTGATTGTCCATAGTGATCACATAATCTCCAGCACTTCCAGTCTAGCCGCTAGTGTACACAACAAATGTGGGAGACTTGACATGGCATTGGGATCTCCAAACAGAACACCCATTTTAATGGACTGGTTTTTAAGTGTACTATACTTTATTATATATTCACGCATGACATTCTCTGTCTAAACCTCCAAGAGGCTGCCTCTGCCTTTCCTCTTTAAGACAATGGAAAATCTGCAGCGTGTAAATATAGCCTACTAGGATAGAAAGTTATAATACACTACAGTGCAGTCAGATCTAAAATTCTTAAGCCATGTTTTTTTATAAATATTTTTTGTAGTTTTTCCTGTGTGTTTTTTTTGTGCTTTAACATATTATATGCATTTGATATTCCGTGCCCTTGTTTAAATATGTTCTGTATATCCTGATTAATGAACATTGCTGTTATTCCGGAGGTATATGGTATGTTAGGAGAACACCCCTTATCCTGATAGATTGTCAGTTCCTCTGTATATTATTCATACTGACTATAGTCTTTGAGAAGGCACGAAAATTAGATCTGTTTTTGTGCAATTTTGGTTGACTATCCGGATATGTATTATATGTATTATCAGTATTTTGCAGAAAACTTGCCGAATTTCAGTAGAATGATATGTTATACTTAAACCTGCCACTGAGTGTCACCGCTCTCTAGATAAATGGAACATTCATGTCACCTATGGATGGACTCTGACCAAAGTCATCTCAAATCGTTCACATGGGAAACATCTCTTTAAGAGCAGACTGCAGTAGGTTATAGTCTGGTTATATATGATATGGTTTGGGATATTACACAATATCATCAAACAACAATGTGGGTCGTTCTAGAAGCGTATGTTTCTTTTAGATGGAGATTTGAAGAGAAGGGTTAATGTTACAGAATCGTTCGCCATTACATTGTAATTTGTGCAATATTCTTGTTCTAAGTTTCTTGCATGTTACCTGTATTATGATGTGTTGCCAAAAATTCAGCAGCTTTAGGCCTTATTCACACCTCTATCCTATGCTATCCCTGATAGGGGATTTGACCCTTTAATTTTGAACCTTTATCTTCTACATGTTTTTATACAGTTTATTCGTGTTTTATCGAAAAAATTTTAGAGCCAGTCCTAAAGACAACAATAGAAGTCTATGGGGCTTACTTACTAGGGGTCCGTGACCGCACTTAAGTCGGATATTCCGACATTTTCGGGGATTGCACGACTGTGACAGGTATTTAGCAGGGGATTGTGTCACATGCGATTGGATTTTGGCGCAGCTTTGCTGCCTTTCATGCGACAGAAATCGGGGGCCGTGCCGGACAATCCGACTGATTCAGACTGAGTGTGGGATTTTGGGGCGCGCGGTGAACTCCTCCGGCGGGTGAGTAAATGTGGGGAACCAGATCTTCTCCCCTTCTAACTAATTGTAATCCTTCAGTTTTCTTTTGCGGACATGAAAAATACAGGAGCACCAAATGCCATATAGATGTGGCATTCTATGAAGCCACATCCTCTTTATCACATAACTTAAAAGTGTTGCAGAACTAAAACGTTTGATAAGTGAGGGCAATGAATGTAACTATTTTCTGGCATATAATTATAAATCAGTTGTCCTGCACTTGCCACAAGCTTAGGAAGACTGTAATATAATCAATCAATTATACTCACCTCCGGGAACCCTATTGTTTCTGTACTACTTTTTCTCCAGCTCCCAGCAGGTCCCTCTATCATGGCTCCAGAAACTAGGGCTTGATGCATCCAGGTGACTGGAACGCCGGTAAGTCCCTGGTGGGGACGGCCGCTGACTACTTTCATCTGCCTCATCCCATTTTCTCTCTTCTCACGCTCACCCTGGTATACACCTGATCCCAAAGTGCACACACATCACATCGAGATTTTGAGGGGCATTGCACCCATAATATTAGTGTCTTTCACCGATCTCTCCCAATGACTGTTAATAAAAAGGCATGTTCCTTTATGCTGTGATTTACCAGTTGCACTAGTTACTTGCTATAGTTATACTATTGGACCTCAGTGTTCTTGTACATGGCTTGTGTACGGCTCCATAGCTGATCTTTGTTCCTTTTCTGTTGACACTTTGGTCATGACCCTGGCATGACCCAACCTTGTACCTGTGCTTCCCACCTTGACCATTTGCTTTAATATCAACCAATTTGGCAAACTCTGTGCAGCACTTTGTAATCTCTATATAAATAAAATTTTTATTAATCATCATTACTCTATGTCCTGGCCTAAATTGTACGGCATTCCTTAATCTGCCTCCATCAGCTTCCATCTACATCGGGATAGTCAGAGAGGTAGAGGCCTGAGTGATTCTGTCACAGGGAAATTTCTAATTCCCTCAAATTATGCAGGCACAACCACTGCTTTTTATAATCTCTTCCAGGAATTAGCCTGCCCTGAACTCCGTCTGTCTTTGACCATTCTCTGCTTGACCTCCTGGTGTCTCTTAACCTCTCTGTATTTATTAGCTTCCTTCTACACCAGGACTAATTTGTGAGGTAGAGACCTGAGTGATACAGTTACAGTCAAGAATTTCCTCAAACTACGCAACCACAATCACTGCTCTATGTCATCTCTGCCTGGAATCAGCTTGCCCTGACCTTAGCCTTTCTTTGAACATTCTCTGCCTGATCCTCTGGCATGCCTTATCCTCTCTAAATAAGCATCTATTTACACTGGGACTAATCTGTGAAAACCAGATCACATTGAAAACCAGATCTATTTACACTGGGACTAATCTGTGAAAACCATAATCACAATGAAAACCAGATCCCTGATTTCCTCAAACTATGCAACCACAACCATTGCCTTATATAACTCTACCAGGAATCAGCCATACTATTCTCTGCCTGGCCCTTGCTATCCCTTAACCTGCCTGCGTCCGCTTCCACCTACCCTAGACTACTCTGAGAGGTGGAGGCCAGAGTAATTGTATCAAGGTGAAAACCAGATACTTAATTTCCTCAAAGTATGCAACCACAATCATTGTTTAACGTCAAGTCTACTTGGAACCATCCTGCCCTAACCTCAGCTTGTGTTTGACCACTCTCTGCGTGATCCCTTAATCTGCCTGGGTTAGTTTTGACTTATGACGGGACTACTTTGAGAGGTCATGACCTGGTGATTCTGTTATAGCAAAGACCAGACACCTGAATATGCGTTGAAGGGGTGAAAACAGATGGGTCACCTATACAATTCCCTTGAGCGTAGTCCAATGTAAAATTGGCTAGGTAGCACAGTGGGTTCCCAATTTGCTGTCCATTGCAGCGACTTATACTAGTGATCTGAAAGTCGAGTTTTTTGTTAATACCATATTGTAAAACTATTGGTAAGAAATGTTTATGGTCGGACAATATCCTTAACAAGTAAAGAGTAATAGGACTGGTTTTCTTTATTGGATGTGATTTAGCCAGATAAATCTGAAGTGTTAATAGAAAGTTGAATACCTCAAACTATGCCACCACGACCATTGACTTATCCGAGGAAGCACAGTCTAGTTTGCAATTACACAAAGCAATTCACTACGAGGGTGCGGCGCTGATGCTATACCTAGAACATGTGGCTCGAAAACCACAGAAAACATAATAAGGCACTTCACGTGCTGAGGTGTTCTTGCGGGTTTGAAGGTGGTAGGAAAAGATTTGGCGTACACTGGCAGCAATTTCCCTAAGCTGCATGAGCTCATAAAATCCCAGCTGCGGAATATGAAAGGCAGGCGAAGACCAGGCTGGCGATTCCTCTCCTGGGGAACGATGGATATTGAAAATTCTTCCTAACTAAGGAGAGCAGCCTTAATTTGCCTATACAGCAAAGGCCGAGAGATTCTCCAGGCTCTCACACTTGTTCACAGCTCCCTCCGGGCTTGATAATCACTTTCTGATATTCTTATTTTTATTCTTATTTCCAAATGAGGAGTGACACCTGAAAACGTGGAGTGCTAACGAAGCAGCGCCCCCCTGCCTGCTAACAAGAGACCTTTGTACTCATCTTTCTGGGTGGGTGGGGGTAGAAATTCAGTTCCCTGTATATGCAGGCAGTCGGCTCACATGGGACCGGTGCACCTGAGCTCACAATCAGATGATTACACAGTAACTAATAGCTTCATTAATGAGCAATTCACATGGGATATATCGCAACAACATAAAAAATAACACCATATGAAAACAGTGTTATGTTTGTCTGGTGAATTAACAATGGGCTTTATGTTGTTGCGGAAAATTGCTGAATTGGCGGATTTGTATAAAAACATTCGGTAATATTCAGTTGCAAACATGGAACTAAACAATGGTAAGGGTGGATGCACATGGTGGATACACCGCAGATTTACAAGTCGCAGGAAATTCGCAGCAAATTAATGCAAATTAAGCTAAATTCACAATTTAATTAAATTAATATAACATGAAATAAGCATCTGCATCTCCATGCATTTAATGTAAAGAAAACTAAACAAAAAAAGGTAACCTGCCATCACTTATCTTTCCATTATCATATTAGTTAAAGTTGAAAAAGACATCAGTCCATCAAGTTCTATAACCTTTAAATCCTACAATTTTGATCCAGGGGAAGACAAGAACCCTACATGACGGATACCAATTGGCCCAAAGTAGGGAAAAATTCCTTTCCGACTCCATATATGATAATTTTAATAATTAGTATCATTACTTTCAAAATAGTATATACTGGAGTATAAGCCACATTTTTCAGAACAAATTTTGATATGGTTTCTCGTGTAACGGTGCAGAGGGAGACGGGTCCATGCACTCTGCCGCGCACACTGATGACATCATAGTGTGATGCTCTGTGTGTTCTGATACCTGCCTTGGATTACTTTTAGACCCATAATACAGACAGTCCCCGGGTTACATACAAGATAGGGTCTTTAGGTTTGTTCTTAAGTTGAATTTGTATGTAAGTCGGAACTGTATACTTTATAATTGTAATCCCAGCCAGAACTTTTTTGGTCTCTGTGACAATTGGATTTTAAAAATGTTGGGTTGTCATAAGAACCAGGATTAACAATAAAGCTTCATTACAGACGCCTGTGATAACTGTTATAGCTGATCATTGTAGCCTAGGGCTAAAGTACAGTAAATTACCACTATCCAGTGGTCCGTTTGTAACTGGGGGACGTCTGTTGAGTTGAGTGCTCTTAAGCAGGGGACCGCCTGTGCAGACCCACAGTAGGGACTGACAGACACCACTGTAGGAGCATCAGCATGTGCCCATTTGTCACTACTGGAATATCCTCTTCACATTATAGGGGCAAGACATGTAGTTTCTAGAGAACAATATCTTTTATCAAATATTAGGACCAATCACTGACCTTCTAAGGCGACTTTAGTATACGCTCAGAGTACACATCGGGAAAGCTCCCAACATATAGGCTGAGCGTACCCATTGACATATACTGGCAGACGGAGGCATAGCCGTTGCCTCTGTCTGCTTAGTATATGACGTATCTGAAAGAAAGTTGCGTTTTTCCATCCTGCTCCCTCCTGTTGAGCGTCATAATACTTTCAGCTGATGCAATAAAAGCCTATGGGGAGTGCATGCAACGTCTCTGCTGAGCGGATACATTACAAAGAAGAAAGCCGGTGAGGTCACTGTCCATATAAGTGACATCACTGGGGAAACACAACCTAACATCGGCAGAAGTGATTGTTCACTCCTCCCCACTCCATCAATGGGCAACATATATAGGCATACAGTGGGATACGTCTGTTCCATATGTTGTAAGGACAGGTAGGAAATCTGCCCCACGTGTCCTTACAATGTATGGAAAAATAATGTGATGTGAACCCAGTCTGAGCATAAAAAGTATAGATTCTAATTAAAATAATACAAGTTCTAAATCTTATATCAAAAAAAATGTCTATTCTGCAGATCAGACACTTTCTTTAAAGTAACCGAATCTGGTCAATCAGTAATTTTCTACTTTACCTAAATAACTCTAATTACGGTGATATAGATATTTTTACACATACATTACACAAAATGAATCCAGAATTGTTCCAGAAAATGTAAGCATTTGCACACTTGCGGGACTTTTAATAATATTACTTTCTGATAATCTAGCAGTCTGGTAGGAAAGATGAAAAGCAAATCTGGTGATTGTCTTAATCAGCATGTGTTATCCCCTAACATGCAATAAACATTGCGGCCTCCTCTGTGGTCCATTATGCAGTGTAGTTAAACTCTCATAGGGGGGCCCTCCCTAATTAATTATTATTGGATTCCCAATTCCTCCGCTGCTATTATTGGCGTTTTTTTATCGTTCTCATTTCAAGGAAAATAAAATAAAATATTCATTCATATGTATTTAGTGGATATTTTGGGGGGCCTTTTGATCTGATGTTAATGAAATAAACAGTAATTAATTAAGGGGGGTGGGTGGACATTTTTCCAAAATTTTTGTCCCAGTACGGCAGAAGACGCGCTGCTGACTGGGACTTTGTACTTAGTATGCACTAGTCTGAAAACTGCCTTATTCCACTCCTGGCGGTCTTATTTGATTTCCATCACAGCTGTCTGTCTCCTAGCACTTTGTTATGGGCTCCAGACAGTTAAGCTAGCTGTGATCGACAGATATCTCCTCTGCTCACATTCCCCCCCTACTAGTCTGGGTTGTCTGGATGTCAGTGGGTTGGTCCAGTAAGTCTCTAGACAAGGACTCTGATATCGCATAAGAGGATTTTCTGCTCACTGCCCAGTGCTTGCTATAAGCCTTTACGGGAACTTGCTACCGTTTTCTAGACCTCTGTGTCTTTAGATCTTTTGATCTCTTGATTCTGTATTGCATTGTCCTCTTGGTTTTGAACTGTGTTTGTCCTGTTTTTGTATTGATCGACCAGTTGTCGCCTACCTACCACCAGTGTCAGATCGGCAAGTAGTTAGGGACAACTGGTTGTGTCTAGCTTTAGGGTCTGTCCTTTCTTTTCCATCTTTTTCCCTTCCCAAACAGAAACAATACATCCTGTTACTCTGTTAAAACTACAATTAAAGGGGTTGTGTGGTAAACATTTTCTTTCCTTTTTTTTCTATTTTACCTGACCTGTGTAAAACACTTCAAATCTAATTTTAGATATATGGTTGCCTAACTCACAAGGTTTGCCTGACCCATAGAAAAAGGTTAACGGACTTACGGATCAGGAAATTGGATTTCAGATGACCAAGATATATTAGCAGCTCCCAGAAAGGTCTACCTCTCTCACGTCCTGGAAATCGGGCTCAGATAGCTGTCGCCTCAGGTAACAGCTATTACATGTGTATGGCCAGCTTTAGTTCCTTGCCAGTCTACAGCATGTTGTAAATCTCTATAGCCTTGGCGGAGTGTGCATGTGTTCTCATCTAAAGAAAATTCTTAAATTTGTTGATCTAAAAAACCTTTCAGGTTAAGGTTTCATACACGTGGCAATGTTTGGGATCTCTATTCCAAAGATAAAATATAGAATTGTAACATGTTCCATCACAGGTCATAACACTATGACTGTAGGCTACTCCCAAGGGCGTTGTCTTAGTGATTCCATTGTCTTTTCAACCTTTTATCCCTATACAGGGATCTGCTTCTGCTGCAGTGGGATCACTACTACTGTCTACTATCTACTAAGTCCATGTAGAAGCAGCAGCTGACCCAGGCAGGTTGGTGCAAAGCTCTAGGGGGTCAGGCATAAAATAGCCAAAGACAGGTCAAGGTCAAGG
The DNA here is from genome assembly GCF_040894005.1 of Engystomops pustulosus. Classification (NCBI taxonomy): domain Eukaryota; kingdom Metazoa; phylum Chordata; class Amphibia; order Anura; family Leptodactylidae; genus Engystomops; species Engystomops pustulosus. Next base: position 33,236,817 of record NC_092417.1, read on the forward strand.
CAGTAAGAGTTCATGAAGCAAGAGGAACAATGTCAAGCCAAGCTGAGAGAATGTCACCAAAACAGGAAGATAGATCAAAGACAGAGTTATAGACGACGCTTAGTCAATTATCGGAACTGACTTAGTTCAGTCACTACACAAAGAATGGCGCTGAAGGCTTCCGGTTTCATTCTCTGTTTATTAGAGAACAGCTGTTCTGTGGGGTTGCCAAGTGTTGATCCCTCCCTAATCTGGTATTGAGGACCTACCTTATCTTTATGATGTTTCATCAATATTTTCAGCCACCAAATGCAACACACATATTCATTCTGCATTTTTAGCACCATTTGCATAATCTTTAAGACCCTTTAAAGCGGTCATTGATCCCATTTTCCTGAAACTCTATGGACAACATTTATCAAAACCAGTGCAGTCTGTACTATGTACAGTTTGTTTGTGGAGTGTGCAGAGTGCGCCAGATTCATCAAACGTGGCACATGGTCTTCATGAATCTGGCACCCTCTGCTCCTATGTACAGGAATAGAACTACTACTACTACTGCTACTACTATGCCATATAGCACCGCCAGCCAGTCCCCTGTATAAAGCCAACCAGTCCCCTGTATATAGCCAGCCAATCTCCTGTGTATAGCCAGCCAGTCCCCTGTATAAAGCCAGCCAGTCCCCTGTATATAGCCAGCCAATCTCCTGTATATAGCCAGCCAGTCCCCTGTATATAGCTGGCCAGGCCCCTGTATATAGCCAGCCAATCTCCTGTATGGAGCCAGCCAGTCCCCTGTATATAGCCAGCCAATCTCCTGTATATAGCCAGCCAGTCCCCTGTATATAGCTGGCCAGGCCCCTGTATATAGCCAGCCAATCTCCTGTATGGAGCCAGCCAGTCCCCTGTATATAGGCAGCCAGTCCCTTGTATATAGCCAGCCAATCTCCTGTATATAGCCAGCCAGTTCCCTGTATATAGCCAGCCTATCTCCTGTATATAGTCGGCCAGTCCCCTGTACATAGCTAGCCAGTCCCCTTTAAATAGCCAGCCAGTCCCCTTTATATAGCCAGACCCCCCCAGTTTATAGCCAGCCAGTCCCCCCACATCATATAGCCTGCTAGCCCCCCAGTATATAACCAGCCAGACCCCCCTAGTATATAGCCAGACAGCCCCCAGTATATAACCAACCAGACAGCCCCCTCTATATAACCAGCTCTGTACTGCTCAGGAACTGTGTGCACCAACTTTTTTTGGTGCACCTTTACCATAGAGCATGCAACACAATTCTGTTGAGTCGTTTTAATAAATGTGGTGCACGGTCTGTACTGGAACGCCCCCATAGTTGTGGAACGCCCCCATAGTTGTGGAGCAGTGGAACACAAAACTGGTGCAGACACATTATAAATACATGTGAAGTAGTTTGTACATTCTTTTACGTGCAAAGTCAGACAGAAAACTGGAGCAAAAACTTTAATGTGGCCCTTAGTCGCACTAGTAATACCACCTAGAATTAGTAAATTGGCAACTGGGTGTATCCAACCAACCCCTGCACAGTCTGATACTATCCTATCAGTATGTTGGCAATTTACTCTACAATAAAATGTATGGAATGAATGCTGTCAGGCTGGGTGAGAGGTTCCTCTGGAAAGGTCACCGGCTGAGGATTCTGTGACAACAAGGAATGTGCAGAAAAGAGAAAGAGCAATTCTGTGAAGAAAAGACGATCACCCGTCCCTGCTGACTGTCTCACAGACACCCGAGAGGAGTGCGGGCACCGGGGACCTCGCCTCTGCTTCCAGCACAGCTGCTTCTGCTGCAGGCAAACAACAGCATCTGCTTTCATGGGAAGAAACCAAAGCAACAGTCATTAATATCTGTCCTCCTGCACAAACAACAAAAGTATTGTCAGACATGTACAATATACAATTGTCAATAAGTGTTTACATATGAAAACTCCTGCCCATCCACAAGAGGCTCCGTAGTATTGAATGGAGCGATAGGATGCGTAATCCACCTACCGTTCCATCATTTGGTAAGACCGGGACTCCTGTTCTGGTAATAGGTTTCCAACCCCCACTAATTAGATTGTTATCCCCTATACTGTGGATATCAAACTTGACACGGACCCTTTTATTTGTTTACATACAGATAATCCCCTCGATTTTGCTATAAACATGCATGCTCGATAAACGCAACAGTTTCTTAAGATCTGATTATTGAAAAACTTCCCCCTCTCATATATATATATATATATATATATATATATATATATATATATATATAGATGTAGTCTGGAAAAGAGACGACTAAGAGAGGACATAATTAATTTATATAAATATATGAATGGTCCATAGAAAAAATATGGTGGAAAGTTGTTCCAGATTAAATAAAATCAAAAGACGAGAGGGCACTGTCTCCGTCTGGAGAAAACAAAGTTTAATCACTAGAGGTGACAGGTTTTTTTTTACTATGAGTACTGTCAATCTGTGGAATAGCCTGCCTCAGGCGCTGGTCACAGCAGGGACAGCAGAGAGCTTCAAGAAGGGTCTAGATGGCTTTTTACACCTAAATAACATTGATGGTTATGTTATATAGAATTGTTTCCCATAAATATCTTCCTCATCCAATGTCTACCCTTTGTTGGTTGAATTTGATGGACAAGTGTCTTTTTTCAACCGTATAAACTATGATACGATGATTTGATGTAGGAAATCTACCACGACCATTATGTACTCCTATGCTTAAGTAGGATCCAAAGCAGAATATTAATCACCTTTGAAGTTTCAGGCTGCGTTGTCATGTTCCATCTGAATTTTGTTTTGAAACACACTTCAGCTGGATAGGGGAAGGTATTGGTCCAATCACATGTGGTAACAAGCATTGTTAACATGCAAAACGCTTAGTGTCAGTAATGTATTATAATATAGGCGGTTAGGGCGGTAGCCCTGGCCCCAAGACTTTTAGGGGGCCCATGACCACCCAAACTTTGAACGTCTTCCATAGGTCCTGAAATTAAAGATTAAAAGCAGGCAGAAGCGACCTATCCTCCTTTCACCTGGAAGCTTGATTCTAGTGCCATATGTAGGAAGTTATTTGATCCTTAAGGCACAGAGGAGCTCGGGGCTCATCTTCCTAAGAGGTTCTGCAGTGATTGATGTATATTGTGGTTTTGGAAATCACTGCTATTTTTTTCAACAGGCTGACCGGTGAGATGGCCGGTGGGCCACTGTTTGATAAACGAGTATGCTAGAGTCATTTTTCCTAAGCCAAAGAGCTGCCAGTCAGTCCCTGCTCAGCGCTGATCAGTGCTCACAACTCCCCTTCAATGTTCTTTTGTGATGGAAGCTCAGAGGTGCAAGGAATAAGAGGCTTATAGAAAAGCCCCAGCATCTAATCAGCAGTATTGAGGTAGTAATAGGCAGCTCGCCGCGCGCTGCTTTCACTGGCGAAGGGGAAAATTGAGAGAGAACACAGACATCTGGGAGTAAGTGAAACAACTCTGAATTGGAGATTTGGGGGTTGGAAAGGGATCCTGCAGCTTGGAAATTGAACTTGCTATTTCTGCAGATACGGATGCATTGTCCCAGATGCTTTAAAAGTTGCGAGAGATAGAACATTAAAAAATATATATCGAGAAAGAAAGGCCGGCATGCCGAGCAAGAGTGGAAATGGAAAAAAAAGAGAAGTGAAAGCAGCGGGAAAACCTTTACTTCTGCTTTTCAGAAAATAAAAATCCGTTTCGCTGTTTTTATCTTTTGTTGCCTCTGGAAGCTGTTGGTGTGTACCTCTCTGTGCAGGGCGGAACAATGCTGACAATGCAGAACGACCGCGTCTGATGGGAAGCAGTCCCTGGCGCTTACCTTCATCTAATCTGAGAAAGAATAGGCCGCTTATGTCATGGTACGCGGCCATTGTTATGCAGAGTAGAGGAGGAACGCTGTAGAAGTGCGCCATTGTTGACTCACCTGTGCAAGAGTCACATAACTCATAGGTCACATCACTCGTGACTAGTCGGGGTCCATGTGCAATCCTGGTTGTTTTATCATTCTATGACAAATTTTATAAATTCTATAAGGTCGGTGCTTTGACGGTAGGTTCACGTGTATAGGCGGTCCCTGGGTTACGTACAAGATAAGTTCTGTAGGTTTGTTCTTAAGTTGAATTTGTATGTAAGTCAGGACTGTATGTTTTATAATTGTAACCCCCGCCTAATTTTTTTTGGTCTCTGTGACAATTAAATTTTAAAAATGTTGGGTTCTCATAAGAACCAGGATTATCAATAAAAGCTTAATTACAGACACCTCTGATAACTGTTATAGCTGATTATTGTAGCCTAGGGCTAAAGTACAGTAAATCACCCACATCCAGACGTCCGTTTGTAACTAGGGGTCGTATGTAAGTAGGGGACTTCCTGTATTCAAAATGTTTGTACTTGTAAAACTTATTAGAAATCATTTACTAAAGGTGTTTCCTGGAATTCAGGAACAGAAGTAGAGAAGTAATAGTTCCAGCATTGATTCGGAACTTTCAGTCTTTACTGCCTCCGGATGGTCATTGAACCCGCTTCATCCCTGGAAAACGCCTATGTTGAAAATTGTCTGCACAAATGTCCGTAAGTCTACAGCTGACACTTCATGACTAATTGCCATGATAAGCCATGAGTATTTCAGAGGGGCAATTATTAATTTTGGCGCAGGATGGCGCTAGAACCGTTCTTTATTTTTCAGAGGATGTAAATTTGTGGCGCAAGGGATTAATAATTTGCGGCACAGACTAAAAGGTTTAGAACTCACTCTCCTTTTGCTGTATAAATTGCAAAAAACGAGTCTGAAAAATAGAAGCGCCAGAAAACGGTTGGATTCTCAAGCAGAGACAAAATATTTAGCCCAAAAATAGTTGAGAGTGTTGGAAAACACTAATATTGTGACGAGGTCACTTCATAAATTAAAGGGAACCTAACACCATGATTTTACCTACAGTATAAAGGTAGAAGGGGTGGTAGGTGGATGAATGGGACGTGAGGATAGCCCTTTTTTGGGCTAATCCCCACGTCCCGGCTATCCTTTAGTAAACTTTAATAAGTGGGTATGTAAATTTTTTTAAGCGGCTACTGGGGCGTTGAGTAGCCAGACATGAGGCTACACGTCGCGGCTACTCCATGCCCCAGTAGCCTCTTTTCTCCTCCTACCATTGCATCTTTGTCGCACAGCTCCTCGTAGCTGCGCGCCCTCGACCGAGTACCAGGCATTCTGCGGATGCGCAGTAGCCCCGGCCAGCTATGGAATGCGCAGAACGCCGGGTACACTAGTTTACTAAAGGATAGCTGGGACGTGAGGATTAGCTAAAAAAAGAGCTATCCTCACGTCCCATTCATCCACCTACCACCCCTTCTACCTTTATAGGTAGAATTGTAGTGGTAGGTTTCCTTTAAGGCGCAAGAGGCGTGAAAACCACAGCTATTTTTCCTTTTAAATTACCCCCCAAGAATCTCGGTGACCCCCACTTTTCTAGATGCCTCCAAGGGGGCACATTTACTACGGTCCATGCGCCAGTTTTCTGTTGGACTTTGCACATTCTTTCATGTGCAAGCTGCTTGCACAGGTGTTTAAGAAGTGTCCGCGCCATTGAAATAGACGTTCCCGTGCACAGTTGGACTGTGAAAAGTCTAACAAAAATGTGTTGCATGCCCTATGTTAAAGGTGCACCAAAACCAAGTTGGTGTACTCTGTTGGGGCCCTGCACACTACACAGGCAAACTGCACATAGTACAGACTGCACTGTTTTTAGTAAATGTGCCCCACTGACAATCACATAAGGGCCTTGTGAAGGTACTGCAGCTCTTATTGTATTCTCTTGAATATGAGAAGAGCTGACATTTTCTGACTGCGCTGCTATCTATGCCCTGTATAGCTGATAGGTCCAGGATCTGGGTGTCACAGCGGATGGGATTGAGAATGCAAAGTTCACAGATCACAAACCATATGACATGGCATTTACTAATAGATTGTTATTTGCAAAACAGCCCAATCTCAGTAGTGGATTGTAATATTATTATTATTTATAGAGCTCCATGAAGTCCCTGGTGACAGGTTCCCCTTTAAAACAAGAACAAATGCAAGTACAAAATGTAAAATTACAGTCATCATGAGACAGGCCCTTGCTTGTGAGGGCTCACAATCTATACGCGTGGTTTGGGCTGCACGGTACATAAGGCTTCTAGGGGGCCCACAGTCACTCAATCCATGAAGTTTGAGACCATCCTGTGAAGAGAGGGACCTTGAGCCCAGAAATACTCTTACATGTGTTCTGGTGTAACAGGCTGGAACAGTGATGGTGAACCTTTTAGAGATCGAGTGCCCAAAGTGAGACTCAAAAACCACTAGCTTTTCCCAAAGTGCCAACGCAGCAATTTAGGCAGTAACAAACTTATTGCTACCAGAATCTTTGAGCTCCAATCCGACACCTTTTCACTCTTTGGACAGGACCAAGCAGCACAGGATCGGTCACTTTACAATAGCGGGGCACTACTTGGACTACCTGAGACTGCAGGAAGATGCCATGTCTGGAAAACTCTGTGCCTGGGAGACAGCCTGTGTGCCCACAGAGATGCCCCCGAGTGCCATCTCCGGCACCAGTGCCATAGGTTCGCCACCACTGGGCTGGAGTATACCCCCAGACCTGGGGTTAAAGTAGCCTCTTTTCTCCTCCTACCATTGCATTAATTAAAGTGACCTAGTCCAGATTATGCCCTGGGTATACATTGGCCCAAGACAGACTATACTCTGGGGTATAAAGTTGTCTAGACCATTTTATACCCCCTAGTCTGGTGATGGTGAACCTTTTAGAGACATAATGGCCAAACTACAAGAGAAACACACTTATTTTTATTAAAGTGCCAACACTTCAGTTTATGCAGTAACTTATTGCTCCGTGCTCTGTCACAGCTTTCAAGTGTATCAGTATCCAGAAGACACCAACACAGTAGAAAGAAGGAGAAGAAGTTTGGATTATCATTGTAGCTTCCCTCCGGAGTCCACCGAATTGCTGCAGATTGAGAGTCATGTGATCTCTAACTGGTGAGTTTCATGGATAGATAGAGATCACATGACACTCCATCTGCGGCCATTTTATGGTCCGAAATGTCTGGCTAATCAGGTAAAAGACAGGAGGCTTCACTTTACATATCAAGAAAGCGAAGCAGAACTATAACTAGATGTATATTGGTAAATTACCTAATATCCTGCCCCCCACACTTATACACACATTACAAAAACCTGAGGTAAAGTGGTCAACCCCTTTAAAATGAGAAGCCTAACTGACTCCAAACACATAACCATCACTGTCAGGTATCTTGCACACAAACTATTGCACAGGAGCATACAGCCGTGTGCAGGAGAGAGGAGGGGTGAGTGTGGCTTACCCCTTACCCCTCCGTAGAGAATATATTTTTCCATGCACGGTCACAGGGTAGGGAGATAATGGGGCACATTTATTTATCTGATCCAGTCACGATCCTGCGGTGCGTTGTCCGGCAAGGATTCGGGTCTGTCGGGATTCACTAAGTCCGTGAGCCCGATATCCAGCAGGTGTTGCTGCTGCGTCGAGGTCCGCCGGAGTTCACCTGCTTCTTCCTGATGCATGAAAGGGCTTGATCTTGCGACACAATTCTTTATTAAAATTTTGTGGTGCGCCAAAACCCGGGGCAATTCAGTGCAAAACGGCGCAAATCGGAAATATTCTGGAAAACTCGGCCCACGGAATCGCTGGCGCAGGACCCTTAGTAAATGTGCCCCAATGTGTGCTGACAGCACAGTGACCGGACGCCATAGGTAACTATGGGGACCGATATCCGGCTGCAAACTCTGTGTGTGCAAGGGGCCTTAGGCTGTGTTCCCACATTGAGGTTTTATGATGCAGTTTTGTAAGCAGGTGTGGATCCTAATGGGTGAGAGTGTATAATGGAGATGCTGCTCCTCCTCTAATTTTTACTCCACTCCTGGTTTGGACATCAAAAAATGCTTTCATTTATCTGCCATATATATAAATATATTTCTTCAATTACATTTTATTAAATAAAGTAAAATGTGAAGATGAAGATGATCTGTTGCGTGAAAGCCGGAGCAATTGCGCCAAAATCTGATCGCAAGCACCATGCACGGCGGAATTCGGCACAAAACGGAAACATTCGGGTGCGGCCGTGGAGCCCTTAGTAAATAGGAAGCCATTATAGAGTTTATCCCCCGGGCTATACATTGGCCTGGGCCAGACTTTACCCAGGCTTCACGTTAGAAGCGTATATTCTGGCATTGGGGGTATAATGGCTTAGACTACTTTATACCCTGGGGTATATTCTGGCCTTGGGGGATAGACACTGGCCTAAGCTACTTTATACCTCAGTTTATACTCTGGCCTAGTCCAAACTATACCCGGGTATAATCTGGGATGGGGTTATTCTAGTCTGCTACACTGGCTCTTAACACTGTGTGGTTTATTTACTTACCCAATCGCAGAAAGTGCATTGTCTGACGATCATGCACTGTTCGGTAATTCACTAAGATTGTGCGCCCGATATCCTGTATGTGTTGCTTCCCCGCTCACGTCCGTCAGAGTTCACCTTCTTCTTCCTGGTGCATCTAAGTGCATGATCTTGCGACACAATTTAAAAGTTAAATCCTACTCAGTCCGAATCCATTGGATCGTCTGATGGCACGCCCCCCGATTTCTGTCGCATGAAAGGTGACACAATCCCCTATTAAATATCTGTCACAGCTGCGCAAAACCCAAAAACGTTGAAAAGTCTGACAAAAATTTGTAAAGTAAATAAGTAAATAAGACCATGTATGTATAAGGACACTTTTCATGGACCACCATCAGCTTTCAATGCCATATGCGATGGGGGGAATTTATTAATTTGCAGTACAAGGTCTGTTTTCTGGCACCTGACTTTAGTGGTGTTATGTAGTGTGATTTTTCATTGTGTAACAAGGATATTAAGTAATTGGTGCACCGCAAAAAGAAAAATTACTCTCCACATTCAAGAAGGAGTTTAGAAATTGATAGACACTCTTTTTGTTGGTAATATGTGACATAAATTGCGCCAAAAACAGTGTAAAACAAGAAGACAAAAAAAAGTTGTGAGTGTCGGAAAACGGAGCTTTTTGTGGCGCCAACAAATTTAATATATAAAGCTGACTATGTATGTATATATGTATATATGTGTGTGTTTGTATGTCTGCCTAAAGAAATCTGCACTGTTGCATTTATAATCATCAAACTTTGCACAGCTGCTCCTTGGGAACGTCATAGACTAGGTTTTGAGTCGAAATTTTTACCCAGCGCTTTCCAAAATGCCTTTGTCTGCTGTGACAGCTAGCAACCAATCACAGCTCAGCTTCTATTTTGCCACAGCTCATTAATATTTGCTCTGAGCTTTAATTTGTTACTATAGGCAACAAGTGTAAGGCTACATTCACACTAACATGTGCCCGCCGTACCGTAGCACGGCGGGCACACGTTGGCGAAAGGGAGATGAGGAGGGGGTGAGTGCTTCTTGCCCCCGCCCCTCTCCATAGAGAAACATGGGGCACAGTGCCGTATTCCGGGGAAAGACAGGACATGTTCTATCTTTTCACGGGGTATGGAACAGTATGGTGCCGTACCGCTCCCGTCCGCTGCTGTGCGCCCATTGTCGTCTCTGGGGGACGTATATCCGACTATACACGTTTGTTGTATATATTTCCCCCTAGCTTATGTGTGAAGTAAGATGGATAGGGATAGAGACAAAGAGACAGAGAGTGACAGACAGAGAGAGAGACAGATGAAGAGACAGAACATAGAGAGACAGACCGAAAGTAAGAGACAGAGACGGACTGCGCCGAAAATCTCCCTATGAAATATATGAGAGTACGGAGGAGTATGGATCAGATAAGAGTCCTTATCCTTCTGTCATATCTATTCTGAGGTAAAGTTGTTAAAAAAAACCAAACTGATGAAGCGCAGAAATTCCTCAAATAAGGAAAACCAATGCAAATCATATCATTTGCAGAGAATTGAGTCTTCGCAGACTCTTCTCCTGCACCAGTCGCTCTGAACCGCTGGGGCCTAATTCAATTCATAGACTCATCTGTCTGTTTACATTGCAGCCAATGATACATCTCTAAGATACACTTAGGCTTTGAAAATCAGAATATACACACACATACACACAACCCCCAAGAAGACTGTGAGATAGCTGCAGGTGGGGAGAGAGCCGCCTCGGGCCGTCTGTGCCCCCTCCGCCCCCACCTTGCATTCAGTCATCCTTATAAATAAAGCATGTGGCAGGGTACGGAGCCGGAGAGATGAGGACCACATTGCGTGCAAATCCGTCTGACTGCCCTCGCCTCTCATCACAGCGCCTAATCCGAGATGACATGTTACAGTAAAAGTACTTTAGGAAATCAATATTAAATTCACAGCCTCTGACATCCCGGGACATGAAATATAAAAGGGGAAATAAGGCATGAGGTAAACAGAGGAGCGGGAGTTGCTGGGGGCAGAATAAGGAGAGGGAGAGCGAAAGAGAGCAGTGGAGGGGAGGGTGCGCGGGGGAAATGCGTACAACGATAGGCATGTTTTTATACCAAGGTCCCGACATCGATGAAAACATTAGGAGGACGGCACGCAAAGTCTTACACACAACAAACAGCAAGAATAAATAAATCAATAGGGAGAGCGGGGAGGGTGTGTGTGCGAGAGAGTGTGTGTGAGTCTATTGTAACCTCATTCTCCGCAACTACTGACCGGAAAAGGTGAAACCGGATCACAGATTCCACTGTGGAATTTTTTTTTTTCCCTCGTAGAGCGGAGGAGAAATATTGACATTGTCTTGTGCGCACGTCAAAACCGCGATCTAGTTTTATTTATGTAGAGGAGCTTGTAGGTTGTCGTTCCTTTTCACAAGACGCTCCTTTTCGGATGGCGCTGTCATCACGAACGCTCTTTGCCTTGTTCTTCGGGATTCTGTTTGACTTAGAAAGAAAGGGCCGTAATTAATTTACATGGAAGGGGGAATTCGCACACCGGAATCAGATTGCACTGTACAGAGAGATTTGTACAATTGTAGAAATTTTTTGCAACAAATCTGCCGTGTGTGAATTCACTCTGATGTAATTTATTGGATGGCTGCGCAGACGGTGTCAGAGGTTTGGCATATACTTACAGACAGGTCAAACCTATAAACGCTTTGGATGTGTTGAGCATAGCGCACATTTTTATGTGATGTGAAGGCTTTCTAGGTGATAATGAAATGATACTACTCTTTATTATACATGGACCTCCACAGAAGTATTATACAGTGGACGTGGTGCATTGATATACAGAAGAGTAGCACTTCTTTGCTATTTGTGCATGTATGTGGAATTGATCCTCATTAACACATTTTTGATCATTTAGTAAGTAGGGATTTAATATATTTAATAATATAACATCTGTAACAATATTAATAAAATAACAGGGTAACATTTAGCAGATATAGACATATCTTTGATCAACAGATTTATAAATTCTTATTACAGGGATGATCCTTCCTCACATGATCTCTTTCTGGTATTGGGGTTCGGCAGCAGTGGAGTAACAACAGCCCCGGCTATGGGGCCCGCATGGCACAGGGCCGCGGGATGGACAGTGGAGACAAAATGAATAAATGCTGTTTTCTCAGGCCCATCCCTCCCTGCGGACTGGGGCGATGGGACTGCCCTTGTGCAGTAATACGGGCCCCTGTGCCGACCCTTCTTCCCTGTCCATCCACCTCATCTGCAGTCGCCCGACTCAGCCTCTCAATTTGCGGCCACCCAGCCCGTCCACTTCATTTGCTGCTGACCGCCCCGGCGGTTCCACCTGGCCCGTCCATCTCATTGCCGGCCGGGCACACCTGTTTTGTTTGTGGCTGCCCTGTTCCATCCTGCCCCATCCGCCCAGCCCACATGCCCCGTCCGTGCCCATCTCATCAGTGGCCGTCCACCCATCTCATCGCCCATCTCAGCACGCCGGATAATGTATCTACTTTATCTTCAGATAGGTGTGCATATACCGTATATATATATATATATACACTCACCGGCCACTTTATTAGGTGCACCTGTCCAACTGCTCGTTAACACTTAATTTCTAATCAGCCAATCACATGGCGGCAGCTCAGTGCATTTAGGCATGTAGACATGGTCAAGACAATCTCCTGCAGTACAAACCGAGCATCAGTATGGGGAAGAAAGGTGATTTGAGTGCCATTGAACGTGGCATGGTTGTTGGTGCCAGAAGGGCTGGTCTGAGTATTTCAGAAACTGCTGATCTACTGGGATTTTCACGCACAACCATCTCTAGGGTTTACAGAGAATGGTCCGAAAAAGAAAAAACATCCAGTGAGCGGCAGTTCTGTGGGCGGAAATGCCTTGTTGATGCCAGAGGTCAGAGGAGAATGGGCAGACTGGTTCGAGCTGATAGAAAGGCAACAGTGACTCAAATCGCCACCCGTTACAGCCAAGGTAGGCAGAAGAGCATCTCTGAACGCACAGTACGTCGAACTTTGAGGCAGATGGGCTACAGCAGCAGAAGACCAAACCGGGTGCCACTCCTTTCAGCTAAGAACAGGAAACTGAGGCTACAATTTGCACAAGCTCATCGAAATTGGACAGTAGAAGATTGGAAAAACGTTGCCTGGTCTGATGAGTCTCGATTTCTGCTGCGACATTCGGATGGTAGGGTCAGAATTTGGCGTCAACAACATGAAAGCATGGATCCATCCTGCCTTGTATCAACGGTTCAGGCTGGTGGTGGTGGTGTCATGGTGTGGGGAATATTTTCTTGGCACTCTTTGGGCCCCTTGGTACCAATGGAGCATTGGTACAACGCCACAGCCTACCTGAGTATTGTTGCGGACCATGTCCATCCCTTTATGACCACAATGTAGCCAACATCTGATGGCTACTTTCAGCAGGATAATGCGCCATGTCATAAAGCTGGAATCATCTCAGACTGGTTTCTTGAACATGACAATGAGGTCACTGGACTCAAATGGCCTCCACAGTCACCAGATCTCAATCCAATAGAGCATCTTTGGGATGTGGTGGAACGGGAGATTCGCATCATGGATGTGCAGCCGACAAATCTGCGGCAACTGTGTGATACCATCATGTCAATATGGACCAAAATCTCTGAGGAATGCTTCCAGCACCTTGTTGTATCTATGCCACGAAGAATTGAGGCAGTTCTGAAGGCAAAAGGGGGTCCAACCCGTTACTAGCATGGTGTACCTAATAAAGTGGCCGGTGAGTGTATATATATATATATATTCTCAGATGACACTGTGGGTGTTGACTGTATCCATAATGATGATCCAGACGAGTCTGACCACATTGAAAGGGAATCTGTCAGCATAAATTGAGTTAATAAACCATTACCAGTATGTTGTTAAGTAGCTAAACACCTTCTTGATTGTGTTTCTTTCATGACTCATCTAGAAAATCAATTTGAAATGAGATGTAAATTGGTTGTATAAAGTCAAGGAGGCGGAGATTTTAACACTGAAGTCAAGCTCTCTCTTCCTCAGAAAGCACCTTCACTGTAATTGATGGTCCTGCATCCAGAGACATTACTAACCAAATCTCCTGAAGTCCGATGCACAATGTCAATCACAGAGGAGGAAGCATCAGAGCTCCACATCCTGACTTCAGTGTTAAACTCTCCGCCTCCTTGACTTTATACAACCAAGTTACAACTCAATTTTCAGTTGATTTCTTGAGTGATGCCACCACACTGGACCACGAAAGAAACAAAAACTAGAAGATGTTAAGCTGCTTTACAATATTCTGGTTGTGGTTTACTAGGGCAATTGCTGATGACAGGTTCCCTTTAACAACATATTACGATGAGACACACACAATATAATTCTGCTACAGAGTCCAATAAGCAACCGCTATCAGCAATTGGGATGCAGGACACCAAGATCTAATCAGTCTTTACAAGATTGTAGCCAGTAAAAAGCTCTGACCCAGTTCCCAAGCCCACAGTCCCCGCTGCCCATTTCCCAAATTAACACCTATGGAGCATGGAGCCCCACAGGCTCATTTGCATACAGTCCTTCATCCTGGTGGCAGATGCCCTTTCAGTTGCTGTGACCCATTCAATTCCCCAAAATGCCACCAAAACAACCAATGCAGATGAATGACACCAATTCCAGTTGCAGAAATATCTACAACAAATCTTTCGCCTGTGAGAATCCCCTAAGAGTTAACTGGTTACGTGAATGGCAGAACGACGCATCTTTATAACATCATTCAGTCGGGATGTTTTAGTAAATGTACATCTGCAGTATTTTCCAGTAAGTTAGCTGGCAGGTCATGTGCAGCAAATGTAATGTATAGCAATTTCAGAGGAGCGAAAGGGACAAAACCAGTGAAACGTCTTGAATATATAATAACTTATCCTATCTCACGTTAGAATTATCAGACTCATAAAGACAACCCGTGTCCATATACACATTAGGAATATGGATGTCATGGTGGTCTCCAGCTTGACCCTTGACCATATGTTGTATTAGGACACATTGAAGTCATAGAGGAGGATCTCTGTGAATTCCTGTAGCCACTATGTAATTACACTTCATGGCATCTGTCAACAGCCTCCATTAAATGGAGACATTGGGGGTCTGGTCAGGTTTGGCTCCATGTATCAGTAGGCCCCTCAGCCTCAGTGGGCCCCTTTTTGCAGTGGTGGCATTAAAAATTCAGAAACTAAAACAGTTTCCTGTTCTGAAAAAAAAGTTTCCTAAAATATTCCCTAGTTTATCATGCTGAACAGCCCCCTCATGGTAATTTTATATAAAGCCCTCCTCACCTCCCTATTAATATACAGCCTTATTTGCCCCCCCCCCCACCCCCAGAAGCCCTCGGCCCCAGAATTTGCCTGCGTATGCCCAGTGCTGGTGTCGGCCCTGGGTCCAGTGAAGTAACTGTCCAAAAATAAACATTAATGTCAGAGGGGAGACACCTTGAACATAAGCGATAGCAAAATCATTGCTTACTACTGATTCTGGCTTTTCCTCTTGCTGAAATAGGGGTAGGCCTTTATAAGAAGACCTATCCAAGTAAGTAAAGTCACAAACAAAGGGAGAAAATAACAAGATCTGGAACAAGTCATATAATATGATATATAAAATAATTCCTCATGGAAGACCAATTGTAATGCCACAGCAGCTTAGCTGCCTAAAACAGGGCTGAGTCTATATTTATGAACTCTATGGGGCACATTTACTTACCCGTCCCATTGACGCCGCCGATCCGGAATGTCTGCCGAGAATTCGGAGCTGCCGTGATTCACTAAGATCGTGCGTCCAATTTCCTGCATGTGTCGCTTCCCCCACTGAGGTCCGCCGGAATTCACCTTCTTCTCCCCGGTGCATGTAAGTGCTGATCTTGCGACACAATTTGGTTTTTAAATTCCGCGGTTTGTCCGAATCAGTCGATTTGTATAGCATGCAAGCCGGCGCCGATGCGGCACAATCCGATCGTGTGCGTCAAAAACCCGGGGCATTTCAGAGCAAATCGGAAAAAATCAAGAAAACCGGACGGAAATGCGTCCGACGAACTCTTAGTAAATGTGCCCCTATGTCTCAGTCTCTGGAAGGCTGCAGGGAGCTAGCCAAAGGACAGTCTGCATTACCTCAGTTGAAGATAAATAAGATACATTAATATAAACAAGCCACATTAACTATTTAAGAACATGATAGAATACATACATAGATATATTGCACACAATGGCCCAGATTTATTAAAGCCTTTGCACCAGTTTTCTGTCTGGCCTTGCACATGACTTTTTATTGTAAACTGCTTGCACATGTATTTATAAAGTGTCACATTTGTGGAACACACGACACATTTGTGTCATGGTTGCACTATTAACAAAAATACAGCATCCCTCAGATATAATTCAAACCTGTCTCTATCAGACCTGGTATTTACAATTTTGGTTATCCTTGAATAATACCGTATATCTTCTGACTATGGTAGGGTTCCACTCATGAATAGCTTCTTCTGTATGCACACTGCAGTTCTCGCTGCCTCCTGCCCCTCCCCCTGCATTACAAGACCTGCTCAGACACAAGCACTTCCTGCCAGCAAGTAGCAGTATGCAGAGACTTACTCTACAAGCTGCAGACAGATAAGTTGAGAGTGTCATTGTACCACATTTACTAAGGTCCTTGCACCGGTTTTAAAGTTTTATGTCTGACTTTGCGCATTCATGTAATTATAAAGTATCTATTTTTGGCAAACACAACACAGGTGACACTTTGTGGCGCACAGTGCACTATACCCGAAGCGACAAAAAATTTCTGCACTAAAAAGGCCATTTCAGTGTCTTATAGTCATCTCATCTCTGATCTGTCTCATGTCTCTCTTTCTATGTGTCAGATACTAGTGAATGAAAGTGTAGATAAACCTGTAGCCTGATAATCTCAGCACATTGTCGGCACACAGTATCTCATAGCACAGAGGAATCATGAAGTGTCTGCTCGACAAGTTCCTGCCCCACATTCTGGAATCTTACACTGACCATCACTGAGTGATAGGAGGTAAAACAGCAATAAAACTGAGTAACATTGTAAAGTAAGGTGTTAAAAATGGTCTTTTTTGTGTTAACATCACTTGGAGATTAAAATTTGAGAACTTTCTTTTATGGGAAAACCACTTTAACCTGGAAAACCTGGAAAAACTGGGTTATGCTCCCTAGACAGTTGGATCTCTGAGTTACAGAGCCCAGTAGGGTGATCAGTCCTAATGGGTCCACTTCAGAGACCATCTTGAATTATAGTTTTGTAATGATCCAACACTGGGACATTCCATATCCAATGTCGCCTATTCCCCCCACTTTAGCATACAGGCCCCTGGATTCCCAATGGGTAGGCCCACTTTCACACTCGGGTCATCTCATTCACCTGACCACCAGCCGGGACTTGATATGGAAAATTCCAGTAGCACGAATAGGAAGAGAAAACAATGAACATCAGAAGCAAAACATAACATACAAAACATGGGTTTTGGGATGATGGTATAGTCCACACACATAGGACACCTGTAAGCTATATACCCTAACCCCTTCCATACTTTTCCATTCTTAGAACCCCACAGCTACTTAACTGATTGAAACCCACTAGTAATGTCACTGACTATATGTGTGTGTGTATATAAGTACACTTTGAAACAAGGATCCAGATTATTCCACCAGAAAAGAGGAAAAAATATCTATACACAATTTATAATTATTTCATATATAATATTTTAGAATAAGAAGTATTAAATATAAGAATCCCAAACCCATCTCTGTGCCAGTCCCGGTCCCTGGCAGGGCAGGTCTATCAACCCATTCTATACAATAGATAGAGCAGATACATTAACTGTAAAAAAAATCATAGAGGTGTCAGGATTGGGAAGAAATTCCATTAGAAGAACAGCATGAAGAGATATATAATCATGGAGGTTGAAAGCCATAGGATACAGGCCAAATGGAAAGCAATAGTTGGGTTGTTAGGGATGTAACAGGAGATAATGCGATGGAGAAGAATTTTGTGGATGAGATAGATAATTATATTGGCATTACTGGTTCCTAGGATACCTAAGAGGCATGGTATGTGTAGCTAATATATATATATATATATATATATATATATATATATATATATATATATATACTATACTAATTACACCTACTATATAGTTACTAGAACAAAAACAACAATAGAAAACACAATTTTAGTGGATTACAGATGAAACAACTTGCAGTAATTAATCATCTGTTTACAGTTCAACAACTTAATGAAGTTTTCCAGGAATTCTTGAAAAATTCTTTGGAGGCTGAAACAGAGGTGCCAAAAATTGAAGTAAAGTTTGCTCTATCTCTGTTTCTGGTTCCAACCATTCTTCGGGTCTTCGACACATTTGCCTGGACAGAAGTTGAGACCCACCCCAACCAATCAGTAACCTCCTCAAACCATGGGGCATCACTTCCTCTTACGACACAAGTGACTTCCCATTGTCCACTGTTTGGTCAAAGCGTGTCTGTGACCATGGACCTTGTGGCCTGGTAGAGGTGGCAAAGGCCGGTGGTTTATCTGCTAACTAACAAGTTACATTTTGAGGTGCATTGGACAGTCTTATGTGCCCCCCCCCCCCCCCCAGCAGCTCTGGGCCCCAGCACATATCCAGGTTTGCTCCGTTCTGTATCCTGCCCTGGCCGTGAGGACGCCATAATTAACAGAAAAGGAAACTTGCGTATAGATTATCCGTATTCAGGCATTGGATTTGCAAGTATTTCCAGCAAGTATTTATAATAACTGTTTCTTCTTATGTAGGGATCTATATGATACAAAGGTTTTGGAGAGGTTCTGACCCAGTTTTCCAGTATCACATTTTGGCCAATTTGGCTCTTGATGAAGCTGCTCAGAACCGTACAACCATACGCAGAACCGTACTTAAAATGTTCAGGCCAATTGTCGAACAAAAAAAAAAAACGTAACTGGATAATGAAGAAAAATTCTTATCAATTATTTTTTAAAGTTGTGAAAAAATATCCAAACTGAAAACTGTGAAAACAATATTTATAATGTACTAATACAATTTTTTATTGTGCTTCCCAGGAATTTATGAAGCTGCAGTGCAGAAGCCGCGACGTTTCGGAGCCGTCATAACGGTGATGAACGTGTGAAGAGTATGTCTAAAATAACGACACGAAATATAAAATAGCGAAACATATACACGTGTTGGGGGCTTCTTCCCACCAGACCACACAGATCACACAGCGGTATTCCACATCAACACTTATAGTTAAAGGGTGTGTTAAATGGCCGGAGGGTGTAGCGAGAGCATTCTAATCACCCCTTTAAAAAATTTGCTCAATTAACACATCTGCTTTTACGAAAATGAGCTATCAGAATGAGTTACAAATAACCGAATGGATGAATGCAGACAGGGTAAGAACTGCACGTGTCAAAGCAATAATTGGAATTAACGCCAGGGACCAATTGTCAGCGGTAGAATTAGTGCTGATTACACATATCCCAGAAGGAGAGGCAACAGCTTTGGGAGGTGAAGAAACTCCTAAAATTTATTAGGACATAGACATAATTTGCACTAAGCGTTGCGAACCTGCTGTGATAACAAGACTTATAGGAGGAAGATATTTAAAAACTGACATGACATACATATATTAACTATGAAGACGGTTTTATGTCAGTGTTTAATAGTTTACTGTTACATTCTTTACATCAAGGTCTAGCCAATAATGTATATCAATCAGGATATACCTGAAGGTCAGGGGAGTAACAAAGTGCGTCAGGGCCCATAGCAGATTTCTGAATGGGCCCCCATACTCACACATTTATGCACTGATATATCCATTTACACACACAGACCTTTCCCAGTAGCTGTATACTGTGGAAGATGTGCACTGTTATATACACATTAGAATGTACAATGTGCAGCATAATGGGGCTCATTTACTAAGGGCCCGAATCGTTATTTGTCGTCGTGTTTCCTAAAAATGACCGTTTTGCGCCGAATTTGGAGCATGTGATCGGATTGTGGCGCATCGGCGCCGGCATGCACGCGATGGAAATCGGGGGCCGTGGCTGTCGGAAAACCCTACGGATTCGGAAAAACCGCCGTATTTAAAAAAAAAAAATGTGTCGCTTGACACACACTTACCTGCACCCAGCAACGGATGGTGAACTCCAGTGAACTCCGGCGGACTTCTGCGCAGCAGCGACACCTGGTGGACATCGGGCGCACTACCTTAGTGAATTGCCGGGAGACCCGAATCCTCGACGGAGAAGGCGCCGCTGGATTGCGACAGGACCGGGTAAGTAAATCTGCCCCAATATGTATACAGTGGTGCACATCCTCCATTCTTTAGAGTGTCAGGTCAGATGACAGGGTCCCCTGACACTATGGGGCCCATGGCTGCTACCACTGCAGTTATGTCCCTGCTGAAGGTCAATACAAATGCATAAAAAGAATTAAAAACTCCCCTTCATAGTTTAAGGAGGAACAACTACAAGCCGAAACCCGCTCTCCGATGCTTAAACGACCCAAATTCTCTAAAGCCCCGCGTCAGTTTTTTTGTCCGACTTTTTTGTCTTTCATTTGCAAACTGCTAGCACAGGTAAGTGTCCGAGACACATTTTAGGCGCACCCGACACTATACCCGACACAAAATTCTGCACTGAAATGGGTGTTCCGGTGCACAGTCCGACCGTGCGACACATTTATCATCTAAAGTCCAACAGAATTCTGTCGCACGCCCCAAGGTGCACCAAAAAAAAAAATTGGTGCACTCTTTTGGAGCAGTGTAGGGTGCCCCAGATTCATGAAGAACGGATGCTAGAAATCCCTAAAAACAGGCAAACTGCACCTAGTTTTTAGTAAATAAGGGCCATTACGTAAGTATCGAATTAGTTTCTTCAACTTGTGCAAATAAAACCATGTTTTATTTATATATTCACAAATACCCATATAAAAGTGAATATGAAATAATAAAATCCATAGTAACATCAAACATCCTACCAGAATAAAGTCCACGGATCCACGGGCCTTAACACGTTTGTGTGCATTGTCTATTTTGGCTACTGATTGTGGTTCATTCCCATCTCTTCCTCTCACTCCCGGTGGTACTTATGCTGGATTCACATCACATTTTGTATAAGCTAAGCGTATACACCGGGAAAGCACCTGACGTATACATTTAGCATCAACATTGACAAATTCTGGTAGACAAAGCATAATTGTTGCCTCTTCCTGGCCAAAAAAGGCATATGTCGCTAGGCAGGAGGGTGGACCCAGTGATGTCATTGGGGGATCACCCCGTTCATCATCATTTCTACATAACAAATTGCACTTCATAGTGACAGTATTTAATATTCCATGCCGTGTACTGGGAAGCGGGAAAAAAAATCCAAATGCAGTGAAAATGGTGAAAAAACACATTTGTGACGTTTTCTTGTGGGCTTGGATTTTACAGCTTTTACTGTGCGTCACAAATGACATGTCTACTTTATTCTTTGGGTCAGTATGATTACGAAGATACCAAATTTGTATAGGTTTTATAATGTTTTCATACATTTACAAAAATCAAAACCTCCTGAACAAAAAAACTTTTTCATACTTCAGTGTACGGAGCTGTGGGTTGTGACTTTTGATGGCGTTTTCATTGCTATCATTTTTAGGACTGTACGACCTTTTGATCACTTTTTATAGATTTTTTTTTTATCTTTTTCAAAATGGCAAAGTGACTTTTTCGACTTTGGGCGCTATTTTCTGTTACGGGGTTAAACGCAGTGAAAAAACGTTATTATATTTTGATAGATCGAGCATTTTCGGGCGCGGCGATACCTAATGTGTTTATGATTTTTACTGTTTATTAATATTTATATCAGTTCTAGGGATAGGGGGTGATTTGAATTTTTCGTTTTTTTTATTATAATTTTTTAAAAAAAAACTTTTTTAAGTTTATATTTTTACTATTTTTCAGACTCCCCAGGGTACTTTAACCCTAGGTTGTCTGATCGATCCAATCATAAACTGCCATACTACAGTATGGCAGTATATGGGGATTTTCCTCCTCATTCATTACAATGTGCTTAATGAAAGGGTTAAAACAAGACAACCTCGGGTCTTCGAAAGACCTGAGGCTGTCATGGTGATGGATCGCCACTCCTCGATGACGTCACGGGGAGCGACGAAGATGGCGGTGCCCATGCGGTGCTAGCACCGATCACGGGTGTTACCGGTAAGTCTTTGCTGCATATTGCCGGGACCACAAAGCAACATCTAGCGCTAAAAACAATAAGTGCCCCCCAATTACTTAGCTCTTTACAGCACTTTTGCTCAATACTGATGGGGAAATGTTCTGATTGGATCGTATTCATTGAGCAGCACTGGGGCCCGGAAACCCTGATCTCTCAGAGGGTCAGTTCTGTGTGTAACCTGCGATCCTGGTATGGGGGCCACACTCCTGCATGTGAGAAGGAGGAATCTAACATTTTCTGTAGCTCTACACTACAGGAGGCACGACGCTTGGCAGTTACATACACAAAGACACACAGCACGGTGGTTTCAGTCTGTGACCGAAGGAACGCAACTTATTAGTCACAGTCTCTCTTAGGGCACACAACCTACACAGATTCTTATAAAGTTTGATTTTTTTTTTCTCAAGAAAGAGTAAAAACTATGGGGATCATTTATCACATTTTCCTTCTGTTTGGCTCTGATTTGCGCCCTTTTCTTGCACCCTATTTGTCTTTTATTCACGTTTTTTGTAACTGCCTTTATCTCTAGTTCTGTAGTTCACAGAACCACAGAGTCTTAAAGTAGAGATGAATATGATACACATGTTCTTGGTACTATGGAGTGCAGGATAGGGGTGCAACAACCCTGCCAATACATAGGCAAGGGAATAGTTGCGAACAGTGGCCTCTCCAGGTTAGGAGTTGTCTGAGGGAGTCATGAACCCTCTAGAAGGTTCTAGCACTGGGTCGTTAGGTAATCAGTAGCTGTAGATCCTGCCTGAACAGGCAACGGTTAACTGGATGTGAGTTATCGACCAATTGTGTTTCTGCAATGTACACTGGAGTGTGATTGGAGAGGTGGCCACCACCTGACCAGGAGAATAAAACCCCTGGGCAGGGAGGAGCATGAGGTCCTGACCTCATGGTCTCAGTCTGTTTCCAGCCTACAGAGAGAGTGAAGAGAGAGATAGTGTTAGTAAACCATCAGTACTGACACTCAGCTAATCCCAGGAGCTGCAGCTTCCACAGTTTCAGCTTCATCTCGGCCTGCATCTACTACTAGGCTGGTGCACTATTACTGGGGACCCTCTCCATGACCACTCCAGTGATCCTAATCTACTGTTGAGACCGTTTAGGCCCGTTGCCTGCTGTTGTTCAATTAAGAACCGTGAGTTATTTTGCACAACGTTTGTTATTTTGCACAACCGCCATCCACTCCAGTATTCTGGGCCCCGGCTGCCTCCAGGCCCCAAGAAAAGGCTAGGCCCCGATGGGGGATGTTGCAGGGGCATCAGAAGTGATGCTCTTCCTGCAGCCTATAAAATTCTTCTCAGGCAAAAAATGACTCTTCTCAACTCAAATTTCAATCCCCTAGTGATGTTTCCACGGTAAAGATAATTTTTAACCCCTTACTTTACAATTTTACCTAGTTTTATTGCTGTTTTAGCTCCTATCACACAGTGATGGTCAGTGTAAGATTGGAGAGTGTTTCATGATTCCTCTGTGCTGTGAGATGTTGTGTGCTGACAATGTGCTTAGATTATCAGGGTACAGGTTTATCTACACTTTCATTTGCCTTCTGAACATCCTACTAGTATCTGACACATAGAAAGAGAGATGAGACCGATCAGAGATAAGATGATGAGATCCATGGCATGCATATTACACACAATGACATTCTTATTTCTGCTACATCTCTGCTCTACCACACCACACTATCCAATCTGATGTGCCTCCCTCCACCTTATAAAGAACTTATCTGCTTGTAGTTCTCCTCGCGATGTGATGGGTTGCTTACCCTGGTTTGCAAAGACGATTAGGTAAACAAGCCCCAAGAAATGCTGGGCTCCCTCATTGATTAAATACACTGCTCCCCATGAGTTTTATAAACTGGACCCTGTCATGAATTATATATACTGAGCCCTGTAATAAACTATACACTCTGTGCTCCCTCATGAATTATATACACTGCCCCCTTAATGAATTTTATATACTGAGCCCCCTCATTATTATGTACATTTACCCCACATGAATTTTATATACTGGTACCCCTCATTAATTATGTACACTACTCCCCCCAAGAATTGTATATACTGGGCCCCTTATTAATTATATACACTGCCCCTTCAAACCCCGGGAGCCCCGCCTACAATGCGGCCCTGTCCCCCATAGTGTTTATTGTAACCCAAAATACCACTAAATTTCTGATAATGTATTCCGGCGCAGGCTATAGTAGATTTGGTGGTCGATGCCCTGCTCACCCTTTTCCCCACCCAATTTTCGAAAATCATAATCCACAGCACAAGTTAATTATTTTCTGCAATGTGTGTATGGGATGGCTGTTAATCCCATACATTACACTGTTATGGTATTAAAGCCACGGATTGGCAGCCCCTCCTCGGCCACCTTTTTTATTATTCTCGGACAACCCTTTAAACCCTTGCAACACTAAAATTGAAGTCTTAAAAAAACCATCACAATTTGTGTGCCCAAATAAACAGACCTTGCCACACAAATAATAAAAATGCCCCAAAATGTTCTCCTTTTAAGAACATTTTTAAATAACTTTTATAGGTGTATATCAATATTTCACTGCAGGAGTAGAATGTGAATTAGATCTAAGAATATCAGGAGGGTCGGAGACAAAGGTTGGAGGTGAGCGCAGCTGTTGGCATTGCGTGCCAGTGACTAGCTGAAGTGGCAGCTGTGCTGGGGGGGGGGGGGGGGGAAGTATGTGCCCATAGGGTGGGGTGGAGTGGCGCGCCCGGTTGAGTGGAAGGGTGTGTAAGTCTCAGTAGAGATGCTTCACATCCTCCTAGTCACAGCACTTTACTGTCAATGGAGCATACAAAGTCAGAGCCTCTTGTTCCTGCTTCAGTGAACAACAGTGAGACTATGGGAGGCAGCGCTGGAGATGAAAGCTATAGACAGGGAGTAAAAATAAGCAGTGGGAGAGGAGGAGCTGCTAAAAGACCAAACTGGACTATAAGTAGAAAAGTTATGGTAGAAGGTAGGTGCCAGATCTGGAGAAGCAGACGTCAAGTGGAGCTAGGCAAGTAGAAAGAAGTAAGAGATGGGAAGATCTTCAAGACGGGAAGTGTAAGAGAGAGGAGAAAGTGAGAAAAGTGGGAAGTGATCCAGATACCACCCGGGGACTGGCAGCACATTAGGTGCAATTTTATCACCACTTATTAATTGACTTATTGCTCACTGGAAAGTTTCATGATGGGAGCGCGGCCTCAGTCTGTGCAATAAGGAATTATAGAGACACAAAGAATTCCGCTTTTTTTCTGGAATGCTCATAAAATTTCTTAAGAAGACAAACAAAAACATAAAAACCCCGGATAATCCCATCCTAAAGTGGTGCCAAGGTCACACAGAGGACAAAAGAACGTATTACTAAGGTTATTTCTGCTGGATTCACAATTATTTCTTATGTTACGTCTACAGAATGTCAACAAGTTGTGGTTATATCTTGAAATTTACATCTCGACAAGAAAAGGCAAATATTCTTTTAAGGATTTTGGATTTCGTAGCCAAGAGGAATGAGGATGTTCTGCCCAAGGACCATTAGGTGGCGCCACAGCACAAGGATTGACGCTACATGGCGCATGGGTTTCTTTGACGCCCTCAGGGGAAGTTTTGACACTTTGAAAATGTTACCTGTGGTTTTGTGGATAAACTGTTTGTGCATATAGACAAAAATGAACAAATAAGTTAAATGAAGGGAACTGCTACCAAATCCAACACGTCATACCGGAAGAGGGAAGGAAAAGATAGGGGCGTCTGATTTAAAGGGATAGACAAGGGGAGGTTTGTATTGTGTTTTGTGTTGTGTGTGATCATAAGAGGAACATTTACAGGACACGACTTCCCTGTACAGGCAGTCCCCGGGTTACGTACAAGATCGGTTCTGTGGGTTTGTTCTTAAGTTGAATTTGTATGTAAGTCGGAATTGTATATTTAATAATTGTAACTCCAGACAAATTTCTTTTGCTCTCTATGACAATTGGATTTTAAAAATGTTGGGTTGTCATAAGAACCAGAATTAACAATAAAGCTTCATTACAGACACCTGTGATAACTGCTATATCTGATTATTGTAGCCTAAGGCTAAAGTACAGTAAATTATCCAACATCCAGAGGTCCGTTTGTAACTAGGGGTCATCTGTAAGTCGGGTGTTCTTAAGTATAATTATATGACCATTACTCTACAATCACTGAAGATCAATATAAATCCTATAGATGCTTTGAATTAGTTCTTGTTCTCCAGCGCTCAGGCAACTTTTTGGAAATTCTAAAAGGGAAAATTTTGGTATACTGTGTATCAGATGCATTTTTGTTGCCTGTATGCCTATCTTGCCAATATTTAGCTAGTTTCATGTTTAACTATTAGCATAAAAATCCAACTAAAAATAGATCATTTTAGGATCTGATTTGCAGGCAGGAATTTAGAGGTACAGTTAGGAACCAAACGTGGGTAATATAATGTAGAAACATTGTAATAATAAGAGGTCACTTATTCTCTATGGGGCACACGTACCTTTGTTTTGGCTTTGTGCCTTTGCCTTATTTTCGGTTTCTGCTTTTCTGCTTAGAAGTTTTGCCTTTTTAATACATCTTAGTTAAAAAGACTTTAGAGAATTTTGTGACTTTTTGACCAAAAGTCACAAAAAGACCTAAAAGTCAGAAACAGCTTTCCTAAGACTGAAAAGAGCAGGTCTGGATATGTGAATTTTTGTGACTTTTTAAAAAAGTCGCAACTTTAACATCTGGAATCAGGTGATAACTCAGAGAACAGTAGACAATTGCAAACCTTGAAGCGAGACTGTCTTAGGTGCAAAAACTGTTGCAATAGTGCACATGCACCACATAAAGTCGCAAAAAAAGGTAAAAGCCAAACAAAAATAAAGGCATATGAGTCAGATGTTCACAGCTCCAAGTTGCTCCAGTATCTGACAGTCCTTGTCTGAACGTGGACCTATGAAGACTTGTCCTGTTTGTACTGAGCGCCTCTATGTTCTCTCAGGCATGTTATACATCATGCACTCTTCTTGGGTCTATCTACTACATGCGGTCCCCTACTTAAGGACACCCGACCCCTAGTTAAAGACGGACCCCTCGGCCCCCTGTGACCTCTGGTGAAGTCTCTGGATGTTACTATAGTCCCAGACTGCAATGATCAGCTCTAAGGAGTCTGTAATGAAGATTTCTTATTAATCCTTGGTCCAATTACAGCAAAAAACTGAAACTCCAATTGTCACTGGGGCAAAAAAATTTTTTGTCTGGAGCTACAATTACTTACTTACATACAAATTCAACTTAAGAACAAATCTATCTTGTGCGTAACCTGGGTACTGCCTGTACTATATGCTCTATCCCTTATATCAGCCCACATTGTTAAGGGTAAATTCACACATAGCAGATTTGTTGCAGACAGTAGACCTTCTTTTTATGATGTTGCTTCATTAGCATGTTCATAGATTTAGGTAAATTCCATTCAAGTGATAGGGAGAGTAAAAGTAAATCTGCCTGGTGTGGATATACACTAAACTGGACTAATAGACATTGATAAAGTAACTTAGTTACTACCTGAGGGGCCTGGCAGTATAATAGGGTAAAACCTGCTGGCAGGTTCCCTTTAAAGATATGTGTGAAAAAGTAGATGATGCATCAGAGTTCCTCTTTGGTTGTTGCTCTATGGCACATTATAGAAGATAACCTCCTAGTGAGTATTGTATACTGTGGTGAAGCTTTACATCTATAGTGTGTACTGTTACAGAGCTTAAATATTTATTTTACCATCCGGCATGTGGTCTATTACTTCTGATCTTTGTTTAAGCTCTTAATAGAGGGCTGTCAGAGCTGTATGTCATGTGCCAGGGACAGCTCACAAGGAGCCGTATTAATGTCGAGCGCGGCCGCATTAATCTGAAGCTATGCATTAATAATACCAGACTGTATATTTGTGCATCCAATTAAAATCCTGATCTGCCTTAAGGCTTTGTTAGCGCAAATAATGATCGGCGAACCTCCGCCATGTGTATTACCTCCACGTATTGAATGTAGGGAGAAAAAGTCGAGCCTAGGATACTTTTCAATATGTTGGAAGCACAGCAAGCTTTTAGTGTTATGCCTTCAATTACAGGGAGAGAGTGATTGACAAGCGCTTTTACACAACGCCGACATGAAATATTCTGACCTTATGAAATGTTTGCAGTTATAGATTTCTGTATTATTTCCGTCCATGTATCCAAGCAAGGCAGGGGGGGGAGGAAGAAATTCGGGCTTTTACAAATGCGGAAAAACAACTGAAACTAGTAAATTTTTGTAGCAAATGTTGTACATAGAATGGAATATATCTCTATCTATCACTCTTCTATCTATCTCATATCTATCTTTCTATAATCTCTCTCTGCACAATGCAAAAAAAAATCCCAAACAAAGGGAGGGTTCAGCGCCTCAAACACCAGAGAGTTTCAATAATATATAGGAAAAATGAGACAGCACATACCAGTCCATTAGATGGGTTTATTCCATCTATCTATCTATCTATCTATCTATCTATCTATCTATCTATCTATCTATCCCTGTCTCTCTTTGTCTCTCTCTCTTTGTCTGTCTGTCACTCTCTGTCCGTCTCTCTTTCTTTGTCTCTCTCTGTCTGTCTGTATCCATATTACTTCACACATAAGTGTCTTATACTCATTCCCTGTAGTAACCAAACAGAGCTCAAAGCTCATATTAATCATATTATCAAAATAGAAGCTCAGCTGTGATTGGTTGCTAACTACCCCAGCAGACAGTGGCCCACAGTTATCAAAAACAGTGCAAACGGCACTAGGAGCATTTGCCTGTGGAGTTTGCAAGGGTCACCAGTTTCATGAATTGTTGCGCCCGTTCTTTCATGAATCTGCGCACTGCCCTGGCGCAAACTTTTTTTGGTGCACCTTTAACATAGAGGGGGGATTTAATAATTGTGGCACACGCACGTATGTCGGCATCGGAGATCAGTCTCCGCAAAGCACAGCCCGATGTATTTAAGTGGGGCAAGGCTGTTAGTAATTAATGGGTAGACGGAACTGATCAGTCGGCTGCCATAAAAATGCCAACATCAATGGATTTGACTCAAAACCTAGTCCATGACGTTCCCTGAGTTTATGTCCAGCGGTTGTGCAAAATTAGGTGATTGTAAACGTGACATACAGATTCCTTTAGCGGACATATACACATACATACATGCATATACACATACACATACAAACATACATGCATATATACAAACATACATACATGCATACACACATAAAAACATACATACATACACACATACACTCACCGGCCACTTTATTAGGTACACCTGTCCAACTGCTCGTTAACACTTAATTTCTAATCAGCCAATCACATGGCGGCAACTCAGTGCATTTAGGCATGTAGACATGGTCAAGAAAATCTCCTGCAGTTCAAACCGAGCATCAGTATGGGGAAGAAAGGTGATTTGAGGCCTTTGAACGTGGCATGGTTGTTGGTGCCAGAAGGGCTGGTCTGAATATTTCAGAAACTGCTGATCTACTGGGATTTTCATGCACAACCATCTCTAGGGTTTACAAAGAATGGTCCGAAAAAGAAAAAACATCCAGTGAGCGGCAGTTCTGTGGGCGGAAATGCCTTGTTGATGCCAGAGGTCAGAGGAAAATCGGCAGACTGGTTCGAGCTGATAGAAAGGCAACAGTGACTCAAATCGCCACCCGTTACAACCAAGGTAGGCAGAAGAGCATCTCTGAACGCACAGTACGTCGAACTTTGAGGCAGATGGGCTACAGCAGCAGAAGACCACACCGGGTGCCACTCCTTTCAGCTAAGAACAGGAAACTGAGGCTACAATTTGCACAAGCTCATCAAAATTGGACAGTAGAAGATTGGAAAAACGTTGCCTGGTCTGATGAGTCTCGATTTCTGCTGCGACATTCGGATGGTAGGGTCAGAATTTGGTGTCAACAACATGAAAGCATGGATCCATCCTGCCTTGTATCAACGGTTCAGGCTGGTGGTGGTGGTGTCATGGTGTGGGGAATATTTTCTTGGCACTCTTTGGGCCCCTTGGTACAACGCCACATCCTACCTGAGTATTGTTGCTGACCATGTCCATCCCTTTATGAGCACAATGTACCCTGTAACATCTGATGGCTACTTTCAGCAGGATAATGCGCCATGTCATAATGCTGGAATCATCTGACTGGTTTCTTGAACATGACAATGAGGTCACTGTACTCAAATGGCCTCCACAGTCACCAGATCTCAATCCAATAGAGCATCTTTGGGATGTGGTGGAACGGGAGATTCGCAGCATGGATGTGCAGCCGACAAATCTGCGGCAACTGTGTGATGCCATCATGTCAATATGGACCAAAATCTCTGAGGAGCTTCCAGCACCTTGTTGAATCTATGCCACGAAGAATTGAGGCAGTTCTGAAGGCAAAAGGGGGTCCAACCCGTTACTAGCATGGTGTACCTAATAAAGTGGCCGGTGAGTGTACATACATACACACATGCACACACACATACATACACTCAGCTTTATATATTACAAATAATCTATGTGGGAGATTTATCAGAAGTGTCTGAGAGCAGAACTGTTCTAGTTGCCCTTGGCAACCAATCAGAACTTATTTTCCCACAGCTGTTTATAAATTAAAGCTGAGCTCTGATTGGTTGCCATGAGCCACATTCTGCTCTGAGATACTTATGATAAATCCCACCTATCTCTCTCATCAGCTGTCTATTTATGTATCTAATATCCGTCTTTCTATTATCTAAATATATATATATATATATATCTTCTATCATTCTATCTACACATCTCTTTATCTGTCAGCAGGAATTGACCTAATAAACCACTACCAGTATGTTGCCAGGCAGCTGAACATCCTCCAGATGATGTTTCTTTCATGGCCCAGTGTGGTGGCATCAATCAGACAATCTACTTTGAAGTGAGATGTAAATTGGTTGTATAAAGTCAAGGAGGCGGAGATTTTAACACTGAAGTCAAGCTCTCTCTTCTTCAGAAAGTCTACTTCACTGTAATTGATGGTGCTGCATCCAGAGACATCACTAACCAGATCTCCTGAAGTCCAATGAACAATATCAATTACAGAGGAGGCATTTAGAGCTCCTCACCTTGACTTCATTGCCAAACTCTCCTCCTCCTTGACTTTATACAACCAATTTACCTCTCACTTCAAAGTTGATTTTAAGTAGATGCCACCACACTAGACCATGATACAAACAAAAACTAGAAGGTGTTATGCTGCCTGACAATATTGTGTTAGTGGTTTATTAGGCCAATTGCTGATGACAGGTTCCCTTTAAATCTCTCTATCCAGGTATATATTTTCTATCACTTCTAATCAATCTAATTTGTATTTCTAATTTTTATTTTAGAAGTTTAGTGGAAACGTGGCAATGCTTCAGAGTCCAACCACCTCTTATATAAGCAGAATGTACATGGTATTCGCTAAAACTACAGGTGGGGAAAAGTTGCAATGCACTGAGTTTGTCAGGCGTTTGCGCTTATTTGCAACTTGTTATTCGGAGAAGCCATTACAGCAATAGAAAAATCAATGTAGTTAAAAGTATTATACTTACCCTAATGGGCAGCATTGACATTTCAATTTTAATTACATTTTCCAAGCTTAGTTGGAAAGAATTTGTAAAGCCCTTAAAGGAAATCTATGACACCACTTTGAGTGTTGGGTAAACTGCAACGTAATTGAGTCCAGCAATACAGAATATTCCTATAGTGTAAGCAGCCTTCACTACACTGCTAGTCGTCAGCTACAATTTTTGCAAATTTGAGTAATAATTGTACAATTATCAAGCTCAATATTTCAAGTTTCTAATAATATTTGCTACTAGCTGTAGCTCACGGCGTTGCCCAGGAGAGCAAATAACTGCTCTTAGCTATAAAAAAATTGAATTGATGAACAAAAAATATTTTATATATATCTATGTACAGAGCTGTCTGTCTCTCACTCTCACTACCAGTCTCTCACTCAATCTCCCTGCCTGTCTCTCAATCACTTACTCTCCCTGCCTGTCTCTCACTCTCACTACCAGTCTCTCACTCACTATCCCTGTCACACTGCCTGTCTCTCTCTCTCACTCACTATCTTTCTCTCACTCTCTTTACCTGTCCCTTACTCTCTTTACCTGTCCCTCACTCACTCTCCCTGCCTGTCTGTCAATCACTCTCCCAACCTGTCTCTCAGTCACTATGCCTGCCTGTCTCTCTGTCACTCACTCTTTCTTCCTATCTCTCACTCTCTCTACCTGTCCCTTATTCACTCTCCCTGCCTGTCTCTCACTCTCCCTACCTGTCTCTCTGTCTCTCACTCACTCTCTCTGCCTGTCTCTAACTCTCTCTACCTGTCTCTCACTCTCACTCACTCTCCTTGTCTCATTTACTCTCCCTGTCACGTTGCTTGACTCTTATTTAGTCTCCCTGTCTTGTCTTTCACACACTCTCCCTGCCTGTTTCTCACTCACTCTCCCTGCCTGTTTCTCACTCACTCTTCCTTCCTGTCTCTCACTCTTTCTACTTTTCTCTAACACAATCTCCCTGCCTGTCTCTCACTCACTCTCCCCGCCTGTCTCTCTGTCACTCACTCTCCCTGCCTTTGTCTCACTCTCCCTGCCTGCCTGTCTCTCACTCACTTTCCCTGCCTGTCTCTCTGTCTCTATTCATCTTACCTCAAACATGAGCGGTCTTATGCTCATTGCCTATAGTAACCAATCAAAGCTCAGAGCTTATATATATGGCAAAATGTCAACCAATCACACCTCAGTTCAGCTTCCAACTGCCACAACAGCAGCAGCAGACAATGGCTCATGTATATGGTGGTTAATAAGTGTATTTTGGAACGTGCAGGGTGAAAATTTTGGCGTTTTGCTGTTCCCTGAGAGCGGCTGTGCAAAATTTGGTGATTGTAAATGGGGCGGTGCAGGTCCCTTTAGCGGACATACACTCACCGGCCACTTTATTAGGTACACCTGTCCAACTGCTCGTTAACACTTAATTTCTAATCAGCCAATCACATGGCGGCAACTCAGTGCATTTAGGCATGTAGACATGGTCAAGACAATCTCCTGCAGTTCAAACCGAGCATCAGTATGGGGAAGAAAGGTGATTTGAGTGCCTTTGAACGTGGCATGGTTGTTGGTGCCAGAAGGGCTGGTCTGAGTATTTCAGAAACTGCTGATCTACTGGGATTTTCACGCACAACCATCTCTAGGGTTTACAGAGAATGGTCCGAAAAAGAAAAAACATCCAGTGAGCGGCAGTTCTGTGGGCGGAAATGCCTTGTTGATGCCAGAGGTCAGAGGAGAATGGGAAGACTGGTTCGATCTGATAGAAAGGCAACAGTGACTCAAATCGCTACCCGTTACAAATAAGGTAGGCAGAAGAGCATCTCTGAACGCACAGTACGTCCAACTTTGAGGCAGATGGGCTACAGCAGCAGAAGACCACATCGGGTGCCACTCCTTTCAGCTAAGAACAGGAAACTGAGGCTACATTTTGCACAAGCTCATCGAAATTGGACAGTAGAAGATTGGAAAAACGTTGCCTGGTCTGATGAGTCTCGATTTCTGCTGCGACATTCGGATGGTAGGGTCAGAATTTGGCGTCAACAACATGAAAGCATGGATCCATCCTGCCTTGCATCAACGGTTCAGGCTGGTGGTGGTGTCATGGTGTGGGGAATATTTTCTTGGCACTCTTTGGGCCCCTTGGTACCAATTGAGCATCGTTGCAACGCCATATCCTACCTGAGTATTGTTGCTGACCATGTCCATCCCTTTATGACCACAATGTACCCTGTAACATCTGATGGCTACTTTCAGCAGGATAATGCGCCATGTCATAAAGCTGGAATCATCTCAGACTGGTTTCTTGAACATGACAATGAGGTCACTGGACTCAAATGGCCTCCACAGTCACCAGATCTCAATCCAATAGAGCATCTTTGGGATGCGGTGGAACGGGATATTCGCATCATGGATGTGCAGCCGACAAATCTGCGGCAACTGTGTGATGCCATCATGTCAATATGGAGCAAAATCTCTGAGGAGCTTCCAGCACCTTGTTGTATCTATGCCACGAAGAATTGAGGCAGTTCTGAAGGCAAAAGGGGGTCCAACCCGTTACTAGCATGGTGTACCTAATAAAGTGGCTGGTGAGTGTATATACACATACATATACACACACATACACTCCGCTTTATATATTAGATCACAGGAGTTTTTTGGTTTACTCGTCAAATCGGATTTTGCCATAGTTGATAAATAGCTATCCATGTACGGCTCATGCCGCAGACGTCCTACGTCATATTGTGCCTATATTTACTAATAAACTATATACGCATGTATATCCATATCCAAAGGTTTATGTGTCAATTCTTTTATTGACTGTGTTTGACATAAAAAATCAGATGACCCTTAAAGGGGTTCTCCCACAAAGCATGTCAGGCCCTATCCCATGGAAGTTACTGATCGGTGGGGGTTGCAGTGATGGGACCCCCCCACAGATCACAGCGCCGTACTTGCCATTCTCTATCAGCTCTGGTCATCTCAGGTTACAACGGGTGTGCATTGGACCCCCATTTTCATGATCCCTGGGGGGTCCCATCACTATGACTGAGACATCCACCAACTGTGGTAATCTTCTTATATGTGTTAACCATGTCCTCCTTCCTCCTAAATACACTTTTATGCTAATTAGCCAGAAGTGGGGGGCGTTACCAGAGCTTCACAGGCCATTACACTGTCTTATCATTTACCCATCCCTCTGCATACTATGGGAGGGGAAAGTGCTACTGCACAGCGTAACAGCCTGTAAAACTGCAGCACCCAGGGGAAGGAAGGACACCATGGATAACAAATATAAGAAGATTACCTCAGTCACGGTGCCTGGATCTATGAGTAATGTCCCTGGTTTATCAGGATGGATTGTGATGGTGGATTTCCTTTAAGGAATAAGTATGTCCAGAATTATTTTAAAGCTTGTTGAGCTTGTCAAGGTTATTCTAGAATTTTAATTTCTTTAGGGTTCACATTATATGATGATTCTATAAACCTTCAATATAGAATAGAAATGTCACAGTATCGATATAATACACAAAGTGATGTCACAGTACAGAAATAATACACACAGTGATGTCACAGTACAGGGATAATATACACAGTGATGTCACAGTACAGAGATAATACACACATTGATGTCAAAGTACAGGGATAATACACACAGTGATGTCACAGTATAGGGATAATACACACAGTGATGTCACAGTACCGAAATAATACACACAGTGATGTCACAGCACAGGGATAATACACACAGTGATGTCACAATACAGGGATAATACACACAGTGATGTCACAGTACCGAAATAATACACACAGTGATGTCACAGTGCAGGGATAATACACACAGTGATGTCACAGTACAGGGATAATACACACAGTGATGTCACAGTACAGGGATAATACACACAGTGATGTCACAGTACAGGGATAATACACACAGTGATGTCACAGTACAGGGGTAATACACACAGTGATTTCACAGTACAGGGATAGTACACACAGTGATGTCACAGTACAGGGATAATACACACAGTGATGTCACAGTACAGAGATAATACACACAGTGATGTCACAGTACAGGGATAATACACACAGTGATGTCACAGTACAGAGATAATACACATAGTGATGTCACAGTACAGGGATAATACACACAGTGATGTCACAGTACAGGGATAATACACACATTGATGTCACAGTACAGGGATAATACACACAGTGATGTCACAGTACAGGGATAATACACAGTGATGTCACAGTACAGGAATAATACACACAGTGATGTCACAGTACAGGGATAATACACACAGTGATGTCACAGTACAGAGATAATACACAGAGTGATGTCACAGTACAGAGATAATACACAGAGTGATGTCACAGTACAGGGATAATACACACAGTGATGTCACAGTACAGGGATAATACACACAGCGATGTCACAGTACAGGGATGATACAAACAGTGATGTCACAGTACAGGGATAATACACACAGCGATGTCACAGTACAGGGATAATACACAGTGATGTCACAGTACAGGGATAATACACAGTGATGTCACAGTACAGGGATAATACACATAGCGATGTCACAGTACAGGGATAATACACACAATGATGTCACAGTACAGGGGTAATACACACAGTGATGTAACAGTACAGGGATAATACACACAGTGATGCCACAGTACAGGGATAATACACACAGTGATGCCACAGTACAGGGATAATACACACAGTGATGTCACAGTACAGGGATAGTAAACACAGGGGCAAATTTACTTACCTGGTCCTGTCGCGATCCCAGCTTCGGACGGTCCGACGAAGATGAAGTCCGGCACGATTCACGTAGCTCGTGCACCCGAGTTCCTGCATCTGTCGTTTCCCTGCTGAAGTCCGCCGGAGTTTACCTGCTTCTTCCTGGTGCTTGTAAGTGCATTGGTTGCAACACAATTCAAATGTTAAATCCTGCGCATAGTCCTAATCCGTCGGGGGTGACACAAGAGCTTACAGTCTATGACAGTGGTGGCGAACCTATGGCACTGGTGCCAGAGGCGGCACTCTGAGCCCTTTCTGTGGGCACCCAGGCCATCACTCCAGAATGAAGTTCACCAGACAGAGCTCAAAGAATCTGCCTGCAGAATCTTCCTGCAATGATGGATGAATTTGCCCTCCTCCTTTCAACTGGGTTGGTGTCCTTGGGAGGCTGAAGGATTGAAAGTTGTCAATGAACAAGGAGAAATAAATTACTGCTTAAAGTGCTGCGCTGGCACTTTGCAATAAATAAGTGGCTTTTGGTTGAAGTTTGGACACTCAGGCTCTAAAAGGTTCGCCATCACTGGTCTATGAGGATGATAGGTGACACAAGAGCTTACAGTCTATGAGGATGATAGGTGACACAAGAGCTTACAGTCTATGAGGATGAGGGGGTGACACATGAGCTTACAGTCTATGAGGATGAGGGGGTGACACACGAGCTTTTACAGTCTATGAGGATGAGGGGGTGACACAAGAGCTTACAGTCTATGAGGATGAGGGGGTGACACAAGAGCTTACAGTCTATGAGGATGAGGGGGTGACACAAGAGCTTACAGTCTATGAGGATGAGAGGGTGACACAAGAGCTTACAGTCTATGAGGATGAGAGGGTGACACAAGAGCTTACAGTTTATGAGGATGAGGGGGTGACACAAGAGCTTACAGTCTATGAGGATGAGGGGGTGACACAAGAGCTTACAGTCTATGAGGATGAGGGTGTGACACAAGAGCTTACAGTCTATGAGGATGAGGGGATGACACGAGCTTACAGTCTATGAGGATGAGGGGTGACACAAGCTTACAGTCTATGAGGATGAGGGGGTGACACAAGCTTACAGTCTATGAGGATGAGGGGGTGACACAAGAGATTACAGTCTATAAGGATCAGGGGGTGACACAAGAGCTTACAGTCTATGAGGATGTGGGGGTGACACAAGAGCTTACAGTCTATGAGGATGAGGGGGTGACACAAGAGCTTACAGTCTATGAGGATGAGGGGGTGACACAAGAGATTACAGTCTATAAGGATCAGGGGGTGACACAAGAGCTTACAGTCTATGAGGATGTGGGGGTGACACAAGAGCTTACAGTCTATGAGGATGAGGGGGTGACACAAGAGCTTACAGTCTATGAGGATGAGGGGTGACACAAGAGCTTACAGTCTATGAGGATGAGGGGGTGACACAAGATCTTACAGTCTATGAGGATGAGGGGTGACACAAGAGCTTACAGTCTATGAGGATGAGGGGTGACACAAGAGCTTACAGTCTATAAGGATCAGGGGTTGACACAAGAGCTTACAGTCTATGAGGATGAGGGGGTGACACAAGAGCTTACAGTCTATGAGGATGAGGAGGTGACACAAGAGCTTACAGTCCATGAGGATAAAGGGGTGACACACGAAATAAAAGAGATTGTACAATGGTCCAGCCATTCTTTATAAGGGAAAAATATAAAATAATTTAATAATAATAATAAATAATTTAATAAATAAAATTCTGCTGCTTGAACCAGTCATCAGCCGCCATCTTAAATACAAAGTCCAAGGTGAAAGTGACTGCATAGAAGCCTGGAGCTTGGTATATATCTGGTGTTTGCTGGATAACAGATGGGAGATAGGACACAGGATGGATTAGTAAAATAAGAATTGATATTTCATGCAGTCAGGGAGTGTGATAGGCTGCCTAAAGAGATGGGTTTTAAGAGCACGTTTGAAGCTTTGGAGGGTGGGTATTAGTCTGATAGTCCGGGAAAGGGCATTCCAGAGAATTGGTGCAGCTCGGGAGAAGTCCTGGAGACGTGCATGAGAGGTTCAAATTAAGGTAGAGATTAATCTAACATCACTGGCAGATCGCAGCGCACAGGTTGGGTGATAGACTGAGATGAGAGAAGAGAGATAGGAAGGTGCAGCATTATGCAGAGCTTTGTGGATGAGGGTTATTATTTTAAATTGAATATGGAAGGAGACAGGCAGCCAGTGCAGTGATTGGCACAAACCAGAGGCATCCGTGTAGTGTTTGGTTTGAAAGACGAGCCTGGCTGCTGCATTAAGAAAAGATTGAAGAGGAGAGAGTTTAGCGAGTGGAAGACCAATTCGTAGGGAGTTACAGTAGTCTAGTCGAGAGTGAATAAGAGCATTTTAGAAGTTTCAATTGTCGGAAATGGTCGGATTCTGGAGATGTTTCTGGGATGCATGTGGCAAGAGCGAGTAAGAGATTGAATATATGGTGAAAAAGAGAGGTCAGAGTCCAGCACAACCCCTAGGCAGCGGGCCTGCTGCCTCAGTGCTTTAGTGACCCCACAGACCGAGATGGAGAAATCTTGTTTAGGTAAATTAGTAGAAGGTGGAAAAACAAGAAGTTCAGTTTTAGAAATATTAAGTTTCAAGAAGAGAGAGGACATGATGTTAGAGACAGCCGGGAGACAATCACTAGTGTTCTGGAGTAAGGCAGGAGTGATGTCACGTGCAGAAGTATATAGCTGGGTGTCATCAGCATAAAGATGATACTGGAAGCCAAATCTGCTGATGGTTTGTCCAATGGGGGCAGTATAGAGAGAGAAGAGAAGAGGACCTAGGACTGATCCCTGAGGAACACCAACAGTGAGAGGAACAGAAGAAGAGAAAGATCCAGAAAAGGAGACACTGAAAATGCAGTCATAGAGATAGGAAGAAAACCAAGAGAGTGCGGTGTCTTTAGGCCATGGGTGGTAGGATTCAGAGAAGGTGAAGGATTATTGAAAGTAAAAGAAAGGAGATTATGGTCTGAAAGTGGAAAGGAAGAATTGGTAAAAATTAGATATTGAAGAAAGACCAAATCGAAGATGTTTCCCTCATTATGAGTGGGGGAATCGGAGAGTTGTGAAAGACCTAGAGAAGTAGTTAGTGCTAAGAGCAGAGAGGCAGGAGTATATAGATAATGCACACATTGATGTCACAGTATAAGGATAATACAGTACAGGCATAATATACACTATTGTATAATACCAGTACCACAATAATAATGTGAACAGATAAGGTGAGCAGTATTGAATTTCAGTACAGGAAAGAAAACAATGGGACACATTTACTTACCCGGGATGCAGAGTTCCCTGAAAGTGCATTGTCCGACGATAATGAACTCTGACGCGATTCACGAAGATCATGCGTCTGATATCCTGCATGTGTCGCTTCTCCGCTCAGGTCCGCCGGAGTTCACCTTCTTATTCCCGGTGTAAGTGCTTGGCTGGCGACACCATTTGAAAGTTAAATCCCGCGCTCAGTCTGAATCAGTCGGATCGTCCCACAGCACAGCCCCCAATTTGTGTCGCATGAAAGCCACAATCCAATCTCGTGCGACACAATCACAGCACAAACCCATGTTACATAACCGTCAAAGCCACACAAAACCCGGAAACCCCTTAGTAAATAAGCATAGGTATAATGCATAGAGAATGTGATATCACAGAATGCAGACACATTCCATTCTCCCCTTTCCTGTCTTGTTGTACAGCACATCAGGTCTCAACATAAATAACCCTCACAATGCTTTTTATTGCACATTTAGCTTTGAATCACATTGATAAAAAAAAACACATTGCAGTGCATTTTGTTAGTACAGTAGTAATATATATTTCTGCTTTTAATATTAATAATAATCATTAGCAATGCAAAATGCATTTGAAAACTCATACACATTGGGGCTCATTTACTAAGGGCACCGTGGCCGCACTTTTGTTGGGTTTCCCGATTTTTTCCGGCTTTCACACAACAGAAATGGGGGGCGTGGCCGTCGGAAAACCCGACGGATTCAGAAAAAACTGAGGAATTTAAAAAACGACTTGTGTCGAATAATCAATCACTCACATGCACCGGGAATGGGTTGGTGAACTCCAGCGGACTTCGGCGGGCTTCAGCGCAGCAGCGACACCTAGTGGACATCGGGCGCACGACCTTAGTGAATCGCCGGAAGACCCGAATCCTCGTCTGAGAACAGGCCGCTGGATCGCGACAGAACCGGGTAAGTAAATGTGCCCCATTGAATGCAGCGTCTTGTAATACAGATGTTCTTGTCGGCGACCACATAGAGGGGAATTTATCTTTGTAGTTTACAACATCTATTTTACAACATTTACAAACCTACTCCACTTTCTACATGGATCCTTGTGTAGTAGACGCAACTTTTCAAAAAGTTTCAACTTTAGGTGCAAATTCACTAAATACAGTTCCAGGTTTAGGGAGTATTGAAACACATGCAGGATATCGGGTGCACGATCTTAGTGAATCGCCGCACAGTGCATTATACACGGACTATTCTGTGAACTCTGAGGAACCGGGTAAGTAAATGTGCCCCATGGAGATGAACATATCACCCTACAGGGACTGCTTCATAGATTCAGAGGCACTTAGAATTTTCTTTCTAGGCCCCACGGTAGCTAAGATATCTGTCCCATTATCTGAACATTCTTATCCTCTCCACTGTCAGGGAGGAGGAGCTGGAGCAGAGGAGGGGTGTGTTATGATAATCTCCTACTTCTCAGAAAAGATTAGCATAACACATGCCTCTTGCTCCAGCTCCTCCTCTCTAACAGTGTAGAGTATTATAATGATCACATACTGAGACTGATATCTCAGCAACCTAGCGGGCTAGAAACCAAATATAAAGTGCCCCTGAGTCTGTGTAGTGGTTCCTTTTTAAGAACTAGTTGTGCAGAAAATTGTGACTTTCTTGTGACTGTGCTCCTAAAAGGGGGAGAGTCACACCAGAAGCCTGTATCTTTGGTTAAGTATTACCTAGAAACATGCAGTTGGTGTCATATTAAAGATCTTCTTTCAGAATCAGGCTTATGGTTCTTGACTACAGAAATTGACATACAGGAAGTTAAATGTTAGGTGGGAACTGGATCTCATTACTAACTATGTTCTTAGCTAACTGTATCTCTAGTTTTGTAGCTCAAAGAACCATAAGCCTGATGTCATCTAAAAGATGAGATTCCTATCATTAATACAACACAGTAGGCATGTTTTTAGGTACTACAGAATTAAAGATAGGAACTTCTAAAGTGACACTTCAACAGCCACCAAACTTGACTCATCTTATGTGAAAATGAGGGGAGAAGAGTCATATTTGCCAGACTATGGGGTAGATTTTTAAAATAAATTTTGTCATATAAAAGAGAGAATTGTGGAAAGGACATTTCATCCCGTACTTGTCGTTTAGTGGGGTAAAATCTGATGAAAGGTTCTCTTTAAATCTAACACAGAAAAAGCTGGTGCAAGAAGCCTGCAATAAATATCCCCCCCCAGCGTATGGTAGTATACTCTCTAAGCAGGTAACAAGTGATATGGGAAACTAACCTCCATGTGTTGCTGAACTATTTTCCGGTCTTAATAGTCCTCCAATTAAGTGCTTCAATATGTTTACAAAACTCCTAACCTGATAATACCGGCATTTGCGACATCCAAGGCAGCCTTGTAGCTGGGAGCAGAGCTAGTGGTGGTAATACTGCCATAATTGTCAGCTCATTTACAGAATATTTAGCTGAGCAGTGAGCCAGATGAGAGGAGTTAATGAGCACAGCTTCTGCCGTAATTAGGTAAGCAGAAGTAGCGCTCAGGAGAAGCTGCTGCACGCCTTGTCTATTCCTCCCAAGCCAAGTGTTCAGTAGGGCTCATGTACCAGCATTGCTTATACGTGCGCTCCTTGTACCAAGCCATAACAACCTATTAGTTCTCTTCTCTTATATAACTTGCTCGTTATAGGAAACTTATAATTGGGCACTTATAATGTATAGCATCGAGCATTAGAGTCCTCAGTTTACCCCTTCAGTATCTCTATGAGGAGTGCTTGGTTCTCATTAGAGACCTCCAGCTGTTTTATGGAGATTTCCTGGTAGGAAAGGCTCCATGGGAAAAGGTATGCAAATTAGCTCTTCTAAACTAATAGTTTAATGTCTAACGAGAAGCACATATTGCTTCCTCCTTTTAAAGCCAATATAAAATAGAGGGCGTAGTTATCCAGATGATCATGACACCGTGTCACATATGAAATTGTTATGCTTGCTTCAAGGGAGGCATCACAACGATTTTCTGAAAACGTTCCTCCAATAATATTTCTTTTTTTCTTAAATCAATAGCTGTTGTGATGTAGGTCTACTTTGCCTTATACTTTCATCAAGTGTGTCCAGAAGTTTCTTTGCTATCCTCCTCAGTTTGGCCTGTGATCCTTATCACCTTATCACCTGTGGGTCCATAGATGATAAGAAAGATACAAAATGGTTTTACAGATGCGAGAGGCTGCTGCTCCCTGCTCACTCTGGAGACTCCTTCAGACTCCTCTGTCCTCTTCCTCCAGATTTCTCTGTCCTCTGCCTCCAGACTTCTCTGTCCTCCCAACTGTAGATAGCAGGAGAGCCTTGTGCATCCAAAAATCTGCAAAGAATAGAAATGGCAGCCCTGTCTCTCCCCGGCCTCTTCAATCCAGTTTGTGATCTTGCATAACTTTCGGTGTCTCTCCCTGCACCGCTTCACTCCTAGTGATGAGTCATTTGCGAAACAAGCCGGCGCTAAGAGCTGGCTCTTTCATTTAAGCAAAAACGGGTCTATGAAAAAATAGCTGGGCAAAAGGAGCCCAGACATGTAAACATCCCAAATAAAGATAATGCACAACAAAAGCAAGACAGGATGTATATCAATGGTACAACAATCTTTATTAAGTCCAAAATACAATAAATTTAAAAACAATTAAAAAGCACTCAATGTGCCAAAGTCCAGCGACCAACCCTGGGCACAATGCAAACAAAGTCATAAGTGAGGTATATATGCCAGGACATAGGAACCTGGTTTGGCTTAAAAGCTACCAACAATAATCAAAATACAATCATATAAGTCACAATGAAGTTATAAGTAGCTTGGCCATTAAAGCGATGATGACAACAAATAATTACCTAAAGTGCATAGTGCAGTCAGGGAAGGGGCTGGAGGAGAAGTTCCCCACGCGTATCGCCTGTACTACCAGGCTTCCTCAGGGGTAATGTCAGTGATATATGCAGCAGGTATATAAAGGCTAAAAAGACCCACCTCCAAGTGCAGCTGCCCATACAGGACACTTCCCGAGTCGGTCGCTGACGTATCAGGAACCGGGGATAGTGTTCCGAGAACCGGAAGTGACGTTTCGGGAAACCGGAAATGACACTGCCCGCCGGCGGTGATTACCAGGCGCGCATGTGCAGTGCCTGATGTGTTTTTATGAATGAAAACAAAATGAGATAGTACAATGTCAATGGCGCATGCGCGAAGAGGCAATGCAGAGACGCCGACGTAGAACAGAGGTAAGTATCATTTAGACAGATAATCGTCAGGCAACGAAATAAAACGAATATGTTGAAGCAGTAAATATAAAGGTAGTCATCGGTCATAAGAAGATATTGGTATTACGCATACAGTAGTGGATCCTCATAACTTTGATTGCGGCACACGATTGCCGACTTACAGAAATAGATTCTTATTTGACGCAAAGAAGAAACCAGAAATGTGAAAGCTAGTATAAAACAATAAAAACTAAAGAATATATATACAAAAGTAGAGATCGATCGTATACGGTATGGAGCCAAGGGTACAAGTATAAAAGCCTAACCCCCCGTGTGAATAGAAGCCTGCTATGGTCAAATTCAAGTGAATGTATATATACAGGCAAAGGGATAATCCTCATAACGACGATCGCGGCATGAAAGTTGCCGACTTACAAGGGAGGTTCCACGCAAAAAGACAAGTGAAAAACTTACTAATTAATTAAAGTATTGTGAAGAGACCAGAACAGGAGGCCCCAAGAAATGGGGAATTTTTTCTCCATAATGATAGCTATGCACAAAGGGAACAACGTGCTGGCTTATAATAAAAGTCAATATCAGCCTAAAGAAGTAACATTAAATATGAAGACTTAAATAGGCCAGGATTTGGTCCAGACTAAAGGTAAGTGAAAAAATATTATAGTGCATGGAATTGTGACAAAGGTGGTGCAAAGTGAAAAAACCACAGAGAATGTGTCTTCAACTTGCTATACATAAGAATTTGCGAAACGAGAACCTGGAAAAAGAAATTTATGTGTAGATGACCGATTAAGGGATGACATATGAAATAATACAGGACCTGGCCTGTACTAGGGCTAGGTGATGTAATAAATGCAAAAAGGTGAACCTGGGG
The DNA here is from genome assembly GCF_040894005.1 of Engystomops pustulosus. Taxonomy (NCBI): domain Eukaryota; kingdom Metazoa; phylum Chordata; class Amphibia; order Anura; family Leptodactylidae; genus Engystomops; species Engystomops pustulosus. Next base: position 33,281,468 of record NC_092417.1, read on the forward strand.
TGGGGGCTGTACTGGAGATGGGTCAAGCCAAAAGTAACACAGCTAAGTGAACATAAAGAGGAAATAAACATTAGTAGATGGTCACTTTGAGAAAATGTATATGTGATTTAATAGCTAAGTAACCTAAGATACCATACTTATCAGAGTGAAATAAGCTTGTTAGAACATAACAGGTGTGGAGACACCAGGAGAGCCAGGCGAAGCAGGTCACATGAGATAAACAACTCAGTTGGTCAAGGAGGTAAGTAACAGACGAGTCCTTGCATCAGATGAGCGTTAACGGATACGTAGTATCGGCGGTCATTTTTGATGATCTCGATCCAAGATAGGAGGCAGAGTCCAGTATTGTCGATAATAGCATATGATGATCTCAAACACTGATAGGATCACTGTGGAAATATATGTGACAAAAGTGAATAAACCAAATCTAAGGAAGAGGTCCAAGAACAGATAAAAGACTCTTAAGAGGACCATATGCATGTGCGTCAAAAGTGAAAATTGGGGACATGAGATGGTAATAAGGGAGGGGGGGGGGGGGGAGAAAAGAGAGAGGAGAAGTCGTGAGTGGGGAAAGAGTGAAAAGCGAATGGAAATGAAGAATGGGTGTAATGACTGGATAAGGGAGTGATGTAATGGAGGGAAGGATGGAGGGTGTGCAGTGAAATGTTGTGTAGGGGACTAAATATTAGTGGAGTATATAGTGAGTGGGGATGAAGGGTGGGTATGATGAATGGATAAGGGAGTGATGTGATTGAAGGAAGGATAAAGAGTGAAGGGTGGGATGGTGTATGAGGGACGAAATGTAAGTGAAGTGTGTTGTAAGGGGAGATGGTGAATGAAAATGTGCAGGTGTGAGTGGGGGTGTACTGAGTGGGCAGAGTGAAGTAATAAAAAGTGAGTGTAGAGTGAGAATTAAAGATAAAGGAAAAAATTATTAGAGACAGTTAGATCAATATGAATATAAATATAAATATAAACCTAGTCCTTATAGAAACCAGTAAAAAGTAAATCTTCATTAAGACCTTTGGGTGCTAGTGTGTCCAGTTGGAATATCCACTTGGACTCAGCCCTAAGTAGTCGTTTGTTGGAACCGCCACCTCGGATGTTACGGTAAATCCTCTCCAACCCACAGACTTTCAGGCCCGTATTCCTCCCCTGGTGGAAATGGAGAAAATGTGAGGCTACTGTGGTTAGGGTCTTACCATTGGTTTGGTCTCTTGCTGCTGTAGTTATCGTCGACAGATGCTGTTGAACCCGTCTACGGAGTTCCTGGCCAGTTTGGCCAACGTATATTTTTGAGCATGGACAGACCAAGGCATAGATCACATCTCTTGATTTACAGTTGATGTAGCTTTTTAATCTGTGGGAAGAATGGTTATTAGGGTGTACAAAAGTCTCATTGAGAACCAAGATGCGATCGCAGATCGAGCAGCCCCCACATGGAAACGAACCCTTCAATCGTTGTCCCCTCCCTAGGGGTGTTGTCTGACGCTGAAAGTGACTAGATGTCAGGATGTCCTTCAGGTTTCTTGCTCGGCGGGCCACCATCTGTGGTTTATCTGAGATATGTGTGTGTAGCCGGCTGTCACTCAGTAGAATGCCCCAATTGTTGTCCAAGATCTTGTAGACATCAGACCACTGGTTGTGGAAGGTGCTGATCAGTCGAATTTTGTTATTAGGTAAGCGCACACGGGGCGTAAGGAGTGTGTGTCTCTCACTATTTTTTGCTCGAGAAAAAGCTCTTGAAATGACCTTCTTGGGATAATGACGTGTTTTAAACCTAGTTGTCAGGTCTTTTGCGTTCACCTTGAAGTCGTCTGGATTTGTGCAGTTGCGTTTAATCCGCAGAAACTGTCCCACTGGGATCCCCTCTCTCAGATGCCTCGGATGGAAGCTTGTAAATGAGAGCAAGCTGTTTGTTGCGGTTTCTTTTCTGTAAAGAGTGGTTGTGAGAGTACAGTCAGATAATTTGATGTTCAAATCTAAAAATTCAACAGAGCGTTCAGAAATCTTAGAGGTTAATCGAATGTTCCAGGGGTTCTCGTTCAATAAATCAATAAAAAGTTGATACTCCTCCCTGGTGCCCGTCCAGATAAGCAAGATGTCATCAATGTAGCGGTACCAGCCCGCCACATTGTTTTGAAATACGGCCAGTGGGTACACGACCCGCTCCTCCCACCAACCCAAAAATAGGTTGGCATAGGAAGGAGCGCATCGCGCACCCATGGCCGTACCTGACACCTGCTTACTTTCATCAAGTGTGTCCAGAAGTTTCTTTGCTATCCTCCTCAGTTTGGCCTGTGATCCTTATCACCTTATCACCTGTGGGTCCATAGATGATAAGAAAGATACAAAATGGTTTTACAGATGCGAGAGGCTGCTGCTCCCTGCTCACTCTGGAGACTCCTTCAGACTCCTCTGTCCTCTTCCTCCAGATTTCTCTTTCCTCTGCCTCCAGACTTCTCTGTCCTCCCAACTGTAGATAGCAGGAGAGCCTTGTGCATCCAAAAATCTGCAAAGAATAGAAATGGCAGCCCTGTCTCTCCCCGGCCTCTTCAATCCAGTTTGTGATCTTGCATAACTTTCGGTGTCTCTCCCTGCACCGCTTCACTCCTAGTGATGAGTCATTTGCGAAACAAGCCGGCGCTAAGAGCTGGCTCTTTCATGTGAACGATGGGAGTCGGCAGTGAGCCCATGGTTCACTTAATCCCACCTATAATTGGTTTATCAATCCCTTTTTAATGTGATAAAATTGGATTAAAAGTTGTGTGGGGAGGAGTGACTGACTGGACAGAGGCTCCTATCATACAATTAGTGGAGAGTCGTTCAGGAGCAAAAAGAGCCGGCTGTTTTTAGTGAGCTGGCCTAAAAATCATCACCGATATTACTAATTAACAACTGATGACAATAACCCCCACCCATGGAGCCACCGCATCCCATACAGAAGACGGACTTGAATCACTGACATTATGGATAAAACACTGCACGTGCTGAGAGCTCTCACAATCTCAATGGTTAGTCAGTGGCTACAGTATTGGCGTCATGTCTTCTTGTTCCAGAACTCCATTAATACTCTCCACACTGTGCAACTAAAAAGACCAGTCACTTGCAGTGTAGTGTTACCTGGATAACAATGTCCCAAACTGTATTTATTACCCCATTCTAATTTATTATGCTGCGCAAAAATCTCTCCTTAATTGTTTTTATTTATATTCAGTGTTTTCTAATAAAATGTCCCTTTTTTAAGACATTGGGGCTTATTTACTAAGGGTCGCAGATCGCACGTTCGTCTGACTGTGGGCTTTTTTCGGGATTTGCACGGTTTGACAGGTATTAAAAAGGGGTCTGTGCTGTGATTGTGTTTCACGCAATCAGTTTCTGGCACAGCTGTGCTGGCTTTCATGCGACAGAAATTTGGGGGGCGAGCCACCGGACGATCCGACAGATTCGGAATGAGTGTGGAATTTAACTTTCAAATTGTGTTGCACACAATGCACCAGGAAGATGATGGTGAACTCCAGCGGACCTAAGCAGGGTAGCGACACATGCAGGATATCGGGCACACGATCTCAGTGAATCGTGGCACGGACAATGCACCTCTGCGGACCGGGTAAGTAAATGTGCCCCATTATAATCTCCAGATCCCTCTGTTCCCTCCAGACCCCCCTGTCCATGTCTAGATCCGTCCAGCCTAATTTGCAAATAGTCTCTAAAACAAACAGAGTAAGCCATGCTGAAACCCCTCCGACACTTCTTTTCTTCAAGCCTCCCTTTCTTCCTCCATCCTCCTCATATTGTGGTTCCCTGTCCTTAATCATCTCTTATATTGGGGTCCCTTTGTCCTCCTTCTCCAGGCCCCTCTATCCTGCTCCTCCAGGCCAATCTGTTCTCCTCTTCCAGGCCCCTCTATTCTTCTCCTCCGGGCCTCTCTTTTCCTCCAGACCCCTCATTCCTGCTCTAGGCCATTTGGTCCTTCTCTAGACTTCTGTTTCCTCCTCCTCCAGGCCATTCTATCCTCTTTCTTCACCCTCCTCTGTCCTCCTCCTCCAGCCTATGTCCTGCTCCTGCAGACCCCTTTGTTCTGCTCCTCCATACTCCTGTGTCCTCCACCTCCAGGCCCCTCTGTCCTCCTCATATTGTGGCCCCTGTCCTCCATCCTCCCTGATATTGTGGCCCCTCTGTCCTCGTCTCCTCCAGGTCCTCTCTTCTCCTCCTCATATTGTGGCCCCTGTCCTCCATCCTTCTCATAATGTGGCCCCCTGTCCTTCATCTTCCATATAGTGGCCCCTTTGTCCACCTTCTCCAGACTCCTTTGTCTTCCCCCTCAATGCACATATATCCTTATCCTCCAGTCTCCCCTGTCCTGCTCCTCCAGGCCTCTTTGTCCTGATCCCCCAGGCCCCACAGTTTTTCTCCTCTAGGCCCCTCTCATTTCCTCTTCATATTGTGGCCCCTGTCCTCCATCCTCTTCATATTGTTTCCCCTGTTCGTAATCCTGCCTCATATTGTGGCCCCTTTGTTCTCCTTCATAAGCCCCCTTTTTCCTCCTTCTCCAGACTCCTCTGTTTTCCTCCTCCAGGCCCCTCTGTCCTCTTCTTCCAGACCAACCTGCCCTTCTCCTCCAGGCCTGCTCTCTGCCCCTTGGTCCTCCAGACTTCTCTGTCCTCCTCCTCCTCCATTCTGCTTCTCTAAATCCTCTGTCCTCCTCCTCCAGGACCCTATGTCCTCCTCATTTTGTGACCCCTGAGCTACATTTTCCTCATATTGTGCGCCCCTGTCCTCCATCCTCCCTCATATTGTGGCCCCTCTGTCTTCCTTCTCCTCCAGGTCCCTCCTTCTTCTCCTCCAGACTCCTCTGTCCTCTTCCTCCAGACCCCTTTATTCTGCTCCTCCAAGCCCCTCTGTCCTCCTCCTCCAGGCCCCTTTGTCTTCATCCTCCAGGACCCACTCTTCTTCTCCTCAAGGCCCCTCTCAATTCATCCTCATATTTTGACCCCTGTCCTTCATCCTCCTCATATTGTGGCTCTGAGTTCTTAATCCTGCCTCATATTGTAGCCCCTTTTTCCCCCTTCTCCAGGCCCCTCTGTTCTCCTCATCCAGGCCCCTCTGTCCTTCTCCTCCAGGCCCCTCTTCTACAGAACAACTTTCTTCAGACTTCCACTGTCCTTCTCCTCCTTCCTGCTTCTCCAGACCCCTCTGTCCTCCTCCTCCAGGCCCCTTTGTCCTGATCCTCCAGACCCCATTGTTCTTCTCCTCTAGGCCCCTCTCATTTCCTCCTCATATTGTGGGCCCTGTCCTCCATCCTCCTCATATTGTGACCCCGAGTTCTTAATCCTGCCTCATATTGTGGCTCCTTCTCCAGGCCCTTCTGTCCTCCTCCTCCAGGCCCCTCTGTCCTTCTCCTCCAGGCCCCTCTTCCAGAACTCTCTGTCCTGCTCTCGGCCCCTTGGTCAACCTGCTTCAGACTTCTCTTTCCTCCTCCTCTAGGCCCTTCTATCCTTCTCCTCCAACTTTCACTGTCCTCCTCCTTCCTACTTCTCCAGACCCCTCTGTCTACCTCCTCCAGACTCCTCTGTCCTCCTCCTCCAGGACCCTTCACGGTGGACAAACAAAAACCAACAAATTGTGACAAAATGTAGCAGTGATTGTGCAGGAATGGACGGCTATCAGTCAGGATTTGGTCCAGAAGGTGAGTGAGAGCTGCCAGGGAGAATTGCAGAGGTCCTGAAGAAGAAGGGGCAACACTGCAAATACTGACTTGCTGCAGTAACTCCTTCTAACTGTCCATAAAAGCTTTTGTTCCTCATAATATGATTGCACTTGTATTTCTGCATGTGATAAAAACATCTGACAAACCAGAGGGCAACAGATCATGTGACAATATAATATTTGTGTTATTATCAAAACATTTGGCCATGACTGTACTTTAGATAAGACACTAGCCTAGATATATGGTGCAATCTTCCTTTGTGCAGTTTGCCTCACTTATGTGCTCTTGTGCCACATTGGGGCTCATTTACTAAGGGCTCCGCGGCCGCATTTCCGACGGGTTTCCTGAATTTTTCCGTTTTGCGACAAATTCCGCCGGGATTTTGGTGCACGCGATCGGATTTCAACCCGGATTTCAACCCGACGGATTCGGAAAAACCGCAGAATTTAAAAACCAAATGTGTCGCAAGATCCAGCACTTTTATACACCGGGAAGAAGCAGGTGAACTCTGGTGGACCTCGGCGCAGCAGCGACACCTGCTGGATATCGGGCGCACGACCTTAGTGAATCCTGGCAGAACCCGAATCCTCGTCGGACAACACGCCTCGGGATCGCGACGGGACCGGGTAAGTAAATGAGCCCCATTATTTAATATTAGTGCACGCTCTTAGAGAATCTGATCTGTTTTCAGGATGTAGAACAGTTGCAGGTTTTTTTCTTGGTACACAGTTTTCAAAAGTGACAAAATTCAACCGCAACACAATTGTAGAAATTTATAATAATTAACTTTATACAGTAAAAAGCAGTGAAAAAGAATCATAATGCCAAAATCACCATTTTGTTACTTCTTCCAACCCAAGACAATTTAGTGAAAAAACAAAAAATGGTTCATGTGCCTCATATTGGTACAAATTGAAGCTTTAGCTACAATTTATGTTTATGTAAAGCAAATGTCACTATAATCATACTGTGGAATTCAGGATGTTGGCACTGATAAATTAATGGCTATTGTTGGGCCCCATTACGGTATAATACTATACTGACTCCTGTAGTGCACGGTTACTATTTTGTTTACCATGGGGCTCCATTATTATATTGGCTTCTGCAAGGACACTGTTATGATATTGCTACTCTGGGGCCTGTGACTATTTTTGCTACTGTGGGGGCACTGCGACTATATTGGCTACTGTGAGGGCATAATAGTGATCCAAAGGGGAGTTGGAGTACAAGCAAGAAACCTAACATTTTATTTTGCTAAATCTGCAGAGTTGAATTATGGCTGGAAGAAGCTGACATGCTGGCCAGGTGGAAGAAGAAGATGAAAGAGACTCACACAGATGTCATGTTTAATTGTAGGTCACCAGATTTACAGTAACATCTGCAACATCTCCTTTGTAATAAATGTTATCTATAGAGCTACAGCGGCAGTATACAGCCATATATGGAGTTCCATGGAATACTGTGCACTGGAACTGTCTCTCAATAGGTAAGATCAATCAGTAGCACTACAAAAAGTCTCTGTGTAGCCCATTTTACCACAGTTACCATTCTCCTTGTCCAAAGGATGTCTCTCCCCTAATGACACTTACACTGTCAGAGTGTCAAACCTGCCTGCTATGTGTCAGCTCCTGACAAGTCACACATCAGCAGTTAACAACTGCATTAAAACTATAGGTGTGAATAGGTTTCTACTAATCATTGTCGGACTGGGAATAATAAGCCATAATTACTGTGGCTACATGGCTCACATCATACATTCTGCGGGATCACAAGCTGCTTACTTCTGTACATGACAACTACCTCACAATTGTCAGCAGGTCTCCTAAACACCCCATTTTATGTAGATTTTCCCAGTGACACCACCCACTTTGTAGGAGGATCTAGAGCAGTGATGGCGAACCTTTTAGAGACCGAGTGCCCAAACTGCAACCCAAAACCTTATTACTTATCGCAAAGTGCCAGTACGGCAATTTAACCATAAAACTGACGGTTTAGTTTAGAATCAATTTACACAGGACTGCCTGAGCTCGGATTCCAGCAGTCCTATACACACTGAAACGCCACTTTTACACCATTTTACATCACATAAAAGAGTAATAAAAAGTTATCAAAAGGTTACGCAGACCTCAAAATGGTAGCAATGAAAACAACGGCTCATTAAGCAAAAAAACCCAAATCTCCCCAGCTCCGTGCACTAAAGTTATTAGCGTCACAAGATGGCGAAACTATTTTCTTTTTCGTACACTGTTTTAATTATAGAAAAAGCATTAAAACACAATAAAACCTACAAATCTGGTATCACTGTGATAGGACCGAACCAAAGAATAAAGGAGACAAATGATTTGGAGCGCACAGCGAAAGTATTAAAATCCAGCTTCCCAGTACACGACATGGAATAATAAATTAAAAGTAAAATATGTTATGCAAAAAATAATCCCTCACACAGGTATATATAAATGCACATATAAATATATAATATGCATATACATAATTACATACATAAAAATACATATGTTACTTACTCTTGCTCAGGTGTCTGTTGTTCCAGGGGGGGGGGGGGAGGGGTGCAGCATCTGGAGTTCGTTTCAGTGTGGTTATGAGGCATGAGTTCCAGGGGAGGGGGTGATGGGGGGCAGTGACCGGAGTTGAGCGGGGGAAGGGGGGGGGGGAAGTGAGAACGGCCGGAATCCTTGCGGGGGGGGGGTGGGGGGCGGCGGGTTGCGGTAGCGGGCATAACAGGCTGGGGTTCGGGCGCGCGCGCGCGGGGGGGGGTGGGTCTTGTGGTAGCGGGCGCAGTTTGGGCCGTGAGTTTCGGACCGGTTGCGGGCGGAGTTTTATGGGAGGTGCGGGAGCGGGCAGGATGGATGCGCTGAATTAAAAAAATAAATACACTCACCTCAGACTCGTTCCTCCAGCTGATCACTGCAGCGCACACGGAGTAAGGTGCCCAGCGCTGGCAGCGTAATGACATCATTTCGCTGCCAGCGCGGGGATGCTTACCGTCCTGTGCGCTGCAGTGATCAGAGTGACAGCAGGCAGTGTCAGCGCCCTGCTCTGTCATGGCTGTTAGCATTATCGGAGCGCAGCTCCGATACTGCTAACAGCCATGACAACCAGGTGTGGACAGTGGTTGTCCGCACCTGGCAGTGGTTGGGAGGATGGGGCGCGTGCCAGCAGTGAGGGCTCTGCGTGCCCTCTCTGGCACGCGTGCCATAGGTTCGCCATCGCTGCACTAGAGCATCCAATTATAATGTAGGCCCCCAGACCAGACAATAATAACACAGATCTCAGACCACACAATAATACTGCATCACCAGACCAGACTACAATATTGAAGCCACCAGACAATACAAGACCCCCAGCCTAGACACTCCTCTCGCTTGCTGTATTATTGAAGCTATGCCCTGATGCTGGATGTATGTGGTTCAAGATAGGACTTTGGTACCGGTAAGAACTTCATCACTCCCTGAGTTCCTTTGCTAATAGTCACAGATTGAGCAACGCCGCGGAAGAGGCCTTGCCGGCGAAACCCTGGGTCGCGCGTCATAAAAGCTAGCGTCCCGCTATTTGATTTGTGATATGCGCATTTTTAACTGACTGTTGTCAGTATGAAGAACTTAAATAAATTTTAACTTTGTTGGAACGTATATTTTCTTCCAGCTACAGTGCTTTACAATATAATTAAAGGAGGATAATGAAAATGCGATGGTGCTAGTCTGAATGGTGACACACTTTCAGCAGGAGAAACTGAGGATTGGTGCTGTTCACCGGTGGTTAAAGATGGAATAACGAGGGAGAAGAATAATACTGGGAGCTCCGGTCATAGTGAAATATTTTTCTCTATTTCTTTGGACTTTAATCACAGATTTAAAGGAAACCTACCACTTGGAATGGTGCTTCTGAGCCGCAAATACCGTGCACCAGCTCAGGGTGAGCTGGTGCCGGTGCTTATCTTCCTTATGTTCCTAAACAGATGTAAAGCCTTTAAAAGCTTTATTAATCTTTATATAGGATGTAGCTTCACCGCACCGTGTTACGCATTCGGCGCACCATGCGCACGACCACTTCCTATTCAGACGCACGCACGGTCGCGCGCATGGTGCGCCGAGCGCGGACCACGCTGTGGTGAAGCGTGAAGATTAATAAAGCGTTTAAACTCTTTACATCTGTTTAGGAACATAAGGAAGATAAGCGCCGGCACCAGCTCACCCTGAGCTGGTGCACGGTATTTGCGGCTTAGAAGCACCATTCCAAGTGGTAGGTTTCCTTTAAGTTCTCATTGGCATGGTGCCATGCAGGAGGGAGCATAGGACCCGAGTTTTAGTGATCTCCCAGCTGTCAGTCTTCCATTGATCATAAATATAGACAACTATCGGGTGAAAAATTCTAATTTTGTCCAACCAAAAGTGTGCAAAAATGATAGCACAATGATGCTACCCACTACAAAATGACGCTTGCCAACACATATTCAACACCAAGTAAACTACAACCCTGCAACTTCTAGTGACTTCTACGACAAATGTCTTCAAATTCTAAGCAACAGTTTTACCTTTTATTTTTTTACTTCTAGACTTTTGTGTTTATTACAAATACTTGAATCCCACCATTATAATAAGTCAATGACACGAATTAGGAATTCATAGACTCCTACAAGGCGACTGAGCAGAACATTAAAATCGTTACCAAAATTGGATATTTTTATGTGCAGCATTAGGTCGATGAGGTAAGTAAGGCAGGGTCGCCATGAGGTACTGTTCCCGGGGGCTGATCTATGAACGATCCAGGATTTTGTGGAGCGGCAGGCACAGCCACTGGCTCAGCGAAAACCTATTAAAAAGTGTTAATCAAAGCTTAACACGGCGGTTTTCCCCTCTGCGGCTGCTTATTTTTAATTTCACGTATTAGGCTGTAATTGTTAAATTCCATTATCTTCTAACGCTAGTAATTAATCTTTGTACATTTCTCAGAGGGAAGCTCTATCTGGTGCCAATTAGGCTGTGGGGAAAAAAACACCGCGATTGTACTTGAAATCCCTTTTTTTTTATTAGGACCCATAGACTTGTCTGTCTAACCCTTCTGCGCGGTGTCATAATACGTAGCTCAGGAGCAAAGCAATTACAACCATTTCCTTAGTAGTTGCTTTGCTAGGAAATTAAACATTGACATTACGCTGGGACTTCATGCCTTCGGTCTTATGAAGTCTAAGTCACAGAGAAATGAGACTTGATGGGAAGGAAAAGAATTCGTAGAAATACAAGAATTTCCTTTAGAAATACATTTAATGGGAAAACATTCTGGTCTGTTTTGATGTTTTATCTACTGCACGCTCAGGATGTTAGGAAATGCTGACCAGCTTTTCTCAGCTGTTGTCTTTAAGGGTTATTTGTCTCAATCCTTAAAGGAAATCTACCATTTGCTTTTATGCATTGTGAACCAAACATACCTTGAGAATGCTGTAGCTACACTGATGCAGAGACATATCTTGTTTAATCCTTGAAGCAAGTGGTTTTTCTCAAAAATCAAATATAAACTGTCCAGACAGGACTAATCAACCTGGGCTGGATAACTCATACACAGCAGCTGGGGGATGGTGCAGTAATTGATTACTTCTGCCTGTCAGGGACAACACAGTGATCATATAATCTTGGCTTATGCTGGACAGGACAAGACTGAAGAAGTGCATAATTAGGCTACATTCACATGGATGTATGGGGGACGTATATGGCAGATGTATATACACTGTATATATACGTCCCCCATAGACGGCAATGGGCGCACGGCGCCGTATGGTGCAGCATACGTGCGCCACTGTACCGTTCCGTAGCTGGGGAAAAGATAGGACATGTCCTATCTTCTCCCAAAAATACTGCGCCGTGCGCCATACATTGCGATGCAGAGGGGTGGGGGTGAGCAGCCCCGACATGTGCCTGCCGTGCTACGGTACACCGGGCACAATGTTGTGTGAATGTAGCCTTAGGGTGAGGAGAAGCGCAGGGAAGCCACAGGAGCGACAGAGCCTCATTAGCATAATTTTATAATTGCTCTTTCAGCAAAACGACTTGGTTCAGGGATTAAACAAGATATGTTTCTGTGTCAGTGTAGCTACAACATTCAGAAGCTATGTTTGGTTCGCAATGCATAGAATCAAATGGTAGATTTCCTTTAAAGGGAATCTGTCATCTCTAACTAGCTGAAAATTTTTTAGAGAACACTGTAAAGTCATCTCAATGCTTCTAAATACAGTTAATCTGCATTGCTTTTGAGGAACTTCTATTCCTCTTGTCGTCCTTGTTGTTGTTACGGAGAACTATTTTGTTATCTGGAGTTGTTTGCTGGTGCTCCCCCATCCCAATACCCAATTAATTAATATTTTCCAGCTCTCATTTGCCTACTTCCTATTTTGTGCACCTGGTTTTGCACATACTGGGGCACATTTACTTACCCGGTCCAGTCGCGATCCAGCGGCGCGTTCTCCGACGAAGATTCGGGTCTGCCGGGATTCACTAAGGTCCGTGCGCTTGATGTCCACCAGGTGTCGCTGCTGCACTGAGGTCCGCCCTCTTCTCTTCTCTGATCTTGTGACACATTCTTTTTTAAATACCGCGTTTTTTCCAAACCCGTCAGGGTTTTCCCACGGCTACGGCCCCCAATTTCCGTCGCGTTCAAGCTGGCGCCGATGCAACACAATCCGAGCCTGTGCCCCAAAAACCCGGGGCAATTCAGGGAAAAAATGGCGCAAATCCGTAATATTCGGGAAACCTGGCAATTCGGCCCCTTAGTAAATGAGCCCCACTGTATATATAAGACCTAAAACTTTATAAAACGTTATAACCTAATAATAAATGTTAACATTACAGAATGAATGTGTTCCAGGAGATTTGACAAGTGCAATCGATGACATTTGTTGTAACAAAAGGCCGAGAGAATGAAAATCTAAGGCTTACATTTTACATTCATGTACGTGGAACGTATCCACGGATAGAAGGAATAGGCAGAACAATGACTTACTCCCGGCTCCACGGCGGAGGTAATGATCTCATTGGCGATGCTCTGCAGAGGTCCATTGGCGAATACGTTAAACATATACTCTTGAGCCGGCGAGGCAGGTTTCTCTAAGGTTTGCCGCTGTGAATGAGTTAATAGTTAGTACCGCAAGTTTTACAAATGAAGCAGTAAATAAATGTGTCCTCGGCTACTCTGTGGGGTCTAATGTTGTGGCAGAAAAATTCAGGCAAATATTTGTACAAAGTAAACTTGCTGCTCATACCATTATCCCCGGTGAAAATTACAAGGTAGTACATAGCAGGGTTTATGAGTACAATGCATGCATATTTCTCTGATAGCAATTTTCATTTTACTGTTTGCCTGCCTTGCTGCTCCCAAAAAGATTTACAGCCCTGCACTGCCATTATCCATAGAAGTTTACTTAAGGCACCATTGTATTACCGCAGACAGGGTCTTAGCAGAGAATAGGGAAACGCAACACACTCAGCCATGGCGTTTATCCAACAGAGATACAAGTACTGCAATTTTAAAGGAAAGTAAAATGATCATATTTTACTAATATGCAGTATGGACATATATTATATATTTCCACTGTTACTTTGTTGCCAATGCATCTTGATATATTTTACATCTCAATGTTATGATTTTGGCTTTCTTATGTTATGTTTTATCTTTCTAAAGATAGCCCCTTTGTCAAGGTAGAGAAAGGGGGTGCAGCCCCCGAATTAATCCACAAGCCCAGTGTCCTACCTAGTTGCTTAGCTTACCCTTATGGTAAGGGACAACCTGAAGACTATCGCTACTTTGAGTATGTGGCAAGAACAGAAGTAAAGGAATAAATGGAGAGACAAAAATGCAGACTCAGCATCGGGATACAGTCTAGCCCAGTGGTGGCGAACCTATGGCACGGGTGCCAGTGGTGGCACTCAGAGCTCTTTTTTCGGGCACTCAGGCTATCGCCACAGGATAGAGTTCACAAAACAGGACCAAATCCAGCAAATCTTCCTGCAGTCCCAGGCAACTTAAGAGATGCTGCTCTCAGTGCTATTTTAAAGGTACGCTTCATTGACTTGAACTGCGGGAAAAATGAAAAGGTTTTGACAGAAGATCTTTGGAGGTCATCCTGTTGGACCCACAATTCTTCCTGTACAGAGAGACCCTGGAGCGAAGCTACAATGATGTCTGAATTTGCTCTCCTTCTTTCAACTGTATTGGAAGAACAGGTAACAATAAGTTACTGCTTTAAATGCCATGTTGGCACTTCACTGTAAATAAGTGGATTTTGGTTCTTGTTTGGGCACTCTGCCTCTAAAAGGTTTGCCATCACTCGTCTAGCCCTTTTTTCAAGGCAGAGAAAGGGGAGGTGTAGGCTCTGAACTCACCCATAACCCCAATCCCCTACCTAATTGCCTCACTTACCTTAATGGAAAGAGACAACGTCAATGGTAAAGATACAAAGTTCTGGGTTTCGGATCAAGTTAGGGTTCCAGATAATGCAGCATACAATCTTAGAGTTTCAGGTTCAGCAAAACACAAACTGACAAAACTGACAGAAGTGCTGCATGTCATAAGAGAAAGTATAACCAGCACTGAGTAAACTGGGTATTAGGTATTAATCCAGTTCATAGAAGCCACTCTAGCAGCTCACTGGCTAGACCATGCTTTACTCAACACACGGCTGAGACTAATCATAGTATATAAGGCTGGAAAAAGACACAAGTCCATCAAGTCCAACCTTTAAGAATTAAATAAATGTTTTATACCCATAACCTGTGATATTTTTTTCTCTCCAGAAAGTCATCCAGGCCTCTCTTGAACATGTACATAGAGTCCTCCATAACAACCTCCTGCGGCAGAGAGTTCCACAGTCTCACTGCTCTTACAGTAAAGAACCTTTGTCTATGGTGATGGTAGAATCGCCTCTCCTCTAGGTGTAGAGGATGCCCCTTGTCTATGGTGATGGTAGAATCTCCTCTCCTCTAGGTGTAGAGGATGCCCCCTGTCTATGGTGATGGTAGAACCACATCTCCTCTAGGCGTAGAGGATGCCCCCTGTCTATGGTGATGGTAGAATCACCTCTCCTCTAGGTGTAGAGGATGTCCCCTGTCTATGGTGATGGTAGAACCTCCTCTCCTCTAGGTGTAGAGGATGTCCCCTGTCTATGGTGATGGTAGAACCTCCTCTCCTCTAGGTGTAGAGGATACCCCCTGTCTATGGTGATGTTAGAACCTCCTCTAGGTGTAGAGGATGTCCCCTGTCTATGGTGATGGTAGAACTGCCTCTCCTCTAGGTGTAGAGGATGCCCCTGTCTATGGTGATGGTAGAACCTCCTCTCCTTTAGGTGTAGAGGATGCCCCTGTCTATGGTGATGGTAGAACCTCCTCTCCTCTAGGTGTAGAGGATGCCCCCTGTCTATGGTGATGGTAGAACCTCCTCTCCTCTAGGTGTAGAGGATGCCCCCTGTCTATGGTGATGGTAGAACCTCCTCTCCTCTAGGTGTAGAGGATGCCCCCTGTCTATGGTGATGGTAGAACCTCCTCTCCTCTAGGCGTAGAGGATGCCCCCTTGTCCTGGTCACAGGCCGAGGTATAAAAAGATCTTTGGAGAGATCCTTGTACTGTCCGTTCAGTTATTTGTACATTGTAATGAGGTCTCCCCTCAGTCGTCCTTTTTCTAAACTGAATAATCCCAAATTTTTTAATCTGTCAGTGTATTCTAGTTCCCCCATTCCCCTAATAATCCTGGTTGCTCTCCTCTGCACCCGTTCCAGCTCTACTATATCCTTTTTATACACTGGTGCCCAAAACTGTACACAATATTCCATGTGTGGTCTGACCAGGGATTTGTAGAAGGGCAAAACTATGTCTTTATCATGAGAATCTATTCCTCTCTTGATACATCCCATAATTTTATTTGCTTTGGCAGCAGCTGCCTGGCTCTGGTCACTAAAATTAAGTTTACCATCCACCAATACCCCCAAGTCTTTTTCAGCTCCAGTTTTACCAAGTAATTGACTGTTTAGAACATAATTATACTTTTTGTTTCCCTGGCCCAAGTGCATAACTTTACATTTATCTACATTAAACCTCATCAACAATTTCTCTGCCCACTCCTCAAGCTTCCACAAATCCCTCTGTAATGCTAAACTATCGACCTCAGTATTTATTACTTTACATAGCTTAGTATCATCTGCAAATATTGAAACTTGACTGTGTAAACCCACTACAACAGTGATGGCAAACCTTTTAGACACCGAGTGCCCAAACTACAACCAAAACCCACATATTTTTCGCAAAGTGCCAATGTGACAATTTAAGCAGTAACTTATTACTCCCTGCTATTTCACAGGATTAAATTGTATAGGCACCTGAGGACACCAATACAGTAGAAAGAAGGAGAAGAAGTTTGGATCATCATTGTAGCTTCCTTCTAGGGTCCAGGGCTGCCTGGGACTGCAAGAGGCCTTGAGTCCTGTCTGGTGAACTCTGTGCTGGGGTGATGGCGAGGGTGCCCATATAGAGGCCTCTGAGTGCCATCTCTGGCACCCGTGCCATAGGTTTGCCACCACTGGCTTAGGGTAACACCAGCCAAATAAACAAGTTTGGAAAGACTGACCACCTATCCGATGTGGGTGTGTGGGATACCAAAAAGAATTAGACTGCTGGCAGAGACTTGCTCCCATAGCCCCAATAAGAACACATATCCCCTGCTTAAAGGTATTCCATGGGATTATAAAGCATGGCTGTCTTTATCCACAAACTTCTAGAAACGGTAACAGGTTATAAACAGGAGCAAAGCTGCATTACAGCACAACCTACAAGCAGTGGTGGTGCTGTTTATGGAAGAAGGCAGCCATGCTTTGTAAACTTGTAGATCCCCTTTACGAAGAGGTAATAGAGGACTGTATCAGAAGCTCAGCCAAGCATGGATGTTTTTTTTTGCCAGGGTAAGGGGAGCAAGTTTCTACCTGTGACAGGGCACCCTCTTTAAGTAAGATAGTGAAGGTAGTGGAAAACAGAGTAAAAGTACGTTTTTGTTGTACTTTTCAAGCAGTACTGGCTGCAAAAACAGATAGAAAACTTACTGTTAGCTACAGAAGTCTATTAACTCTGTTTTAAAGCTCTGTAACATAACTATATGGAGTCATTATGACTAAAAACAAAGTCTTAAAGCAAACCTGTCACCAGGAATGTCATTTAATAGCTGGTGACAGGTTCCAATAGCCTATGCTATGTTGATTTTCAAAATACCCTGGTCAGCATTATGAATCATTTCAGTAGTTTATATAAGTTTATTTCATCACATCTTCCTGTTATGTGTATAGAGCCAGCCGAGGAGATAGGGAGATGGTATGGAAGAGAGGAAGAATGCATGAGGAGACACAGGCACGCACAGGCTGCAACTGCCCTTCCCCTGGAACTCACCACATGCTGCTAGCCGGGAGCTAGGTAATGTGAATTAAACTTTTATAAGGCACTGAATGATTCACAATGCTGACAAAAGCATTTTTAAAATCATTTTACCATAGGCTATTGGTCACCAGCTGAAAATGACATTTCTGGTGACAGGATCGCTTTAAACTTCTTAAAAGGGTGAGCTGGGACAAAGTTAGTAAGGGCCTATTCTTTAGTATAGATCATTCATATCCAGTCAGTTGCTGCTAAATAATTGTGTTATTTACAAAAACACATTTATAAGGAAAATATTTGTTTTTTGTACCTCCATGATCCCAGAGCAATAACCTTTTAAAATGTTTAATGAACTTGTATAGTTGAAGTTTTGTTAATTACGGGATCAGGCTTATATAACATCTTTTTGATCCTATTTTCTGCTGCGAGGTGACTTATAACAGTAATTTCTGATGTAGCCTCTTTATCTTTACTTTTTCAGCATGATTAATAATCTGCTATTTTTATAGCACTAATAGTTACAAAAGCGAATACACTGAACACCTGAAGTTTTAATTAAATTGTTGGGTCCTTTGTCAGGTCCTAGGTTGCCAAAACAAAACAATAACTCCCCAATCTTGGAACAGGAGGTTGATCAGTGGGGCAACACTTCAATCTGTATTGAACAATGACCATAAGGGGTTAAACCCCCATAGTTAGCTCTGATTATGGATGACATAGGTAGTTGATAGCAGTCCTACTTTTGGTAACCAATTCAAATAGCTTTTTAATGGGACCAAGGAACTGGCATTGTACTCGCCAAATTGCTTATACTGGTCTGTAAACTAGAATGTCTGCTACTTGGAATTGCAGCTTTGTCTCATACAAGATAATAGTATACAGAAGAAATGAAAGATACAAATCCACAGTACAGGCATAATACACACAGTGATGTCACAGTACAGGCATAATACACACAGTGATGTCACAGTACAGGGATAATGTACATAGTGATGTCACAGTACAGGGCTAATACACACAGTGATGTCACAGTACAGGGATAATACACACAGTGATGTCACAGTACAGGGATAATACATACAGTGATGTCACAGTACATAGATAATACACACAGTGATGTCACAGTACAGGGATAATACACACAGTGATGTCACAGTACAGGGATACTACACACAGTGATGTCACAGTACATGATAATACACACAGTGATGTCACAGTACAGGCATAATACACACAGTGATGTGACAGTACAGGGATAATACACACAGTGAGGTCACAGTACAGAGATAATACACACAGTGATGTCACAGTACAGGGATAATACACACAGTAATGTCACAGTACAGGCATAATACACACAGTGATGTCACAGTACAGGAATAATACACACAGTGATGTCACAGTACAGGGATAATAAACACTGTGATGTCACAGTACAGGGATAATACACACAGTGATGTCACAGTACAGGGATAATGCACACAGTGATGTCACAATACAGGGATAATACACACAGTGATGTCACAGTATAGGGATAATACACACAGTGATGTCACAGTACAGGGATAATGCACACAGTGATGTCACAGTACAGGGATAATACACACAGTGATGTCACAGTACAGGGATAATACGTACAGTGATGTCACAGTACATAGATAATACACACAGTGATGTCACAGTACAGGGATAATACACACAGTGATGTCACAGTACAGGCATAATACACACAGTGATGTGACAGTACAGGGATAATACACACAGTGATGTCACAGTACAGAGATAATACACACAGTAATGTCACAGTACAGGGATAATACACACGGTGATGTCACAGTACAGGGATAATACACACAGTGATGTCACAGTACAGGGATAATACACACAGTGATGTCACAGTACAATGATAATACACACAGTGATGTCACAGTACAGGGATAATACATACAGTGATGTCACAGTACAGGGATAATACACACTGTGATGTCACAGTACAGGGATAATGCACACAGTGATGTCACAGTACAGGGATAATGCACACAGTGATGTCACAGTACATAGATAATACACACAGTGATGTCACAGTACAGGGATAATACACACAGTGATGTCACAGTACAGGGATAATACATACAGTGATGTCACAGTACAGGGATAATACACACTGTGATGTCACAGTACAGGGATAATGCACACAGTGATGTCACAGTACAGGGATAATGCACACAGTGATGTCACAGTACATAGATAATACACACAGTGATGTCACAGTACAGGGATAATACACACAGTGATGTCACAGTACAGGGATAATACACACAGTGATGTCACAGCACAGGGATAATACACACAGTGATGTCACAGCACAGGGATAATACACACAGTGATGTAACAGTGGAGGGATAATACACACAGTGATGTAACAGTGGAGGGATAATACACACAGTTATGTCACAGTACAGGGATAATACACACAGCGATGTCACAATACAGAGATAATACACACAGTGATGTCACAATACAGAGATAATACACACAGTGATGTCACAGTACAGGGATAATACACACAGTGATGTCACAGTACAGGGATAATACACACAGTGATGTCACAATACAGAGATAATACACACAGTGATGTCACAGTACAGGAATTATAAACACTGCAACAATGCAGTTGAGGGATAACAACATACAGTAAGTATACAAGTAAACATGTAAATGCACTTTATTGATGAGTCTCTATTATGACACGGTGTTGTAGGGCCTGGTATACATCTCCAGCAGATAAATGTATATATACATTGGGGGTCATTTACTAAGGGCCCGATTCGCGTTTTCCCGACGGGTTACCCGAATATTTCCGATTTGCGCCGATTTCCCCTGAATTGCCCCGGGATTTTGGCGCACGCGATCGGATTGTGGCGCATCGGCGCCGGCATGCACGCGACGGAAATCGGGGGGCGTGGCCACACGAAAACCCGCCGTATTCGAAAAAACCGCCGCGTTTAAAAACGGAAAATGTGCCGCTGGACTCGCGCTTACCTTCACTCAGCCGGCCTCGGTGCATTTCAGTGCGTTCCTATGCCTTTCAGCGCAGCAGAGGAACTGCCTTAGTGAATCCCGGCCGGACCCGAATCCACCGCAGAGAACGCGGCGCTGGATCGCGAATGGACCGGGTAAGTAAATCTGCCCCATTATATCCACACTATATGAGCCACAATTTTATACTTTATTCTTAAAGAAATGGGCACAAAATTGTGGTATATATATATAGTTTGTTTAGGATTTAGCAAATACGGGTACCTGAGCTCATCACAAAACACAGCTCGGGGGACTATGAGAAGTAGGGGCGAGCAGATTTATATTAACACGCAAAGATTGGAACTATTTTCGATCCCTGATTCAACCATCGCTTCTCCGAAATGGTTATTAAATATAGTCTGGCAACATAATAACAAAGACATTTTTTTTTTTATTAAATACCACTTGTGCTAATCAATGTCTATCAACTCCCTCGCAAGTGCCGGAGAATTACAGGTCTGCGAATAAAGGGAGGGATCAGCAGAGAAGTGAGGAGAAGGGAGCTCAGCGCCGAGCATCCGCTCAACTGCGATCACCGAGAAGGATGAAGCCGGCTCTGAAGGTGAGAGAGTGGATGGGCAAGGAGAGGGCGATGTGTGTGTAGCGCTGTACATGTGTATGAGGAGGGGGAGGGCATCCGGTCTATAAGTGGCCATACACATCAGAGTGAAGTTGGCAAACCAGGAGATTCTGGAAGGAGACCATCTACTGGGAAAGTGGGTGATGGAGATAAAAAGGATCAGACTTACAACATGATCAATTATTTTCTTCTAAGGGTGATGGCACACGTGGTGTTTTGAACGCATTTTTGGCTCGTTTTTAAGCAGTCCGTCAAAAAACGCATGTGTTTTTGGAAAATGCACCCGTTTTTGACAGGTTTGACCAATCATCTTAATTCAAACTGGTCAAAAACGCATGCGTTTTTTGACGGGCTGCTTAAAAACTGGGCCAAAAATGCGTTCAAAACGCCACGTGTGCCATCACCCTCAGGGGGATAGACTGGGAGCAACTTTCTCCCCTCTCCCCCCATTTATACTTGAGCAACCGTGTGTATGGGGGAGGAGGAAGAGGCATAGCTGTAGGCTGAACAGATTCCATGACTCCCCAAATTCTCCCCTTATTTGTCAGTACAGCAGTATTGGAAAAGAACTGAAAGGAATTGCGTTTTCATTCTCTAATATTTATACCCTGATAAAAAGGAATTAGTGAGATGTCAAGATTTTTTTGGTTTACACACACATAGATAGATGCAGGGTGCATACACATAGATGCAGGGTACATGCACATAGACGCAGGGTACATACACATAGATGCAGGGTGCATACACATAGATGCAGGGTACATGCACATAGATGCAGGGTACATGCACATAGATGCAGGGTGCATACACATAGATGCAGGGTACATGCACATAGATGCAGGGTACATACACATAGATGCAGGGTACATACACATAGATATAAGGTACATACACATAGATGCAGGGTACATACACATAGATGCAGGGTACATACACATAGATGCAGGGTACATACACATAGATAGAGGGCACATATACATAGATGCAGGGTACATACATATAGATGCAGGGTGCATACACATAGATACAGGGTACATATACATAGATAGAGGGCACATATACATAGATGCAGGGTACATACACATAGATGCAGGGTGCATACACATAGATACAGGGTACATATACATAGATAGAGGGCACATATACATAGATGCAGGGTGCATACACATAGATGCAGGGTACATACACATAGATACAGGGTACATATACATAGATGCAGGGTGCATACACATAGATGCAGGGTACATACACATAGATGCAGGGCACATATACATAGATGCAGGGTACATACACATAGATACAGGGTACATATACATAGATGCAGGGTACATACACATAGATACAGGGTACATATACATAGATGCAGGGTACATACACATAGATACAGGGTACATATACATAGATAGAGGGCACATATACATAGATGCAGGGTACATACACATAGATACAGGGCACATATACATAGATGCAGGGTACATACACATAGATGCAGGGTGCATACACATAGATGCAGGGTGCATACACATAGATGCAGGGTGCATACACATAGACGCAGGGTACATACACATAAATACAGGGTACTTACACATAGATGCAGGGTACATACACATAGATTCAGGGTACATACACATAGATGCAGGGTGCATACACATAGATGCAGGGTACATACACATAGACACAGGGTACATACACATAAATACAGGGTACTTACACATAGATGCAGGGTACTTACACATAGATGCAGGGTACATACACATAGACGCAGGGTGCATACACATAGATGCAGGGTACATACACATAGATGCAGGGTACATACACATAGATAGATGCAGGGTACATGCACATAGATGCAGGGTACATACACATAGACGCAGGGTACATACACATAGATACAGGGTACATACACATAGAGGCAGGGTACATACAGATAGATGCACGGTACATACACATAGATGCAGGGTACATACACATAGACGCAGGGTGCATACACATAGATACAGGGTGCATACACATAGATGAAGGGTACATACACATAGAGGCAGGGTACATACACAAAGATGCAGGGTGCATACACATAGATGCAGGGTGCATACACATAGATGCAGGGTACATACACATAGATGCAGGGTACATACACATAGATAAAGGGTACATACACATAGATACAGGGTGCATACACATAGATACAGGGTGCATACACATAGATAAAGGGTACATACACAAAGATGCAGGGTGCATACACATAGATGCAGGGTGCATGCACATAGATGCAGGGTGCATACACATAGACGCAGGGTGCATACACATAGATAAAGGGCACATACACAAAGATGCAGGGTGCATACACATAGATGCAGGGTGCATGCACATAGATGCAGGGTGCATACACATAGATGCAGGGTGCATACATATAGATAAAGGGTACATACACAAAGATGCAGGGTGCATACACATAGATGCAGGGTGCATGCACATAGATGCAGGGTGCATGCACATAGATGCAGGGTGCATGCACATAGATGCAGGGTGCATACATATAGATGCAGGGTGCATACACATAGACGCAGGGTACATACACATAGATGCAGGATGCATACACATAGATGCAGGATGCATACACATAGATGCAGGGTGCATGCACATAGATGCAGGGTGCATGCACATAGATGCAGGGTGCATACATATAGATGCAGGGTGCATACACATAGACGCAGGGTACATACACATAGATGCAGGATGCATACACATAGATGCAGGATGCATACACATAGATGCAGGGTACATACACATAGATGCAGGGTACATATACATAGATGAAGGGTACATACACAAAGATGCAGGGTGCATACACATAGACGCAGGGTGCATACACATAGACGCAGGGTACATACACATAGACACAGGGTACATACACATAGATGCAGGGAACATACACAAAGATGCAGGGTGCATACACATAGATGCAGGGTGCATACACATAGATGCAGGTGCATACACATAGATGCAGTGTACATACACATAGATAGAGGGCACATATACATAGATGCAGGGTACTTACACATAGATGCAGGGTACATATACATAGATGCAGGGCACATATACATAGATGCAGAGTACATACACATAGATACAGGGTACATATACATAGATAGAGGGCACATATACATAGATGCAGGGTACTTACACATAGATGCAGGGTACATACACATAGATGCAGGGTACATATACATAGATGCAGGGTACATACACATAGAGGCAGGGTACATACACATAGATGCAGGGTACATGCACATAGACGCAGTGTACATACACATAGATGCAGGGTACATATACATAGATGAAGGGTACATACACATAGAGGCAGGGTACATACACATAGATGCAGGGTGCATACACATAGATGCAGGGTGCATACACATAGATGCAGGGTACATACACATAGATATAAGGTACATACACATAGATGCAGGGTACATACACATAGATGCAGGGTACATACACATAGACGCAGCGTACATACACATAGATGCAGGGTACATACACATAGATATAAGGTACATACACATAGATGCAGGGTGCATACACATAGACACAGGGTACATACACATAGATGCAGGGTACATACACATAGATGCAGGGTGCATACACATAGATGCAGGGTACATACACATAGACGCAGGGTGCATACACATAGATGCAGGGTGCATACACATAGATGCAGGGTACATATACATAGATATAAGGTACATGCACATAGATGCAGGGTGCATACACATAGATATAAGGTACATACACATAGATGCAGGGTGCATACACATAGATGCAGGATACATACACATAGATGCAGGGTGCATACACATAGATGCAGGGTACATACACATAGATGCAGGGTACATGCACATAGATGCAGGGTGCATACACATAGACGCAGGGTACATACACATAGACGCAGGGTACATACACATAGATATAAGGTACATACACATAGATGCAGGGTACATATACATAGATATAAGGTACATGCACATAGATGCAGGGTGCATACACATAGATATAAGGTACATACACATAGATGCAGGGTGCATACACATAGATATAAGGTACATACACATAGATGCAGGATGCATACACATAGATGCAGGGTGCATACACATAGATGCAGGGTGCATACACATAGATGCAGGGTGCATACACATAGATGCAGGGTACATACACATAGATGCAGGGTACATATACATAGATATAAGGTACATACACATAGATGCAGGGTACATACACATAGATATAAGGTACATACACATAGATGCAGGGTGCATACACATAGATGCAGGATACATACACATAGATGCAGGGTGCATACACATAGATGCAGGGTACATACACATAGATGCAGGGTACATGCACATAGATGCAGGGTGCATACACATAGACGCAGGGTACATACACATAGACGCAGGGTACATACACATAGATATAAGGTACATACACATAGATGCAGGGTACATATACATAGATATAAGGTACATGCACATAGATGCAGGGTGCATACACATAGATATAAGGTACATACACATAGATGCAGGGTGCATACACATAGATATAAGGTACATACACATAGATGCAGGATGCATACACATAGATGCAGGGTGCATACACATAGATGCAGGGTGCATACACATAGATGCAGGGTGCAAACACATAGATGCAGGGTGCATACACATAGATGCAGGGTACATACACATAGATGCAGGGTGCATACACATAGATGCAGGGTGCATACACATAGATGCAGGGTACATACACATAGACGCAGGGTGCATACACATAGATGCAGGGTGCATACACATAGATGCAGGGTACATATACATAGATATAAGGTACATGCACATAGATGCAGGGTGCATACACATAGATATAAGGTACATACACATAGATGCAGGGTACATACACATAGATATAAGGTACATACACATAGATGCAGGGTGCATACACATAGATGCAGGATACATACACATAGATGCAGGGTGCATACACATAGATGCAGGGTGCATACACATAGATGCAGGATACATACACATAGATGCAGGGTGCATACACATAGACGCAGGGTACATACACATAGACGCAGGGTACATACACATAGATATAAGGTACATACACATAGATGCAGGGTACATATACATAGATATAAGGTACATGCACATAGATGCAGGGTGCATACACATAGATATAAGGTACATACACATAGATGCAGGGTACATACACATAGATATAAGGTACATACACATAGATGCAGGATGCATACACATAGATGCAGGGTGCATACACATAGATGCAGGGTGCATACACATAGATGCAGGGTACATATACATAGATATAAGGTACATATACATAGATGCAGGGTACATATACATAGATATAAGGTACATGCACATAGATGCAGGGTGCATACACATAGATATAAGGTACATACACATAGATGCAGGGTGCATACACATAGATGCAGGGTGCATACACATAGATGCAGGGTACATACACATAGATATAAGGTACATACACATAGATGCAGGATGCATACACATAGATGCAGGGTGCATACACATAGATGCAGGGTGCATACACATAGATGCAGGGTGCATACACATAGATGCAGGGTACATATACATAGATATAAGGTACATACACATAGATGCAGGGTACATATACATAGATATAAGGTACATGCACATAGATGCAGGGTGCATACACATAGATATAAGGTACATACACATAGATGCAGGGTACATACACATAGATATAAGGTACATACACATAGATGCAGGGTGCATACACATAGATGCAGGGTGCATACACATAGATGCAGGATACATACACATAGATGCAGGGTGCATGCACATAGATGCAGGGTGCATGCACATAGATGCAGGGTGCATACATATAGATGCAGGGTGCATACACATAGACGCAGGGTACATACACATAGATGCAGGATGCATACACATAGATGCAGGATGCATACACATAGATGCAGGGTGCATGCACATAGATGCAGGATGCATGCACATAGATGCAGGGTGCATACATATAGATGCAGGGTGCATACACATAGACGCAGGGTACATACACATAGATGCAGGATGCATACACATAGATGCAGGATGCATACACATAGATGCAGGGTACATACACATAGATGCAGGGTACATATACATAGATGCAGGGTACATACACAAAGATGCAGGGTGCATACACATAGACGCAGGGTGCATACACATAGACGCAGGGTACATACACATAGACGCAGGGTACATACACATAGATGCAGGGAACATACACAAAGATGCAGGGTGCATACACATAGATGCAGGGTGCATACACATAGATGCAGGGTGCATACACATAGATGCAGGGTGCATACACATAGATATAAGGTACATATACATAGATATAAGGTACATGCACATAGATGCAGGGTGCATACACATAGATATAAGGTACATACACATAGATGCAGGGTACATACACATAGATATAAGGTACATACACATAGATGCAGGGTGCATACACATAGATGCAGGATACATACACATAGATGCAGGGTGCATACACATAGATGCAGGGTACATATACATAGATATAAGGTACATGCACATAGATGCAGGGTGCATACACATAGATATAAGGTACATACACATAGATGCAGGGTACATACACATAGATATAAGGTACATACACATAGATGCAGGGTGCATACACATAGATGCAGGATACATACACATAGATGCAGGGTGCATACACATAGATGCAGGGTACATACACATAGATGCAGGGTACATGCACATAGATGCAGGGTGCATACACATAGACGCAGGGTACATACACATAGATGCAGGGTACATACACATAGATATAAGGTACATACACATAGATGCAGGGTACATATACATAGATATAAGGTACATGCACATAGATGCAGGGTGCATACACATAGATATAAGGTACATACACATAGATGCAGGGTACATACACATAGATATAAGGTACATACACATAGATGCAGGATGCATACACATAGATGCAGGGTGCATACACATAGATGCAGGGTGCATACACATAGATGCAGGGTGCATACACATAGATGCAGGGTGCATACACATAGATGCAGGGTACATACACATAGATGCAGGGTGCATACACATAGATGCAGGGTGCATACACATAGATGCAGGGTACATACACATAGTCGCAGGGTGCATACACATAGATGCAGGGTACATATACATAGATATAAGGTACATGCACATAGATGCAGGGTGCATACACATAGATATAAGGTACATACACATAGATGCAGGGTACATACACATAGATATAAGGTACATACACATAGATGCAGGGTGCATACACATAGATGCAGGATACATACACATAGATGCAGGGTGCATACACATAGATGCAGGGTACATACACATAGATGCAGGGTGCATACACATAGACGCAGGGTACATACACATAGACGCAGGGTACATACACATAGATATAAGGTACATACACATAGATGCAGGGTACATATACATAGATATAAGGTACATGCACATAGATGCAGGGTGCATACACATAGATATAAGGTACATACACATAGATGCAGGGTACATACACATAGATATAAGGTACATACACATAGATGCAGGATGCATACACATAGATGCAGGGTGCATACACATAGATGCAGGGTGCATACACATAGATGCAGGGTACATATACATAGATATAAGGTACATACACATAGATGCAGGGTACATATACATAGATATAAGGTACATGCACATAGATGCAGGGTGCATACACATAGATATAAGGTACATACACATAGATGCAGGGTGCATACACATAGATGCAGGGTGCATACACATAGATGCAGGGTACATACACATATATATAAGGTACATACACATAGATGCAGGATGCATACACATAGATGCAGGGTGCATACACATAGATGCAGGGTGCATACACATAGATGCAGGGTGCATACACATAGATGCAGGGTACATATACATAGATATAAGGTACATACACATAGATGCAGGGTACATATACATAGATATAAGGTACATGCACATAGATGCAGGGTGCATACACATAGATATAAGGTACATACACATAGATGCAGGGTACATACACATAGATATAAGGTACATACACATAGATGCAGGGTGCATACACATAGATGCAGGGTGCATACACATAGATGCAGGGTACATACACATAGATGCAGGGCACATGCACATAGATGCAGGGTGCATACACATAGACGCAGGGTACATACACATAGACGCAGGGTACATACACATAGATATAAGGTACATACATATGGGAATACATGTGAATCCTTGTTCTTCTTGAATATTGTTCAAGTTCTTTTTTTGTTCATTAATGTGCACTCTGCACCACATCATGGCAGAAAAAAATGTAGATATTTTGCTATTTTTTTTAAATAAGAAAAACTAAAATATCCCATTGCCATAAGTTTTCAAATCCTTTGCTGTGATACTCATATTAACTCACATTCTGTCCATTTCCTTCTGATCATTCTTGAGAGTGTTCTACTCCTGCATTGGAGTCTAACTGCGTTTAATTAATCTGATTGGATTGATAAGGAAAGGCACATATGACCTCATAGCTCACAGTGCATGTCAGAGCACATGAGAATCATGAGGTCTAAGGAACTTCCCAAGGAGCTCAGAGACAGAATTGTGTAAAAGGAAACCTACCACCACGGATCTACCTACCCTGTTTCCCCGAAAATAAGACAGTGTCTTATTTTAAATTTTGCTCCTAAAGAGGCACTAGGTCTTATTTTCAGGGGATGTCTTATTTTTCCATGAACAAGAATTTACATTTATCGTTGAACAAAAAAAATCAACTTCTCTTACATCCTTATAACTCTCCAAACTCTGAATTTCATGCTGTATTTCTTTTGGCTCCATTTCTATTAGAATCATTGCCCCCAATCTCTCATATTTAGCAAAAATAATTTCCGTAAATGACCCTTCTTATCCTTCATATCCCAAAGTCACAACCTTCTGCAACATCTAAAAGATTTCCTAATACTAGTGCATGACGTGGGGGAGCTGCTGCAATGGCGGCCGCTAGGTCTTATTTTCAGGGGAGGCCTTCTATTTCTAAGCCTGAACAAACTTGTACTAGGTCTTACTTTCGGGGGATGTCTTATTTTAGGGGAAACAGGGTATTAAGGTAGATCTGGTGGTAGGTGCATCTAATGTATGTAAGGATAGTCCTTTTTAGGGGTAATCCTTTACTGCACTAAATCCTTTATTATCTTTAATCGGGGAATATGCAAATTTTCTAAAAAGGCTACCGGGGCATGGAGTAGCCGGAGCTGAGGCTACACGGCGCGTCTACTCTACGCCCCAGTAGCCTCTTTGATCCTCCTACCAGACAGCTTCAGTGCGCAGCTACTAGGAGCTTCACTCACTCGTCCGCAAAACCGGAGAACGCAGGCCGGCGATTGCACAATCTCAGCTCCGAAGCCTGATAGATCCAGGCACCGTGACTGTGATAATCTTTTTATATTTGTTATCTATGGCCTTCTTTATTCCATCATCAACTTTTATAATTATGCCAATGAGCCAAGGGCTCTGGGAGGTGTTACATTGTTTCCCCCTCCTGCTGCCTTAGGACTTCCCCCTCCCTCTGCCTTACATAATTTCATGGAAGCAGGGAGTTTCAGCATTCAGTAGAAGGGGGGAGTGCTCCTGTACACTGTAACAGCCTGTGAAGCTACATCTTAGAGGGGTTCTGGTAACACCCCCCCCCCTTCCTTATGGCTCATTAGAGTAATTTTAAAAGTTGATTTTAGAAGGAAGGAGACCTGGGATAACAAACATAAGAAGATTACCAAAGTCCCGGTGCCTGGATCTATGAGTAATGTCCCTGGTTTATCATGATGGATTTGGATGGTAGATTTCCATCAATACAGGCACTGCAGACCTTACTGAAAACTCAATAGATCCAAAGTAGATTTATAGATGCAAAACTACAAACACATGCACACTTGGCCAGCATAGGGAGCATAGGGAGTTGGAAAATGTCCACTGAGTTGACTCTTTTCTGGTGATGACAATGGTGATATTTTATTATGTTATCATATCGGGTAAGAACTCAGCAGTAGGAGCTGATTGCGACTTGCCACTTTTATGTACAATGTAACAAAGAAAACCCAGCCCTACAGTCATGTGACAGGTGTGCACGTACTCCATATTGGGAGTAAGTCGCTGTTAGATACCTCTAGTCATCTAGTCTTCTTTCCGTAACATCATGAGCCAGAAAAAGTTCAGGATTTATATTCCCATTAAATATTCAGCCTCCAGCACAGTCCTACTGACATTCATCTAATGTGTATGGCCACAATAAAGGGTATGACCCCATATATATACACTTAAAGGGAAGCTGGGATTTTACCCATCAATCTACTACCCCCCTCTTCAGGTAGGGTGTGATATGTCCTTTCTAGAGTTCCCTCTACTATATAAAATGTCACTCGGATACATTAAAAAAAAATCTTCTCCAAATTTACGTGAAAATGAGTAAAGAATAGTCATATTTTGCTTGAGATGAGTCAAGTTTTAGAGGCTGCAGAAGGAATGTCACTTCAGGCGCCCCTATTTTCTGTTCTAAGAATCTCATGTTTTAGACCGCATCAGTATTGGCTCTGTGAACTACAAAACTGGAGATACAGTTGGAAATGTGAGCTGCCGGTAAAAATCCAATTCCCAACAATTTTTTAACGACCTGTATCTCCAGTTTTGTAGATCATGATGCGATCTGAAAGATAATATTCTTATATTTAATATTACAATAACACATTTCTAGCTACTATAGAACAGAAGATAGGGGTGAAGTGACCCTAACCCTGCAGCCTATAAACTAGACTCATTTCGGGAAAATTTGACTCTTTTCTGCTCATTTTCACATGATGTTGGATGAGATTTTTTATAGGTAAATGGCTGATATTTCACATAAAAGGAGGAATCCTAGAAAGCACATTTCATACCCTACCTGAGGGGGGTAGTAGTTTAATGGGGTAAAATCTGGTGACCGAGTTCCTTTAAGGAATTGTCAAGTTTAATCAAATGTTCTTGTTAGTATAATAAAAAAATACACAATTTTGCAGTATAATTTGTGTATCTATTCCTTACGGTTTGCTAGATCTCTGCTTGTTGTCATTCTACTGGAAGCGTCATAGGAATAGAAATCTATCCATGGACTGATCAACAGGAAGTAAACAATAAAGTTTTCTATAGAAAGACAGCAAGCAGAGATCCAGGAAATTGTAAGGAATAGATAGAGGAAGTGTATTATGTAATTGTATCACTTTTTATGATACAAACAATAATATCTATTTGCTGAACCTGCTTGTTCCGGATGGGTTCTACAACAGTCATTCAGAACATAAGGGAAAGCTTGCACAGAGCTAAGAGCACAGATGTGTGAGGATGTGTAGAAACCTCACTAATTTGATAATTAGGATGGATGATATTGATGTGAAAACTTGGATATGAGAGTAAGATGAGTATGATGCTGAGTGAGGAGGGGGTGGATTTATCCAGGATAGATGTGGATGTGAGGACTTTGCTCGCAGCGGTTACGTCTCGGCCGGACACGTGCGTGCGTTTTCTTTTATCTCAGCCATTACAAAATATCTGTAAGGGAATCTCAAGCCCCAGCAGAAAACTTTGGCATGAGAGTCACCCGTACTCCCCCAAGTCTTCCCTCAGTGGCTGCATTCTTGGAAACCAGCAAGGACTAAGAAGAAGAGGGGGGAGCGCATGGACAATATGCTGCCATGCCGCTAATTTACAAGATAGTTCTTAAAGAGAACCTACCACCACATATCTACCTATAAAGGTAGAGCGGGTGGTAGGTGGATCTATAGGATGTGAGGATAAGCCTTTTAAGGGCGAATCCTCACGTCCCCACAATCTTCTGATAACTTTTATTTGGCTAATATGTAAATTTTCTAAAGAGGCTACTGGGGCGTGGAGTAGGCGGAGCTGAGGCTACACAATGCGGCTTCTCCACGCCCCAGTAGCCTCTTTGTTCCTTCTACCAGCTACGAGTAGCTGCGCGCCCTTGTCTGAGAAACCTGCCGTCTGCGCATGCGCAGAACAGCAGGCCCGCTTCTGTGCGGTCACTGTTCCAAAGGGCTACCCACACGTCCTATAGATGTACCTACCACCCGATCTACCTTTATAGGTAGATATATGTGGTGGTAGGTTCCCTTTAAAAGGATTTTCTAGGGCAGTGATGGCTAACCTATGGCACTGGTGCCAGAGGTGGCACTCGGAGCCCTTTCTGTGGGCACTCAGGCCCTCACCAGAGATGACTCCAGGTATCTTCCTGCAGTCCCAGACAGCCCAGGACTTGCTGTGCACAGAGCTATATTAAAGTGACAGCTCTACCTGGGACTATTTTCTGCTTTATTGGTGTCCTCAGGTGCTGGTATCAATGAAAACTGTGACAGAGAAGGGAGTATAAATCACAAATTAAATTTCTGTGTTGGCACTTTGCGATAAATAAATGGGTCTTTGTTGTAGTTTGGGCACTCGGTCTCTAAAAGGTTCGCCATCACTGTTCTAGGGGAATATTCCACAGAACCCTTTAGAACAAAAACTGTTATTTATCTATTCCTGCTCCCTCCGTGCACCAGTCTAGGAGCTGGAACCCACGTTTCGGTGACTCCCAAGACATACTAAATCATTGAGGAAGCTATTCCTTCCCCGTTGGATGATTGATACCCGTGCAAGTATATGCAGATCGGTGCAGATTAAAGGGGTATTCTCGTCTGGGCATTTACATCAAGATTCTTTAATCTGCCATATGTAAACATTTCTTCAATTAGATGTCATTAAAAAAAATGTACCTGGCTGAAGATAATTTCTCATAAATGCAGTCATATGGTCCCTTAGAAACAAGAATGTGTTCTTGGATACGGCCACCTCTGCTGGAGGGATTGCACAGAGACACAAAACGTTTTTGTATATGAAATGTCTGGGAGTTACTGCAGGTCCCACAGCCGTCCTGTGGTAATGATCGCTGAAGCCAGGAGGTCAGACAGGACTCTATAACGCATGTCTGGCCGCTGCTGCCAAAATGTGAGGTGGTCGTATCCGAGGAAGCCATCTCATTTCTAAGGGACAACATGACTATATTTATGAGAAATTATCTTCACACAGGAACATTTTTTTAAATAAAATCCAATTGAAGAAATGTTTACATAAGGGAAAATGAATTCAATTAAATTTAAATCCCCAGATGGGAGGAATACCCCTTTAAGCTATAGATTACTACAGATTTCTTGACAATTTGGCGGAGATTTATATGCGGATTGGTGCAGATTGATTTGCGAACATTGCTATACGGATCGCTGTAGTATTATTTAAAGGGGTTTTCCCACGGAGGAAAGCATTGTTGCATTGCACTTGTACTGATCTCTGAACACATTGGGCCATATGAATTAAAGTGGCGCGTCCAGTTTTCTGCCGTAGTTGCACATAAATATATATGTAAAGTGCTTGCACGTGTATTTATGTAGTGTCTGTGACAGTTTTTGGGCACTTCTGCACTATGACACAAAACACAGTGCTGATTCGCATTGTGCGCCACATTTATGTGGAAAGTCTGTCAGAAATGTAAGGCGCCCGTTAAATTGAGTGCACAAAAAACTTGGAAAGTAGAATCTGATGGGCCCCAGTGCAAAGTCTGTGCCAGGCCCCCGACTATAATGTATGGTTTATAGTACTAGTCTTCTCATATGGGAAAGTGACACCATAAGGGCCCCCTAAACCTCTTGGGCCCGGGTGCGATCACAACCTCTGCACCCCCTAAAGTTACGCCCCTGTGCACTCAGTTTAAGGCTGCATTCACATGGACGAGTGGCACAATACTTTGCCGTAGCCGTCTATATATACATCCCCACGATGACTATTTGAACGCGGCCTAAGTCAAACACTTTATCCAAAAACCCATTTAAAAAGCCGCTATGTAAAACTGATGCGGTTTACAAGGATGCAAAAACGCAATGAGAAAAACGCACTGGGCTTAGACTTCTGTGCATTATGCGCTATTGCAGTCTCTGAGGTAAGTGGCTGCCATGTCTATGTGAGCACCTGTGCAGCCACTAATAATATTACAATTACAGGCAGAGGAGCCGGGACACTGTGATGTGATGTGATATGAGGTGGCGGCTCCTCAGCTTCCCGCTCTCTCTAGGTGAGCAGCAGGAGGTGGGAGAGCCGGGCCTGGTGCAGGGAGGCGGTGTGTCCGGCAGGGGGAGCTGTGCAGTGCAGGCTGGCGGTCAGCAGGTGGAGCTGTGCAGTGCAGGTTGGCGGTCGGCAGGGAGAGCTCTGTAGTGCAGGCTGTCGGTCGGCAGGGGGAGGTGTGCAGTGCAGGTTGGCGGTCGGCAGGGGGGGGGCTCTGCAGTGCAGGCTGTCGGTCGACAGGGGGAGCTGCGCAGTTCAGGCTGGTGGTCGGCGATGGGAGCTCTGTAGTGTAGGTTGGCGGTCGGCAGGAGGAGCAGTGCAGTGCAGGCTGGCGGTCGGCAGGAGGAGCAGTGCAGTGCAGGCTGGCGGTCGGCAGGAGGAGCTGCGCAGTTCCGGCTGGTGGTCGGCAGGAGGAGCTGTGCAGTGCAGGCTGGCGGTCGGCAGGAGGAGCTGTGCAGTGCAGGCTGGCGGTCGGCAGGAGGAGCAGTGCAGTGTAGGCCGGCGGTCGGCAGGGGGAGCAGTGCAGTGTAGGCCGGCGGTCGGCAGGGGGAGCTGCTCGGAGCAGACTACCGGTGCTCGGCTGTCCGGCAGAGGGCGCCGCGGTGCCGGCGCTGTGTGTAGTGTGTGTGTGGGCGCCGCTCGGACTTGTTGTTGGGTAAAGTTTTGCTGGGAGGTGCGCGGCGGCGGCGGCTCGGTGCCGGGAGTGCGGCTATGCGGCGGGAAGTTGTGTGCTGCCCCCTGCTGTGAGTGCAGTAAGTTGTGTGGCGGCAGGCGGTGTGTGAGCCCTGTCCTCCTCTCTCTCCCCCCTGGTGTCTCCCGCTGGCGGGCCCAGCTGTCTATGAGCGCCCCCCCGGTCATCCGGCCGCCCAGCCCCGCGGGCCCCGGCCTCTCCCTGCACATCCAGATCGGCCTGAGCCGGGAGCCCGTCGTACTGCCCGAGCCCGGGGAGCTGAGCCTGGGGGCCGTGCGAGAGATGGCCTGCTCCATCGTGGACCAGAAGGTGAGTGCCGGCAACATGTAACGTGTGTGCTGCATGATAACTCCCATCATCCTCATCCATACCCCCATCATCCTCATCACATGTAACGTGTGTGCTGCATGATACCCCCATCATCCTCATCCATACCCCCATCATCCTCACACTACTGCCCTGCAACATGTGTACTGCATGGTACCCCCATCATCCTCATCCATACCCCCATCATCCTCATCACATGTAATGTGTGTACTGCATGATACCCCCATCATCCTCATCCATACCCCCATCATCCTCACACTACTGCCCCGCAACATGTGTACTGCATGATACCCCCATCATCCTCATCCATACCCCCATCATCCTCATCACATGTAATGTGTGTACTGCATGATACCCCCATCATCCTCATCCATACCCCCATCATCCTCACACTACTGCCCCGCAACATGTGTACTGCATGATACCCCCATTATCCTCATCTATACCCCCATCATCCTCATCACATGTAACGTGTGTACTGCATGATATCCTCATCCATACCCCCATCATCCTCATCCCTAACCCCATCATCCTCATCACACTACTGCCCCGCAACATGTATACTGCATGATAACCCCCATCATCATCCATACCCCATCATCCTCACACTACAGCCCCGCACCATGTGTACTGCATGATAACCCTCATCATCCTCATCCATACCCCCATCATCCTCATCACATGTAATGTGTGTACTGCATGATACCCCCATCATCATCCATACCCCCATCATCCTCACACTACAGCCCCGCAACATGTGTACAGCATGATACCCCCATCATCCTCATCACACTACTGCATGATACCCCCCCATCATCCTCATCACACTACTGCATGATACCACCATCATCCTCATCACACTACTGCATGATACCCCCCATCATCCTCATCACACTACTGCATGATACCCCCCATCATCCTCATCACACTACTGCATGATACCCCCCATCATCCTCATCACACTACTGCATGATACCCCCCATCATCCTCATCACACTACTGCATGATACCCCCATCATCCTCATCACACTACTGCATGATACCCCCCATCATCCTCATCACACTACTGCATGATACCCCCCATCATCCTCATCACACTACTGCATGATACCCCCCCATCATCCTCATCACACTACTGCATGATACCCCCATCATCCTCATCACACTACTGCATGATACCCCCCATCATCCTCATCACACTACTGCATGATACCCCCCATCATCCTCATCACACTACTGCATGATACCCCCCATCATCCTCATCACACTACTGCATGATACCCCCCATCATCCTCATCACACTACTGCATGATACCCCCCATCATCCTCATCACACTACTGCATGATACCCCCCATCATCCTCATCACACTACTGCATGATACCCCCCATCATCCTCATCACACTACTGCATGATACCCCCCATCATCCTCATCACACTACTGCATGATACCCCCATCATCCTCATCACACTACTGCATGATACCCCCCATCATCCTCATCACACTACTGCATGATACCCCCATCATCCTCATCACACTACTGCATGATACCCCCCATCATCCTCATCACACTACTGCATGATACCCCCCATCATCCTCATCACACTACTGCATGATACCCCCCATCATCCTCATCACACTACTGCATGATACCCCCCATCATCCTCATCACACTACTGCATGATACCCCCCATCATCCTCATCACACTACTGCATGATACCCCCCATCATCCTCATCACACTACTGCATGATACCCCCCATCATCCTCATCACACTACTGCATGATACCCCCCATCATCCTCATCACACTACTGCATGATACCCCCCATCATCCTCATCACACTACTGCATGATACCCCCCATCATCCTCATCACACTACTGCATGATACCCCCCATCATCCTCATCACACTACTGCATGATACCCCCCATCATCCTCATCACACTACTGCATGATACCCCCCATCATCCTCATCACACTACTGCATGATACCCCCCATCATCCTCATCACACTACTGCATGATACCCCCCATCATCCTCATCACACTACTGCATGATACCCCCCATCATCCTCATCACACTACTGCATGATACCCCCCATCATCCTCATCACACTACTGCATGATACCCCCATCATCCTGTACCATTGTACATCACTCAGCCCAGGGACATGTAATAAATGTGAAATATAATGTAACTTGTGTCATTACACATCACATTACATTATAACAAGTTATTTCATTGTACATCACACAGGGCCTCCTCCCCGCTATAACACGACCCCAGAACCTGGATGTACAATAGTCACTTATCACACACATCCTACATGTGTGATGTAACGGATACTTGGGGCCAGTTCTCACCTACGTTTTGGCTTCCCTTTTGCAGTTTAAAAAAACGGATGATTGACGGATACGTTTTTTTTCCCCCATCAATTTCCAAGGATTTGCAGTGGTGTCGTTAGTTTCCGTTTTTAAATCTTTTGTTTGTCCTTCCGTTAATTGAGAGGATAGAGGGAATAACACCAACTAATGGCTATAAAATAATATAAAATAATGAAAACCGGAAACTGACGCTAATAGAATGCAAGGTATCAGTTTTTTTAAAATGGAAAATGGATACTTTGCTATAAATGTATCCGTCGCGCCGTATGTTTTTACATTTTAAATTTTTTTTCTAAATACTAACTGTCAACCGTAAGCTAAAACGCAGATGGGAAATGTCCCTAATATCCATATGCACAACCCCATACCATGTATATGTAATATAGTGATGATCATACAACACAGCAGCATAACATACATGTGATCCTACAACTCCTATCACTATACATCATATGTATAACACAACTCCTATCAGTATACATCATAGGTATAACACAACTCCTATCACTATACATCATAGGTATAACACAACTCCTATCAGTATACATCATAGGTATAACACAACTCCTATCACTATACATCATAGGTATAACACAACTCCTATCAGTATACATCATAGGTATAACACAGCTCCTATCACTATACATCATAGGTATAACACAACTCCTATCACTATACATCATAAGTATAACACAACTCCTATCACTATACATCATAGGTATAACGCAACTCCTATCACTATACATCATATGTATAACACAACTCCTATCAGTATACATCATAGGTATAACGCAACTCCTATCACTATACATCATATGTATAACGCAACTCCTATCACTATACATCATAGGTATAACACAACTCCTATCACTATACATCATAGGTATAACACAGCTCCTATCACTATACATCATAGGTATAACACAACTCCTATCACTATACATCATAAGTATAACACAACTCCTATCACTATACATCATAGGTATAACGCAACTCCTATCACTATACATCATATGTATAACACAACTCCTATCAGTATACATCATAGGTATAACGCAACTCCTATCACTATACATCATATGTATAACGCAACTCCTATCACTATACATCATAGGTATAACACAACTCCTATCACTATACATCATAGGTATAACACAACTCCTATCACTATACATCATAGGTATAACACAACTCCTATCAGTATACATCATAGGTATAACACAACTCCTATCACTATACATCATAGGTATAACGCAACTCCTATCACTATACATCATAGGTATAACGCAACTCCTATCACTATACATCATAGGTATAACGCAACTCCTATCACTATACATCATAGGTATAACGCAACTCCTATCACTATACATCATAGGTATAACGCAACTCCTATCAGTATACATCATAGGTATAACGCAACTCCTATCAGTATACATCATAGGTATAACGCAACTCCTATCAGTATACATCATAGGTATAACGCAACTCCTATCAGTATACATCATAGGTATAACGCAACTCCTATCACTATACATCATAGGTATAACGCAACTCCTATCACTATACATCATAGGTATAACGCAACTCCTATCACTATACATCATAGGTATAACGCAACTCCTATCACTATACATCATAGGTATAACGCAACTCCTATCACTATACATCATAGGTATAACGCAACTCCTATCACTATACATCATAGGTATAACGCAACTCCTATCACTATACATCATAGGTATAACGCAACTCCTATCACTATACATCATAGGTATAACGCAACTCCTATCACTATACATCATAGGTATAACGCAACTCCTATCACTATACATCATAGGTATAACGCAACTCCTATCACTATACATCATAGGTATAACGCAACTCCTATCACTATACATCATAGGTATAACGCAACTCCTATCACTATACATCATAGGTATAACGCAACTCCTATCACTATACATCATAGGTATAACGCAACTCCTATCACTATACATGATAGGTATAACGCAACTCCTATCACTATACATCATAGGTATAACGCAACTCCTATCACTATACATCATAGGTATAACGCAACTCCTATCACTATACATCATAGGTATAACGCAACTCCTATCACTATACATCATAGGTATAACGCAACTCCTATCAGTATACATCATAGGTATAACGCAACTCCTATCACTATACATCATAGGTATAACGCAACTCCTATCACTATACAACAGCTTCCCCCGCAACATACACCTATGATATATCATACACAGCATACCTATATAGGCGGTCCCCTACTTAAGAACACCCGACTTACAGACGACCCCTAGTTACAAACGAACCTCTGGATATTGGTAATTTATTGTACTTTATTCCTAGGCTACAATAATCAGCTGTAACAGTTATCACAGGTGTCTGTAATGAAGCTTTATTGCTAATCCTGGTTCTTATGACAACCCAACATTTTTAAAATCCAATTGTCACAGAGACCAAAAAATATTTTGGCTGAGTCTACAATTATAAAGTATACAGTTCCGACTTACATGCAAATTCAACTTAAGAACAAACCTCCAGAACCTATCCTGTACGTAACCCGGGGACTGCCTGTACATTGCAGAGCACCATAACACAATCAGAGCTATCTTCCATCATTATAGATAACACAGCACAGAATATAGGGTATAGTATAATATAGTGATGGTTATACACATTGTATCATTCTCCATCACACTGTCCATGCTATCACACAGCCTTATAACATTGTATTGTGCAGATTGGACTTTTGCTTCGGTTATTCGGGATTGCCATTGGTAGGGAAGGTGTGAACTGAGCCTAATGTACCTGTATGACACATCTATTCTATGCATGTAACACCCCCACATGATAGTGCATCAGACATGTAGAATGTACCTTATATCACACTTGTTATAACTTTTACACTTTAAAGATTTTATCCAGAGATTGAGCAACACGGCTGCCTTCTTCCAAAAATGGCGGCGACCCCTGACCCCCTGTGTGCTATGGTACTGCTCAGCTTTATAGAAATGAATGGAACTGAGTTGCAATACCCCACCCCACCCATGGTCAGGTGTGACAATGTTTCTGGAAGAAAGCAGCCATGTTTTTACATTTCTGGACAATTCCTTTAAGCAGTGTTCTTCTGCTTGCAAGGCTTTCTTTTTGAGGAAACGTAAAGGAAACCTACCACTTAGAATGGCAGGGGTAAGCTGTAAGTACCGGGCACCAGCTCAGGGTTAGCTGGTGCCGGTACTTACTTTCGTTAGTGTTATAAACCGCGGTATCGCGGTTTTAACACTTTTTAAACTTTAGAGCAGAAGACGCCTCGGCGCTGCGTGCGCACTGTCGCGCGCAGCGCCGAAGCCCCTTCTGCTCTAAAGTTTAAAAAGTGTTAAAACCGCGATACCGCGGTTTATAACACTAACGAAAGTAAGTACCGGCACCAGCTCACCACTTACAGCTTACCCCTGCCATTCTAAATGGTAGGTTTCCTTTAAAGGAGTATTCCCAAATTCCTGGGGCCAATTTATATAATATAGCTAATACATTTTGGATCATTATGCATCACACAGCCCTATAGCATGTATAGGTATAACACCCCCTATATCATTATCTACACATCACACAGTCCTGCAGCAGGTATAGGTATAACACCCCCTATATCATTATATACACATCACACAGCCCTGCAGCATGTATAGGTATAACACCCCCTATATCATTATATACACATCACACAGCCCTGTAGCATGTATAGGTGTAACATCCCCTATATCATTCTATACACATCACACAGCCCTGCAGTATGTATAGGTATAACACCCCCTATATCATTATATACACATCACACAGCCCTGCAGTATGTATAGGTATAACACCCCCTATATCATTATCTACACATCACACAGCCCTGCAGTATGTATAGGTATAACACCCCCTATATCATTATATACACATCACACAGCCCTGCAGCATGTATAGGTATAACACCCCCTATATCATTATATACACATCACACAGTCCTGCAGTATGTATAGGTATAACACCCCCTATATCATTATATACACATCACACAGCCCTGCAGCATGTATAGGTATAACACCCCCTATATCATTATATACACATCACACAGCCCTGCAGTATGTATAGGTATAACACCCCCTATATCATTATATACACATCACACAGTCCTGCAGTATGTATAGGTATAACACCCCCTATATCATTATATACACATCACACAGTCCTGCAGCATGTATAGGTATAACACCCCCTATATCATTATATACACATCACACAGTCCTGCAGTATGTATAGGTATAACACCCCCTATATCATTATATACACATCACACAGCCCTGCAGCATGTATAGGTATAACACCCCCTATATCATTATATACACATCACACAGCCCTGCAGTATGTATAGGTATAACACCCCCTATATCATTATATACACATCACACAGCCCTGCAGCATGTATAGGTATAACACCCCCTATATCATTATATACACATCACACAGCCCTGCAGTATGTATAGGTATAACACCCCCTATATCATTATATACACATCACACAGTCCTGCAGTATGTATAGGTATAACACCCCCTATATCATTATATACACATCACACAGTCCTGCAGCATGTATAGGTATAACACCCCCTATATCATTATATACACATCACACAGTCCTGCAGTATGTATAGGTATAACACCCCCTATATCATTATATACACATCACACAGCCCTGCAGCATGTATAGGTATAACACCCCCTATATCATTATATACACATCACACAGCCCTGCAGTATGTATAGGTATAACACCCCCTATATCATTATATACACATCACACAGTCCTGCAGTATGTATAGGTATAACACCCCCTATATCATTATATACACATCACACAGTCCTGCAGCATGTATAGGTATAACACCCCCTATATCATTATATACACATCACACAGTCCTGCAGCATGTATAGGTATAACACCCCCTATATCATTATATACACATCACACAGTCCTGCAGCATGTATAGGTATAACACCCCCTATATCATTATATACACATCACACAGTCCTGCAGCAGGTATAGGTATAACACCCCCTATATCATTATATACACATCACACAGCCCTGCAGCAGGTATAGGTATAACACCCCCTATATCATTATATACACATCACACAGCCCTGCAGTATGTATAGGTATAACACCCCCTATATCATTATATACACATCACACAGCCCTGCAGCATGTATAGGTATAACACCCCCTATATCATTATATACACATCACACAGCCCTGCAGCAGGTATAGGTATAACACCCCCTATATCATTATATACACATCACACAGCCCTGCAGTATGTATAGGTATAACACCCCCTATATCAGTATATACACATCACACAGCCCTGCAGTATGTATAGGTATAACACCCCCTATATCATTATATACACATCACACAGCCCTGCAGTATGTATAGGTATAACACCCCCTATATCATTCTATACACATCACACAGCCCTGCAGCAGGTATAGGTATAACACCCCCTATATAAGTATATACACATCACACAGCCCTGCAGTATGTATAGGTATAACACCCCCTATATCATTATATACACATCACACAGCCCTGCAGCATGTATAGGTATAACACCCCTATATCATTACATACACATCACACAGCCCTGCAGCAGGTATAGGTATAACACCCCCTATATCATTATATACACATCACACAGCCCTGCAGTATGTATAGGTATAACACCCCCTATATCATTATCTACACATCACACAGCCCTGCAGCAGGTATAGGTATAACACCCCCTATATCAGTATATACACATCACACAGCCCTGCAGTATGTATAGGTATAACACCCCCTATATCATTATATACACATCACACAGCCCTGCAGCATGTATAGGTATAACACCCCTATATCATTACATACACATCACACAGCCCTGCAGCAGGTATAGGTATAACACCCCCTATATCATTATATACACATCACACAGCCCTGCAGTATGTATAGGTATAACACCCCCTATATCATTATATACACATCACACAGCCCTGCAGTATGTATAGGTATAACACCCCCTATATCATTCTATACACATCACACAGCCCTGCAGTATGTATAGGTATAACACCCCCTATATCATTATATACACAT
Source organism: Engystomops pustulosus (assembly GCF_040894005.1). Taxonomy (NCBI): domain Eukaryota; kingdom Metazoa; phylum Chordata; class Amphibia; order Anura; family Leptodactylidae; genus Engystomops; species Engystomops pustulosus. Next base: position 33,326,154 of record NC_092417.1, read on the forward strand.
CACACAGCCCTGCAGCATGTATATGTATATCACTCCCTATATCATTATATACACATCACACAGCCCTGCAGCATGTATATGTATATCACTCCCTATATCATTATATACACATCACACAGCCCTGCAGCAGGTATAGGTATAACACCCCCTATATCATTCTATACACATCACACAGCCCTGCTGTATGTATAGGTATAACACCCCTATATCATTATATACACATCACACAGCCCTGCAGCATGTATAGGTATAACACCCCTATATCATTATATACACATCACACAGCCCTGCAGTATGTATAGGTATAACACCCCCTATATCATTATATACACATCACACAGCCCTGCAGCATGTATAGGTATAACACCCCTATATCATTATATACACATCACACAGCCCTGCAGCATGTATAGGTATAACACCCCCTATATCAGTATATACACATCACACAGCCCTGCAGTATGTATAGGTATAACACCCCCTATATCATTATATACACATCACACAGCCCTGCAGTATGTATAGGTATAACACCCCTATATCATTACATACACATCACACAGCCCTGCAGCAGGTATAGGTATAACACCCCCTATATCATTATATACACATCACACAGCCCTGCAGTATGTATAGGTATAACACCCCTATATCATTACATACACATCACACAGCCCTGCAGTATGTATAGGTATAACACCCCCTATATCAGTATATACACATCACACAGCCCTGCAGTATGTATAGGTATAACACCCCTATATCATTATCTACACATCACACAGCCCTGCAGCATGTATAGGTATAACACTTCCTATATCATTCTATACACATCACACAGCCCTGCAGTATGTATAGGTATAACACCCCCTATATCATTGTATACACATCACACAGCCCTGCTGTATGTATAGGTATAACACCCCCTATATCATTATATACACATCACACAGCCCTGCAGCATGTATAGGTATAACACCCCCTATATCAGTATATACACATCACACAGCCCTGCAGTATGTATAGGTATAACACCCCTATATCATTACATACACATCACACAGCCCTGCAGTATGTATAGGTATAACACCCCCTATATCATTATATACACATCACACAGCCCTGCAGCATGTATAGGTATAACACCCCCTATATCATTATATACACATCACACAGCCCTGCAGCATGTATAGGTATAACACCCCCTATATCACTATATACACATCACACAGCCCTGCAGTATGTATAGGTATAACACCCCCTATATCATTCTATACACATCACACAGCCCTGCAGCATGTATAGGTATAACACCCCTATATCATTATATACACATCACACAGCCCTGCAGCATGTATAGGTATAACACCCCCTATATCAGTATATACACATCACACAGCCCTGCAGTATGTATAGGTATAACACCCCCTATATCATTATATACACATCACACAGCCCTGCAGTATGTATAGGTATAACACCCCTATATCATTACATACACATCACACAGCCCTGCAGCAGGTATAGGTATAACACCCCCTATATCATTATATACACATCACACAGCCCTGCAGTATGTATAGGTATAACACCCCTATATCATTACATACACATCACACAGCCCTGCAGTATGTATAGGTATAACACCCCCTATATCAGTATATACACATCACACAGCCCTGCAGTATGTATAGGTATAACACCCCTATATCATTATCTACACATCACACAGCCCTGCAGCATGTATAGGTATAACACTTCCTATATCATTCTATACACATCACACAGCCCTGCAGTATGTATAGGTATAACACCCCCTATATCATTGTATACACATCACACAGCCCTGCTGTATGTATAGGTATAACACCCCCTATATCATTATATACACATCACACAGCCCTGCAGCATGTATAGGTATAACACCCCCTATATCAGTATATACACATCACACAGCCCTGCAGTATGTATAGGTATAACACCCCTATATCATTACATACACATCACACAGCCCTGCAGTATGTATAGGTATAACACCCCCTATATCATTATATACACATCACACAGCCCTGCAGCATGTATAGGTATAACACCCCCTATATCATTATATACACATCACACAGCCCTGCAGCATGTATAGGTATAACACCCCCTATATCACTATATACACATCACACAGCCCTGCAGTATGTATAGGTATAACACCCCCTATATCATTCTATACACATCACACAGCCCTGCAGCATGTATAGGTATAACACCCCCTATATCATTATATACACATCACACAGCCCTGTAGCCATGTATAGGTATAACACCCCCTATATCATTATATACACATCACACAGTCCTGCAGCATGTATAGGTATAACACCCCCTATATCATTCTATACACATCACACAGCCCTGCAGTATGTATAGGTATAACACCCCCTATATCATTCTATACACATCACACAGCCCTGCAGTATGTATAGGTATAACACCCCTATATCATTATATACACATCACACAGCCCTGCAGCATGTATAGGTATAACACCCCTATATCATTATATACACATCACACAGCCCTGTAGCCATGTATAGGTATAACACCCCCTATATCATTATATACACATCACACAGTCCTGCAGCATGTATAGGTATAACACCCCCTATATCATTCTATACACATCACACAGCCCTGCAGTATGTATAGGTATAACACCCCTATATCATTATATACACATCACACAGCCCTGCAGCATGTATAGGTATAACACCCCCTATATCATTATATACACATCACACAGCCCTGCAGTATGTATAGGTATAACACCCCCTATATCATTATATACACATCACACAGCCCTGCAGTATGTATAGGTATAACACCCCTATATCATTACATACACATCACACAGCCCTGCAGCAGGTATAGGTATAACACCCCCTATATCATTATATACACATCACACAGCCCTGCAGTATGTATAGGTATAACACCCCCTATATCATTCTATACACATCACACAGCCCTGCAGCATGTATAGGTATAACACCCCTATATCATTATATACACATCACACAGCCCTGCAGCATGTATAGGTATAACACCCCCTATATCATTATATACACATCACACAGCCCTGCAGTATGTATAGGTATAACACCCCCTATATCATTATATACACATCACACAGCCCTGCAGTATGTATAGGTATAACACCCCCTATATCATTACATACACATCACACAGCCCTGCAGCAGGTATAGGTATAACACCCCCTATATCATTATATACACATCACACAGCCCTGCAGTATGTATAGGTATAACACCCCTATATCATTACATACACATCACACAGCCCTGTAGTATGTATAGGTATAACACCCCCTATATCAGTATATACACATCACACAGCCCTGCAGCAGGTATAGGTATAACACCCCCTATTTCATTATATACACATCACACAGCCCTGCAGTATGTATAGGTATAACACCCCTATATCATTACATACACATCACACAGCCCTGCAGCAGGTATAGGTATAACACCCCCTATATCAGTATATACACATCACACAGCCCTGCAGTATGTATAGGTATAACACCCCTATATCATTATATACACATCACACAGCCCTGCAGCATGTATAGGTATATCACTCCCTATATCATTACATACACATCACACAGCCCTGCAGCATGTATAGGTATAACACCCCTATATCATTATATACACATCACACAGCCCTGCAGCATGTATAGGTATAACACCCCCTATATCAGTATATACACATCACACAGCCCTGCAGTATGTATAGGTATAACACCCCCTATATCATTATATACACATCACACAGCCCTGCAGTATGTATAGGTATAACATCCCTATATCATTACATACACATCACACAGCCCTGCAGCAGGTATAGGTATAACACCCCCTATATCATTATATACACATCACACAGCCCTGCAGTATGTATAGGTATAACACCCCCTATATCATTACATACACATCACACAGCCCTGCAGTATGTATAGGTATAACACCCCTATATCATTACATACACATCACACAGCCCTGCAGTATGTATAGGTATAACACCCCCTATATCAGTATATACACATCACACAGCCCTGCAGTATGTATAGGTATAACACCCCCTATATCATTATATACACATCACACAGCCCTGCAGCATGTATAGGTATAACACCCCCTATATCATTATATACACATCACACAGCCCTGCAGCATGTATAGGTATACCACCCCCTATATCATTATATACACATCACACAGCCCTGTAGTATGTATAGGTATAACACCCCCTATATCATTATTTACACATCACACAGCCCTGCAGCATGTATAGTTATTTTTGTTGTATTTGTCCTGTTGCATGGATTTCCCATGATTCTTGGTTAATGGTTAAGTGTTCTCCCTCCATTCATTGTACTGTAACATTGTGGAGTTTATATGTGTAATCTGAATTAGTCTATAATGTCTGCTCCATGTGATGTACAGCCAGACCAGTGCGTGGTGCCTTATTGTATCTGTATGTCCCCTGTACAGTCCTGTGTATGACGCCTCAGGTCCTGCACTGAGACTAATTTGTAAGATGTTACATGTTATTGGTGATGCTACGTTTCATTATTTTCGTGTCTTATCAAATTGTTCTTTATACCTCCTGTACTGTAATACACCTGCACCACCCGGACCTACAGACAGTCCTCCTGTACTGTAATACACCTGCACCACCCGGACCTACGGACAGTCCTCCTGTACTGTAATACACCTGCACCACCCGGACCTACAGACAGTCCTCCTGTACTGTAATACACCTGCACCACCCGGACCTACAGACAGTCCTCCTGTACTGTAATACACCTGCACCACCCGGACCTACAGACAGTCCTCCTGTACTGTAATACACCTGCAACACCCGGACCTACGGACAGACCTCCTGTACTGTAATACACCTGCACCACCCGGACCTACAGACAGACCTCCTGTACTGTAATACACCTGCAACACCCGGACCTACAGACAGTCCTCCTGTACTGTAATACACCTGCACCACCCGGACCTACAGACAGTCCTCCTGTACTGTAATACACCTGCACCACCCGGACCTACAGACAGTCCTCCTGTACTGTAATACACCTGCACCACCCGGACCTACAGACAGACCTCCTGTACTGTAATACACCTGCAACACCCGGACCTACGGACAGACCTCCTGTACTGTAATACACCTGCAACACCCGGACCTACAGACAGTCCTCCTGTACTGTAATACACCTGCACCACCCGGACCTACAGACAGTCCTCCTGTACTGTAATACACCTGCACCACCCGCACCTACAGACAGTCCTCCTGTACTGTAATACACCTGCACCACCCGGACCTACAGACAGTCCGCCTGCACTGTAATACACCTGCACCACCCGGACCTACAGACAGTCCTCCTGTACTGTAATACACCTGCACCACCCGGACCTACAGACAGTCCTCCTGTACTGTAATACACCGGCAACACCCGGACCTACAGACAGTCCTCCTGTACTGTAATACACCGGCAACACCCGGACCTACAGACAGTCCTCCTGTACTGTAATACACCTGCAACACCCGGACCTACAGACAGACCTCCTGTACTGTAATACACCTGCACCACCCGGACCTACAGACAGTCCTCCTGTACTGTAATACACTTGCAACACCGGACCTACGGACAGTCCTCCTGTACTGTAATACACCTGCACCACCCGGACCTACAGACAGTCTTCCTATACTGTAATACACCGGCACCACCCGGACCTACAGACAGTCTTCCTATACTGTAATACACCGGCAACACCCGGACCTACAGACGGTCCTCCTGCACTGTAATACACCGGCAACACCCGGACCTACGGACGGTCTTCCTGTACTGTCATTTTGCTATTGGCTGCTTTGTCTCTTGGCTATAATTGTGTCATACTGTGGTGTATAACTTGTGCAGGTCACATGTATATGGAGCTGTTCACTGGTTCTTATCAGAATTGGATCACTTTCTGCTAATTCATCTAGGAAATTGTCTGTAATTGTCCAGCACTGACTTGTAAGAATTGAGCGACACTTATTTAAATTCCTTTGCCCTAAAATTCCTCAAAGGGTATTGTCATTCCTGCCGAAAACAGCTTCCAACCATCACAATGCAGATCTGACTCCGCTGGTGACTAACATCTATGACTTATGTTTTAGGACCCCCCCAAACAAATATTTTCAAGTTTTAGGAAATGTTAGGATAGGGGCCACTTGCTGTCAGTGCAGCACCCGCAGAAAATTCCCTCCAGCTTTCCCTTTTTCTACTGGTTATGGAGTAATATATGGGATACACACCACTGCATAGCTAGATGAATTTGAGGTTTAGGAATTGGATAACTTCTGTGATGGCAAATTTCCATCGAAAGGGGAAGTCTAGGCATCATTTTACCAGTGGCGCGCCGTGGTCTCCATCCATTATCTGGACACATTCTGGCCATCTGAATGGTGTCCTAGTGGTACCAGCACCATCCTCGGTGTGTGATCAGAGCTATTCGAGAAGTTTTTTAAACATTGATCTAAGGAGTTGTTGAAATGTTGTTTTTTATACATGTATTTAATTTTTGTGTCTTATGCTGTTTTTTTTACAGATCATATTAACATTGATCTAATGGCAACATCCCTTAGGATCAGTGTTATCAGTGATATGTATGTACAGACTCATGTCACCCCTCCGCTTTGGGAATCCCTATGATGTCATACAGTACCCCCTCTATTCTCCGCGCTCAATATGAGTGCTATATATGCAACACTGAAGGAACATGGGCTGCAGTTTGTGGGAGAGAAGAAAAGTCTCATGCGTTTTTTTTATACCATGAGCACTTTTTTTGAAGAGTGAAACTCCTTGTACGTCTATGATACATGTACATGCGTAAATGCGACCGCTTGCTCTAAGTTAGTTGCCGTTTGTTCCTTAGCTAATAGTTAAAGCACACAATATTGTGCCTGAGGCCATAATCATTATTACAGAGGTGAGGGAGAACGTCGCAGCACCTCGATCATGGTTAGGTGTACAAGTTTCGACTAGATGCTGGATAGAGGGAACCTCTCTTGATTTAGCTGATTTCACTATGACATGACAATGTTGGAGGATATTTCCATAGTATTCTGCATTGGCCAGTTCCTCTGTTATTCCTCCAGGGAATACATTGACTGTTGGCATATTTGGGGGGGGGGGGGGTTGTCCCTACAGCGTCTAGTGTTAGCAGGCATAGCCTTTTGTGCGCTGCTCATTATAATTGCAGATA